>NC_084802.1:17070235-17748906 GCF_963169125.1 Humulus lupulus
GCTGCATTTCCTGAATCTCTGTCTGAACTATTGTAATGCCTCGAAATCCCTAATGCGGTTTAATGGCTGGATTAGTAGGCCAGGAGGGCCATAATTGTTTAATTATGCCATTAAATGATTATATGCATGCTTATGTGAATTATATTATAATATGATGTTAAACACGTGCATGTGGGTCCACATTTGATTAATAGGGCATTTTGTTAATTTGGTGCATATTGTGATTTATGGATGAGATCCCATTATTATGGGGATATATTCGAGCTATTCGGCATGAGACGGTCCTATGTTGCAAATTAGCAATTTTTTCATAACGGGGTCAATTATTGGGATATTGGATAATGAGAGTGATTATTTGATGATAAATTGGGAGTTATTTAGATTAGGAGGAAATTCTGGGAGTTTTGACTATTATGTCCCCGGGGGTGTTTTTGGGACCCCGAGCATTAGGTTTTATTTGAGGTTACTTAAGCCTGAAGTAGTTCGTCAGAAAGAAACCGTACGTTAAAACATCTTTCTCTCTCTTCCCGTTAGTTCTTTTTACCGTTCGTGGAAATTTTGAAGAAATCTTGAGTTGTAGGAGTCGGAATCAAGCGAGGATCGAGGCATAGCGATCCTAGGAAAGATTAGAAGCTTCTTGACCGAAGGATTTAACGAGAAACAACCCAATCAAAGGTAATTCAAGCTTTAAGTTTTGAGTTTTTAGAGTTTCTAAGCTTTGAATTGGATTTTGTGAATCGATGAGTTTTTGATTTGTTTGAGCCTAGGGATTTGATTATTTTGGATCATTGGAATGTTTGGGAACTTTGATTTTTCGATTTGGAGATGTTTAGGTATGTTTTTGGAAGGTTTAAAATGGAGGAAAATGAAGTTATGGCAGGTTCTCGGGTGGGGGTCGCGACCCTGTTCTTGGGCGTCGCGGCCCAAGCTCAAAGAAGCAGGAGGTGAGGTTTTGTGTGTGCTAGGGGCTGCGTCACTAAGTAGAGGGCGCCGCAGCGCTTGCTCCTGGTGTTGCTGGGGGCCGCGGCTCAAGGTTCTAGGGTCGTAGCTCATGAAGGGTTTTGAGGCCAATTGGGTGTTTTGATCATGGGAACTTAGCTTTAGGTCTCGGGATCGTTCTTACTACCCGGTTTAGTGGGGTTCGACGTCCTGGAGGCTAGATCTTGGTTTGGGAACCTTTGTTATTCATTTTATTGATGGTATCCCATATTTGGTTATGACTAGGTGCCACTAAAGAACTTAAAGGTTGATCGTTCTCAAGGGTCGTTCTTATATTAATTCTCGCTTGAATCAAAGGTAAGAAAACTGCACCCTATGTATATGACATGCATGATTGTTGTTAAGGCATGTTGGTTATTAAATGTGGACATCGATTGCATATTAAATGCTTAGCAAATCTTGCTTATTTGTGTATGGCACTGACTAGTCAGGGTCGGCACTGGTCGCGTATTACTGACCTGAGAGTCAGAAACGGCATAAGCGTCATGAACGCAGGGTCGATAAAAGATTAGATCTAATCGATATCAGCGTTGAATGACTCTAGGAGCATTAATGCTAGACCGACCCTAAGGTCAATGAAAATTATAAGCGCTTGACTAGTCTAGGACTAGTTACTCAGAGCTAGGGCCAAAGGCCTAGGTGACTGCTTGTCACATGGCTAGGGAGCGGAATCCCATGGTTGTGACTCTATGGTCATGCAATAGGTTATATTGGTAATAGTTCATCGAGCACATGTCTTGATAACCTAGTGAAAGGATCACTTATTTGTAAAGTCCAGGTGACCCTATCGTCACATGGCTAATGGGAGTGGAACCCACTTTAGTGACTTTTCCAATTGTCACTCCTCTATTTTGGACTGAAAGTCTTGAATGATTATTATGATAATTGTTGATATTATATTCATGCGTTATTGTGTTTTCTTGGTGGACTTTGGCTCATGGGTGCTATGGGGTGCAGGTAAAGAGAAAGAAAAGCTCACCCAGCCTTGAGTGGAGAGCTTAGGTGGTGTTGTGTACATATGCGGTCGCTTGACCACCACGGCCAAGGAGTTCTCAGAGGAACTAGGGGGTTTACCCTATTTTTGCCGCTTAGGTCTACAAGTTGTAAATTTAAACTGCAATGACAATTTTGAGTTGTAAATAACTTGTAAATGTTTTGATGGGCCCATGAACAGTTTTATGTTTTAAATAAAAATATATCATTTCATTTTGATTGGCTTTCCACCTTACCCTATTAATAACACCTAGAAGCACGTTTTTAACTAAAGAACTTGGGTAACGAGTAAATTCACGGTTCAACGTTCACAGTAACTGTCCTGGGGTAACTAGGGCGTTACAACTATTGCTCTTCAATTTGTCAGGATAGAACTGTCGAGTGTGACCCTTTTTTCTACAGTGATAACACTTAATGTTTGGAACATTTCCTCCATTTCTTGAATGTGACTTTGATCTCATTATTTCTGACTTGCTTTCTTTCTTAGAAGTTCTTCCCCGAACCGTTAAGCCTTCACCATGTGCAAAGGCCTTTGGCACATTTCGTTCATTCAACTCTTTAGAGTTCAAAGCAGATTGAACTTCATCTAGTGACAAAGATTCTCTTCCATACAAGAGACTTTCTTTGAAATGTGAGAAAGACTTTGGCAAAGAACACAACACAGTAAGGTTTGATCCTCATCATCAATTGTAACATCAATATTCTAAGTCAAGAATCAATTTATTAAAAACATCTAATTGTTCCTCCACATTCTTGTCTTCTTGCATCCTGAAAGAATACAAAGCCTGCTTTAAGTAACGGCAATTTACCAGTGTTTTTTTCATGTACAAGCTCTCGAGTTTAGTCTAAACTCCAGTAGCAGTCTTCTCTTTGGAGACCTGTCTCAGAACCTTATCGCCAAGACTCAAGATAATTGCACTATGAGCTTTGTCCAGTAGTACTTTCTTATCTTTCTCCTCCATTTTCTTGTCAAGACTTACTTCTCCTTTCAGAGCTTTTTCAAGATCTTGTTGAACCAGAAGTGCCCTCATTTTCAATCGCCACAAATCAAAATCATTCTGCCCAGTGAATTTTTCCACCTCATACTTTGCTGAAGCCATGGTTGAAATCGATCCACGTTCACTGCACCAATTTTTTGTGCAAAGAATGAAATAAAGAACAAAACAAAGAAACAAACACTTGATCAACAAACTTGATAATCAAACTATCTAAATGCTGAAGCAAAGAACTAACAACAAAAAACAAATAAAAAGAAGAATCACACCAAAGAATTATGTGGTTCGACCCAATAGATAGATTTTCTATAGCCTACTTCCATGGGCAGTCAATATTATTATGATCTCAATCAATTCTCTTTACAATTACAGAGCTCTCTCTAATGCTCAAAGTTTCAGTTTGTACAATTTTAGAAAACTGAAAGTGATAGGCTAACTACAAGGCTTGAAAGACATTATATACAAAGAGATCGAACAAGCTTGTCTGTTAGGAATAGCAGACATAACAGAAAAGTAGTTAATATGCTTGTTAGTTGACTGAGTCAATAACCAACATTATCAATCATAAGTTTTGGCTTCACCATTAGTTTGTCAAAATATATTTTTTCAATCGTGACCACTTCAATTTTGATGATATCAATGTCTTCTACAAGTGCATCTTGATCATGCTTGCTTCGATCAACAATCTCTTCTTTCAAAGAACACCAAAAGAATTGATAATTTCTTCAAAATGAAACCATTTTTTTACAAATAACTTCATTTCAGCAAGAGTTATGGGTTTATCTCTTGGCAAAGTGGGCCTAGATTTGGAAGTAAATGTTAGTTGAATTGGTTGTGTTTAGAATGTAATTGGGCTTTGTTTGGAGAAAATGAATTAAAGCCCATTTGTTTTTCTTCAAGTCGAGGTGAAGGATGTATTGGGCTTTGTTATGATTAAAACAAGAGTGGCCAACTTCACTTAGGGTTGTTTCTTCGGGATAATGGCCAATGGAGTGTCAACCATTAATGATGGTTGGAAGTCGTAGACAATTTCATCTTCGTTGTCGGTAATTTTCGATGTTGATTGCTGGTTGTGCAAGCAGCCTACAATGACTTCCTTTGACGTCGTTCGAAGGTGGGTGAATATAATCATCGACGTCATTAATGGATTGTTGCGACTGCCATTGCTAGTTTGTAGGTTCTGCTATGAAATGTGAGTTTTCTTTGCATGTTTAATGGGTCATACAGGTCGGTGTTGTGGGTTTGAATGCTTTGAAGAGTTTGGTTTACATGGATTTGAAGCTTTTGGCATGGGTGTTGTGGGTATGGGTTTTGGTGACTCTAGATCGGGGAAGATGAAATAGTGAATGCAGGTAGTTGTGATGGGTATAATGTGTGGGGTATGAGTCACGATGTACGAGTGGTGGTGGCGGTGGTGGGTGTGAGGTTGAAAGATGGTGGGTTTGATGGTGGTACCGAGAATGAAATGAAGATGAATATGAGTGGGGTGGTGGTGATGGTGATGGTGGTTGGTCACGGTGGAGATGATGGAGGTGCAATGAAGAAGAGGAAGGTTGAGGGATTATAGATGGTACCTGTGATATGAAGATGGAGAAGAAAACAATTGTTGGTGGGCACTCCACCATCGATAGTCGCTCCATCAATACAATGAATCATCAACTTTGTTTCGACGAAGCCTTCGATTCACCCATAAGGCTTGCACTTCATGTTCTTCGACATTAAGGTGGTTACAAGCGTCATATCGTACACCTTGGGAAAGATCCAAGGCTCTTAATACCAAATGGTGCAGTGGATTGGATGCCAAATTTTGATTTCTATTTATAAAAAAATTCATTTTCGTTATCGTTTTCTTCGACATTAAGGTGGTTCCAAGCGTCATCAATGACTACCGTACACCTTCAGAAAGATCCAAGACTCCTAATACCAAATAATGCAGTGGGTTAGATGCCAAATCTATGGCAAGAAAGAAGAAATCTTTAATATTCCATTTCAAAAGTTCTCTAACAATAAAGTTAAAGACAACATCATAAAGTAAATATTAAAATAAAAAATCCAAATAAAAAATCTAATACATTTTAAGATATAACACATCATAAACCTTCTAGACTCTGTTCTTACAATATCACAAACATATTATAATTTACTAATTTTTTAGGAGGTAATTTTTTTATTTTTTTAATATTATTTGTCTAATTTTCTATTTAAGGGATTAAAATTAAAATTTCTAATTGATTTTTTTTCAATATAGAGATGTATCAAACTTTTTTTATAATCATTTTGTATGGGTGTAAAATTATTTTGTTTTTTTTTTCTTTTAATTTCAATTTCTTTATAAAAGTTAATTTTGTACCAAATAAAAATCAACAAAGGGTGCAAAAAGAAATATTTTAATTTTATGAGGGACGTAATTATAAAAGAAAAAAGGTTGTGCTTATTAAAGCACAAAAAAAAAAATTAGGTGTGAATTTATTTAAATCTAATTTAACAAACTAAATATGTAACTAAAAAAATAAAAACATCTTCATTCAATGCTCTAAATATTTAGGTATAATAAAAAAACTCAAATTAAATATCTTAGAGCAGTCCTAATGGCTCATATAAAGTAGTCAATATATAAAAAATTTAGCTAAAAGACTTAAATTTATTCTCCATCAAATGCTGTAAATATTTAGGTATAATACATTTGCACAAACACCAATATTTATAAAGCTAGATATAACTAAGCCTCAACCTTGAATGTATACTTTTTTTTTTTATCTTTTTTCCCTTTCTCTCTCATTAACTATTTGTTTATTATTTTCAATTTTTTCTTTGACTTTAACTAATAAATAATTGTTATAAATATAATATTTAAATGATGTCAAAAAAATATATAGAGTAATTGATATATGATGTAATGTATAAATGTGAGTTGAAATAGAAAAAGTGAGATTTTATTGAAGTATTTTGATAAATAAAGTAGATCATCCATTAGGAGTGCTCTTATTCATATCTTTTATTCCATATTATTTTTTGTCAATTTTTCCATTTCTTTATGATTTGGGATTGAAAGTAAGCGATAGAGCAATCACAAAGGAAGTTGTGGGTTTGCTAAGGAGAGTTTGATCCTTGTGGATCTAAGACTGAGCCAAGGGAGAGGCACAAGCTACTGGTTTTTCTAATCTCGAGGGAGGCAAGAATAACAATGGTGTTCTTTGTTTAAGAGGTCTCAAATTTCTTCTTCTTTGCAGATTATATATATATATAAGTTATACATTTATTTATTAAGTTTTGATGTTGATTTAGTAGCTAATTGTTTTTTGGGAAATTTCCACATTTATGGTGAATAAGGAAAAAATTTCTAAAAATATGGTAAATAAAACTAATTGAAAATCTACGGTAACTGACAATCCATTATCCATTCAAAACTCATTCGTACCCAAGATATTCCAAATTTAAGCCCAAACTAGTAATGTTACACAAGGTGATCAGAAAACTTGCAGAACTGATCGAAAAACAAAGGGCTAACAAGCAAATTAGCCCCCAAATTAGACATTATTTAGATAAATGTCTCTCTTTCAAAAATAATCAATAAATGGTCCATTCCAACAAATTAATATAGTGAAATTCCATATGTGCCATTCCCTCTTTATCAGAAAAAATAGAGGAAAGTAGATTGAGATTCAATTGCCAGCAACCACAGAAGGAAACAGTCAACTTCTCCCTCTCCTTCTCGTTGTTTTTTATTTTTTTTTTGAGAAATTTTTTGGTAATATTACTCTCATTCACGTTGTTTTGCTGAGAAATATGATAGAAATGATACAGTATGGGTAATTTAGTAAATTAATGATCTAAAAGGCTATTTTTCTACCATTTTTAGAATGGGGACATTGGGCTTCAAATGCACTTAATTTGGGTCATTTGTTATAAATTCTCAAAAACAAATGACAAATCTCCATGACTGATTGAAAAACAAATTTGAGTTTACAATAACAATGGCCCATGGAGAAATCATCCAAAAACTTATCTGAAAAGAGGTGCAAAATTCCAAAGAGTGAAAAATTGGAAAAATCTAAAAAAAATGATCGAAAAGTTTCCAAATTCCTAAGAAATCTAGGACAAATTCAATTTTTTTCTACTTCAATCCCACAACGGATTTACAGAAGCATAATATGTGCTAAAAAATAAACTTGAAATAGTTTTTTACATAAAACATATGTTAACAAACTTGAAACATATCTTTACAAAACCAAAATATGTCTTAACAAATTTGAAACAAATCGTTACGGAACCTAGAAGCATCTATATACAAATATTTTAAGATTTAATATACTATAACTGTAAAACTATATAGAACATATTACCAAACTTGTAACAGATTTACAGAACCATAAAATGTGTTAATAAACTTGTAACATATTATTGCAAAACGAGAATATGACTTTAAAAATATATATAATATATAATTTCATCTCCTATCCCAGACAGGTAAAATCATAGTACCCTACCAACAAGCAATTATTTCCAAATGATTATAGAATCAAAGTAAGCCATAAAATATCACAATCAAAGCAAGCCAACTCATAACAAAGTAAATTACATTGGGTTTAGTAAAAAATTGTAACATATAAATTCATCTCCTCTTCGATGATGTTTGAGCAATGGATTTTATGATAGGAAGCAAAAACAGAGGAATGAATTTCTTTTAAAAATATATAAACCATTTTAGAAATAACAGAGCAAAACGAAAATAAAAAGGATAAAGCTTGAAACCCAAGTAATCAAGTTCAAAAGCAACAAAAATGGCATCATAGATGAATACAAAAGATTGGATCATTGGGAAATATAGAGAAATGAGGAAGATGCAAAGATTGAGAGAGTAAAGAAAGAAGGAACGAATTGATATTGTAAAAGGGGAGAGAGAAAAATTAAAAAGTGAGAGTGAACTTTCATTTTAGATTTAATTTTTATTTAGTTTAAAAAATATATTTATCTAGAGATGGTGTAAAAAAATAGATAAAACACTGTAAAAATGAAATAAGCAACCATATAAATGTAAGATTCCATTTCTTTTATCTTTTTATTTTTATTATAGGGTGCATTCCGTAATTTTTCCTTGCTTTTTTAGTAAGATTTAGTGCGTTATATAGGCTATATCTATATTTGTTAAGCTTTGTTTATTTTCACAACATGGTTTCTATTGATGTAGAATTTCGTCAATTAATATTATGAGAAATAGCTGTTCGGCCATCAAACCTGGTCTATGTCCACTGGTGTTTTTTATTGAATTATTTATGGTCAAATTTTGGCAGCATTTTTTGCATACTAAAAGTTCATATTTTTTCATAGTAACCCTCATATTTATAGAGTAGCGAGTGTGTTAGATTTTTTATAATCAAGAGAAATTGTTACCCGATTTATTACCATTCAAACACTCGAATTGTGACAACTAAATCTTACAGTTAAATGTCTTAAATAAGGGTATTCTATTTTGACTAATCAATGTTACAAAAGATATTAAATGTCAACGAATGTGGAATATATTCTATTTTGGGATATTATAAGAAATTACTTTTTTTTGCAGATGATAATTAATAAAAAAATTTAAGTTAGAGAAAAATAGTATTTTTATTGTATTTTGAATGTCCAATTTACCATTTTTTTTTGTTTAGAAGCATATCACTTTAATATTATGATATATGTATATCAGTTTTTATTTTAAAGTTATATTGATTTTTTTTCATTTGTTATGGGTTGTTGGTATATTATTTTTCAACTAATGTACATGTTTTTTGTGGTATGGTATATTATTTTTTTAAGATGATATTTGTAGCGTTCCAAAACTCCTAATAAGGTTTAATATCTTGATTAGCGTGTCGGGAGGCCTCGTGGGGTAAGTATGTGAATTATATCATTATATAATTGAGTATGCATGATTATGTGTATTAAATGTGTTTAAAGACCCGCTTTTGTTAAAATTAGGCATTTTCGTAATTTGACCCGGTTATGGTATATTTGTAATTAGTGTGTGTATGTGCATTGAGATAACATTATTATGTGGACATATATGTGATATTCGGCATGAGTGGATCATTTCGAGCGATTTTAGCAGAAAAGTCATAACGAGGATAAATACCCGGCTCGGGTTGAGCCTAGGGGTATTTTGGAAATTTTAATAATTTGGGATAATTGGTAAAATTGAATTAATTAGTGGAATAGTTATGTTGGATGGATTAGTTGATAAATTTGTTGATTAGGGATGGTACGCCCTAAATATCCACAGGCTATTAGCGAGCTGAGAAAGGGCATAATTATATCAGCCACGTGGATGCCACGTACCCAGAGCTGCTGTTACCAGGTCCTACCTCTTTAGCTCGAGGTAACCAAAGGCTTAATGAGATTACTAAGGAGTCGGGTCAGAAGTATGGACACCACGAGCTGAGAGTTCATCAAGCTCGAGGTGCGAGCTTGAGTTGGCACCTATGACCCCTTATAAAATCAACCACGCAATGTAAACGTGCATATATCAGACATCAAGTGTCTGATCCATCCCTGAATTCTCAGACACGCAGCATAAACGTACGTGTTTAGGCACCCACGACTGGCTTGGGCCGTGTGACCCATTATCCCCCTTATCTATTGATTAGACCACACTTCATTGTCAGGTTTTAGGAATTAATCGTGAATGTCACAGAAGTGACATGATGGGTAAGAAGGTCACGGGATGACCTCCCTTGCCAACCCCCAGGTGCCCTCTCCCTATAAATATGAAGATCTTGGGAGTTGCAAAGGGTTGGATTCAATTTTGTAAAGAAATACCTTGTAAAGAATATCATAAAGATATCAATAATATTGGTTGGTGGGCTAGAAGGATTTTAACCTTTGAACAACCTAAAAAATCATTCGTGTTATCATTTTACTTTGAGATCATTCATCTATTACGGTTCATTATTTAGCACTAATCCCCCTCTTTCTTCTATTAATTATATGTTGCCGAAGAACCGCGTCAACAGTTTGGTGCTTTCATTGAGAGTCTGTTAGATTGGTGCTATCGCAAATACCCAACCATGGTGGTCACTCGCTCAAGACATGGTAACGAGGCGGACCAACGTGATGGGCAGAAGGCCCATCATGCCGCCATGTCCGATGATCAGAACCCTGAGGTTCAGCAGCGGTCGGGCAAGCAACCAGTAGGCCAGGACGACACTGGAAGTTCGGCTCCTCGGCCGCCCAATCCGAACCCAGATTTTTACACAGCGATAGAAATGGAAAAAGCTCAGTTGAGGAGTTAGCTGGCGAAAGCTAACTAGCAGATTCAAGAGGTTTTGGCCCTATTACCCCCTCTTACAACCGACGCTAACGTCGGAAAGAGGCAAGGCGAGACTCACAAGTTCCGCCGGGGTAATCAGTCCAGGCCCAGTCGGTCGGTCAGACCCCCAACATCAAATTCTACTCCCACATCGCACCACAGGGAGACCACTTTTGAGGAACTTCCTAGGGCCAAGCAACAGTACAGCCGGTCAGTCCGGACCTCAACTCCCAGCTCACTTCCGCCCTCGAGCATGCCCAGGACGGCTCGAGGGAGCTCACGAAGGAGATCCGAGGAGGGCTCACAACGACAGCCCGCCCCGGCCAGCCGTCCTGCGCCCCGCTCAGACCGCCGAGCACAGGACGCGGAGGATGGTAGAGCGGAGCGGCTGCGACCTAACTTGATCCGCCCTGACGGGACTAGGATCGCATCCCCGGTCAGGCATCCTCCTTCACCAATAAGATAATCGTCTCCTCCCCGGCCAGTCCGAGACATTCTAGCTCATGGGAGCAGTAGGAAAGATCCTCCTTCCGCCGGACCTTCCCATCGTAGCCGGGCGCCTAGAGAAGTCCCGGGTCCTCGTCCTCAGAGGCGGGCTCCAAGCTTCTCAAATGGGAGCTATTGGACCGGAAGCCATCGAAGTGACCTCTCCGGCGGAGACCTGTACCAACGCTTGAGTTCGACGCAAAGTCCTCAGGCCGCCCCGAGAGGTGACCTCCGAGATCACCTAAACTCTCAGAGAGGAGACCCAGTTGGAAACGGCAGCCGCGCTCGCCAAAGGGAAGACCTGTCTGAAGTACGTGACAGCGGGAACGTCCCATATAACCTATCTCAAGATAGGAGGGACAATAACCCGCCAAACGCGCACAATGGATCCGAACCTGTTGAACATCCCCGGAACAACCAAGGAAGTCAGGACAAAACCCTTGAGCGTCCGGCTCAGATGGAGGAGCTGATGAGGAAGCTCCTATCAGAAAAAGAAAAAGATGAATATGATTCAGGGGATGAACTTGAGCTCTTCGCCCCCAGCATAGCAACAACGGCATATCCACCTGGTTTCCGTATGCCGCACTTGTCCAAATTCAACGGAGACGGGGATCTGTCAGATCATCTGGGTATGTTCAATACCTTGATGATGGCCCACAACATTGGCCCCGAGCTGAGGTGTTTAATATTTCCCTCCACCTTGACTGGGCCGGCCAGACAATGGTTCAAACAGAGTAAGAAGCAGTCAATCAGCTCGTGGAAAACTCTCTGTTGACTACAAGAGAGCATTCTAAGCTTCCCAGGCTGCCCGCGTCAAGGCCGATACCCTGGAAAATGTAAGGCAGCAACCCGATGATCCTCTGAAGGCTTACCTGAGCAGATTCGCGAACGTCGCTGCTCAGGCCAGAGACGCAGATGACAACTCCAAGCTCTTGTCTTTGAGAACTGGGATCCTCGTCGGAGGAGGACTCTGGGAAGAGATACAAAGGAAGGGAGTCATCACCGTAAATGAATTCCTAAATAGGGCCCAGGGATGGATAAACCTGGAGGAGGTGCGAGCATCAGCCGTGGGAACCAGCCAGGCCCCTGAACAACCCGCTAGAGTGGGAACAGAGGTCGTGATAGCGACCCAAACCGTTACACAGAATAACCAGTTTGGTGGAGGCAAGAGAAAAGGGAGCAGCGAGGGCAACCAGCACGGCCCAAAGAAGAACAAGTCTGTAGAAAAATTCAAGCCGGTCTACGCGACTTATACCGAGCTCACCCACTCTAGAGAGAACATCTTCCTAGAAAATTCTACTCGCCGCCCCTGGAAGAAGCCGGAACTGTTAAAGCACCAGAAGGGTAAGCGAGACCCTTCCAAGTTTTGTCGGTTCCACAATGACATTGGCCACAATATCGATGATTGTAGGCACCTGAAGGATGAGATCGAGACTCTCATCAGAGCCGAACCCTTGGCTCAGTATGCGCGGAATAGAGTTCCCGCCGGTCATCCAACTTCGGAAGTCCCAATAAGTTAGCCCGGATCTCGGGTAGATCAGGACGTCCCTCCTCCCGTGATAAGAGGAGAGATCTCCACAATCTCTAGAGGTCCCCATCTGGCTGGCACGAGCAGAGGTGCCCAAAAGAGATACGTCAACGAACTTAAGGCTCATAATGGAGTGGAGTTCGTCCCCGAGTAGCATCTCCCGAAGCAGCAACGATTGGAGAGGCAACCAATTATATTTACTGAAGAAGATGATAGCCACGTCCAGTTCCCTCATAACGACCCTCTGGTCGCAGTCGTGCAGCTCGCTAATCGGAGGGTTAGGAGAGTGCTAGTCGATAATGGGAGCTCGGTAAACCTACTGTTCCGGTCCACGCTGGAAAAGATGGGTTTGTCTATCACCGAGCTGAAAGCCACCTCCATGATGCTTTATGGATTCTCTGAAGAAGGATCGGCGACAATAGGAACGATCGAGCTAGTGATCACCTTGGGAGAGGGACCTCGGACAATCTCGAAACTCCTCGAGTTTGTGGTCATCGATTGTCCTGCTGCGTACAATGCCATTTTGGGTCGACCTACACTAATAGCGTTTGAAGCCGTTACCTCCATCTGCCACCTCGTGCTAAAATTCCCCTCTTCCACGGGGATATGCATGGTCTGTGGTGATTAACTTGTTGCCAGGGAATGCTACAACATTTCTATGAAGGGAAAATTAAAACCCGGGCAGTTAACGATGACCGTCCAAGGTGGAAATGAGAAATCTCAGGAACTTGTGCCTAATCCTGAGATTGAAAAACCTCAGAATGCCGAAGGGGAAAATATCATCTTAAGTGATGATATCGACCCCAGAATAGGCGAGGATAAATCTGAGCTCTAAGCTATCGAAGAGCTCGAGGAGGTAAATATCGATCCACAAAATCCCTCGCGGATGGTAAAGCTCGGGAAGAATCTATGTGACGAAAGGAAGGCGGAACTAATTAAGTTCCTGCAGGAGAACCTGGACGTGTTCGCATGGTCTCATGAGGACATGGTGGGGATCAGTCCGAGCATCATCATACACATGCCCCCCAGTTAAGCTGAAGATGATCTCGTCCCCGTGGCCATTGGCGGTCTGGGGAATCAACTTGGTTGGCGCCCTCCCTACTGGAAAGGGAGGAGTCCGTTATGCGGTGGTGGCTATCGACTACTTCACCAAGTGGGCAGAAGCAGAGCCCCTAGCAACCATCACTTCAAAAAGAGTCCTTGACTTCATGGTCAAAAGCATTATCTACCGATTCGGGCTGCCAAAGAAGATCGTATCAGACAATGGAACGCAGTTCGACAACAACCTCTTCACCAAATTTTGTGAGAGGCATGACATTGTAAAAAGCTTCTCCTTCGTGGCCTATCCCTAGGAAAATGGGCAGGTCAAGGCCGTCAATAAGACGCTAAAGGCAAGCCTTAAGAAAAGGCTGGACGAAGCCAAGGGAGTCTGGCCAGAACAGCTCCTATAGGTACTGTGGGCATACCAGACCTCACATCGAACGCTGACAGGTCAAACTCTTTTCTCTCTGGCTTTCGGGAGTGAGGCAGTCCTTCCTGTCGAAGTAAAGGTAGCCTCGCATAGAGTCCAGGCATTTGACCGGGACCGCAATCACGAGCTGCTCTACACGTCCCACGACCTGATTGATGAAAGACAAAAAGATTCACAGCTACAGCTCGCACATTATCAGCAAAAGATCACTCGTTATTTCAACTCATAGGTCAGAAAACGCACCTTTAGCATTGGCGACCTGGTCCTCAGAAGAGTCTTCTTAGCCAGTAAGGATCCCAAAGACGAAGTATTGGGACCGAACTGGGAAGGGCCCTACCAAATAACCGGGGTCGTAAAAGAAGGAACCTACAAGTTAGCTCGGCTTAGTGGAGAAGCAGTCCCACGAACTTGGAACGCTAATCATTTGAAGAAATATTATCAATGATACCTTTGTAAGGCTTAATCAGAAAAGCCATCTTTTGTTTATTAAGTAATGAAAATTAAATCTTTTTACATTATGGTGTATATTTGTGGGTGTAATGTCAAGTAACCACGAAAAACCCTTTCCTAATTACTTGGGGGGCATGTGTACCCTGGATATAACCTGGTCCTAAAACTTAGAAGTTAATTCAAATCGATTGATCAATGTTTTTCTTAAAAAACACGAGATATCGATAAAGGATTAACGCGAACTAAGTTGTATCCTGGATATAACCAGGTCGTCCTAAAAAACTTAGAAGTTAAACCAAATTGATTGATCGATGTTTTTCTTAAAAAGCACGAGATATTGATAAAGGATTGACGCGAACTAAGTTTTCAAATTAATGTCCAGGATTCAACCAGGTCCTAAAAAACTTAGAAGTTAATTCAAATCGATTGATCGATGTTTTTCTTAAAAAGCACGAGATATTGATAAAGGATTGACGTGAACTAAGTTTTCAAATTAATGTCTTGGATTCAACCAGGTCCTAGAAAACTTAGAAGTTAATTCAAATCGATTGATCGATGTTTTTTCTTAAAAAGCACAAGATATTGATAAAGGATTGACACGAACTAAGTTTTCAAATTAATGTCCTGGATTTAACCAGGACTTGTCTTAGAAGTTGGTTCAAGTTGATTAGCATGTTTTTTTCCCAGAAGAACATAAGATGCCAATCACAACACCAAAAAAAACTAAGATTATTACCAAATGCATAGAAGAGAAACAAGATAGAGGCAAAAATATGTAAATCAATTAAAATAAAGTTGAAAAAGTTAATTGTCTCGAGGTTGAAAAACCTCATAATATAAAGTTACAAAAAAAATGTAAATGATAAAAATAAAAGGAGAAAAGTCCTATGCCCCGCCAGGCCGCTCTGATGAGGTCGCCCCCTCGCCATCCTGCTCGGCGGCAGTGGAAGTCTCCCCGGTCTCGGAGGGCGCCTTTTGTTGAAGGCGAGCCTTGAACTTCTCCAAGAAGGACTCCCACGCGTCCGGCCCCAGAAAGGAGAAGTCACCTTCCGGGTTGAAGACCCAGCAGTGGTACAGCATAGCCTCCATGGAGGAGCTGGAAGCTGCCCTCTCCGCCGCCAGGGCAGCCTTGGCCTCTTCGGCCTCAACCTTCGTGGCGTCCAGTGCGGCCCGGGCAGCCTTGGCCTGCTCGAGCTCGATCTTCGCGGTGGCTAGGGCGGCCTTGGTGGCATCGGCCTCTTGTAGCTTGGTCCGGGATGCCTCCAGCTCGGTTTGCGCAGCGACCGAGGCGGCCTGCGCGACCATCTCGTTTTCCCGGGCGGTTGCCAGGCCCGCCTTGGCGTCCCTTTCCTGTTGTTGAGCAGTCGCGAGGGCGACCTAAGCAGCTTGGTGCTCACCCCTGATCTCCTCGATCCTGGCCCGGGACCGAGATATGCTCCGGTGGAGAGCCAAAGCCCCCTGCAAGACCAAAAGATGATAAGGCAAGTGCCTTAGGAAAAATAATAATACAAACAAACAAGGGGCACTAGTGGCAAAGCCAGCTTACCGTGAGGGTCATCCCCAATGAAGAGTCCACCATATTCTCGGGACTCCTTGTCTCGATCTCCTGCAGATCCCTTGAGGTGGCATTATAGCAGTGGTCCACCATGTAGGTCGCGGTCTCGTAGACCGTCCCCCTGAAGACATCGGGTTTCTCCAAGGCCTAGGGGTTGACTGGGATGCGCACCTCGGGGGTCGTAGTTGATAAGGTCCTAGGGGGCACCTCCAGTTCCCGGGCAGAAATGGGAGCTCGCGGAGGAGGTGGGGGCATCTTCTCCATGGCAGGAGGGGGTGGAGGCACTTTCTCCTGAGCAGCCGGGGCTTGGTTTTTCCCCTTCGCAAGAGACTTGGAGGTAGTCCCGATGGCTTTCTTCGCCATCCGAAGCCTCTTCACCATGGGCCCAGAAGCCCCGGAGGAAGGGTTTCCTCCAGGGAATATAGCTCGCAAATCTTTGTTCCTGGGCTGCGACATCTCCTCTGTTGAAACAAAGACAGCAAAGCATTAATATACATGTAAAAATATTTGTGCAAAAAAAAAAAAAAGAAAGCAGAGCTTAAGTATGTATCGAAAGGGGTCCTACCCTCCGAGCTAGAGGAGGAATCTATGGTCACGACCTCTGGCCCCGGAGCTTCGGCGGGGGAGTCTGAGATAACGACTTCACCGGCTAGAAGAGGCTCTGGGTCCGAATCTGCCTCGGGACTGGACTCTTCTACGTACTGCCTAAGACCCGGAGCTACTACACCTTCCAGGAGAGAAGGCCACGACCTAAGATTGGTCTTGTACTCCTCGAAAAGGGCTGACCTAAAGGCCAAGGTATTATCTACAACTATAGTACCCCTAGGGCGGCTCATGTCATAACACAGCACGAGCTGGTCGACGCATTGGAGTAGGGTGATGTCGCGGTCTGGGTCATTGGCTGGGGTTAAACCTAGCAAGCCATAGGTTGGCAGTGGCCCTATCTAAATCCCTAAACAAATAAGGATTACCTTGGCCGGAGGGGCTGGCTGCTGCCCCGGACTGGGCCCTCTCCACATTTACTTCTTGTGCGACCTCCAGAGCCCGCTTCCGCCGCACGAGGGGGACCTCGTCCTCCTCGTCCTCATCCCCACCCGCGGCCTCCTCCTCGGGAATGGGCGCCATCTCACGAGCAGGGGGAAGGGTCCACGGTCTCCTCAAGGCCAAAGTCTGGCCCGGAGAGATTAACTTGCACGCCAGCATCATCTCGTCGTACACGAGCTGGAAATAATCCTTTTCACTTGGGGGGAGCCCCGCCAAGGTCTCTTATTGACCCCCAAGGGTCACTGACTTGGCCGTCCTCGCAAAAATAACTGCATGATAGTTTCTAAGTCAGGAATGAATAAAAAGAGGCTAGTCAACAATCAACTTACGAGCTGAGAGTAGAAGGTACTTACGAGGACAATTGAAATGGTGGTGCTCGCAGTTGGGAAACCCCTTTGACATAAAGAACTGGTCCTTAAATTCGCTGGGATGGCTGGGCAGCTCGATGACCGCAGCCGAATTTGGAAAACGGGTTAGATAGTAGAACTCGTCGCCTCGCCCCCGCTGCTCCGAGTTGGCTTTGAGGCAAAAGAAGTAGAGGATGTCCGCCGACGTGGGGACCTCCCATTCCTGCTTCAGGAATAGATACTTCAACCCCGCTAACATGCAATATGAGTTAGGGGGGAGCTGGAAGGGAGCCATCTTCACGTAATTTAAAAAATATGTGAAGTACTGGTCCAGTGGGAGGAAGGCCCCAGCCTTGAGATGCTCGTCGCTCCAGGCGGCGTATTCCTCGTCGAGCGGCGCGCAGCTCTGCTCACCTTCAAGGGGAGGTTAGTCATCCAGGGCGCCCCTCCCTATCTCGATTTTATGGGAAAGCAAGATTTTGTTGACTTTCCCTTGGGTGGTGACCTTCGAGGCGATTCTCTCGGCCTCGAAAAAGGCGTCGGGCCCCACCTTGACCTCCTTCTCCACGGTTGGTCTAAAGTTGGGAATCGGGGAGTCCATGGCCACCTCCTTTCCTTTGTTGGTTTGCTGGGAAGACAAGCTGCCAGCACTCTTTTTGGGTGCGCTCTTCTTAGGTCCCATCTGGTCGCCTAACAAACAAAGAAGAAAATTTAGAAAAGGCGACCTAAGCATAAGAAATAATCTAGCGCGAAGTGTTTCCTTTACACAGGCTGAGGTAATCTCAGCCCGTGGCGAGTGACACCACGCGGTTCTATGAACACGCGCCTGTGCTCCCTACGGGTCCCCGATTACTCGAAATCCGTGTGTCAGGAGGGTCAGAGTAAAAGTTTGCCTTGGAAGGAAAGTTTCAGTAGGAAATAGTAGGCAAAACCGCCTGTGAAGCGTGTCCCCTAAGGTACCCGGTTTTTGCACTCTAAGAACTGGTTATTCCAAACAGGCATAAAAAATTTTACCCAGAAAATCACCCTAGAAAGTGTATCCTATGAGTCATGCTCCTAAATGATTTTTCCTACGGTCGGTACCCTTAGGATAAAAACCTATGCATAAAATACCAGCAAAGAACAAGCAACCTACTGCAAGCGATTAAAGAGAAAGTTTACCTAAACAACAGTGAAGGAAAACATTTAAAACATGCGCAAACGGAGAACTTACCGAAATGCTTTGCTGTGATGAGACTGAAGGGTCGTCTGGGTTAAAATCCTGTTGGGATCGCTAGAACCGGTGTCTCAAAGGAGCTCTCGTGTCTGAATTTCTGGAACACTGGAAACAGTGGCCGGAAGAAAGGAAGGATTTTGAGACTAAGAAGAAAGAAGAAGATGAGAAAATGAGAAAATTTTCAAATGAACGGGTAGCCAATGCGAAAGGTGGCCAGCCCTTTTCTATACGTAAAAGGCCAAAGGAGGAGGGTCGTTGGATCACCTTGATGTAGAATACGAGGATCACTACTTGAAAGACGAAACGACGGCCGAATATAGGCTAGGCCATTTAATGCGGTTCTCGGAAGACGGACCGTCACCAACCACGATGCTCCACGTATTCGATACCGTAGTGGGCGGAATGTGAAGAGTCCAAAAAGAAGCCTAAAATCCCCCACTGTGGCCCCAAGTGACATCTTGTGCCACGAGCAGGGGCTTGGGGGGAAAATGTACGCCCTAAATATCCACAGGCTATTAGCGAGCTGAGAAAGGGCATAATTATATCAGCCACGTGGATTCCACGTACCCGGAACTGCTGTTACCAGGTCCTACCTCTTTAGCTCGAGGTAACCAAAGGCTTAATGAGATTACTAAGGAGTCGGGTCAGAAGTATGGACACCACGAGCTGAGAGTTCATCAAGCTCGAGGTGCGAGCTTGAGTTGGCACCTCTGACCCCTTATAAAGTCAACCATGCAATGTAAACGTGCATATATCAGACATCACGTGTCTGATCCATCCCTGAATTCTCGGACACGCAGCATAAACGTGCGTGTTCAGGCACCCACGACTGGGTTGGGCCGTGCGGCCCATTATCCCCCTTACCTATTGATTAGACCACACTTCATTGTCAGGTTTTAGGAATTAATCATGAATGTCACAGAAGTGACATGATGGGTAAGAAGGTCACGGGATGACCTCCCTTTCCAACCCCCAGGTGCCCTCTCCCTATAAATATGAAGATCTTGGGAGTTGCAAAGGGTTGGATTCTATTTTGTAAAGAAATACCCTGTAAATAATATCATAAAGATATCAATAATATTGGTTGGTGGACTAGAAGGATTTTAACCTTTGAACCACCTAAAAGAGCATTCGTGTTATCATTTTACTTTGAGATCATTCATCTATTACGGTTCATTATTTAGCACTAATCCCCCTCTTTCTTCTATTAATTATCTGTTGCCGAAGAACCGCGTCAACAGGATGTAATTAGAACTTTAAGCTAAAAGGCAAAATGTCTTTGAGGTTTGTTAAGAGATTCATTTGAGGTAGGGGCAAAATGGTATTTTGATCCCAAAACTAGGAAAAATTATGCTAAGTGTTGGAACTCTCCTCCCATTCAGTTCAAACACTCTCCTACGTTCTAGATAGCCCCTCCTTCCTTGTAATGCCCCAAATTTCCTAATAAGGTTTAAGACCTTGATTAGGAGGTCGGGAGGGCGATAATTGCTTATTATGCTATTAAATGATAATATGCATGTTTAGGTGTATTAAATATGCATGTGAACTCATTTCTGAGTAATTGGGTGATTTTCATATTTTGGCCATTTCGTGCATATTTGGCATATATGTGATATGAGTGTGGTGCTTTATTATTATTTGGTTATGCCAGGGTTACTCAGCACAAGACGATCCTAGGAGATAAGTTAGTGGGAAAGTCACAACGAGATTTATTCTTGACTCGGTGTGAGTCAAGGGGTATTTAGTACATTACCGGGTTATTGGGTAATGAGAATAAATATTTGGTGATAAATTGGGAGTTAGTAACATCAGGGGGAAATTCTGGAGGTTTTGGTTATTTTGCCCCCGGGAGTGTTTTCGGGACCCCGAGTGTTAGGTTTTGGTTGAGGCTACTTAAGCTTGAAGTAACCTTTTAAAAAGAATAAAAGAACGTTCTGTACGTTCTCTCTCCCTTAAAGTTCCATTTTCGTCTCCCGATCGCATTTTCGAAGGTAACTTGAGTTCTAGGACTCGGAATCAAGCGAGGATCGAGGCATAGCGATCCTAGGAAAGATTATAAGCTTATTAGCCGGAGAATTTAGTTGGAAACAACTCAATTGGAGGTAATTCAAGTATTAAGTTTTAAGTTTTTACAGCTTGGATTGGACTTTGTGTTTTGGTGAGTTTTTGTTAGATTTGAAGCTTGGGTTTTATGGGTTTTGGATCATGGGGATGTTTGGGAACTTTGATTTGTGGATTTGTAGGTGTTTAGGTATGTTTTTGGGAGGTTTTGAAAGGTTGAAATCGGGGTTATGGATGGTTCTGGGTTGGGGGCCGCGACCCTGTTCTTGAGCGCCGCGGCCCTGGTTCGAAGAAGTTGCTGGGGAGATTTTTTCCTTGCTAGGCATCGCGACCCTAGGTGTAGGACGCCGCGGCCCTTGCTCCTAGAGTGGCTGGGGGCCGCGGCCCAAGGTGTTAGGGCTGCAGCCCTTGGGCAGGTTTGAGCCCATTTGGGTGTTTTGACCTTGGGAACTTGGTTTTAGGCCTCGGGATCATTCCTACTACCTGGATTGGTGGGGTTTGATGTCTTGGAGGCTAGGTTTGGATTCCAGGATTGGTTTTAGAATTTGAACTCATTGGATCACCATTTGTGTTTGTGACTAGGTGTTAGGAGTGTGTCCTAAAAGCATGTAAAGACATTTGATTTTCTATGAATAAATAAATACAATAGTTTATTATTATTGTTATATTTAGATTGTTAAATTATTGTTTGAATAATTTTGTAAATATCAGAAAAATTCCATATTCATTATTGAGGGTGTGATCTTGTATTAGTACGAGAGAATTAAGATCACATGAATGAATAAAAATAGTCAACAACAACAAATTAAAGTTATGGGATTCTTTAATTGGAGTTGTAAGTACGGTTTACTGAGTATCATAATGATACAAATAATCTAGATTCGGATTATTGAAGTGGTAAGACATCTCGGTAAAGGTGCTTTATATTATATGATTATATATGACATGGACCGATATGAATTAAAGTCTTTATCCAAAAACCATTTAACAATAAAGACTTGTAATTCATATTGTAACGCCCCAACTCCTGGGACCGTTACGGTGTGCCTTGTAAATAGTGCTAAACTCGCTAATCGAGTCATTTAGCCAAAATCGTGATCTAAGTATGATTAGCGGTTTAGGGATTAAACATTTTGGTTAAGATATAACGTTTCACTAGAACGTTTAACATATACATTGGGATCCCAAAAATACAATTCAGAGTTTATTACAGAAAATATTTACAACAGGCCGTTCTAAGCGGCAAAACAGGGTTCAACCCTAGTTCCACTTTAAACCTCGACCGTGGCGGTCGAGCAGCTGCATATGTACACGTCATCACCTAAGCCCTCCAACTCAAGGATGGTCTAGCTTCCTCTTGCCTTTACCTGCACCACATAGCACCCGTGAGCCGAAGCCCAGCAAGAAAACATAATGCTTTTCATAAATGTTATCAAATGATTATCATTATAACCACACTGAGTATAAAGCTTTCAAACCAATGGGTGCACATCACATGATCCTAGCGGGAGAGTGGCTGTTAAGTAAGCCACCAGCCTCCAAGCTCTGTTTTGTAGCGGGAGAGTGGCTGTTAAGTAAGCCACCAGCCTCCAAGCTCTGTCTTTTAGCGGGAGAGTGGCTGTTAAGTAAGCCACTAGCCTCCAAGCTCTGTTTTCTAGCAAGAGAGTGGCTGATAGGTAAGCCACTGGCCTTCAAGCTCTGTTTTCTAGCAAGAGAGTGGCTGATAGGTAAGCCACTGGCCTTCAAGCTCTGTTTGTTCATCGACCCTCAAGGTCGGTCAGGCATTAATGCTCCTTGAGTCATTCAATGCTAGTAATCGATTAGATCTAATCTCTGTTGGCTTGCGTGATTCACGCTAAGGCCGTTCTGACAAGTAAGTCAGCGCTTCCTGGCCTGTGTCCAGTAACACTGCCGAGCCTGACAAGTAAGTCACAACCTCACAGCTGATACTAACACTTTTCTCGATTCTGTATTCAGTCCAAACACAAGTAAGCAATGCTATCAATATGTACCATATGCCAGTTATCCAAGAATAGGGCATTCAGCATGCTTACTAAACAGTTTCTAGCACAGTCATGATCATGCACAAACTCAGAGACTCAAGCTCTGACCAATCTCATATTCATCGTTCATGGCATGCCCTATCACATGTTTTTCGTGCATTACATGCATCACACTAAATTATCCAGCATGCCTCAACAACAGTCATATGCAAATGGGCAAGATTTGCCAAGCATTCATTATGCTAACAATGTTTACATTTAAACATCCAACATGCATCAATCATAGTCATGCATGTCATACTCAATAGCCAATCAAAATGCATCATAATAGCCATGCATGTCATGCTCAATAATCAACCAACATGCATCCATGATAGCCATGCATGTCACATATACACAGGGTGCAGTTTTCTTACCTTTGGTCCAAGCACAGGTTACCAACAAATGAGCCACAAGCACGATCCTGACTCCAAGCCTCTAGTGTTAACCTAGTCACAACCACAAATGGTGACCCAATGAGTTCAAGTTCTAAAACCAACCCTTGAACTAAAACTTAGCCTCCAAGACATCAATCCTCACTAATCCGGGATAGTAGGAATGATCCCGAGGCCTAAAACCATGTTCCCGGGGTCAAAACACCCAAACGGGCTCAAAAGCCTGCCTGAGCCGCGGCCCTGGCACCCTGAGCCGCGGCCCCCAGCAACACCAGAAGCAAGCGCCGCGGCGCCCAACCCAAGGGCCGCGGCGCCCAGCAAGACAGAAAAGGCACCTGCTTCATCGAGCAAGGGCCGCGGCGCCCAAGAACAGGGCCGCGGCCCAACTTCGGGGCAGCCATTTTTCCCTTCGTTTTAACCTTTTAAAACCTCCCAAGAACATTTCTAAACATTCCCAAATCATCAAATCAAAGTTCCCAAACTCCCCAATGGTCTAAAACCACCAAAACCCAAGGTTCAAACAACCTAAAAACTCAACGATTCACAAAGTCTAATTCAAGCTTAAAAACTTTTAAAAACTTAAAACTTAAACTTGAATTACCTCCGATTGAGTTGTTTCCAACTAAATCCTCCGGCTAATAAGCTTCTAATTCTCCTTAGGATTGCTATGCCTCGATCCTCGCTTGATTCCAAGTCCTAGAACTCAAGTTATCTTCGAAAATGCAATCGGGAACGAAAAGGGAACTTTAGGGAGAGAGAACGTACAGAACGTTCTTTTTATTTCCTTAAAAGGTTACTTCAAGCTTAAGTAGCCTCCAATAAAACCTAATGCTCGGGGTCCCGAAAACACCCCCGGGAACATTATAGTCAAAACTTCCAGAATTTCCCCCTAGTCTTACTAACTCCCAATTTATCACCAAATGTTAATTCCCATTACCCAATAACCCGGTAATGCTCTAAATACCCCTTGACTTACTCCAAGTCAAGCTTACATCCCGTTGTAACTTTCCCACTAGCTTACCTCCCAGGATCGTCTTGTGCTGGGTAACCCTAGCATAACCAGATAATAACAAAGCACCACGCCCATTTCACATATATGCCAAAAATGTCTGAAATGGCCAAAATATAAAAGTCACCCAATTAATAACAAATGGGTTAACATGCATATTATCATTAAATAGCATAATAAAGCAATTATGGCCCTCCCGGCCTCCTAATCAAGGTCCTAGACCTTATTAGGAAATTTGGGGCATTACACATATCATAACTGATGATCATTTATAGATCAACCTAAATCCTGAGTGTTCATGAACTCCTGTTCATGTTTATTAAATCTTTTGATTCATTCGTTAAGGTCTCTTCAAAGAATGAGGCTAATGACTTTTATTTTGGAGATTTAATATCATGGATGGCTGGGAACATGTATCAACAATACGGAATCTAATCTTTCCTAACGGATCGTATATTAGTTCCCTTAAGGGTTAATTCTGGAACTGGATGATTTTGAGCTCAAATCTATAATTAGATTATAGATTAATTATTCACTAGTGAATTAATGGTACTTAAGGAATAAGAAGTAAATTAGAAAGGTTAAATGGTAATTCTCCCATTCTAATTTATGAACTAATTAATTAGAGGGTTGAACTATTGTAAGATGGTTATATCAATGGACGACTTAAGAAAAAGATTTCTGTAAAAGTATATCTATAACATAAATAGTACAATTCTGAATTTATAGTGGAGTAATATCATAATTAATAAATTAACTATTATAATTAAAGAGTTTAATTATTTAGTTTCAATTTATTGGAGCTTAATGTTATAGGTCCATGGTCCCCGAAATGGCTCAAACAATCACTGTCAAAGGCAAATACAAAATGGGCAAAAAGGACTTATGTGATAAGTAAAATATTTTTCTATGTATCAAACATAATTATTGTTTAATTATGTGTAATTAATTAATTATTTGATTTAACAAAAATATAATTAATTTATTTTTGGGATTTTTTGGTATTTAAATAATAATAAAAATTGGGAAAAATCACATGCCTGCACATGCATGTGGTACACGTGTGGCACAGTGCACAGGCACTGTGCTACACGCATAAGAGATGGACTTAGTCTCTTGATTCCACAATTTTAGTTATTTAAATATTAAATAAATAATTAGATAATTTAATATGATTAAAATATTATTATTTAAACTAAAATCTGATTACTGATTAGTTATTTTGAATTTGTTTAAAATAACAAATATTTTAATATATTGGATATTATTAAATATTGGATATCAGTTTTCACAGAACGTAAGTTTTCAGGGATAGAAAAAAATATCTAGGATTCTCTCAGAGAAAAGAGAACAGTGACAAAAATAAAGGTCATTGTTCTTCACAAAACCTAGGTCCAAACTTTATCAGATCTCATGTGTTGAGAACATCTGATAAATAGTTATTGCCTATTATTTGTATAGCGATCCCACACTCGTTCTTTGTGTGACTGAGAACATTTTGGAAGATCTTGGTGTAAGATCTCAAGGATTCAGCCATACGAAAAGATAGCAGCAAGGAAGGACCTGAGGTAATTTTTCTATTCTTGTCCTTGATTCAATATATATATAAGTGTGAAGAAGTAGATCTAGAAATCTTATGGGATTAATCTGACAATTTGATTGTTGTTCCGTTGCGCATAATCTCTTATTTGATCAATTAAACCAACACTAGGTTATCACTAGAGGCTTGGAATCGGGATCATGCTTGTGGCTTGTTTATTGGTAACCTGTGCTTGGACCAAAGGTAAGAAAACTGCACCCTGTGTATGTATGACATGCATGGTTATTCTTGATGCATGTTGGAGAATTAAATGTGACATACATGGTTATTCTTGATGCATGTTGGATGTTTAAATATAATGCATGTGATGCACGAGAAATATGTGATTAGGGCATGCTATGATTATTGAATATGGGAATGTTCAGAGCTTGAGTCTCTGTGTTTATGCATGGTCCTAATTATGCTAGTAATTGTTAAGTAAGCATGATAAATTCCATGTATTCGAATATTGGATATATGATATATGTTTGGTGGCATTGCTTACTTGTCTATGGTACTGACTAGTCAGGGATACTGACCTAAGAGTCAGAAACGGCATAAGCGTCCTGAACGCACGGTCGAATGAAGATTAGATCTAATCGATATCAGCGTTGAATGACTCTATGGCATTAATGCTGGACCGACCTTAAGGTCGACGAAACTTATAAGCGATTGGCTAGTCCAGGACTAGTTACTCAGAGCCAGGGTCTAAGACCTAGGTGACTGCTTGTTACATGGCTAGGGAACGATGTTCCAGGGTTATGACTCTATGGTCATGAGGAAGGTTATGTTGGTGACTAGTCATCATGCACCTATCCTATCTAAGCTAGTGAAAGGATCACTTATCTACTCGACAGGTTTATGCTGGCGACTATTTCACCAGATACCTATCTTGCTGGCGACCCACTGCCCTTGCGACAACCCCTTGGTTCTTACCACAAAGCAAATTAAAAGAATATTTCCTTGCTCTTTCCACATATGTTATATTCATCATAACATACTCAAAGCAAGATATAACCAAATCTCATAAAGTCAATGTGAACATGCATCAATATACATAAGCATGCAATAATTTTAACTCTCATAACATATATGACAAAGCATAGTTATACACATAACATGAACAATCATAGCATTAGATCACACATAAAGAACACTTGTGCACTCAAATGCACACCCTGTGTTACATTGACCACTCTTCTTACCTCAGGTCCAGCAGCGACGCAATTACCTCTCTTCAAGTTCCTTGCCGAATCCTAAATCCAAAACGTACAACATATATCATTTAGAGACTCATAACTTAACCAAATATCATAAACCAATCTTACACTTTCTAAGACCCAATCACCCTTAAAGTGTCCTTAAGAAAGTCCTAAAATCCCAAAACAAAAAACCCTTAAACTATACCATCAAAGCCCTAACCAAAACCATCATAATGAGGAAAAAAAACATGTTTTCTGAGCATGTAGCGCAGTCGCGCTCGACGGAGAAATCTCAAATCGCGACTTTTCTTTGAATAGCCATAACTCTCTCAATTTAAATCTGATTTGAACGATTCTTTTTTAATTTTTCTCATCTTGAATCCCTTTATATCATCATACAATTCTTAGAGATTAATATAATACCAAAAATTCATGAGATGCCCCTAACTCCATGACTCTAACAATCTCTTGCAACAAAACTTCTTATTCCCCAAACTATCTTTCTAATCTTTAAAGCTAGCAATCATAACTTAATAAATTCAACCCTAGCATGTTTATAACCATTATAGATTAAAAAATTAGTCTCTAACATGCATATAAAACCAATCATCCCAACCTATCATGCTTTCTAATCAAAACTACCATTAACATAACTCAAAGTTTCACTAACTATCAAAGAAACTTTAAAAGTGTGAGAAGTTCTTACCAAGATCATGTGCAGCAACCTAAGCCGCGAAATCTTCTCCCAAAGCATCTTAAATGACCCCCCACATGAGTTCTTAGTGATCCATACGTATATGAAAAGATCGTCATCCTTCTTCTTCCTTAGATCTTGAACCCTAGTCTAGAGAGAGAGTGAGAGAGAGTTCTCTCCTTTGATCGTGTGAAGAGCAGCCACCCAATTAAATTTTTGAGTCTGACCCTAACCCTAACCTCTCTCTTTCTATTTATAATGACTCATTATCTCGAAATTGACATCTTACCCTTGATCTATGCCATTATAACAATTTCATTAAACCATTTTTAGTAATTCTCCACTAAACTACTAGTTTTCATAATCCATAATTAAATTACTCCCCATTAGTTATTTTTATTCCATTATGACCACTATTTCAACAATTCTTGACAAGAAAGCCCCTAGCACTTGAAGGAAACCGTGATTCGTCACTTTAACATATATCTCGAGCACTGTCAGTAATTTCCAACATAAATTATCTTACACTGATATTAATATCATATAAACATATTCATAGAATCGCATAATATGTAATTTCACAAAATTACAAAAAAAACCCTTCAGGATTATTAAATTACCAAATTTTCCTCACGTACCAAAATACCCATGAAATGAAAAGACAGATATTACAACTATCCCCTCCTTAAAAAGGAATTTCATCCTCGAAATTCATGTTACCAAATCATCAAAAGGTTGTCTCCTCCTCGAGAGTCATTAATAGCTCAACATCTCCTTGTCACCCACTTCTTATGATCATCATGAAGCATCTTGGCTAAGCACTATAGCCATATCCAATAAACAACATATACTTGTATCCATTTTTGGTTTTACACCACCCTTTGCTCAAATTTTGACCACTTTAACCCTTCTTTTACCTTCAACTCTTTGCCACTTAATATTCCTGTCACTTTCTATTCATTCTAGTAGTAACCCATTTATACCTAATCTACATCATATTCCATAACAATTGCCATATATTCAATTTTTCATATTCTAGGTAGCCTTCTCCACAGCTCCTTAGTATATATAGCATATATGTACATACTTCATACTATGCTTCTTCGTCTAGAATTCTTATTGGCTTGCACCCTATATCCTCTTAAATCATCACCACTCAACAATTCAATCATGACACCAAACAATATATCTAATACATCTTCCCATAAATTCCACTTTTTTTTCCTAGAATGATTTTCACCTCTTTATTGGACACTTTCGCTTGACCATTAGATTGGGGATGATAGGCTAACGTTGTTCTATGCCTTACTCCATACCAAGCAAGTAAAGCATCAAAACTTTTATTGCATGAATGACTCCCTTCGTCACTTAGAATAGCTCAAGGAGTTCCAAACGAGTGAAGATATGCTTTTCTAAGAAAGTTAGAACTACCTTTCCATCATTAGTAGGAGTTGTCTCTGCTTCCACCCATTTAGACACATCATCCACAACAAGCAAAATATACTTATTATTGTAGGATGATGGAAAGGGTCCCATGAAATCTATCCCCAACACATCAAATATTTCTACTTCCATTATGACATGTAGAGGCATTGCATTCCTCCTTGAGATATTTTCGGTGTGTTGACAGCGGTCACAAGCTTTAACAAAGATATTAGAATCTTTAAATAATGTTGGCCAATAGAAACCCCACTGTAAAACCTTGGTCGTTTTCCTTGAAACTCCAAAATGGTCATCACAATGAAGAGTATGGAAATGAGTGAGAATGGACAACATCTCATCATTTGGTACACAACAACAAATGACTTGATCCACACAATGTTTGTATAAAATAGGCTCTTCCCAATAGTAGTGTTTCACCTCATAATAAAACTTTTTAAGTTGTTCCCTAGACATCTCCTGTAGCGTCCCAAATTTGCTAATAAGACTTAGAGCCTTGATTAGCGTGTCGGGAGGGCAATAATTGATTTAATTATACTAATAAGTGAATGTAATGATTATGTGATTATGCATGTTTAGGGGAATTAAATATGTATGTGGGCCCCATTTGGTTATTAGGGGCATATTTATAATTTTGGCTCGTTGAAGGCATAAATGCAATAGATATATGTGTGTATGAATGATACCATGAGATTGTGGTGACATATCTGTGATGTATAATTTGAGACGGTCCTAAGGAGCAGATTAGCTAAATAGTCACAACGGGGTCGAATACCCTACTCGGGAGGAGCCTAGGGGTATTTTGGGAATATAGTATGTTTTCGGGAATTATTGGGTAACATATATTAGTTTAGAAATTATTTGGGCATGTCGGGATTAAATGGGGATTTATAGAAACACTCGAGGATTTAGCGAGATGTGACAATTGATGGGATTGCCCTTGGTGACACTAGAGGATTTAAGTTAGTCTTGAGGGCATTTTGGACTTTTTGGCAAAGGGATAAGTTTGAACTTAGACATTAGGCAGTGGGACTCTAGAATTAAGAAAAGACAAACAAGAGAAACCCTCTCAATCTCTCTTACTTGGCTCTCTCCCTCTCTTGGACACTTAAAAGTTGAAGAATTTTTTAGGATCTAAGCTAAGGAATTGAAGACTAGAGGCTTGAAGACTTGGGGAATCAGCTCAGGGGGTAAAGATATCAGAAGGTAAGGATTTTAAGTTGTTAATTATGTGGAATTCTGTTAGAACTTTAAGCTTGCATGAAAATGGCTTTTAAGATTGGTTTTGAGTGTTTGATGGGTATATGGAATTGTTATTGGGATGGTTGTGATGTTTAAGTTGTGTGGATGAGGATTCTAGGCTTAATTTTAAGTTGTGCTGGTCTTTGGAGTGTGAATCATGGATTTAGGCTTGGGGAAAATAGGAGAAAAATGGCTGGTTTCTGGGACTCGCGTCGCGGCCCTGTTCTACAAGCGCTGTGACTCGTGTATGCATAAGGGCCTGGGGAGGCCTAAGATTGCCCAGGCGCCGCAGCGCAGGGCTTAGCGCCACGGCCCACGTCCTTCAACATAGAGGTATTTGCCCTCTGACTTGAGGATGTCGCGGCCCTTAAGGGGCTGGGTCACGGCTTAAATGAAAAATAATGGTTGTTTGAGGGTTTTAAGATCAGGAACCCAAATGTTAAGACTCAGAAAGGATTCTACTACTCGGTTTAGTAGAATTCAAGGTCCCGAAGGCTAGATTAATATTTTGAAGTTATTAAGTGGTTTAAGGTTTGATGGATGGTTATTATGAATGTGTTGTGACTAGGTTTTCAATGAGGCTCGGGTTAAAGGATTGTGCATGGGATCACGATAATCATTCAGCTCAAGACACAGGTAAGAAAGTTGTTGTACCCGTAGAGCAGACTATGGCCCTATTGTTTGTGTTTCAGGGTGTGGCCCTATTGTTTATTTTTAATATACGTGTGAATATATGTGAATGCTATATATGTTTATGAATAAACGGTGAGGTCCGAGAACGGCGAAGGCCGAGAATGGCAAGAAGCTGGGTGCGGTAAGGGGCCGGGATCGGCGTTGAGCACGTTGAGGCGGCGAGACCCTCCAAGGGTGATGTATCCACCCACTCGGTGAAGACCACGAACCCAAGGCCTGGTAAAGTGCCTGGGTCGGCGTAGGCCGCTATGTGTTTAACATGTTGGCTATTTTGCTGTATGTTGTGGATTGTTATGTTATATGTTATATGTTGAGTTTTCTTGCTGGGCTTCGACTCACGGGTGCTCTATGGTGTAGGTAAGGGCAAAGGAAAGGTCGACCAACCATGAGTACGGAGAGCGTAGAGCGAAGGGTACATGTTCAGCCCACTTGGCTGCCACGGCCAAGGTTATTTTGGAAAATGTACTGTAATGGTTGTTTTGTCGCCTAGGTTGCTCGTATGTATATTTTGAGTTGTAATACGTTTTCTAAACATTGTTTTGGGATCCCAACTGTATAACTTTTAATTATTTCAATGGATGTCCAAATCTTTATAATTAATGTCAGTGGATGAGTTTTATTTCAATTTAGTCACACTTTTAGCCTAAAATCTCGATTAGCAAGCTAATGGCATATTTTTAACTCACATAGTAACGACTCTAAGGAAGTAGAGCGTTACATCTCCGGATGCACTATATTGGCAGCCAAGAAGTTTACATAATTAGCAAACCATGGCACCTCATTATTCTCCTTTACTCCAAATAATTGTTCATCAGGAAACACATCATTAATCTGCACTTCTTTCATGCTCGATCTTTCTTTCACTTCTAACCTTGAAAAATGGTTTGCTACCAAATTTTTTGAACCTTTCTTATCTCGAATCTCCATATTGAACTCTTGTAGCAATAAGACCCAACGAATGAGGCGGGGCTTAGCATCGTTCTTGGTCATAAGGTATTTAATGGTTGAATGATCAGTATATACAATTACCTTATTCCCAATGAGATATGGCCTGAACTTATCAAAAGCAAACACAATGGCCAAGAGCTCATTTTCCATAGTAGCGTAATTAATTTGAGCATCATTAAAAGTGCTACTTGCATAGTAAATTGTTCTAAACACATTGTGAACTCGTTGCCCCAACACTGCTCATATCGCATAGTCATTTGCATCACACATTAGCTCAAATGTTAAATCCCAATTAGGTGCAACAACTATAGGTGCTGAGGTCAGTTTCTCCTTAAGTACCTTGAAGGCATGGCAGCACTCGTCATTAAAGTCAAACAACACACCATTCATTAATAGGGTTGATAGGCACTTAGAGATCTTAGAAAAATCCTTGATGAACCGTCTATTAAAGCCTGCATGGCCAAGGAAACTTTGAACTCCCTTAACTAAAATTGGTGGTGGTAGATTCTCTATTATCGAAATCTTAGCTCGATCTACTTCAATTCTCTTGCTTGAAATCTTGTGCCCCAGAACAATGCCCTCATTCACCATAAAGTGACATTTCTCTCTGTTCAACACCAAATTTGACTCTTCACACCTTTTCAGAACCATCTCCAGATTTATCAAACCACTATCGAAAGAAGACCCAAACACTGAAAAGTCATCCATGAATATTTCTATGTTCTTTTCGACCATATATGAGAAAATGGCCATCATACACCTTTGAAATGTTGATGGCGCATTACACAACCCGAATGACATTCTTCTAAAAGAAAACGTCCCATAAGGACAAGTGTAACATCCTAAATTCCCTAATATGGCTTAGTGCCTGGATTAGGATGGCGGGAGGCAATAAGTGTGTTAATTATGTGTTAATATGGTATGAGCATGCTATTATGTGAATTATATTATAGTATAATTATGCATTCCTGTTAGAAATATTAAATGTGCGTACGTGGGCCCATATCTTATAAGAAAGGCATTTTAGTAATTTGACCCGCTGGGGGTATAATTGTTAATTTGAGTCTGTGTGATTGAGACCACATTATTATGTGGATATATTTGGGTTGCTCGACGCGAGGTGATCCTAATGAGCAAGTTAGCGGAAATGTCACAACAGGGTTTAATACCCGGCTTGGGGTAAGCTTAGGGGTATTTTTAGTAGTTTAGCACATTACCGGGATTTAGCGAGTAATGGAAATTATTTAGTAATATTGTGAGAATTTTAAAAGTAACGAGAATTATAGGGCCTAAATTGGGAGTAGCGGGGTATGAGACAAAAGACAAAATTACCCTTGGGAGCATGTGATGAGTAGGCTAAGGGCAAAAGGGAAATTTGGTCATTTCCGTCCAAGTTTAGGACTTGATTGGTTGGGAACCTCTCAGATGACTTAGGAACAAAAGAAAAGAAGTCTCAGCAGCTCACTCTTTCTCTCTCCCTCGTTTTCTCTCTATCTCATGAAGCTTGGGAAGAATTTTGGGGAAAATTGAAGAACAAAGCTTAGAAAATTGAGGTATTGAGCTTTGGAAATTTGGAGATTAGCTCAAGGGAATTATCACACCAGAGGTAAGGGCTTAAATTCGAAATTCAAAATTTGTTATTATGTTTTTGTGGTTATGGTTGAGGTTTAAGTATTTGCATGCTTGATAGTTGGGTGGCTGAATTTTGTGTGTGTTGATGAGTTTTGATCTAGTAATTAGCTAGGTTTTGTTGCTGGAAAGGGTTATGTTAATTATGGGAATTGAGTTGAGAGATTTTGGGCATAATTAGATTATTTCTAGTTGGGTTTGCCTAAGAATAAAACCCAAAAATTATGGGTTCGAAGGTTTGGGCCGTGGCTTTGTTCTTGGTGTGTCGCGGCCCTCTAGGGAAAAATTGAGAGCCAAGTTGACTAAGAAGCAAGGGCGGGCCGAGGTGCCACAAGGGCTGGGCCGTGACACGTGTCTGGAGTCTGGGGAGGCCAAGCCTCTGATTAGAGGTAGGCTGCGGCATCGGACCATGGGGCCGCGACCCTTAAGGAGATTTTTGGCCCTGAGAAGGTTTTGAGTTCGGGAACCTAACCTTTTGGGCTCGGGATCGATTCTACTTCCGTGTTGGGTGGAATTCGACTTCCCGGAGGCTAGGACTTAGTCTAGAAGCTTTTATTCACTTGTTGATGATGGAATTCTTTGTCATGGTTGTGACTAGGTTAACGCCAAGGGCTCGAATCAGAGATCGTACTCAAGGATTGTTTCTAGTAGCTTGCATTTGGACTGAAGGTAAGAAAACTGCACCCAGTATGTGAATGTGTGATTAGGGCTTAGCCCAATGGTTAAATATAGACATGATTAAGGCTTTGGCCCTGTTAATGAGCATGATTATAATTATGTTAGTGAATATCTGGTTAAGTACACTGAAATGCGCATGATTATGATTATGCCTATGTATGTTATTTGAGTGTATTATAATACATTGTATTTGTATCTATGTGTGATAAATGAAATAGGTGATTGTCTGTTGTGATTAGAGAGCTCGATTTATAAACCAGGAATTATTAGGATGTTAGTTGGAGATCGACTTATTAGCCAAGGGTCCTAAATTTTGGACTTATAAGTCGAAGGCTTATGAGGCTCGACTTATGAGTCGAGGATCAGTAGGACTCAGCTTATAAGCTTAGATTGGCATTATGCACATGGAGTGCAGACCACCATGGTTGGGCCACCCTGGGAGTGCAACATGCACTTGACTGGCTCGGATGCCAACAAATTGAAAGGAAGTGCGACACGCACTTGAGCGACTCTATGGTTTCTAATTTGTATAATGAATGCATCAGATTCAATTATTACTGTTTGGCGGATATATTTCTATGTGAATTGTTTAATATGTTTTCTTGCTGAGTCTTTTGGCTCACGGGTGCTTTGTGGTGCAGGTAGGGGTAAAGAGAAGCTCAACCAGCCATGAGGTGGAGGGCGAAAGCAGTGATATGTACATATGCAGTCCGCTCGACCACCACGGCCGAGAATCGTAAGGAAGCTAGGGTTGAACCCACCTTTTGCAGCCTAAGTCAGCTTATTATGTAATTTGGATGTTGTAACAAGTTTTTAAACTAATGTTTTGGGATACAGTGTAAAGAATATGTTCTTGGGTTTAATGAAATGGTTATGACTTGACCAAAATTTTAAATACCTAAACCTTTTGTAGCTTAATCACATGTTTAGTCCAAATGACTTGTTTAGCAAGTCTAGCACTGGTTTTAAACACACTTGGTGACAGACCCTAGTTAGCAGGGCATTACAACAAGTAAATTTTGTCTTCTCTTGATCTTCTAGCACTATGGCTATTTGATGGTATCCAGAGTAACTGTTCATAAAAGTGTAGTGGTTTTAACACGCCAACATATCAAACATTTGTTCAACAAAGAGCAAGGAAAAATGGTATTTCCTAGTGGCTTTATTCAACTTTTGGCAGTCAATACAAATTCTCCAACCAGTCACAATATGAATTGGAATAAGTTCATTGTTCTCATTCTTGACCACCGTCATACCACCTTTCTTTGGAACCACTTGCACTGGGCTCACCCAGGCATTATCAAATATTGGGTAAATCACTCCTGCATCTAGCCACTTCAAAACTTCTTTTCGCACCATTTCCTTCATTGTCGGATTAAACCTTCTTTGAGAATCAATTGTAGGTTTACAATCCTCTTCCATCAAAATACGGTGCATCATGGTTGAGGGGCTTATTCCCCTTATATCTGCTAAAGTTCATCCAATAGCCAATTTGTGAGCCCACAATACCCTTAACAACTTCTCCACTTCCGTATCATATAAAGATGCCGACACAATTACTAGTAGAGTTTCATTGTCTCCAAGATAGGCATATTTCAGATGGTCAGGTAGTGACTTTAGTTCTAGAATAGGAGGCTTCTTAATAGAAGGCGATGATGTTTTAGGCCATTTTCCTAGCACCTCAACTCTCTTCTTATTTAGTGGCCCAAATAAGTTTATCCAGTGCATATACCCCATAGCCTCATTACTATCCTCTTCACTGACATCACACTTGGTTAGGCTTAACTCGAGAGTATCATCAACAATTTCCCTGGCGACCACTACACTATCCACTATATCAACTGAAAAACAAGTGTCACTGGCTCTAGGGTAGGTCATGGCATTGAACACATTGAACACCACTTCATCTCCTTGAACTCTCAATCGAGGCTCTCCTTTATGAACATCAATTAGAGCTTGACCTGTAGCTAAGAAAGGCCTTCCCAATAATTGGCACATTTGCATCCACTTCCATGTCTAATGCAATAAAGTCGGCAGGAAATATGAACTCATCTACCTTTACCAACATGTCTTCAATGATTCCCCTTGGATGCTTGGCAAAATGTTCCGCCAACTGAAGTGTAACTATAGTGGGTCTTGCCTCGCCTAACCCAAGTCTCTTGAAAACTGAAAGTGGCATGAAATTGATACTTGCTCCCAGATCACATAATGCTTGCTTACAGTCGATGTTTCCAATGGTATAAGGTATGGTAAAGCTCCCTCAATCTCCCAACTTCTATGGGAGCTTCCTTTTTAGGATGACACTGTAACGCTCCACATCACAATAGCTGCTTCTTGGAATGACGATTGGCCCTACAAACCAACACAAGTCTTTCCAATGTGCTTTGTCCTCACTCACACGCTTCCTAGGAAAACTTCCCAGGAGGTCACCCATCTTGAGATTACTCCAAGTCAAGCACGCTTAACTTTGGAGTTCTCAAGTGATGGGCTACCGAAAAGAAGATGCATCTTGTTGATATAGGTAGTGCCCATCAATCCATTTAAGCCCTCTTCAACTGTGTAATCCCATACCTGCACAGTCTTAGAATCATCACACTTGACCTTCCCCAGGCGATGTGGGATTGCACAGCTTTTTACCTGGTCTTTCCCCCTACGAATCATGGGAATCTGACTGTCCCAGACACTGCACTGTTCTGTTAAAGCCATTGTCTCATAGTCACCCATCTTACGTTTCTTCAATAGTATTTCCTTCATGAACTAAACATAGTTGGGCACTTGTTCTAAGGCCTCTGCGAAGGAAATGTTGATAAGCAGTTTCTTAAATACTTTGAGAAACTTATCAAACTTCTTATCTAGATTGTTCTTTCGTAACCTTTGTGGAAAATGAACCTTGATATGATGTTCTATACTCACTGGAGGTGCCACTGCTATGTCTGGTTTGTCTTCATTACCCCACTCTTCACTGGTCTTCCTTCCCACTTTGTTCAGTTCTTGTTGATGCTCAGTCTTCTCAACTAACTGCTCTTGTCTCAGCCCCGAATATTGTGTCCTACTTCTCAAAGTAATGGCTTGACACTATTCTTAAGGATTCACTACAACCGAACTAGGCAACTCCTCTTAAGCTCTGTTTTCTATTAAACTTGCCAACTGACCAATATGAGTCTCAAAACTTTTAATAGATGCCCTTGTTTCGGTCATAAGCTAATTCAATACATCAGGTCATGCTTCAGATGGCTTCATTATAGGTTGTTTGGTTTAATGGTCTAGCCTATGGTTGATAGAATCCAGGAGGAGGCTGTTGGAAATACTAATTTGGCTGTGGGAAAGGTTGTTGGTTTTGTGGGAAAAGTTGTTATGCTCCTTGATTATTTTTCCATGAGAAGTTAGGGTGGTTCCTCCACCCTTGGTTGTAGGTCATAGAATATGGGTTATTGGTTGGCATTTGGAAACTTCCTATGGCTTGAACAAGTTCAATAGGCAAATTATTTATATCCACTGCAGGGGCACTGATTTAGTGGATGGGCACTCCCACATATTTCGCATAAATTCTGTAGTTGCATGGCCTCGGCTGAGAGGTTGCTCTATTGCAACTGTATCATCAAGGATGCATCTTGAGCTGTAAGCATTGAGATGACATCTAATTAAATCATCCCAACCACCTTGTTTGTATTTTCCCTCTCAGTAGGCCATTGATAATTATTCATGGCCATCTCCTCCAAAAATTAATATGCTTCATTAGCACTCTTGCTCATGAAAGCACCACTTGCTGCTACATCAATGATGGTATGAGTAGTACCACCCAACCCATTATAAAAGTTGTGGAGCATCATCCACTTCTCAATTCCATGATGGGGACACTTCCTTAACATCTCATCAAAGCATTCCCATGCATCATACAAAGACTCCCCGTCATTCTGGTGGAAATTGTTAATTTTTCCTCTCAACTATGCAACTTTAGCCAGAGGGAAAAACTTGGCAAAAACTTTTGGGCTAGTTCCTCCCATGTCATGATTGAGTTGGCTTGTAGCAAGATTAACCAACTCTTCGATCAGTCCCTTAAGGAAAGCGAGAATATTCTAAGTCAAATTGCATTTTCACTCACCCCATTCATTTTAAACATTGCACACAACTCTAAGAAATTGGATATGTGCAAGTTTGGGTACTCAGTAGATAATCCACCAAATTGGACGGTGGACTACACCATTTGTAAAATTTCCAGCTTGATTTCAAAGTTGTTAGTGGCAACAGTGGGGTGTCTGATGCAGGAATGCACTCCCGTACAGTGGGAAGTACATAATCTCTTAGAGTCCTTGGTCATTCTTCAACAGGGACCTCAGCAGCAGTAGCTGCCCCTTGAGCATTGTTTGGGGCATTATTCGTTGCATTCCCTTGATTCTTAACCATGGTAGTCTCCAACCTCTTCTTCTTTCGGTTATCTCTGCAAGTTCTTTCTATTTCAGAATTCACCAGTAGTAATTCACGTTGTTTAACACGTCGCATAAACCGATACTTCTTGAAATCAAAGGATTAAGACACCAACCGAATTAGAATGATAAAAAAAAACCAAGTTAGAATAAGAATTAACTATTTTAATATTAATAACACGATCCCCAGCAACAGTGTCAAAAACTTGTTGTGGATTTTCAGTGCGCAAGTATACGCAATCGAACAAAGTATTATAGTTAAGTAAAGTGTCGAACCCACAGGGAGTGCCTACTAATTACTAAGAATTAATCCTTATTTCTAATTGATTTAACCAAAATCAAAGTGAAGAAATTACTAAATAGATTAAATGAAATAGATCTCAAGAACGGAATAGAACTCAAACAATACAAATTCTAATTCAATGGATTAAATATAGGGTGAATCGTACATTTTTACACACATAGACCCCAACTTTTTTACATGATGGTGTTCATTATAGTCACAGCGAACCTCTTGAAATTTTTTTGAGATTGTGAATCGTACATTTTTACACACATAGACCCCAGTTTTTTTACATGATGGTGTTCATTATAGTCACAACTTTATAGTTTTTTTGCGTGGGTCGTCCGTACAGACCCGTACAATTACGTGTTTTTGGCTCCAAAACTTATTTTAAAATGCTCTAATCTCATTGGTTAACACTAATTATGGTTTCTGCATTATTTAAGGGGTTCATTTGAGATTTTGGTTAATTGATCACTCTCCTCTCTCTCTCTCTCTCTAACACACAAAGATTACTAGTTTTCTCCAAGATCTACATCAAGAAAGCTTGACTTGTTTGAAGAGCAAGGCTTGTTAATCTAAGACTCATTCCACCATTGTAGTAGCTTCAAGGAATCTCTTATGGGAGGCTAGGAATAGAGTTTTTTGGACAACAATTCTATTGTGTCAAGCCTTCATGTTTATCTCCATTGTTTGATCACATAAAATCATAACTGTATGATTTTATGTAACTAGGGTTTTTCTCAATGAAGGTCCTCTCTTTCCCTTCACGTAAGTTGTGTTATTATTCCATTATTTATGAGGTTATATTGTGTTTAATTCTTTTGAATTGTCATAAAAATCTTACTATAAAGAAAATTAGTTACCCGATTTGTTACAATTTAAATTTTCAAATTTGAGTAATTAAATCACATACAAATAAATATTTTTAAAGTAATTTCCTATTTTGCAGGCTTTGACTTAAATCAATTTTGAAGACGATAATACATGTTGATTGTAATCTGTTTCTCATTGGTCAAACTCATTCTGCTTGAGTTTCCTCTCTGCATTAACATTTCTTGAAAACTCTCCGAGAACTAGCCATCTTTGTCTATTCAGAATCAACATTCATGGGTGAGCTCCAAGATGAAGTCTTTCATTTATTTATACCTTGTGGATACCATTGAAATGTTACTCGATCACTATTTTTTCTTGTGGTACTACTCAAGTACTGGGTTTCTATTCTTGTAAGGCTTATTCATAAAGATGTTGTTCTTCCTCCTTAACTATTGGGTGTAATATAGGTATAACATTTTCTCCAAAGTAATTTATCGTCCATAAATAGTGAAGACTTTTGTCTTTAGTCATGTTGTTGAACCTAGCCATTTCATGCAAACAAAACCAACTGATTAATCTTGATGAAATGTATCTCTTGTTGACTTACATAGTTTGTGGTTAGGGTTCTTGAGTTTTTGTGGGATACTTGAGCACTCACGTCATTAATCCACCATGGAGTCGTGAATGCAGGGGCACTTCTCTAGTGCCAATTGGAATCAAGAACACCTTAACAATTCAATCGTTCTTATGGGTAGCATCTTGGCGATTCAACTGTACTTACAAGAGACTTCTCTTTAACCATGAATGGAAATTCGATCGTGCTTATATGCATTGCGTACATGACGATTTAATCGCACTTACATATTGTACCTTGACAATTCAATCATATGTATAGACGGCTTCTTAGGAATCACGAGCACAATGGTGATTCAATCACAATTATGCATTGTGCACATCATGGCAATTAAATCGCACTTATAGATGGATTTTGATACTCATATGGGATTACACTTATGTTGTTTTATCCTCGTGCACTCACCTTGTGCTTGTTTCATAATAGGAATACTTGCTTATGCTTGTGTTAGATCTCGAGCACCCTAGTGGGTGTTAGGTCAATTTTTCAAAATATTTCATTGGCAGGAAAATAGTGAGGAACTACCTCATTTTATTTGTAATTTAAATAAAAGTTTGATTGTGCTCACAGAACAAACGAAAATCAAACAGCTTTAGAAAATGAAAAAAAAAACTCAAACACAAATAAATTTTTCATAAGCTAGGTGACAAGACCATAACACAAGTAGCTCTCAACTTTTCCTTGAGCACTCATGAGCTATTCATTGAATTTCCCCTTTTACCTCAAATGCCCCATTCTCTTGGAGATTCACCTAATAAAGAAAAGGTCGAGAATATTGTATGAGCTACCCTTTCTAATCAAGAATTTGATCTCGCCATGCAAATATCTACACTCGTTCTTCTTATTATAACCATGGTCATTATAGATTCATAGAACTTAGTGGAATGCTTCCATCCTCTTGTATGGAGATCGTAAAAAAGAAATCTATATGTTGACCACAGTTTTTGCCAACAACAAAAACAAAAAGTTTTGCATGGTTTTTCTATTCAGTCTTTCAAATTTCATGTGAATTTAAAAAAATAAAAGGATTTTTTTAATAATTATAATATATAATATTAATTTCTACAAATAGAAATTTTAGTAAGTATCCTAAATTGATTAATAATAAATTTCAATAACCAATAAGAAATCACTCAAATATTTTTTTTAAGTAATTTGTATTAAACTTAATATATAAATTTAGATTAAATTGAGTTTGTTGTCAAATTTAGATTTTTGACAATGTCATTCGCCAATCATTCCAATCTAATTAGAATCCAACTTTTGTCATTCTATCCAACCTAATTATAATTAGTTTCTTTTTATTTGTTGTTAAATTAGATTGGATTAGTTCATTTAGGTAAAATTAGATTGGATTTTCTGCACTCTCATTCTTCCAAGTCATATTGGTAGTTATATTCTTATTCTTTGCATTGGTTTTGTTTGGCTAAGAATTCTATTAAAAGAAAAAACTTGTGTTAAGGTTAGCTTAAGCAGTTTGTGTTATACATATAAATATATATATATATATTCACTACAAAGGTTTCGCTGCAAAAGACCAAAAAGTTGCCACAACACATTTGTCGTTAATACAACATTTTGCGATGACATAAAGTTTTGCCGCAAATACCCCTAATATTTGTGGTGAAATTGTCTCTGTAAATATTCATCCAGTCACCGCAAAAAAGATACCATATACCGTATCTAATCCTCATTTATAGTGAAATGTTTAAATATATTGTCGCACATGGTCCAAATATGTCGCCGCAAATGATACTTTATAAAGAAAAATTATAATTAGTTGAAAATTAATATATAATAAAATTTAAAATTAATAGTTGTCTCAATTAATTACATAAAATCCAAAATTAGCATTGTCTCAGTTATTTCCATCCTAAAAAAAATTAACTAAGAAAAATAGTGTATACTTTAATTTACATTATAATTATTCTACAAGATACTGCATGCATAGATTCATTGTCTCTCTCCCTCTCCTTTTGTGTTTTTTTATTACAAAGTTAAAATCTCGATTTTTTTTTACAAGAAACCCTTCAAATTTGATGGGTCATGAGTGAGTTTTCAAAGCGAAATTCTATGGCGACTTCTAGAATTTCTAACTACTATTTGTTTACTATATATCTTAGTTTTTATATATATATAGTCCTTCTATTGAGAAAGGAAAATAAAGTGGGGAAAGAAAGAAAATAAGAGGACCAAATTTCAGAATTGACTATAAAGTAAGAAATAATGGGCAATATCTTAGCACAAATTAATCGGTGTCATTTTCATTCCCTGACCATTTGGCTCCGCACGTGTGAAATCAAACGGGTTATGTTTCTTTCTTTCAACGAGTGTTATACATGAGTATATATATATACCAATTGATATTACTAACTACTTTTAAAGCATATATTAACTGAAACATTATATCCAAATTGTTAATTAATGCTCATCAGCTAAGTTTCATTACAACTTTCAAGAAAAATCATCTTACACAATCGCTTAAATAACCAATTAATAAACTAATGAGTTATTGAATTGTCAAGAGATTAGAAAATGAGACAAACTAATTTTAATTCCATGTTACTACATTTTCGATTAAGATATTTCTATCACTTACGTTCACATTGGCCAACTTGTTATATTTTAGATGATTTATCATGATCTTTAACAATTTTCATTTTTGGGCAATAACCAATTTTTATATACATAATATGGGAAAACTAATCTTCCCTAGGAAAGTTTTAAATAAATTATAACTTCAATTTTATTTTTATTTTTATTTTTATATATCGATATACATTGTAGTTTTAATATATTCCTCCTACTAGATTTTGAGAAATTTTATATAATTTGTTTTATTAAAAATAGAGTTCAAATAATATATTTTACACGTGTACAAAAATTGTATGTGAAAATTTTATTTAAACTTTATTTTCAACACTATAAATTATTTAGAATTTCTCAAAAAATTAGTAAATGATCTGCTATAACTATAACGTATACCATCATATAAAAAAATTAAACTTATAACTTATCCATATATTAAAAACAGAAAATATACCCTATGAAAAATTCCCATACCGAAGATTTTCCCCATATAATATACCTCACAAAGTTTTTTGAGCTTTAGTAATTTGTTACCATAAGGATTATTAAGTGGTTTAATGTCGGTATATAATTTCTACAAATATTTTTATATATTTTTTCTTCATTTCAAACACCTCACGTGACATCATTGATTGATTTATTTATTTATTTATAATCTTTTTTTAACTTTGGTAAATTTTTTGACTATGTCTAGAAACACAAGAGAGTGTTCACATAGTGGGAAAGAAGGCTTAGTAGTAATCATGTTCATCACCATAAATATAATTAAGATTGCACGTCTCCGTGTATTAGGTTAAAGTAATAAAGATTTAATTAATAAACAAAATACAACTTGGCCTTTTATATATTAAATTCAGTCTATTATAAAGGTCATTCCAATTAAAAACTTTGGTCACTCCAAACCTAAATCTAACCTTTTTTTTTCAATAATTACCACTTTCAAATCCTTTCTTTAATATAATTGTCAAACTAGACTTTTGGTCTTTAGGAGCTTAAGATTTTTTTTCTTTCCTGTGCTTTTTATGTAACCACTCCAATATTTGGTATATTATATAATATTTTATGAGTGATAACGAAAAGTAAACAGGTATATAACGAGTAATAATATTATGCTTGATTTTATTGACTTTGCAAAGATTTGACATGTCTAACCAAAAACCATGGTGGAAAGAGAAAAGTTTCTCAATAGAAATGGCTACTAAAGTAGTGAAAATATATAGTTTGTCATATATATATATATATATATATATAGGATATTGCTATGGTGCATGTATGCACCGATACATATCTTTTGTGATTTTTTGTGTTTCTTAGCTCTTGAATAATTTTCGGCATGATTTTTTTTATGACTGTCTTTATTGTAGTTATTTAGAGCATTCTGCAAATTTTCAGGAAATTCCAAATAATTTACAATGAAGAAATCTAGGTTCAAACAGATTATTGCACGCGTAATTAATTTTTTTTATACGAGTGGAAAATAATTTGTTTGAACCTAGTTTTCACATTGTAAATTATTCGGAATTTTTTGAAAATTTCCAAGATGCTCTAAATAACTACAATAAACATAGTCATAAAAAAAATCGTGCCGAAAACTGTTCACGAGCCAAGAAACACAAAAAGTCACAAAAGGTATGCACAGGTGCATAACTTTTGAGGTATGCACCATAGAATTACCCTATATATAGGGTAATTCTATGGTGCATATAGTATTTATTTAGAGCATCCTGTAAATTTTCAGGAAATTCTGAATAATTTACAATGCTGTAGGTTCAAACAGGTTGTTGCACGCGTGACTAATTTTTTTTATACGCGAGGAAAAAATTCTGTTTGAATCTAGTTTTCGGCAATGTAAATTATTCGGAATTTCCTGAAAATTTGCAGGATGCTCTAAATAACTACAATAAACACAATCATAAAAAAAAATCGCACCGAAAATTGTTCACCAGCCAAAAAACACAAAAAGTTACAAAAGGCACCATAAAATTACCCTGTATATATGTGTGTTGTATTTGTCATGTCCTTTTTTAATTTTGATTATATTTTATGTATTTGTTCTGAAAGAAACAATGAATCTTTTATTCTGGAACACTGTCTTTTTTGAGGAATAAGTCTTAAAATTAGACTTATAATTCCAAACCCATAATGTAATTAATTACTATTGATATGTTAGTTCTAGCTAGTCAAGGTCAAGTCGTTTAGTGCCAAGACAAGTTAGTATAGTTGGACTCTGTCCAATTTGGACCTTAACTTAAGTATATAATTATTATTTTTTTTACATATAATACTATTCTTTAATAAAAATAAATAAAATGAATCCTTCAAAAAAAATTACTATATATTTTATTTTTGTAATTTTTTGTATTTATATATATGTGTGTGTAGTATTTACTGAGTATATATTTGGTATAAGACCTTAATATTATATTTTAAAAAAAAATTGAAAATAAATTACTAATAAGTATCTACTATTTTATTTCTCTAGAACTTCTTCTCTAATTTTAGAAATGACTATGAACATAGGGAAGATTATATAAACTATCATCATTTTTTATGACAAAATATATACCGTCATTATTAATATATATATAATTTTTGTTCTAGATGAAATAATATTTTAATACAATAATATCTATTACTTTTCTATTATATAACAATGCATAGTATTGACTAATATAATGTGACAAAATTATTAATATTAAGAAAAAATAAATATATGAATTGACATTTGAAACTAGATTCATTTGTCGGGAGTTGGGTGGAGTTTTCAATAATGTGGGGGCATATACTTGTTTTGGCTTTAATTTCCTAACCATGCCTTTTCAATTTCATATTTTTGATATTGACCCAACTGCCTTTAACTATTTTAATTTTCTTTTTTTTTTGTTTTATTTAAAAAAGTCTGTGACTACTAGTAGATATAAATATATATTTAGTTTCTAAATTGAGGAATCTCACAACTTTCCAAATTTATAATCCAAAAACTAATCATAGCAAATGATTATGATCGAATGAGGCTGTCAATTATGTGCCTGGTTATTATATAATAAGAAATTATCATGGATTTATCTAATTAGGGATTTTCTTATGTATAAATAACTTATTAATTCGGTTCCTGATATATATTATTATGATGATCACATTTTTTTTTGTTTTAAATTACGAATTGAAATTATTGATACTGGAGAGAAATGGAGAACTAATAATTTAAAGATGTGGACACTATATAATAATTTGGCTCTCAAACTATATATATCACCAAAAAAATCATATCTCTAGATCTATTCTCTAGCTTCTCCAAAAACTTTCAAATACATCCACAAAAATTGACACATTTTACACATTTTCATCATTATCATCAATAAATATTATATATACATGATTGGAAAAAACACAATAAATAACATGGATCGTGTGGTCACGTGAGTCAGTCACGTGAGCGGTGGTTTATCTCATTTTCGCTCTTAATAAATTATGACCAATTTTATGATAATGTACATGGTTGGTTCTAAACATACTTTATTATTTCATAATCTTACTTAGGTCAATTAAAAAAAATGACATTCATATGTGCTTTTATAACAATGGGATTTAATTTATAGGAATATCTTTGTGTATTCATGTATATATGCATGATTTAGTTTTGAACGAATTTGTAGATATTAGAAATTCTTGATTTTAATGATTTTTTATTTTTTTCTTTAACTTTAACAAAATATTCTTATATATAATAGAATATTTTTATATTTAACGATAGATTGTAAACATGGTTTAAACTTAAATCAAATCAAATAAATAATTAATTAAACAAATTAAAATAAGATATTTTTTAGATATTTTACAGTGACAATTATTTAAAAATAATAAAACATAAGTTTTATAACTTAAATAAAATTTAATTAAACTTAAACTTTATGTATTAAAATGATATCATATTAAATATATAACATAATATAATCTGCTATCAACTAGAATCAAATTTCTTTTAAAAAAAAACTAGCAACAAAATTAAATTTAAAATACATGTATAATATTAATATGATTGGAGCTCTTTTTTTTCATCAAATTTACCAAAGGATATTGCAAGTTACATTAGAAACTAAAAATAGTTGATACATGTATATTACTCTACACTATGATTTTTTCTATTCTTATTTTATTCTATTATTAATTTCTTTTTAAATATTATTTTAATATATATATGTCATGTAGCCATGTAAATATATATCTATGTCAATATTGTATTTAGATGTCGTATATGTAAAAAAATTATTGATATAAATATTTGTATATACTATAGAACTGTAATTCATTCTATTATATTAAAAAAAAAGTGAGCCAGTTTTTATTAAAATTATAAATAATGTTTTGCCTTAATTTTTTAATACATTTATGCCATAAATTATATTAAACAAATTTTATTTATTTTTATGATATTGTTTATTTATTTAAAATTTATATGATAATTAAAAAATAATAAAAGTAAATACATATTTGAATAATCATGTTTATAACTTTCAAACTAAACAAATGTGCATTGCACGTTATTTTTACCTAGTATATATATACACATGTGGAGATCATTTTCTATTATCTATATTATACTCTCTTTTTTAATAATTATTTTAATTTACTTTTACCAGATTTCTTTGCCAACAGAAAAATGATCTTATCTAAAGTGAAAAAGATAAAAATCATTATGTGAGACTATAAAGTTTTCCATTAATCTTATTATAACTAAATGGTATTCTGAAACTTTTTTACAATATGTAAGGAGATTAAGTAAACAATGTGTTGTAAATATAAGAATACTCAATTCGTGCCTGATTAAATATAGGTTTTATTTTAGATATTGACAGCTGCGAAATAAATTAATAATAATTTTTGTATTGTTATGGTGGGTGCAGAAATTAAATTTCACGTTAACAAATTTTTTTCCTGTTAAAAATGAAAAATTAAGAACACAACGTTAAAAAAAATGCAAATATTAGGATTTAATTAGGAATTTCTGCCTATTTTATTTAATGTAAACCCTGTAATTAGAATGAATTACTTTATAGGTTAATATTGCATATATTCCAATTGGATTGATTATTTCTCCAAATAATATATTTCTGCTGACTTGTATTCTAATAACGCTACCATTCATTATTAAAAAAAAATTGTTTTGTCAACTATTATATGTTACATGCATATATATATATATATATATATATATATTGCTTGTCGGTTAGTTTAATTTTTTTATATATTCATATATATCATGTTGCTTGCTAGCTTGAAAACTCATACACACCTCTATATTATATAATATATATTTTCTTTAGTGAAACATGGCCACCATTTAATTTATCTAAATTAATTAAGTAATTTTGTATTAGACACATATATAATATATATTTGTATATAAATATATCATCTCTAAATATATAGAAGCTTGAGGAAGAAATGGAAATAAATTTGTGGGGGCCAAAAACGATGGGATCATGATCAAATATTAGAGAAAGAAAAATAGAAAAGTCAACTTAATTATTATATATGGGTTATGTGTTCGAAATCTTTTTTTTAGTGGCCGGCGACGTACGACATAAATATATATAAATAGTTTGACAATATTATTGCCTGCATTTTTAGAAGATAAACATAATATTTATTCCCTATTAGATCTTAAAAACATTTACTTACTATATATTCCCCTTATTATTATATACTTGAATATTGTATATTTAAACTATAAGAATTATAGATCAAGTAAAAGTTTATCATGTTCATGAGCTGTCAGAACATTATTATTATTATATATATATGGTGGCAGATCAAGTAACTAATGAATAGTAATAATTTACCACCGTTCATGAATGTTGAATTAATATAAATTAGCTTGGCTAAACTGCATTTGGAAAAACAAGTAATAAATTAATTAGTTAATGTCTACATTAATTTTGTTATATATATATATATACTTAATTTAATTATCATATACGGTAAAACACCCACAAAGAAATGCTGATGTAAATTAGTTAGAAAATGTAGAATTTGAATTGGAAAAACTGAAAGTTAAACGAGACAAATAGAAGAAATTAGTGACATAAAATTGAATCAATTAATAATAATATTGATCATTGAATTGAGATAGAATTGTTCCTTTTCATATAATGATATAGAGTATATGACAAAAATGGCGTTTCCAAAAAGGATTTTATACATGAGTTCATAATCATCACCAGCATCACCATGCATATATATAATGATGATGATTAATATAGTTAATAATCTGCTAAACTGTTCCATCTAATAACCCCACAAAAACCTAAAATATAAAACCAAAAGAAAAGGACACTAATTAATAAATTGTATAAACCCTACCAGTACCCTAGCTAAGCTACCCCATGCCACATGTATAAATATAAATATATATATATATATATGTATATGAATTAATTGCCCAACTCCATCTTTAATTCGTTCCCCTATACCAAAAAGAAAAGATTGAATTTTTGCTTTATTAATAATTTTTTGATCAACCATCAATGATAAACAAATAAATAAAATCTCTTTTTCTTTTTTTGTGTACCCAAAAGATCAAATTTTGTCTACAAATTATGATCTGAGAAAATATTGCTGAGTAATAAGTCAATAGATGGAGTGTTTGGTGAGGCTATTCTTGGAGAAATGAAGTAATTAGAAGCAGGACTAGGCATCATGAAACTACCTTGGTCAATGTTGAAACTGCTCCGGTTGGCCTGAAGTACAGGGCTCAGATCATGGAAGAAGCTATCGGACAGTGGAGAGAAGAAGTTTGGATGAATAGGTGGAAGAGAAGCCGGTCCCGGAGACAAGATCCCGGAGAAGAAACCCTTGTTGTTATTCTCCATTCCATCATGATGATGATGATGATGATGATGATCTCCATGATCATGATCTATCTCCATTAATCCAGACTCCACACCATGATGACTAGTAATATTACCACCACTACTACTATTCATCCCAAAGTATTGATGAATATGATGATCGTGACTATTTCCAATGTTGAAATGACGCCCTTTGATTTTTCCCGGTGGAGATTTGGCCTTCTCTGTCGCAGCGTAACGCGCCGCCGGCGATATTACCCCGCCACCGCCGCTCATCATGAAGTGGCTACCGTACAAATTAGGGTTAGAGGTCGTGTAATTAGTAATAGTACTAGAAGTAGTAGAAGTACTTGAAGTGATAGTAGTAGTACTGCTGGAGCTGGTGGTGGTAGTGGCGTCCACCGCCATATCCGCCGCCGCAGCCGCCCCGAGCGTCGACGAGGGAAGACCGGTTAAGCGTTGCACTAGGTCTCTGAATTCGCTAGCTTTTGTGTGGATGATCTTCGGCGAGACTGTGTAGATTATGACAGGCTGCCGTGGCGGCAGAGCAGGTTGCAACTGTTGTGGGACCACCGGAGGCTTTTTGATCTTGTGAGAACCCTTGTGAATCTTGAGAGGTGTTGGACGTGGCCCTTGGAGCTCTTTTTTCGGTGACTTTCCCGGCTGATATTCCGACGGTTCCATATCGATGATGGTGGTGGTGATGATGATGATGATGATTACCGTACGGCGGCGGTTGTGGTCGGAGAAAGCCAAAAGAGGAAGAGAATTAGATGAAGAAGAAGAAGAAGGAGTTGGAGTTGGGGCTTTGGTTGTTGATAATTGGCAATAATAACAATAAAGGTATTATTTATTTTCCTTAGGTTTAGGGGTTTTATATATTTATAAAGAGTGAGCAAGTCAATGAAATGAAATGGATTATTTTAATATATATCTGCCATAAGAAAAAAATTTATAATTTTTTTTGGCTAGTTGTTCAAGTAAACATATATAAATAATATGTACAATAGTAAATTAATTCAGAGGTGTTTGTATAAAAAGGGCCGGTTTCTTGGTTAAATGGGTGTTTGAAAATGTCTACAGAGACAATCCGAAAATTGTATATAATATGGAATAATAGTATTTTAGTTGGAAGGGGTCAGGTGCCACGTCAGAGCATAAGATGCTGACGTAGGACTACAGGTCAGCCTTGGCAACGATTAAAAGTAACCCGACAAAAATAAAATTGAGTTGCTGGGGTTTCGTATGGTTTGCTGTTAGAAAGTGAGATATATAAGAGAGCAGACCCAAGTTGACTTTTGTTGTGCTGAATTTTATAGACACTTGTTGCACCTAAGAGCAACTCCAATGGTGGCTTAATATATCTAAATTATCCCAAAATATAATTTTTTATTTTTTCTTTCATCCACATCACTTTTGGTAACTTTTTTCATTAAAAATGTTACAATGCTAAGCCACTTCAAAAGTTGTCAACTATGGCCCCACATATTATTATTTAATATATTATTTTGTAATTATAAATATTGTCGCACTAAATTTTTAAATCCATATATTAATATAAATAAATATTACATCAAATTTAAAATAGATGAAATTTAAAGGAGCTTATAAAATGACATAATCATAATTAATCAATCTAACATAATTAAAAAAATGCTAATTAAAATGATTTCCAAATTTTGACCATATGTGCTCTACCAAGTCTGCCTGAAGAAATTTGGATTTTGGGGATTGGTATGTGGAAAAAAAGATGAATTTTGAAAATTTAGATTTTGGGAGTTGGCATTTGGAGAATTTTGGGAATCCATTGGTAACAAAAGAAATTTTGTGATATTGATAATTTGAAAGAAGATGTATGTAATTGTGTGAAAATTGAATGAAATAAATGAGTATTTATAAAAAAAAATTAAAAAAAAATATGTGATAAACGATAAAAATAAAATGGTAAAAATAAAATAGTAACAAATATATATATCTCTGTAAAACATTTTATTTATATATATAATTTTTTTTTTTTAAAAAAAAAAAAAGCACCGTTGCCTCACAGTGGCAACGGTGCCTTAGTTTTGTTTAAACTTTCAACTCTTCCAATGCATAAACTGATGTGGTGTCAGAAAATGGTCAACAGCCACCTTAGTGGCAACGTGCGTTGGTGATGCTCTAATACCTTAGTATTTTTAACAACACACGTCGTGATAAAATTTCAAATTTTGTACTTTACAAAATAAAATAAAATAAAATAGTATTTAATACTTGATTTTTGTAAAAAAAAAAAAAATCAAATATAATATTTTAATTTCAACTCTTCAATAATTATTTTTGCTTTTTTAAACTTATCGCATTATTAACGACCTGAGAATTGATCTTATAATTAAAAAAAAATATTAAAATTAGGTATAAAGTACTCATTTGTTCCATTTTGCAAAACATATGGTCTGAATTATCATTTAACTAAACACATGAGTCGATCAGTAATTTTTACAAAATACAAAGTCCAAAATAGTATTTACCAATCAAAATACATAAAATTATATTAGATTTTAGCAATAGTAGAATGTAATCTTCTTATATATGTGTTAGTACTGCACAGTAATACTTAACATTCCTTATGATTTATTCAAGTTGGCTTTAATTTCTACTTCACTTGGGAACGTGTTCTTATATATGTGAACAACTAATATGTATATATTTTTCAAGCAAAAAAGAAAACTAGTGATATGAATAGTAGGATTTAGTCTCAAATTTTCACTAAAATATATAGTTATTATATTTATATCAATGACAAAGGTGCTAGAGGGGGCCAATGGCTCCCTTAATTTTTTTTTTTAAAATATCTTTATACACTGCTATTTAAAAAAAAAATGTGTATAAATGTATAGGATACTTCTATGGTGCATTCCGCACCAGTACATACATTTTGTATTTTTTTAGTCGTGACAATTTTCGGCGTGATTTTTTTTATAACTGTGTATATTGTGGTTATTTAGAGCATCCTGTAAAATTTTTAGGAGATTTTGAATAATTTATAGTGCCGAAAACTAGGTTCAAACAGGCTATTTTCCACCCACGTAAGAAAAATTAGTCATGCGTGCAACAACCTGATTAAACCTAATTTTCAGCACTGTAAATTATTCATAATTTCTTTAAAATTTGTAGGATGTTCTAAATAACTACAATAACACAGTCATGTAAAAAAATCGCATCGAAAACACCGTATGCACCATAAAACTATCAATGTATATTGATCTTCTTAAAATTAAAAAGAAATAAAAATATTTAGCATCTTTACAATAATTATGGCTTCGTGAGTGATTTAACACCATGTTATATTTTAGTAAGCTAAAATATTATTTTACACAAATATTATTAATTTAGTTATAAATTTCTCAATTGATTACAATTATCAGTACTATAGATTATTTTTATTGGGGTGGTTTGGTAACACTTAAAAGAATAATTTTTTATTTAATTAATTAGAAATTTAAAAATTAAACATAAAATATGTTTGATAACTTTATTTTTATTTATTATTTTTTTAAATTTTAATTAAAATTTATTAAATTTTGAAAATAAATTTTTTTCACTTTCAAATTTTTTTTTAAACATTTTTTATTTTTTCCTTTCATTTCTTTCTTCTCTTCTTCAAATCAACACCTTATATTGTTAAACAAAAAATAAAAATAAAAGTTATCAAACACGTTTATTATTTTTTATTTTAAAAAATAACAAAAATAATTACCAAACATATTTTTATTTTTTAAAAATAAAAAAAAAATTTCCATTTGTGTGTTTAAAAAATTCAAAACTAAAAATTTTACCAAACGGGCCAATTGTAATTGATCTTATTTGATCATTTTATTTTAGAATATATATAGTTTATTTTGGTTTAAAAAAAGTATATATATATATATCTCACTTCTATAAAAAAAATGTGTTATTAACAGAAATTATTAGTTTTAACGGTTTTTTATTTTTTAATGTTAACTTTAACGGAATATTCTTATCTTTAATAGAATATTCTTATATTTAATAGTAATTTCTAAATCTCACTTAAACTTAAATAAAATAAAATAACTAATTAAAAAAATTAAAATATGATATTTTTGAGATATTTTACAATGATAATTATTTAAAAATAGTAAAATCATATATTTTATAACTTAAATAAAATTTCATTAAACTTAAACTCACTTATTAGAATAATATCTTATTAAACATATAATATAATCTACTATCAATTAGCAACAAATTATTTTTTTTTTAAAAAAAAAACTAGCAAGAAACTTAAATTTATTATCCACGCATAATATTTAATATTACATTAAACATATAATATATAAACTCTTGTTGACACTCCCAAATTCAAAAACTAGAATAAACATAAACTTAAACAAAAATAAATAAATTATTTTGTTGACGCCGTTTTTCGTCAACAGATAAAAGAAGAGAGCACGTAAACAATTAAAGACAATGGCCAAAAGAAACAAACAAATCAAACACACAGTTTTTTACGTGGTTCAGCAGTTAAATCTGCCTAGTCCACGAGTCACTGTTATTAACCTCAAGATTATCTCTGAACAATTCTTTAGCATGAATTCTACAGAGTTTTCTCTCAAGGATCAGAACTTCGGTCATTTACAATGGTGCATGCCTTCTCTATTTATAGAGAAGGATGCAGAATACTATCCCACATATTTTGGGTAGTTACTCTTTTGTGAATAAAAATAAATGGCTTTAAATGCCAATAATCAGATATTAAAGGAAACGTCCCCCAAAGATCAGGGGGCGTATAACTGTATTAAATAATATCCCACAATTCTTGGGGATTTACATCAATTAATGAGGGCTACATCTCATAGTTATTATACTTGTAGATATTCAAGGTGGTTATAGCGTATCTTCAAGGCTCCAGCATTTCTGGTCTCATGTCATTGTGCGAGCCACTAACATCTCCCGAACTAACGTTTCTTTCGAGATGGGATATCGAGCTCAAGAACCATGCTCCGAAGTTCCTGAAGATGAAGGTGTTCTCGGAGCTACCTTTCGAGATCGAGGTCATTTCGAGATCAGATCACCGCATTCGAGATCATACATCATACCTTGCAGGCTCGACTTACAATCCTAGATCACTCTAATCCTCACGAGACCATTTGTTGCGAACTCAGCTTTCGAGGTCATATTTACTATGGCTCGAAACCTGGGTATAACATTTTGCCCCCTCAAAAGTATTTGTTCGAATCCTAAGAGAAGGAAACTTTTGAACTACTCTTTCCGGGAACCATACCGTCACACTCTTGAAAATGGACACGTGCCAGATGGGTATTGCTCACTTTAGGTACTTGAGTACCTTGGGAACACGCCCACGATCGTTCGTCTGACAACTTTTCAGCGCCATCTTGTCACCGATTCCCATCCATTCGATCTGTTGAGGATTTTAACCAACGCTCCTGATCAATTTAGTTTTCCCACCTATATATATAAGACCTCATCTTCGTCTTCTTCTTTACGTTTGTTCATCATAAACCAGAAAGAAAAAGAAAAACAAGAAAGCCAGAAACTTTCTCAAGAAGCTTCCGTCCCGTGCATGTTTTCTCGACCCAAAAAACAAAGGAATCCTGGTCTGTTCGAGTCAGTGAGTTCTTTCTTGCAACCTCTTCTCCACTCGACGATTTCGCTGCAATCACCATCACTGTGTAAGTACGCCATTTTTGTTGTTCTTTTTATACTATATTTGCTGTGTATGTTAGTTTACGTTCTTAGCATGATGCAATAGGAGGTTTTGAACCGATAGGTTTTTAGGCTTTCTGGATTTTCACTCTGGATGTTCGTCTCTGGTTTATACCCAGTTTCGACGTTTGAATGTGGTTCCTATTTTCTGGGTTTTGAAATTCTTAGGCAGCGTTTCTTGTACATTAAGCTTTCGGATAAAAACATGGGCTTTGACAAATACACGAAACCCAAAAACGCTTTTCCTGGCTAACCGCCACTCTCCTTTCCCTTGAATTTCGGGACTTTAAAAAAAAAATCATCCACGCTCCTTTTCCTTTCCTGTGGAACACGCGCTCTGACCCTTTAGTGAGGGTCTTAATACTTAGTTTCTTGTCCTTAGATCTCCGAGCTCATCCCATCGAGCTCGTGATTCTTGCATGCATGGCCCTCACCATTTTTTCTTTCTCGTTAGATGTCACAGAATCCGGAAAGACGGTGGGGGTCATTACGAGCAGTCCCTTACGAGCCCAAATCTCCGAGCCCGGAATCGGTCTTTGCCCGGAACCAACGTCGGATAAAAGAATATGAGCTTGCGCGCGAGCAGGAGGACATTCGAGCCCACTATCGTCGTCAGATAGACGAGGTCATTGAAAAGAAGAGAAGAGTTCTTCGGGAAGCCATCTATCCGGAGCCCAACCCTGGACCTAGGCCAATTCCCCTCGACCCAGCGTTAAAAGTCACGGTTGCATACCACCCAGGGGAACTCCAGTTTTCCTTAATGGCGGAGCCTTCGTCTTCGCAGCCTAGGAGGGAGATGTTTGAAGACGAATTCTACCAGAGCTCTGTTACCACCACCGACCAAATAACTGATATCTTGGCCCTCCATGGCCTTGGTTCGTTGGACACACTGAAGTGTCGAGCTCCGACAAGGCATGAACGGAGCTGCTTCGCTCCTGGGAGCCGCGATTCCAGTATGAAATACGCGGCCTGGAGCCAGGAACATATAAGGGCAGGAGCTTTGCTGCCCCTGAAGTCCTTTTTCAGAGACTTCATTGATTTCGTTGGGTTGGCTCCATTCCAACTCAACACCAACTCATACAGGGTGTTGTCTGCCCTGAGGTCCTTGTTCCACGAGCTGGGGTGGACAGGGCCTTCACCCCAAGAGATTTTATATCTCTTTTGTTTGAAGAGTAATCCCTCCCGAGCTCGGGGAGGAGATGGTTTTTACTATCTTTCAAGCTACCCCAAAGAGACAAAGATCTTTGAAGATCTTCCGAACCACCCTCCTGACTTCAAGAAGGCTTTTTTCTGGATAGACGGTCTGTCCCCGTCTCGACACCGTTCGTTCAGGCGGATTCGTAAGTGTTCTCGTTACTTTCTATTTTTAAGCTCGGAATTTTAGCCCTAAAATCCATATTTAGTTGAAGTGTACCTCGTCTTTCAGCTAACTTTCAGCGTCCCACCCCTGACGAAACAATGAAGGAGCACAGAGAGGCTCTGCTCTGACTCCCATACGGCAGGAGGTCTCTCTCATTTCTATTACATGAGGACAAGCTACGAGCTTGTGGGTTGTTGGGACAGGGCCAGTCAACCTCTGACTGGTCCAGTAAAAAATATGAACGCTGGGAGGAAGTGCCACTGCCCACAGGCATCCTTCCTCCGAGGAGAGAAAGGAAAGCATCTCTCCCAATTCGCTCGAGAAGTCCGCGGTCGGGAAATGAGGCCAATGACGAAGCCTCGAGTTCGGACTCCGGAGGAGGTAAAACCCTTCCTACTTCGCGAATGTGGTCCCCCACTTTGTTAAAACATAGGCCCAATAGACTAGTCTCGTGCCCACAGGATAGATACCACTTCTACATATGGAGTTGGGTAGATGACTGTGTCCATAGGTTTGATAGTGGGCTCGGGAAATATGATACCATGTACACCACGGACGAGGTGTGGAATGGGATAGCGGTGCAGTATAGGACCAATGACTATAGGGACCTCTCGAGGTTATCACCAACTTATAGGGAAGGCACTCCCCCCGCCTCTTCTGAAGACGGGGGAATTTCATGGTCCCCAAGCTCGAGCTCGGGGAAGAGTCTCAGTTAGGTTTTTTCTTCAACTGGTTTACATCTTTTCCCAAAGTTATTATCATTGTTTAACTCACTGTCATTATGCAGGTGCCATGAATCCCGACCTCGACGTCGTGCTCTTTAGTGATGGGGGAGCTGGCGCCCAGAAGAGCAAACGCCCGAGGATACCAAAGAGGCCCGACCGACAGTCCAAGGTACCTAAACGTCACGAGACGACTCCCACGGCCCAGATCACTGCGAACTCCTCCAAGGAGCCGACTGCCCAGGTTGATGGGTCAGGCTCTACTGCATCCATCTTGCAGCTTCCCACCGAGACCCGGTTAATAGTTGCTCGGCCTCCGAAGAAACCTTCTACCTCAACGGTTCAGCTGCCAACGGCCCGAACTCATACTGAGGAATATGTACTTGATGGCGCCGCTGGGACAGAAGGGGCGCTTCTCAGCTCGGACGTCCTTTCTCGGGTGGGTCAGAGCTTTTCTGGCTTTGGTGCCGACCACTGGGACCTCGTGCGCAAGGCCTCGGACTGCAACACTCTTTATGAGAAGAGTATCGAACTCTCCGCCGCGGTAGCCTTCTCAACTCTATTTAAAGTATTTATGTCTTAGAGTATTTATGTCTCTGATTATAATTCTGATTCATTCTTTGTGTTTCAGGCCCTTGTTGTTCAGCGCAACTCAACTACAAGCTGACCAAGGAGGTGCAAACGAGCTTATCTCTGGCTCAAAAGTCGAAGGATCTCGAGCTGAAGATGGTTGACGAGCTCAAAGACTCGAAGTCTGAACTTGAAAAATTGAAGACCCGTCTCGAGGAGCTTGAAAAGTCAAACGCTGAGCTCGAGAAGGCCAAAGCCAAGCTCGAAGAGGAGAAGTCTGCCACCCTCGATTTCATGGAGAGCGAGAAGACCCGCCTCCTGAATGAGTCTAAGGAGCAGAGGGAGAAAGCGGTCGACCAGGCCATGTACAAACTTTGGGCCGACAATGCCGATCTTGACACCAGCTTCCTGGGTCCTCTCGAAGCCACATATGTTGAGCGGTGGAATGCCCGTCTTTTGACAAGTACAGCTGCTCGAGAGGCGGCCCAGCAGGATAGTCATGTTATTCGTCCTGAGGGATCCGGTGCCTCTGATGCTGAGAAGGCCAAGGAGATTCCTCTTCCTTAAATCCGATCTCGGAGAAATCAGTTATCGGGGCTGCGTCCCCTTATGTAATTATTTTATGCCCATGGGGCCGATACAATTTTTTATTTTTTTTAACTAATTCTTTTACATGCTTTACATTTCTTGGCTCGAAATATTTTGCACATTTTTATAATTGATGAACTGGTTATGTTTATTTATGCATACAAACATAGTTTGGATTTAGGCTCGAAATTCGATGCATTCATGCATAGTTTATTCGAATTATCCGTTTCCGACCTCGTTATTCATCAAGGTCGGGTATTACTTTAACCATGAACTCGAAAGTACTTATATGGTATGTAATATGAATGATTTGGTTATCCTTTTAGTCACTTTTCCTCTTCCTCAGTATTTTGGCTCCGAGGTTACGAGTTCGAAACTATTTTTCTTTTTAAGATATTCCAGCCTCGATCTCGACATATTTCGCAATAGGTTTAGGTTCCCATTTATCGTCGATTGATAACTTGGCTGGTTTGTTCCAAACCTGTTAAGCTTGCACATCTGGTTAACCCAAACGTTTTAGGCTTTTGGTAGTTCGGTTATGTCCGAACTATCTAAGCTCGCGTATTTGGTTATATCCAAACACTTAGTATGTTTTTGATAACTTGGTTAAGTCCGAACTATCTAAGCTCGCTCGGTTAAGTCCGAACTATTTAAGCTCGCGTATTTGGTTATATCCAAACACTTAGTATGTTTTTGATAACTCGGTTAAGTCCGAACTATCTAAGCTCGCTCGGTTAAGTCCGAACTATTTAAGCTCGCGTATTTGGTTATATCCAAATACTTCATGTTTTATTTATTACTTTTTATTTTTTAAGCTGGTGGTATGTATACCAATGATACCCCCTTAATATCCTATGTGTGACCATAGGTTATTAACTTAAGAGAGATTGCAAAAATAAAAAATAAATTACATGCGGAACAAAGTAGACATGTTATTCAAAAACAAAGAAACGTAGATAGAAAATCATGGTTACAGGCGACATTTTTCCTATACTATTGATAATAAGGTCTAAGGTGTTCGCCATTCCATGCTCGTGGTAGGAGGCTCCCATCTAATCTCGCAAGTTTGTATACGCCAGGGCGGATGACTGATTCTATCTGGTATGGTCCTTCCCAGTTTGGCCCGAGTACTCCTGCTGCTGGATCTCGAGTTGCTAAGAATACGTGTCTCAATACCAGATCTCCTACTCCGAACTTTCGATCTCGAACCCTTTTATTGAAATATCTTGTGGTTCGTTGCTGGTAAGCAGCATTTCTCAGCTGAGCCTCCTCCCTTTTTTCTTCGATCAAGTCTAGGGTTTCTTCGAGCTGAGTATGATTGGAGCTCTGGTCGTAAATCTGAGTTCGAATTGTTGGAATTTTGACCTCAATGGGCAACATTGCCTCGCAGCCGTATGCTAGAGAAAATGGGGTATGTCCAGTTGATGTCCGAGCTGTAGTTCTATATCCCCAAAGGACTTGAGGTAATTCCTCAGGCCATCGTCCCTTTGCTTCTTCCAACTTTTTCTTCAAAGAACTTTTGAGAGTTTTATTAACGGCTTCGACCTGACCATTCGCCTGAGGGTGAGCTACTGACGAAAAACTCTTTATTATACCGTTCTTGTTACAAAAGTTCGTAAATAAGTCGCAATCAAACTGGGTTCCGTTGTCAGACACAATCTTTCTTGGCACTCCATATCGGCATACGATGTTCTTTATCACGAAATCTAGGATCTTCTTCGAAGTTATGGTCGCCAATGGTTCAGCCTCCGTCCATTTTGTGAAGTAATCAACCGCGACCACAACATACTTTACTACTCCTTTGCCAGTTGGGAGCGAGCCTATGAGGTCGATCCCCCACACCGCAAAAGGCCATGGGGATGTCAACATGGTCAGTTCGGAAGGTGGAGCTCGGGGTATCGTGGCGAATCTCTGGCATTTGTCGCACTTTTTCACGTACTCGAAAGAGTCCGTTTTAATGGTTGGCCAGAAATATCCTTGGCGTATAATCTTCTTGGATAGGCTATGCCCCCCGGTATGGTCTCCGCAGAACCCTTCATGAATTTCTTCAATAATCTTCTTTGCCTCGGGGGGAGTCACACATCTGAGCAATGGCATGGAATACCCTCTTCTGTATAGCCTTCCGTCCAGGATGGTGTAACGAGGAAGTTGATACATTAGTTTCCGAGCCTGATTTCGATCTTTTGGAAGAATTCCATTTTCGAGGTACTCAACGATCGGGCTCATCCAGGTCGGCTCTGTCTCGCTCATACACACATCTTCCTCGTCGGGCTCAGTAATACTGGGTGCTGACAGGTGTTCTACGGGTATAACATTCAGTTCCTCATTTTCGGCGGAGGTGGCGAGCCGAGCTAAAGCATCTGCATTTGAGTTCTGTTCTCGGGGAACCTGTTCGATTGCATAAAAAATGCGGACTTTGCCTTCTCCAGATAAGCTGCCATTTTTGTGCCACGAGCCTGGTATTCTCCCAAGATTTGATTAACCACGAGCTGGGAGTTGCTGTAGCAATGTATAGCTTTGGCCTTGAGCTCTTTTGCTATTCGCAGTCCCGCAAGTAAAGCCTCGTACTCAGCTTCATTATTAGATGCTTTAAAGCCGAACCTTAACGCGGAGTGAAATTTTCTCCCTGCAGGAGTGATCAGAATAACTCCTGCCCCCGCTCCATTTTCATTTGATGACCCGTCGACGTAAAGTTTCCACAGCTCGCGGGCCGTGGTTGTTATCTCGTCGTCGGCTATACCGGTGCACTCCACTATGAAATCCGCCAACGCTTGTGCCTTAATGGTCGTTCTCGGATGGTAGGTGATCTCGAACTGTCCGAGCTCAACAGCCCACTTTAGGAGTCGACCAGACGCCTCTGGTTTAGACAAGACTTGCCTTAATGGTTGATATGTCAGTACATGGATAGGATGTGCCTGAAAGTAAGGGCGGAGCTTGCGAGATGAGTGGATTAGACTGAGGGCGAGCTTCTCCATCAGTGGATATCTTGACTCTGCCCCCAGTAATCTTTTACTGATATAGTAGACGGGTTTCTGTAATTTCTCTTCTTCTCGTACGAGCACCGCGCTTATCGCGTGTTCGGTAGTTGAGAGGTATAGGAACAGTACTTCCCCCGTCTCCGGCTTCGATAGGATGGGCGATTCGGCTAAGTGCTTTTTGAGCTCCTGAAAGGCTAGCTCGCACTCACCTGTCCATTCGAACTTCTTACTTCCTTTTAATAAGTTGAAGAATGGGAGACCGCGGTCCGTTGACTTCGAGATGAACCTGCTCAAAGCTGCCATCCTGCCAGTCAAGCTTTGAACATCTTTATGTTTCCGAGGCGAAGGCATATCGATCAGGGCCTTTATTTTGTCGGGATTAGCCTCGATCCCACGAGAATTGACAATGAAACCCAGAAATTTTCTTGAAGACACCCCAAAAGTGCACTTCTGAGGATTCAACTTCATGTTGTATTTTCTGAGCACGCCAAAGCACTCTTCGAGGTCATCAACATGGTTCTTGTTAAGTTGAGACTTTACAAGCATGTCGTCAACATAAACTTCCATGTTGTTCCCTGTTTGCTCTGAGAACATCATGTTTACGAGCCGCTGGTACGTGGCTCCGGCATTCTTGAGTTCGAATGGCATGACATTGTAGCAGTAGAGCCCTTTATCTGTGATGAAGCTCGTATGCTCTTGGTCGGGGGCATGCATGGGAATCTGGTTATATCCAGAATAGGCATCCATGAACGACATCAGACCATGCCCCGCCGTGGCGTCTACGAGCTGGTCAATTCTCGGCAGGGGAAAACAATCTTTCGGGCAGGCCTTGTTGAGGTCCGAGTATTCAATGCACGTTCTCCACGTCCCATTGGGCTTCGGGACCAACACTGGATTGGCCACCCAGTCTGGGTAAAAAGCGTCCCTTATGAAATTATTTGCTTTCAGCCTGTCCACCTCCTCCTTTAGTGCTTTCTTTCTGTCTTCATCCAGCTGCCTTCGCTTTTGCTGCTTCGGGGGAAAGCTTTTGTCTATATTCAATGCGTGGCTCGCTACATTAGGGCTTATTCCCACCATGTCAGAGTGTGACCACGCGAAGACATCCTGGTTTTTCTTCAGAAAGCAAATTAATTGCTATTTTGATTCGTCTTGGAGGTGTTTCCCGACCTTCACCTTCTTTGAGGGATCAGCTTCCTCGAGCTGAACCTCTTCGAGCTCTTCCAAAGGTTGGAGGTCAACCTTCTCCTCAATCCTCGGATCGATCTCCTCATCAATTTCTAAAACTGTACCATCTTTATTCTGTATGACAACGAGTGCTTGAGCGCTCGTTTGTTTCTTTCTCCTCAAGGAAATGCTGTAGCACTCCCTTCCTGCCAATTGATCTCCTTTCAATGTTTCGACTCCGCTCGGAGTTGGAAACTTAAGAGCTAGATGCCTTACAGATGAAACTGCCCCCAGCCCGACCAGGGCGGGTCTCCCGAGCAATACATTGTAGGCAGATGGTAACTCTACTACCACGAACTCCATCATCTTGGTCACCGAGACTGGATAGTCTCCCAAGGTCACAGGGAGTTCGATGGACCCCATACAGGCGGTTCCTTCTCCAGAAAAGCCGTACAACGTGGTTGCACAAGCCTTCAGGTCGCGAAGGGAGAGTCCCATTTTTTCTAGTGTTGCTTTATAAAGAATGTTAACTGAGCTCCCATTGTCTATGAGAACTCGGCGCACTCTTTTGTTGGCAAGCTGTAGGGTGATGACAAGTGGATCATGATGAGGGAACTGGACATGGGAGGCATCCTCCTCGGTGAAGGTTATAGGCTGAGTTTCAACCCTTTGGCTTTTGGGTGCCCTTGGTTCGGGTTCATAAGGAGACCCGTCCCCTGTCTTTAGCTCATTCACATATCGCTTTTGAGCATTTCTACCCCCTCCTGCGAGATGAGGACCTCCCGAGATGGTTATTACGTCCTCTCCATCTATCGGCGGAGGCCTGTCTTCTTCCCGAGATCGGGAGTTATTATTCTGTGCTGCCGGAAGCGCGGCTACTCTCTGGCTGGCAGTAGCCTGTCCAGTATTCTAGTTTTTGACATACTGCCGGAAATAACCTCTCGAGATCAACCCTTCGATCTCGTCCTTCAGCTGTCGGCACTCATCAGTTGTGTGTCCGGTGTCCCTATGAAACCGACAATACTTGCTGGAATCCCTCTTGGACTTTTGATTCCTCATAGGGTCCGGACGCCTGAAGGGGACCTGGTTTTCATTAGCCAGGTATATGTTTTCCCGAGACTCGTTGAGCTCGGTGTGCACTTTATATACGGAGAAATACCTTTCTCCTTTTTTCTTCTTTCCTCCATCAGCCTCGGGGTTATTTCCCTCACTCTTTTTCCTCTTGGAGGGATTCTCCGAGGTAGACTGTGGAGCTGCTGGTTCAGCCGAGGTTGAGGCGGAGTTAATGTTTATCGTTGTAGTTTCGGTCTGCGAGGTCTCCTTGAGCGTTGACCTCGCCTCATCTACATTGACAAATCTCTGCGCCCGTCTGTTAAACTCGGTTATCGACCTCACCGGTTTCCCTTGCATGTCATCCCAAAGGGCACTCCCGGGTAAAACACCAGCTCGGATAGCCATTAGGTGCCCACTGTCATCCACATCTCGAGCTTGGGCGACCTCAAGATTAAATCTTGTTAGATAGCTTTTCAGTGTTTCGCCCCGCTGTTGTCGGACGTTGGTCAAAGTGGATGCCTCTGGTCTGACTCCCATCATAGCCCGGAACTGCTTCTTGAAGTCCTTAGACAACTGATCCCATGAGGTTATCGAGTGTCTCTTGTACTTCTCGAACCAACTCTTTGCAGGTCCGGCTAACGACGTTGGAAACAACATGCATCTGAGCTCGTAGCCCACGTTACTAGCTCTCATGATAGTGTTGAATGTACTCAGGTGGCTACATGGGTCAGTTTTTCCCTCAAATGCTGGGACGTGAGGAATCCGGAACCCTTGGGGAAACTGAGTGTTAGAAATATTGGGAGCAAATGGCTCGAGCTCCTCATCAGAGTCCTCATATCGATCGTTCCCTCGTTCATTCTTCAAAAGCCTAAAGGCTTTTTCGAGCTGATCAATCATTTCTTGGACTGGGTCCTTAGGCGGTGTCTGGAATTTCCAGTCATTGATTATGATCCCAGGCTCGCGTCTCCGTGAGGGATCTCTACGCCCATTTAGGTGATTCCTTAGGTCCGGATTCGTCTGATCTCCCTTCCCCCTGCTCTGATTCAGATGATTCCGCAGGTCGGGACGGGTCTTGCGGCTTCAAGTATTTTTACGACCTCGGTCGCGTTTACTGACGGACCTGGTTTCTCCGGACTCATCACTGGTGAAACTCACTGATCGGTCGTTTCGAAATGGGTTCTTCCCGTGTCGCCTTGTCTCCGCAGTGCGAGACCGGGACGTCTGACTTCTCTCAGATTGTGCGCCTCTCCGCTCCTGGAAAGTCTCCCTGTGTCCTTGCCTATCCCCCGTACGCCCTTGATCCTGATTCTGTACAGGTTGAGCGTTTCTACGGGGAGGTGAAGGATATCTTACGGGAGATGGAGGGAACCGTATAGGTGACGGTGGCTGCCTCCCTTGCTTCGGCCTGGAGGGTCCAGAATTTGCCTGAGATGGGCCAGTTGCATTCGGTGCACTACCAGGAACCTGAGTCCGAGCCTCGGTAGGAGCTCGGTTATTCTCAGTTCCTGCAGGTGCTTCCGCAGGTGTATTAGGCGGGACCCGAGCTCGGGTACTCCTCTGAGGCCTAGAAGGAACAGATGGCTCTGCTGGTGCTGGAGGTTGTGCCGGCCTCCTTGTGGCAGCATTTTTTCGTGGACGTCCACAGGGCCTCCGGGGAGGAACGTGCACGTCCCTTGGAGGATGGACTTGGTCTTCGCGCGGAGGCGGGGGCTGAGCCACCTGCGCCTCTGCGGCTATCCTAGTCAACTCCTCATTGCGTTTGTTGGCTTCTTCCAACAACTGTCACTACAAGAAAACAAGCCATTACCGGCGGAGAAAACCGCCGGCAATAGTCAAGAAACCCGCCGGTAAAAGTATTACCGGCGGTTGCCGCCGGCAATAATCCGCCGGTAAAAACCGGTCGGTAAAAGTCATTATTACCGGCGGAACTAGCCTCCCGCCGGTAATAATATTATTACCGGCGGATCATTACCGGCGGATCTCGCCGGCAATAATTTGGTCAGAATTCACGTCTGACCCATTAATACCGGCGGTCTCCGCCGGCAATAATCCGCCGGTAATAATAAAATATATTTTAAAAAAATAATTAATTTTTATAAATTATATATAATTAATATTAAGTAACTAAACTTATAATTAAAAAAATTTAAAAATAAAATCAATATTATTTATATTAATAACCAAATTAAAAATACAACTTTAAAATACTAAAATTATCTTTTCAAAAAAAAAAAACATACACTTAAATTTAATAGTAAATAATAAAACCTAAACTAATTATTATTGTCTTCATCAAAATGTTCATTTAAAAAATCTTCAATATTCGTGCTTCGACTCAGACCTTCATGAGACTGTGGTGCTGGCGGCGAAGGATAATATGGTCGAGGCTGTGGACGAATCAAAGGAGACTGCTGTTGTTGTTGATTCGGAGAAGTGTAGTACTGCTGATTATAAACGGGCTGCTGTGTCGATCCTCCATAATGAGGATATACCGGCTGCTGCTGCATGAACGGCCCAAATTGACCATACATATGTTGTTGTTGCTGCTGCTGCGGTAATCCTCCAAACTGACTTCCCATAGGTTGTGTCTGAGGAAACTGGGAAGAAAGTCCAAACATATAATTAAAAAGTGGCGATTGAGAGGAACCACCAGATATGTTTGGAGAATTTTGTTGTGGTTGCTGTGGCATCGACGACGTCCCCGGGCTTTGATTAGACGTACTACCTTGTTGTTGAGAAGGTAAGAACTGCTGCAATAAACTTTCATAGCGTGGGTCATGGAGAGAAGAATCAGTCTGAAAATTTCCTGACTCGACTTTATCACGCATCTTAACCCACATCTCAGCCAAAACTCCCATCATCTCTGGAGTCACATTAGTAGGAACTTGTGACTGATTTTGGCTTGGACTTTGACTTGTGGAGCTAGATGCTGATTTCTTCCCTTTGCCTTTAGGCCTGTATCCCACTCCTATTTGATAATCAGACCTCGAGCCAAGAATTTTATCCATAACCTGATACTGTATTGATTTAGCAGTAGAACCTTCACTAGAAGCAGATTCAGAACCTGACCGACTACTTTGAATATTTTGCCTCTCCATCTCTTGGGTCATTTGTTCCTGCCAAAAGAAAATGTTAAAAAACCAATATTACTATAATTTAAGATCAATAAAGAAAGAAAAAACTTTAACTTACATGTAGTTCTTTGCAAGTTTCGCTAACCCAAGTCTTCGTAGATTTTTTTATATGAGTATCTTTCCAAGCATCAATAGCATGCTCATCAGGTTCATCCTACAAAATAATAGTGTTAGTTTAATTAATAATATAATAATATCAAATAAAGTTAAGTATTTTACTTACATATTCGTTACGGATCGCTGCCATTGATTTAGAGCCTTGCGTCGACAAATACTTCATTTCCTTTCTATTTTTCTTGTTCTGCGTGGATCGCGCTATAAACTTTGGGCTCAGAAACAAATCGACGATTTCTTTCCAGCTCTCCTTCGAGCACAAGTCAGGAATAGCATTGAGAGCACTATCCAAATCATTCAGATTTCCAGAATAATATTTTTGGAAATGAGAATGCCTAATATTCTTTCTCTCTGAATATCTTTTGCGCATCTCCGTATACAGAGTTCCCATAACTCTTTCAGGTTCTGGATGCCCATCGATATTATAGTAATACTAAAACAAAAATTGTTAGTTTAAATTTTTATAGACTAAAATGTATAATATAAAAAAATTAGGTATTTTTTTTTACCTTCATCTTTTGAACGACCTGGTCTTTATATTGCTGAGGAACATCTTTAAAATCTAAATAATGTCCCGGCAATAGTAATGTAACTTCAGTACTCAATTGACGAACAAAAGCTTGGTGCTCAGTACCAACCACTTTGTCTGTCGCTGGATCAAGTTGCAATTCAAGTGGTTTGCCAGCATCCCGCCTTCGTTTTTCAATATTAACATTACTGGCAGGGCCACGTCCCCTCCTTCTTGCAGGACGATCTATTAATTTGTTTAATACATAAAAATTAAAATATTAGTAAATCTTAAACATTTAAACAGATTGCGATTATAAAATTTAGATATTAACCTGACTCGCAAGTTGAGGGTATCCTGCTAGGATCTGTGGGGTCTTGACCACCACCATCTCCACCGTGATATGATACTATATCAGCTGACATGTCTCTTGTATTCATAAATATTTAAGATTTAATAATAAGAATAGAAATCAAATTTAAGATTTAATATCATCAAATTTAATTAAGTAATGAAATAACATTAAACAAAATCAATATCAACATAAATTGGAAAATACAAATCAAATTCAAATTTTTGTGTTTGTTACAAAGGTAATCATTACATAAAACTAATAATCACTATCACTTCCATCATTAACTAAATTAGCATTAACATCATCTTCACAAAAATCAATTAGTAAATCATCTTCTTCATCTAATTCTTCATTTGCTTCTTCATCGCCTAACTCGTGATCCTCTTGACTAACATTTAAATTTTGTATTGTACTAATGTCAATCGAATTTTGAGTAGGTAGCATAACCAACTCGCCGAGATCCACAGTCAACACAAAATTTGATGAGCTAATATCATGTACCACATCAATGTCTGAATTAGCTTCACAGTTCTCGACGTCCCAAATTTGTCGATGGTTTACCCCCTCAACCACTTTCCACTGATTTCCTCTAAGTAAATCATCGAGATAAAATACTTGTATTTTTGTTACATGACTGTCGTGGGACTTTAAACCGCTGATATTTGTTAAATCAGCATTTACTTTCTTCTTTAAATTGGAACAAAAATTATCTGGAAATTTCACATCTCGAATAAATTTACAAAACTGCATTCTTTGATCAGATGTGAGAACATAAGGGGCATGAGGCTTCATTAACTTTCCGTTGTCATCTTCATATATCCACAACGATTCCCTTACTCCAAACTTTTTCAAATCATGTCTTGCATTAGTGGTGTCCTTGGATTTATCATTATCCAAGATTGTGCCTAACAAACTATCACACACATTCTTCTCCACATGCATGACATCAATGTTGTGTTTTAAAGTGTTCGAAGACCAATAATCAAGCTCATAAAATATGCTTTTCTTCCTCCAATTTTGATCTTCTGCAATACGCCTACGTTTGACACCTCCAAACATCTCGTGTTTTCCAGGAACTTGTGGTACAAGTTTGTTTACTTGTTCTAATATTTCCTCACAAGTAAAACGTCTTGGTGGACGTCTTCTCTCGATTTGTCCGTCAAATTGAGTGTCTCTTCTCATTCGATGGTTACTTGGAAGGAATCTTCTGTGACCAATGTAGGATGTCTTACCGATCACTCGAACAGAAGTTGTGTCTTCATTACACGTCGGACAAGCTTTGTATCCCTGACCACTCCATCCAGATAAATAGCTACGAGCAGGAAAATCGTTAACTGTCCACAATAAGGTTGCACGCAACTTGAACATAGTGTTGGTTATACTATCTCTTGTATCGACACCATTAACCCACAACTCCTTTAACTCATCCACCAATGGTCTCAAGAATATATCCATGTCCTTTCCCGGTGATTTTGGTCCAGGAATAAGAATGGATAATATGAAATTATTATCTTTCATACACATCCAAGGTGGAAGATTGTAGTTAGCCAACACCACAGGCCACATACTATATGCTTGACTCATGTTGCCAAACGGATTGAAACCATCTGCAGCTAAACCTAAACGAACATTCCGAGGTTCACTAGCAAAATCAGGATGTTTGGCATCGAAATCCTTCCACGCTAACCCATCCACTGGGTGTCTCATTATCCCATCGTCTTTTGATTTCCCAGTATAGTGCCATAACATTTGTTTCGCTGTAAGTCTTGAACTGTACAGTCTTTTTAATCGAGGAGTCAATGGAAAGTAACGCATCACCTTATGTGGTACCTTTTTTCCATCCGTTTTTTCAGGAGAAATCCATCTACTACTTCCGCAAATTGGACAAGTCTCTTTAGTTGAATGCTCTTTGTAAAACAAACAACAGTCATGTTCACATACATGAATTGACTCGTACCCTAACCCTAATTTCTGTAATCTTTTTTTAGCCTCGTAGTAGGTTGATGGAATTTTATTTCCCTTCGGAAATGCAAGCTTTAGTAATTTCAGTAATTCATCGAAGATTTTATTCGGAATCTTGCCTCTAACTTTCAAATGCAATAATTTTGCTAAAAAGTTAAGAGAAGATATCCAATTACAACCAGGATATAACTCAGCCTCTATCTCGTCAAACAGATCGTCATAAAATTGTCCCGCCGCAGGATTATTTTCAACTTCTTCGGTTGTAGGTAGAAGGAAGTCTTCGACCATCGGAATCATCTCATCAACATCATCATCGTTGGCGTCCACCACATTGGCAACATCTGCTTCTGCTTCACCGTGATATATCCACTTCTCGTAACCTTGATGAAAACCCCAATCGAATACGTGTGCTTTCACCATAGGTAAAGTTTCAAGCCTATTGTTTATGCATCTAACACACGGACACCTAATTCTACCAGAGGAATCCTTATATTCCGACGCCATCGTCAAGAAAGCTTGTAGACCGTTCCAATATTCTCGACAAGCACGATTTCTCAATGTCGTCCAAGTCTTGTCAATCGCCATCTAAAGTGTTATAAAAGTATATAAGTTTACGATATGTGAATAGTCTTATATTTTAAAGTGTTATTATAAAATGTTTATAATAGTCTATTATAAACATTTAATAGTTTTATGCTATTTTATGTTTTGTCATCATATTTTATGCTATTTTATCTAATTTATCCTAATATTATTTATTTATTTATTTATTATAATCTAATGTTTACTAAAAAATTAATTAGTTAATTATTATCTAATTTTTCCTTTATTTAAATAAATTATTATTATCTAATGTTTACTAATTATTTAATTTATACTTAATTAATAATAATTAAATTAATTAATTACTAAATTAATTAATTATTTATTTATTTATTTATCTATTATCTAATTTTTCCTTTATTTAAAATAAATTATTTAATTAATACTTAATTATTTATTTATTAATATTCATTTAATTATTTATTTATCATATTATTAATTTAAATCTTTCCTAATTATTTAATTAATTATTAATTAATTATAATTAAATTAATTAATTACTAAATTAATTAATTAATTATTTATTTATTTAATTATTTATGTATTATCTAATTTTTCCTTTATTTAAAATAAATTATTTAATTAATACTTAATTATTTATTTATTAATATTCATTTAATTATTTATTTATCATATTATTAATTTAAATCTTAATTAATTATTAATTAATTATAATTAAATTAATTAATTACTAAATTAATTAATTATTTATTTATTTAATTATTTATCTATTATCTAATTTTTCCTTTATTTAAAATAAATTATTTAATTAATACTTAATTATTTATTTATTAATATTCATTTAATTATTTATTTATCATATTATTAATTTAAATCTTTCCTAATTATTTAATTAATTAGTTAATTATTATCTAATTTTTCCTTTATTTAAATAAATTATTATTATCTAATGTTTACTAATTATTTAATTTATACTTAATTAATAATAATTAAATTAATTAATTACTAAATTAATTAATTATTTATTTATTTATTTAATTATTTATCTATTATCTAATTTTTCCTTTATTTAAAATAAATTATTTAATTAATACTTAATTATTTATTTATTAATATTCATTTAATTATTTATTTATCATATTATTAATTTAAATCTTTCCAATTATTTAATTAATTATAATTAAATTAATTAATTACTAAATTAATTATAATTAATTAATTATTTATTTATTTAATTATTTATCTATTATCTAATTTTTCCTTTATTTAAAATAAATTATTTAATTAATACTTAATTATTTATTTATTTAATATTCATTTAATTATTTATTTATCATATTATTAATTTAAATATTTCCTAATTATTTAATTAATTATTATTTAATTATAATTAAATTAATTAATTATTTATTTAATTATTTATCTATTATCTAATTTTTCCTTTATTTAAAATAAATTATTTAATTAATACTTAATTATTTATTTATTTAATATTCATTTAATTATTTATTTATCATATTATTAATTTAAATATTTCCTAATTATTTAATTTATACTTAATTAATTAATTATTTATTTATTTAATTAGTTATCTATTATATAATTTTTCCGTAAATTAAATAACTTATTATTATCTAATGTTTACTAATTATTTAATTTATACTTAATTAATTATTTATTTATTTATTTAATTAATTAATTATCTATTATCTAATTTTTCATTTACTAAAAATTTATTTATTTAATTAATACTTAATTATTTATTTATTTAATATTCATTTAATTAATAATAAAAAAATTAATCATTTATTTATTTATTTATTCCACATATTTAATTATAACTATTTTAAAAGCTGAATAATTAATATGTAATTAATTGAAATTATTTTTATTTAATTAATTATATAACTACTCTTTTATATAATTACTTAATAATTGTTTACATATATTATTTAATACTTACTTTTTAATAAATACATTTTTAATTATTTAATTTTTATTATTCTCATATCAATTCCTTTCTAAGTTATTAAAATAACTTTTTTCTATAATTTAATATTTATTATATTATTTATTAATATTTTATTTATGTACCATTAAACTATTTTTTTAATAATAACAATTTATTAATAACAAATTTATTAAAATCTAAACTTCATAATATTAAAATAATTTTAATTAAACTATAACAAAAATACATTATAACATTCTAACATTATAATAATAATTTAACAATAATAAAAAATTATCCATGTCCTAATATCTAACAATATTTTCATATACTTTAAAACTAAATAAACAAAATAAAAATGTATGAAATACAAAATTACTTACCTGTAGTCAAACAATAGCAAGATTCAGTACTCCCAATGAAGCTCTGAAATATGAACATATATATATATTAGTTGTAAGTTAATGGAATATTTAAATTCACTATATATAATTAAGAAAATTGTTCATAACCAAATATTAACCCAAACTTTTTATTATATATGTATTTGATTAAAAATACAATCAGCCAAAACAAATATGAAAAGATATACATGATATTAGAAGAAAAATATAACTCAACTCAAAAATATAACTCAAACAACATCAGAAAAATATAATAGATTACAATAAAAAATATATAACTACATACCCAGACAGATGTGATGAAATAATGTTGAATACAATCCAAAAAACTTTTGAAAATGGTGGATATTGACTCGGACGAACGGAGGCAAATGAGAGTTTTTTTGAGAGATTTCTGAGATTTTTTGGCACTCGGACGAACGGAGCCGAAGGAGACGGATGGCCAGAATATATAGAATATTATTGCCGGCGGAGGTCCGCCGGCAATAATAGTTCCGCCGGTAATAGTATTTAACGGTAATATTTTTATTATTATTACCGGCGGAGCCCGCCGGCAATAATCCGCCGGTAATAAGTGAAAATTAAATTGGGCGGCAGGTTGACCGCGTGAATGAAATTTGATTATTGCCGGCGGATTGTCCGCCGGTAATAATCGATTTTCTGCCGGTAATAATTAAATAATTTAAAAAATAAAAACAAAATTAAAAAACATGATTAATACCGGCGGATTCAGTTTTCCCCCGGTAAAGATAGTATTATTACCGGCGGATTGACTCCGCCGGTAATAGTTCCGCCGGTATACCTGATTTTTGCTGTAGTGTGTTTCAGTTGCCGATTCTCCAATTCTACAATAGGGACATAACGTTCAGGGTTATAGTACATGTCCTCATCCCTTGGTTGTGGAGGTGGCCCCCGGGAATCGGAGGACCCACTCCTTTCATCAGCGTCCGGGTTCTCCATTGGATGTTTTCCAGGACGCCTTGGGTAATTTTCTTCTGGAGTGTTCTGATTGTTTGCAGCCATGAATCTCTCAGGGATGAATGCTTAAGGCTCTCAATGAAAGCACCAAACTGTTGACGCCGTTTTTCGTCAACAGATAAAAGAAGAGAGCGCGTAAACAATTAAAGACAATGGCCAAAAGAAACAAACGAATCAAACACACGGTTTTTTACGTGGTTCAGCAGTTAAAACTGCCTAGTCCACGAGTCACTGTTATTAACCTCAAGATTATCTCTGAACAATTCTTTAGCATGAATTCTACAGAGTTTTCTCTCAAGGATCAGAACTTCGGTCATTTACAATGGTGCATGCCTTCTCTATTTATAGAGAAGGATGCAGAATACTATCCCACATATTTTGGGTAGTTACTCTTTTGTGAATAAAAATAAATGACTTTAAATGCTAATAATCAGATATTAAAGGAAACGTCCCCCAAAGATCAGGGGGCGTATAACTGTATTAAATAATATCCCACAATTCTTGGGGATTTACATCAATTAATGAGGGCTACATCTCATAGTTATTATACTTGTAGATATTCAAGGTGGTTATAGCGTATCTTCAAGGCTCCAGCATTTCTGGTCTCATGTCATTGTGCGAGCCACTGACATCTCTCGAGCTAACGTTTCTTTCGAGATGGGATATCGAGCTCAAGAACCATGCTCCGAAGTTCCTGAAGATGAAGGTGTTCTCGGAGCTACCTTTCGAGATCGAGGTCATTTCGAGATCAGATCACCGCATTCGAGATCATACATCATACCTTGCAGGCTCGACTTACAATCCTAGATCACTCTAATCCTCACGAGACCATTTGTTGCGAACTCAGCTTTCGAGGTCATATTTACTATGGCTCGAAACCTGGGTATAACATATTTAATTAAAATATGATACTTATTTGAAATTTATATGACATAAATATAAATTTAATAAAAATAATTAATAAATTCTATAAAAAAAACTAAGAAAATGTGCATTGCACGTTACTTGTATCTAGTGTATATATATATGTGTGGACTCTTAATAGTTACTACACATGGATGGTTACTTCAATATTAATTATTGGATTAAGATCAATGATCCATATTTATAGTTGTTAATTAATATTTATAAAAATAGATTTTGATTTTTTTCAAATTTTTAGAAAGGTTACTTGATGAGAAACGTGTATTTATAATGAAAATATAATATTGTAAACTTTTCATTTTTCAAATACATGTCAATTTCTAAATATAGTTAGTGTCTCTCATTGTTTGGAAACAACATTAATTATGACAAAAAAAAAACTAAATTCAAAATTAATGTAGAAAAAAAATATTTAGCTATCGATATCAAGTCAGTATGTTATCACATCATTATAATAATTATTAATATGAGTAATATGTATTGAGAAGTTTTATATAAATATATATATATAAGATATATTTTTATATATAGCAAGTGGATAAGGTTGAAAAGTTAATAAAAAAATATTAGTAGATAAGATTGAAAGAAAATTGCGAGGAAGTAATACTTGAGAGAGAATATTTTTCAACACCAATGATCGTATAGTATCAAAATATGGGACAATCTATTTGCTCAAAAATAAATACGGGAGAATCTATTTTCATCTAAATAATTTATTATTATTTTCTTTCTTTCATTTATTAATTATTTATTTAGTATTTTATTTGTTCAAACATATATGTAATCATGAAACAATACAAATAAATATACATTTTTTCACTTTTTAGTATACATATTGTAAAGATTTCTTTGTATATATAATTTTTATAAAACAACATATAAACTAAACAAATAAATATGCATTACAAATTATTATTATTATACATATATTGTTAACTAATATCTTTATATATTTTGTGTGTAGATAGCAGAAATTCTTGGTTTTAACGTTTTTGTTTGGTTAACTTTAACGGACTATTCTAAATATTTAATGGAATATATATTTAAAACTAACTTAAAATCATATATTTATCAATTATATTAATATAATTTCAAATTCAAATTTAAATTCAAATGTTATAAATTATCATTATTATAATAATATATAATACAAGAGTAGATATTTAATAATTATATTAATATAAATTTAAATTTTATAAAATATTATTATGATAATAATATATAATAATCCTAATTTTTTACTATTCAAATATTATATAATATTATTACTATAATAATATTTAATACAAGATATTTAATACTTATATTAATATAAATTGAAATATTATAAAATATCATTATTATAATAATATATATAACATAATCTTAATTTTTATTAAAAAAAATATCATTTATGTTTAAAAAGGTTTTCATATTGTATATATATTTAAAAAGATCATAACCAATGTTTTGTTTTAATTTCTATTTAATATGTATATGTCATTCTTTTATATATAATATTATTTATTTATTTATTTATAGAATTTAATCAATTTTATAAATAAAACTAAGCAAAAATGCATTACACGTTGCTTTTGTAGATAACAGAAATTCTTAGTTTTAACGGTTTGTTTTGTTAACTTTAACGGAATACTCTAAATATTTAACAGAATATATCTTTAAAACTAACTTAAATATAAATATTTATCAATTATATTAATATAAATTCAAATATTATAAAATATTATTATTATAATAACATTTAATATAAGACTACATATATAATAATTATATTAATATAAATTCAAATGCAAATGTTATAAAATATCATTATTATAATAATATATAATACAAGACTAGATATTTAAAAATAATATTAATTTAAATTTAAATGTTATAAAATAATATTATGATAATAATATATAATCCTAATTTTTTTACTAATTATATTAATATGAATTCAAATATTATAAAATATTATTATAATAATATTTAATATAAGACTGGATATTTAATACTTGTATCAATATAAATTTAAATATTATAAAATATAATTATAATAATATATAATCTTAATTTTTATTAAAAAAATTATCATTTATGTTTAAAAAAGTTATTATATTATATATATTTAAAAAAATTATAAATAATATTTTGATTTATTTTTTTATTTAATATGTTTATGTTATTTTTTTATATACAATATTATTTATTTATTTGAAATTTATATGATAATGATATAAATTTAATAAATATAATTAATAAATTTTATAAATATAACTAAACATACTACTATATATATATATATTTATATAACTTGTTTTCTAATTCATGATACATATAGTCACGCCGTTGGATAGAGATATATTGAATTTTCATGACAAATATATAATCACCACGACAAAAGTTTAAGAGAGACGTACGGTTAAGAATCAATATAGATTATATATATTTGATTCGTTTATATAACTAATCTAAATATTAACCAAAATATCCACTAAACAAATTCATCTAAGGAAATTAAGACTATGATCATATATGTTAAAATACTGATTTTTCAAAATAACTCTATGAATTTATCTCTGAATAGAGATAGTTATGGTCCAAAAGAGAGAGAGAGAGAGAGAGTTTCTTTAATAAAACAAATAATTAAGTGAAGATCTCAATTGGGTTTGGTTTGATTTAATGACTCTTTTAATGGTGACTTGTAGAAATAAGGCAAGACTATGATTTGTTGTGTACTTTTTTTTCTTTCATCTTTTTGGAAATAAACAAAAAAAAAACATGTTAATTGACCCATCTGCAAATAGTGATGTTTGCTCAAATTACAGCCTCTATTCAATTAATACTTCCAAATTCCCATAAAAATAAAATAAAATAATAACTACCCAATTTTGGTCACATTAATAAAATTATCATTTATAATGGTTTGCGTCCAAATGTCAGTTTCGATTCTGAGCCTTATAATAATTTTGTCTTTATATGCAAATGAAGATGATATTTTATTAATATTTTTATATATATATGGAAAAATTCACTGCTTTACCATATCAATAGCCGCATGTTTTGGACTATTATTTATTTGGTGAGGTACTACAAGATAAATAGTTTTATCAATTAGATTCACAAAATGTCAATTCGTCTATAATCATATAAATATGTTTGTATATATTATTTCAATATATATATATATATATTGTCCAGTTATAAATAATTACATATGATTTTGAAAACTAGAGTAAACATGGACTTTTTATACATGTACAATTTTCATGTATTTGTTCAACATTAATCTACATAAATCCCTGAATTTTATTTTGAAAATTTGGTTCACCATATTATTCTTCCCCTTTCGAAAGTAATATTTTTATAAATATATGTAATATTCTTTTATTCTGTACATTTTTTTTATTTGTTTTATTAATTGTTATCCAACTCGTTTTAATAAGCCAATGACTAAGTGAACGTCTTTGTCTTAGCTGAAATTTATTATGATTACACTTTTTCCAGTCTTGCTTAATGAAATTTAATACATGGAAATAATAAGTAAAATAAAATTTTTCCCAAAAAAAATCTTCTTACCAAGCCAAATTAGTTACAACCACGTATGGAGTGGCCAACACAGGTGGCATATTATGATTGGTTAATGATATTTTACAATATTTATTAAATTTAAATATGGATATTAGATTGTATCAATAGTATTACGTCACTTACTTATGGTGTTGGATACCAATAATATCTCTTAATAATTCTCATTTTTCATAATTATTTTTTATAAAATAGTTAAAATTTTAGATTTTGGCTTGGTTACTTGAGTAATTTAAGCGGATATTCTTATTCATTTTTAGTAATAATATATATGCCCTTAAAATATAATGAATATTTTAATTATTTTAATAATAATAATATGTGCATTCAAAATGTAACAAAATATTATATACAGTGATGATAGCATAGTAATTTTATTTCAATCAATTACAATTATTTTAAATGAGACTTACTATTTTAAAAAATAATATCACGTCACAATATCTAATGTTTTTTTTTTAAGCTCATTCGAAAGTTTGCAAACTTTCAGTATTTCTTTTATGATTTTAAAATTTTATTGTCTAAATTATGATAATATATCTTTATCATGTTAATGGCAATATTTATAAAATGGTTCATGTAAATAGGTTTAGCATACCCTGAGTTTGACAATAATTTTATTTAAATAGAAAAAATTCTTTTAATTTGTTATATAATTTTGTGTTTAAATCATAAAAAAGATAATGATAAAATTTAATGCAAAACAAAGACTATGGTACATACAAATGGCTTTTAAGTAGGTAGACAATAATAGACAGAATTTACATTATTAAAGCCCAATTAAAAGTCTAAATAGGCGGTCAAAGGTGGCCCAATTACATAAACTCTAGTCTAGTGTAGTCTGAGTCTACTACCTACTTAATATACCATATTTAATGATATGAACAGTCACAACAACAAAAAAACACGTACAAAAGCCTAGTCATGTGTACTTGGCAACACATATCACTTGTTTTTTATTTTTTTTATTACGTTGTAATGTTATAGTTATTTAAAATATTTTGTAAAATTTTAAATAATTTACAGTGTTAAAAATAATATTTAAATAGTTTGTTATACGTGTGATAGTTTTTTTATATGCCTGGAAAATAATGTGTTTGAACCTTATTTTCGACATTGTAAATTTTTTAAAATTTTTTAAAAAATTAATAAATGTTTTAAATAACTACAATATACACAATCATAAAAAAAATTAACCAAAAATATTTTTCGGTTCCAAAACACCAAAATAGTGCATTGATATGCCCATTTTTAGGAGGTGCACAAAAGAACCCTCCTATATTATATTATATAATTATTATTAATTTATTTATATATATAACCACATAAAATGACAGAGTAGGGTTGATAAACTAAAGAGTAAAAGTGGGAGTAGACTAAGAGCACTCCCTACCAAAGTTTTACCCTATCTCTTAAAATATTTAATAAAAACATTATCTTTTTTATTTTAGCTCTAATTTTTACATTATATCATACATAAGTTTCTTTATTTTTTTTTATCTCTATATCATTTAAATATTATATTTTTATTCATTTTAAATATTTCCTCTCACTTTCAACAATATATCTATATCTTACAACAACAATAATAATAATAATATATTTTTTAATCTTTGCAATATTTATCTATATATATAGTGTCAAATATAAGTAGACTCTATATTTAGTTAATCTAAATTTATAAAATAAGCTAAAATATATTTTCTTTTATAACATTTAAACATTATATATTTTTTGTTCATTTCAAATATTTATTTAACTATCAGGCTATAATTAAAGATATTAAAATAACTTTTTATGCAAAAATGCATGGGAAAGATAAAATATATAAATATATATGTGGTACTTAAAATTTATTTTTGCCACTAGTTCCTCTTAATATAAAATAATGGGATATTTGCGGCAATAATGCATATGTAGTTCATTTTGTAGCACTTAAATGCTTATGTAAAAATTTTGGCGGTAATAATGTCTACCATTAATGTTTTGTTGCAGCCGTTGGTCCTTGAGCCGTTAGAGGTATACAGCGTACACGTGGCATAACCCGATTGGGTTAAATTATTAAATTTTTAAAAAATAAATATATATTTATAGAAAATATTTTCAAATAATTAAATAATTATAAAATATTTTCAAATAATAAAAAATTAAAATAGATATGTTAATCGTTTCAAGCAAAAAATTAAATAAATCTGATACTATCAATTTGTTCATCTTCTTCTCAAGAAATTTTCATCATCATCACAACCAAATCCCCGTTGCCCAGATCGTTGTTCGACCAAGCCCCACAAGTCGACATCGTCCCTGAGGTCTTTCATCGTCTTCAAATGTACACCTCATTCTCAGATTTCAGCTAGGAAATTACCCAAACCAATATAAACATTCAAAACCCATATCTATAATCTTCAAATGTTCATAATTTGGTAAAAAATGAATTCAAAAACCAATGATGAGCTTTATTCAATCATTTCAGAAAGAAAAAAATCAGAGAGAAAAAAGGAGTTTCCTCAAATCCACTGAAGAGCTTTACTCAAGACCCATTGTTCCTGAAGCCCAGACCCAAGAGCCAACCCCGTTGTTCTAGAAGACATGAACCAGCTCCGGCGTCGGCCTTCCTCAGATCTACAGCAACCGAAGTGCACAAGGTGGGTTGGCCGGTGCTTCCGCACTATGGTGGCTATCCGCAACGACAAGGTCAACGGCGACAACCTTCTGTGGTTGTCGTTGCTGGAGAAGAAGAAAGAATTTATGGGTCAGTACTCCACTTTGGGAATAAGAGGGCGAAGATGGAAGAATGGTTCCTGGATCAGTACTCCCTTCGCCCCCGACGAAGAAGACGCCGAGCTTCAGATCTGGAAGTCCACCTCCACTTTGGGAAGAAGAGGCCGACGGAGAAGACGTGCATCTGGAGAAGACGGAGAAGACGTCGAGCTACGTGGCTGTGCATCTGGAGAACGAGCCAACCAACGCCGATAGGAGCTGCATGGCTGGATTCTTGTGCCTGGAACAGTGGGCGTGCTTCACTGAAGTGGTGTGCCGGGGGCGGTGGTGATCGAATTGGAGGCAGCGACTGGGGAGTTTGTGAAGAAGAGAACGTGACAAATCCCTCAAAACAGACCCAATTTTTTGTTTCTTTATTTTTTTTTCTCTTTTATCTTTTCTTTTTATAAATTTAATAGAAAACAAAAAAATATATTTATTTTTTAAAATTTAATAATTTAACCCAATCGGGTTATGCCACGTGTACGCTGTATACCTCTAACGGCTCAGGGACCAACAGCTGCAACAAAACATTAACAGTAGGCATTATTGCCGCCAAAAATTTTACATAAACATTTAAGTGCTACAAAATGAACTACATAGGCATTATTGCCGCAAATATCCCTAAAATAATTAAAGAAAGGCATTCAAATAAAAAAAAAGTAAAAATGCATCGTGAATAGAGAGAGGATGAGAAATTAATAAAAAATAGTTTAGATTATGAATAGTTCCAGTAGCAAACGAAAAAAATTATATATAATAAATGTAGTTTTTTTTTATTAATGACAGTTTGATCATATTGACAAAATTTTACCTATTAAATATGAGTTTAGGGTACCAAATATTTATGATTTTAAAATGCAAGATACTATATAAGCATTATAAAGAACAGAACATAACAAAACGATACTTTGCAAAAATACAGGTACAAGTAAATTCTATTTTTTTAATTAAACATTAGTGATAAGTGCATATAATGGTGATTTAATCTCAAACATAAAATATAAGTTTTATACATGCACATAAATTTTAGTACATAATAATATTAGTTTTGGACATAATTAATCGTATAAATTTTTAAACTTCTTATTATTACAAAAACAGGTTTTCTTGTTACTTTTAAAGTGGATTCTCATGGTTTCTGACGATTTTAACAAACAACAAAAAAACGGATGTAAAATTGACCAGAAAGACTCTCTCTGTATTGTCATTTTCCTTACATAAGGGATAAAGAAAGACTTTTATACGCTAAGTGAAGACCTTTCTCCTTACTTTTATCATAAAAGTAACAACAAAGTAGAGTTTTTCACATCGCTTGTATGAGAAAATGGACGAGAAAAACCCCTTTACAAAAGCAACGGAAGAGGCTCCATTTTCTTTTTATTCATCGCATCTATAAGAGAAACAAGGAAAAAATGTGCATTTTTTATTATCATTGTTTCTTTTAAAAAAAAATGACCTAAAATTCACTTCCAAAATCTCTATTTTAATATGGTATACTCTATGAATATTATGTTTCCAATGAATGACCAATTCGTTATTTTTCTGAAAATGTTACCTATCACATTGATTTAAGATTTTGATATTAATTAGTAGCTCTATTGTCTTCTCCTTCGTTGAAACTACGAAAGAATATGTCTATACTTGATAGCTTTGTAAACGTACTTTTTCTTCTTTAGTATAGTAAAATAATTTAATGAATTCGAGTGATAATAAGTATTCTCCCGAAGTTAAAAACAGAGGTACCATACCACATTGAACCTAGTCAAAAGACTTGGTCTCTCTAAACTAATAATTATGAGAATTTGGAGGGCATGTAGGACCCAAATTGAAGAAAAGTTGTGACTCGAGTTGGTCTTAGTCCCAATGGAGTGACCACACGATGACTGAAGAGATCAACCTATAGCTTCCAAATGAAACGGTCAAACAATTCATTGCTCACTTTCATAGTAGGAAAAATATGAAGCTAGTATTAAGAAAAGTCAAATGACTCGGTCTAAACACAAAAAGTCTTACTCAATTTACTTTGGTTGGATTTGTTGTTAAACTTGCAAGGCAGCTTATCATAAATGTTCTCAAAATTGAAAAAAAAAAACAAAAAACTACAGTTTACTATTTTTTTTTGTTTTACAAATTATAAATTGAGAAAATATTATTTTGGCTTCTCTGTTTTGCCCGAATAATGGATTAACCCTTATGTTTTGTTTAATGACAAAACTAACACTCTATTTTGTAAAATGAAACAATACGATACTATAAGTGTGATTTTGATCAAATAATTTTTCAATATGACTAAAATGCCAACAAAAATGCCAACATTTTTATTATTTTCTGTTTTTTTAACTCCTTGAATGAATTTTTTTCTAATGTATAAAACAATTTATAAAACATTATAAAAATGAATTTTCTTCTATAATCAGATTTTAAAAAATAAAAAAACTTGGAACCCCTTTCTCTCTCTCTCTCTCTCTTCTCGCATGCCTCTGCCTAGCCCCAATCGAGGTACCTCCGGCCACCGTCCGATCACACGCGTGCCACCATGAGAAGCCCCGACCCTTGAAACCCCTACCCCCGTAATTTAGCCACCTGATGCGCTGTCCTCCGCCTCAACAGGCTTACTGAAGCCATACATTGCCATGGCTTCTAACTACTTTCCTATGATCTCTGGTAGCATATCACATATTTGACCAAAATTGGATTATGTGTATTAAATTGGCATGTTTTGCAAAACATGTGGTATGTTTTATCATTTAACAAAATATAGGGTTCAATTGAGTATTTGGGCGAAATATAGGGATAAAACTATTATTTTCCTTTATAGATTTGACAAAAACTATATGATGATCCTTTTCAAACTGCACTCACAAATTGTAATAAAAAAAATCTCCTGATAACTCTTAGTCTAAATAAATTATTACCCATTTGTAATTTATATCTAATTATTTAAAAAAAAAAGTAACTAAATTAGTAACTTCTGAGAACTACGAATTTTTTAATACCACATTTTAGCACTGGTTTTGAAAATGTCAAAATGTTGCATTGTATAATTTTGTAATTATTTTTGTGTTTTCAGTACTCTTGATTTATTGATTTAATTTTGAACAGGAATAAAAATAAAATATTTTTATATATCTCATTTACATAGATATGGATAAGAAATTAGAATTTCAGCAAAATTACGGAAATATAATACTTTTTGGGATTCTTTCACTTTTATATAAACCCAAAATCCCATGTTTTGTAATAAAAAAAAATGACATCAACACAAGGTCCTCCGTTAGCTCGTCATCCAAACGGTTGAGCCCAACGACACTAATTCACGTAATGTAACTCATTTTTTCGGACAAATTAATTTCTTATTTTTTTTCCACCAAACATACTCTTATGTTAGTTTTATTTTTAACTTTTTTTCCTTTTTTTCTTTCGGATATTTTTTTAGAAAAAAAAATACAGAATCAAAATTCAGGATTAATGGTTGTCCAAAATGTGAAGCCAAAGAATAAGTGGACTATTTACACCGCCCGACAAAAATAAGTATAAAAATATTAAGTGAGCCCAGCTCCCAAAGCTACGAACCCGGGCATCGTCAGTCTTGGCCACACCAAAGGAGGGAAAGGAGAATGTTTGATATCAATAATAGATCGAGTGACGTCAATGGTGACAAGAGTGCCAACATAGCCACACTCATCAATTGCTGGAGTCTTGAGCTTCAAACCAGGAACACTCTTGTGTTTTGTTTCTCTATTTTTGTTCCTCTCTTCTATCGAAGCTAGGTCTCTTTGGCTCACGTAGTGTGACATTCAATATGAAAAAAAAATGAAGAATTATTTATTTTTATTTTTATTTTTCTTGCCTAGTGAATGTTTACATTCTTTTAGGAACTTGTATGAGAATCAGGATTGTCCGGATAACTTCAATGATAAAAATGAGTCCTCTTAGAGCAACTCTAACGGAAGTTGCTCAAAAAAATGTTTATCAGTCATGGTCAACATAAAGGGGTTGGCTAATGATGTGGAATAATTTAATTTAGAAGAAAACTAGCAACGTTGCCCCTGCTGGGCAACGTTGCTTTCCTTTTTTTTTCTTTTTTTTTGATTGGATAAACTTAATAAAAAAATGTTAATTTGACCATTTAAGCATTTTTTGAGCAACTCACGTTGGAATTGCTCTTATGTGTCAAAAGATGCATTAACTTAAAGAAGCAAAATTCAATTTTCAATTTGATATTGATGATTCATGACTCGATTTTATGCATGCTTTAGTTCATAGTTTTAATGCCAAACACATGTTTATGATTTTTTGTTCTTTACTGTAAATCTTAAAATTGACATATTTTATATAAATATTTTTTTTATTAAAAGATCAATTTTTGTTTCCCTTTATTATAATTTTCGGAATTCACTTTTTCTCTCTTGTGATTTGTGGAATATTTACATTCCTTATTTAATTTTATTTTAGCATCATTTGATTATAAAGGGAAGTAATATCTTGCAAATATTCAGTACTTACTCAAAGTCATTTCTGGAATATTTGACTTTATATTTTCGTGCAGTTCAAGATTTTAAAATTCAGGAAATTGAATCTTTAATGTCATTAATTATTATTTCTATCTTGAGCATGTTTTCGATCTGACACAGGTCTGAGCTGTCCCTACCAAAATCGTATCTGTTGGATCAACATCTTCTAAAAAAGGCAATTCTTCATCAAATCAAGAATATCTTCAATTATTCTTGCCTTTATTAGGAGATTCTTTCTCAGCCTTTATGAGCACGAAAAATGACTCTATAAATAGAGCTCTAGAGGCAGTGAGAAAATGCGAACTCTTAAATGCATAATTTGTGAGTGAATTGTAATATTTGTGAGAGTTCCTTATTTGTATTCAAGATCATAGTATTCACGTGATCTTGTGGAAATATGAGAGTTTAGTTTTTGTGGTAAGATTATACCACGTTCATGAGTGAATACACATTATAAACACAACTTTTATAAGTCTTTGGGAGAGGATTTTTACAAGCCTTGCGTCGGGAGGATGCAAACACTCGCTGGCCATTGAAGGGAGTTAAAGTGGTTGAGCATTTCAATCAAGATCAGATTAGTGAAGAGATTACAACAAAGTTGCGGCAAATCTCAAGAGGGAGTCTTGTTTTGTTTAAGTCAAAATTTTGTACTTGTGATTATTTATTAATTGATTTTATTTGTGGGTGTAGCCCCAAGGAGTAGGTTATCCGAAAGGGTTTCTGAACCTTGTGAAAATTCGTTGTGTTCTTTATTGTTTTGCATTGTCTTTTTATTGTGTTCAATTTCTGTCGTGACAAGTTCGGATTCTGTCCCGACAGAACTGAAATCTGTTTTAACATTTAATTACCATTCCGTACTTTAATTAACTCACATGGTTTAATTAATTTGATAATTACTAAAAATGAAATTTCAATTGGTATCAGAGCAGGTCACTCATTTCTAAGTGTGATCTTGGTTTACTCCGTTTGTTGTTCTTGTTCTTGCAATGTCTTTTTTCACAGAAGGAGGCTCCATAACTCGCCCCCCTTAACTCAATGATTCGAACTATCCATATTAGAAAGTTAGAATGAGAGCCTTCATCAAATCTCAAGATGAAAAGGCTTGGAGAGCTGTTTTAAGTGGTTCGACTCCTCCAGCAGAAAGCGATGAACTAACTAAGGTAAAATCTGAACTTGATTGGACTGATGCTGAAGATAAACTGTCCAGTTACAACAATAAAGCATTACATGCTATTTTTAATGGTATTGGTGAAGGTTACATTAAATTGATTTCTTCATGTGTTTCGACCAAAGATGCTTGGCAAATCTTTTAAACTCAATTTGAAGGAACTGCTGATGTCAAGCATTCTAGGCTTGTTATGCTCACAACAAAATTTGAAAATGAATGAAAATGAAACCCTCACTGAATTTTATGAGAAATTGTCAGATATTGCTAACGAATATTTTGCTCTTGGTGAAAAACTTGAAGATAATGTTTTGGTTCGAAAAATTGTTATAGTTCTCCCTGACAGGTTTCAGACAAAGCTAACTGCAATTGAAGAAGCAAAAGATCTGGACAAAATAAAAGTAGAAGAATTGATGGGTTCACTCCGAACTTTTGAACTAAACCAACAAATTAGACAAAAAGGTAAGACAGAAGAAATCAAGGAGAAATATATTGCCTTGAAATCTTCTAGAGAAAAGAAGGAAAGTTCGGATGATGAGATGGCTTTGTTGACAAAAAATTTTCAAAAATACATAAAGAAATTGGGAAACAAAAATGCCATATCAAAAAACCCAAAAGGTAATTTTTCTAAACCCTTTGAGACTAATAAAAAGGGTATTCAGTGCAGGGAATGTGAAGGATTTGGACACATTCAATCTGAGTGTGCAAATACCTTAAAGAAAAAGAAAGTCATGACAGCCACGTGGAGTGATCAAGACTCTGAACAGAGTGATGAGAAGGAAAATAGTGTTGCCTTAACCTCTGTTCACAAAGGTATGGTTTTTTCTTCAGTTGATTACAATGATGTGCTATGTCTTAATAATTCTGTTCAGAATAATGAGAATTCTGACATTGATTCTATTGATTCTGACTTAGTTGAGGAGTCATTAAAAAAGACTTATAAAATAATGTATGATCAATGGCTGAAAGTTTGCTCTGAGAATCGACTAATGGCTAGCAATAATAAAAAAATTGTTGAAAAAATTAAAGAACTCAAGATGATTATTGCTTCCAAAAATGATGAAATTAATTCTTTGAGTAAAGAAATTGATCTTTTGCAAAAATGTGTCAAAATGCTTAATCCTAGATTTGGAATATTGGATGTGTTGACTGTGTTTTTAGCCAACGACGTGAGAACGTCAAATACGACAAACCTTCAAGAGAATTTAAATAACACAGACGGTATAATCAAGAAAAGTAAATAACACAAGAGATTTTATAGTGGTTCAGGCCCGATTGTCGGTAATAACCTAATCCACTTAGAGTTGTGATTTATAGATATGTACTCAAAATCAGATGGACTGGGCCAACTGAGTTTCTTCAGTACAGATTGCAAAAATACAAGAATTCTCTCAAATACCAGCACTTTCTCTCTCTAGAATACTCAGACCCAAATTTCTCTCTCTAGAATACTCAGACCCAAATTTTCTCTCTTAAGAAAGAAGAAGCAAAAGAAGCCCCTCTCTAATCCCATAAGCCCTCTATTTTTAGGCTTAGGGTCATACATACGGTATCCCCTAGAATCGGGATATTTTATTATATTTATTACATTTATATTACAAAAAACATTCAAAATGTAACAAACCCCCCATTTGTGGGAAGAATGAGAGATTCCCGCATATCTTGTTGAAGTTGTTTCTGGGAATCTTGACTTAGTCCTCCTCTAGCTAGTTGATCCACCTCCTACTGACCACCCATGCAAGTGTTGGTCGGACATATACTTGTTGGTAGGACAAACATTTGTTGGTCGGACGTGTATGGTGGTAGGTCATGCACTTCTCTCCTCTAACATGGCACTCTCCTCTAGCATGCCATGTCTCTCCTCGAACCACACCCTTTAGCTCTCCTAGGATGCACTCTCCTTAGCTCTCCTAGGATCACATCCTTGGGGTCTCCTCCTCGGACCTCATCCTTGGTGTCTCCTAGGACCACTCTCTTGGGGTCTCCTAGGATCACTCTCTTGGGGTCTCCTAGGACCACTCTCTTGAGTTCTCCTTGGACCAAGGTCCGACCTCACCTTGACCTTCCATCGGACCAAGGTCCGACCAGGCACTTGGACTGCTCCTCGGATGTACTTGGCTTGGACGTAACACTCTAAAGCAGTCAAAACTCTTCATCAGTCTACCGGGTCACTTTATCACAGCTCTGAGGAGTCAATGTATTTATTGACTATTTAATGTGTCTTTTACAGACCATGTACTGCCATTTGTCACCTCTATTGCCACGTCATCAATCTCCATTTTTGGGGATAACAGGATGATATTCTCTTTGCAGGAAAAAAGGCTGGTGATTATAGTGGATTAGGATCTAATGGATCTGAATCCTCAAGAAAAATAGTTTTTGTAAAATCCATAAATTATACGACTGTTATGCCAACTAACTGTTTTGTGGGAACAAGTAATTCTTGAGAGACCACGAAGTTGTACTCGGTTCCAACATAGCTACAACTAAAGAAAATTTCTCCAAAAAGAAACATTGGACAATTTATACCATTTTGTCATTTTTGTGGGATGAAAGGACACATAAGACCTAAGTGCTTTTCCCTGTTAAATTTGTTTAAAAGTAATTATATTAAACACTTTGGTAGCATGAATCAATTTTTTACCAAAAGAAATTCAAAAACAAAAACAATATGGGTCAAGAAAAATAACTCTGTTTGTTTGGCTACATTTACCTGTCATAAAATGCATGCATCTAGTTCATGGTACTTTGATAGAGGTTGTTCAAAACATATGATAGGTATTGCCAACATACTTACCAACTTCAAATTCTTGAAGTGTGGAGTAGTAACATTCGGGGATGGAATGACAGGAAATATTTTAGGTAAAGGAACTCTAAACATTGAAGGGTTACCGAAATTGAAAAATGTGCTTCTTGTTGATGGGCTGAAAGCCAACTTAATTAGCATAAGTCAAATTTGTGACCAAGGTTTTCTTGTTAATTTTTCGCATGATGAGTGTAATGTTGTAAATCAAAGTGGTGACATTGTTCTCAAAGGTTCTCGTTCTTTGGATAATTGTTACACACTCACACAAAAATTCATATGTCATGTGTCTTCGTCAAGTTTTAATAACACTGACTTGTGGCATGAAAAACTTGGACATATAAATTTCAAAAACTTGAAAAATATTACTAATGCAGGTCTCATCCGTGGTATACCCAAGCTAGCTAAAGAATCGCTTGGTAAGTGTGAATCATGTTAATTGGGAAAACAGTTGAAAATTTCCCATAAAGCATTATCTGATATTAATACTTCAAATGTGTTAAAATTATTGCATACGGATCTCATGTGTCCTATACAGGTTGAAAGTATTAATGGTAAGAGATTCATTTTTGTATGTGTGGATGATTTTTCTAGATTTACTTGGGTAGATTTCTTAAGAGAAAAACCAGATACATTTGAAGCTTTTCAAACACTATGTACAAGACTTAGAGTTGAAAAAAATTATAAGATTGGAAAGATTGTAAGAATACGAAGTTATCATGGTAAGGAGTTTGAAAATTATGTTTATGATGACTATTGTAAATCTTTTGGAATGTTGCATGAATTTTCTGCTCCCAAAACCCCTGAACAAAATGGGGTAGTGGAACGGAAAAATCGTACTTTGCAGGAAATGGCCAGAGTTATGCTAAATAGCAAAAAACTCACAAAGAACTTGTGGGCTGAAGCAATTAATACAGCTTGTTACACAATTAATCGTGTTTTTCTGCATCCAGGTACAAATAAAACTCCTTATGAAATCTGGAAAGGTAGAAAACCCAATGTTAATTATTTTCATGTATTTGGGTGTCTGTGTTATATTCTTAGAGATTGTGAGAATCTGGGAAAATTTAATGCCAAAAGCGATGTGGGAGTTTTTCTTGGATATTCCACCAATAGTAGGGCTTATCGTGTTTATAACATGAGAACCCAAACTATTATGGAATCAGCTAATGTGGTTGTAGATGATTTAAAAGATTTTTCTGAGTACTCCCATGAGGAGGAAATTGACAGGTTCATTGATGTTCAACAACATAAAGAAATGGCAGATCTGACAGCACAACCTTCGGAGGCGACAACAGCCACTGATGACGTATCAGACGCTGATTCTGTCGAAACAACAACTTGACAAACAGAGAAGGAAAATCCAGTTATTTTCTCTGACTCCGTTAAAAAAGAACCATCAACCAGAGTGAAAAAGAATCACCCATCTGATCTTATTTTGGGAAATCTTGAAGAGAGTATGGTCACTCGAAAGAGGTATGTAAACTTGGTTCAATTTGTTTGTTTTACTTCTACATTGGAACCAAAAAATGTGAAGGAAGCCTTAAATGATGAATCATGGATCAATGCTATGCAAGAAGAGCTAGATCAATTCACAAGAAATGAGGTATGGATCCTTGTCCCTAGACCGAGTCATACTAATGTTATAGGTACAAAGTGGATATTTAAAAATAAAACTGATGAATTTGGGACTATAATAAGAAATAAAGCTAGACTAGTTGCATAGGGGAACACTTAAGTTGAAGGAATTGATTTTGATGAGACATTTGCCCCTGTTGCAAGACTTGAATCCATAAGATTATTACTAGCTATGTCATGTGTTCTTGGTTTTAAATTGTTCCAAATGGATGTAAAATCTTCCTTTTTAAATGGATTTTTGAATGAATAAGCTTATGTGGAACAACCCAAAGGGTTTGAGGATCCTTACAATCCTAATCATGTTTTTAAATTGCAAAAAGTTTTGTATGGGCTGAAACAAGCCACACGGGCTTGGTATGAGAGTCTAACTCATTTTTTGGTCTCAAAGGGGTACAAGAGAGGGGGAGTAGACAAAACACTTTTTATCAAAAATGTTGATACAAATATTATGATCGCACAAATCTATGTTGATGATATAGTGTTTGGCTCTACTAATGATTCTCTAGTGCAGGAATTTGTGAAACAAATGCAGGAAGAGTTTGAGATGGACATGGTAGGAGAACTCAATTTTTTCTTAGGACTTCAAGTGAAGCAGTCAGACGAGGGAATTTTCATTTCACAAAGCAAGTATGCAAGAAATTTAGTGAAAAGATTTGGACTCGATGCATCTAAACCTGCTAAACCTCCCATGGGTACGATGGTCAAATTATCTAAAGATGAGAATGGGAAAAAAGTTGATCCAACTCTTTAAAGGAGTATGATTGGGAGTCTCCTATACTTAATCGCTAGTCGCCCTGACATCAGTTACAGTGTTGGGGTGTGTGCTCATTTCCAAGGAAACCCCATGGAGTCTCATGTGACTGCTGTAAAAAGAATTATTCGTTACATCAATAATACTCTTGATTTAGGCATTTGGTACTCCAAAGAAACAAATTCTAACCTTGTGTGTTATAGTGATGCAGATTAGGTAGGAAACACTGATGATCTCAAAAGTACAAGTGGTGGTTGTTTTTACTTAGGAAACAATTTGGTCTCCTGACATAGTAAAAAACAAAACTCCATCTCCTTGTCAACAGCCGAAGTTGAGTACATTGCTGCTGGAAGTTGTTGTACTCAACTTTTGTGGATGAAACAAATGTTTGCAGATTATGGGTTTGATATTAAAACTTTAACTATTTTGTGTGATAATACAAGTACTATTAATATCTCCAAAAATCCTGTTCAGCACTCTCGCACCAAACATATTGACATTCGTCATCATTTTATTAGGGAACTTGTTGAAAACAAAACATTGATTTTAGAATATGTTGAGACTAACAAACAAATTGCAGATATTTTTACTAAAGCTTTAGACACGGTCAGATTTGATTCCCTCAGGAAATCCTTGGGGGTTTGTTTTATTTGAAATTTCCAATAAATTGATTATCTTGCCTTGCATATGTGTTTTTGTAAATCTCTTGTCCTGTTTGGAAGAAATTTGATGAGCATATTGTTTTGTATTTTAGAAAATGAATGTTATAAGTATTATACTTTGTTAGGAATAAAAAAAAAAACCATATTTGAAAAATTATAAACCATCCAATTTATATTTGATCGAATCATTATGTAACGACCCAAATTTGCTAATCGGGCTTAGGGCCTTGATTGGTGTGCCTGGAGAGCAATAAATGATTTAATATGCTAATATGTGGATTTACGTGTATATATGATTATGATGCATGTTTGGTTAAGTTAAATATGCATGTGGACCCCATCTGGATATTAGGGGTATAAATGTGATAAATGTTATCTATATGTGATATGACTGTGCAGCACGATCCGAGACAGTCCTGGGGAGCGGTTAGCTTGAAAGTCACAACGGGGTTGAGATTCGGACTCGGGGCGAGTCGAGGGGTAGTTCGGGTATTAGATGAGTTATTGTTAGAGAATATATATTATTGCTCAACGGAATTATGGAAAAACCAAATACAACTCTATGCAAAAATACAATGGACAAGATAATATTGATTAAATAAGTATCACAACTCAATTGCTCAAAATACAAGTAAATCAAAAGATGTAGAAGAAGAAGATTACAAACTCAATACTATAACAATACAAGTAAATAAGAAGAACAAAAGAATGAAAACACAAACTCTCACACAACCAAAGTGTAGAGTAGTAGAGATCACCAACTTGAACAAGGTTCAAGACCTTTGTCCAAAAGCTTATTTCCCCCAATTCTCTAAGCACTAAGGGATCTCTCTAGGAAATAGCTCTCTGGAATTATCAAGCCTCAAGGTGTATTTTTCAGCCAAGTGCTTTGTGGATGAAAAATGGTGTGTCATACAAGTGAGCATTAGGCTCCTATTTATAGAGTTTGAGATACCCCTTTGAATTTCAAATTCCACCAACCCCCATGGTTGTTACCAATGTTTAATTGGATGTTTATGGAATTAAAATGGAGATTTGGGAGTTATTTGGGATGTTAGAACCGTGCAATTTGGAAAAAACTGAAAATTCACATAGGCTGTCACCCTCACTGGCCGCGGCCACGACTTTTCAGTGGCTGCGGCCACTAGCTTCTGTCCCCCAGGCCGCAGCCACTGAAAGTCAGTGGCCGCGGCCACAGGCAATTTTCAGCACAAAAAAAGTCATTTTTCCAAAACGTTCCAAAACGTCACAAATCCTTTCCCACATGATTTTGTAACCTCCAAACACCTATTGGGAGTTAAAAACATGTCTCCAACAGTCATATATCATCATGACTTTATGAAATCCAATCTCAAATGTGTAACATATAATATACACATTATTGGGTAATATTTGGGAGTTACAAATTTGTAACTGATTTTGTAACTCCAAAATATGTCACATTTGGGCACACACATTAGTCCAATTTTGTGACTCTCAATAATATGTTACAAGGTGTGACAAATCACATTTTGTCACATTATTTAATCTAATATTATATTATATGAAATAATATAACAGTTATGGGGTTATCGGGACATGAAAATAAATATTTGGAGATATATTTGAGGATAGAATGTCTAGGCGGGAATATTGAGGAAATTTACCATTTTGCCCTCGGGGACGTTTTGGAACCCCGAGCCTTGAGGTAACCATATAGACTTAAGCTGGATAAAACAAAAATGAGGATTTACTTAGAAGCTTTGGGAAACCGACCTATACTTCTCCTTCTGAACTAAGGATAGCATCTCACCATCCTTATCTTTCTCTCCTTCATTCTCTAAGGCATATCAAAGGGAATTTTTGGTGCAAGCTAGCTTAAACAAGGGATTGGGCTGAGGAAACTTAGGAGCTTAAAGCTTGAGGATTGAGGATCAACTACAGGGATTGAATTCAGCAAGGTAAGCTTTAATTATTGGGGTTATGTTGAGAATTGTTGCTGGTTTGCTAGAGTATGCATGCTAGTTAAGTGTGATATGGTCTTGAGTATTTTAGTTGGGTTTTGGAGCAGATTTTGACGGGGTTTTAGTGTTGATATTGAGCTGGTATGTATGTGTTAATTATCTGGGTTTGCTAAGTAGACTTTGGGATTGTTAGCTTGGTTTTGGTGAGGGTTGGCTTGAAGAAAAGGTAGAAAACTGATGAAGAATTCTGGGTTCGGTGAAGAGGGTTGCGGCCCTAGGAGGGGCGCGCCATGGCCCGTGTGCGCGCGCGGCCATGGGAGGCTGAGAAGCTCATGCGCTCTTGTAGAGTCCAAGAACTTTACTTAGCTAATTGTTCAGTAGTATTATAGTATGTTTAGTATTATCTTTGTTACTGTGGATTTTTGGTTCAGACCGGGAATTATTTGGACACTCATAGTAGTACTTATAGATTTTCTAAGTTTAACCTATAGTTTAAGAATATTTAGTATAACCTAAGGTTTGATTAATGTGACTGATATTAAGGATTATATTTATTATATTATAAGGTTTAGACATCAACCAATAGAATTTTAAGAACATCTTATGAATGGTGATTAAGGATTAAGTATTTTTTAGGATTAAATTTAATAAGGAGTAAAGTTTGAATGTTATAGGGTCAGTCAGCAGCTTTGAATACGTTGAAGGCTTAGTCAAGGCTGTTTACTCCATTCAAACTTAGCTAAAAATGTGTAATTTCGTGTTTAAATATTCAGCGTATGCCGATATATCGCAGCTATAGGGGGCGATATATCGCAGCACGTAGATACGGAAAACACGAGACGATGCACGGTCGCCTCGGGCATACTGGCCCAGGCAATATATCGCCTACAGGGGGCGATATATCGCCTCCTCCAGCATGAATTCAAACTCTTTTGAATTCTTTTCCTTTCAGCCATTCAAACTTCTTCAAAAGTCCAGCATCTTTTGAACGAGTCTTCAGCCTCTGCTGAACGATTATTCAAATGATTTTCACCTAAAAAGCCATTATTTTTATTCAAGTAAAATCAAGATACTTTCATTCCCAAACTCTATAAATAAGACCTAGTACCCAGCCATTATTCACCTTTTGCTCTAAGTTCAGAAGCTGCTAGTGTTAAGTGAGTGTGAGAGTGTAAACACCTGGTTTGGGAAAATCATAAGCTTAAACATCATAAGCTTATCAATCACTTTGGGAAGTGAGGTTCTATAGTATTTCGGTTGAGGAGTAGATTGGTCTTTCAAGTCTTTGAGGTAACCAAAACTCTAGTTCATTTCTGTATTATGTTATTTTCTTTCTCATAGTCTTCTACTCAATCTCTAACCTTAATCTTCATTTTGGTTAGGGAATCTAAGTTCTTGAGCACATAAGTTTCGGTAAGCATGATTCTCAAATGGTTTAGTCTTCCCATTTTCCTTTTCATCTCTTTTCTTCTTTCAACTCACTCTTGTTCATTATGGTTATTAGGAATGTTCCAAAAGTCCCAACTCAGTCCACATATCCCGGTAACTTTGGTAAGGAAAATAGGCTAGAATCAATATGTTATATGCTTATGTTATCTTATGTTTTATGTTGTTAAATGTGTTATGATATGTGTGCATGTATGTTTGTAGGCTTGGGCATATGACCCATATGACTAACAAGACCCCAAATGGGTTATGTGCATATGACCTACTTAGCTAGTAGGACCCCACTAATCCCATGGGCATATGCTTGTTTAGTCTATGGGACCCCAAGCAATAATGGCCATTATAATAAGTGTATGTTATATGTATTATGTTAAGTCTTTATGTTTCTTATGAAGTTATGTTTATGACTATGTGTTAGATTTTCCTTGCTGGGCATTAGGCTCATTCCTTTTTGTTTTATGTGCAGGAAAATAAGCTTTAGAGGCGGAAAGATTCGTGACGCTTAGAGGATGTGTATCGATGGTGAATGGAGTCAAGGGGCCGAGTGTTATTCGATTCGAGGATGTAGTTTCTGTTTTATGTCTTTCTACATGTATTTTCCGCACCATTTATGTAATGTCTTTTATTTTAAATCATGTTTTGTTTTAAAGACAATGGAATCCCATATCCTTTTTAGTATTCTATTTATTTGTAAGTAACTCTTATTTTACAAGTTACTCAATAAAATTATGGTATTTTCATAAAAATGTAAGTTTTATGTATAGTTTCGTTAATGGTCCAAATAAGTCTAGATTAGTGGGTCATTACAGTGCTGCGGCGCTTGGTGCGCGCACCGCGGCCCGTGTGGGGGTCAGTGTGGTGCTAGCCTCTATTTCGAGGCTAGCCACAGCGCTTGTTGGAGGGGTCGCGACTCTTAGTGCTAGCTTGTGTTTTTAAGGGTGCTTAGGCTTGGGAACTCAATGGTTAAGGCTCGGGATGGATTTTACCACCCGTATTGATAGGATTCAAGGTCCCGAAGGTTAGAGTTTGTTGACCCAAACTCTTAAGTCTCCTTTTTTTGATGATTAACAAATATTTGATTATTATTTGTTACTAATGATTTGTTGATTTTGTAGCAAAAACCAAAGTGAATTAGCAAATTCAAAGTCAAACTTATGACCAAGGGCAAAAAGGTCATTTTACCAAATTTTCCGGAAATGACCCGAAATGGACTTCAAGACTCAAGAAACTCAAGATAAAGGTTTAATTTCATTTCTTAGTCTTGTAAAGTGATTGCAAGTTTACTTTAAGTCATAAGTATAAAATTTGGCTCATTCACGTACTAAAAATGGTGATTTTTCAAAATGATAACTAGACATCCTAAATTCACTTTTAAGAAAATACATCCCGATACGGTCGTAACGCAATTGGAATTTTTGAAATCAGATAAACGAGCTAAAAGTTATAAAGAATTGAAAAACGGGAAAATAAGCTTTTTCGAACTTTTTGCTCTCTGTCTGCCATCCGGAATTCCGCTTGCTCCCAGACCGGAATTCCGGTTCCCCATCCGGACTTCTGGTTCGCGGCAAACAGCTTCAAAAAGTAACCCCCAACGGCTATAAATGGATAATTTTTTCCCAAACTCTATATAAACTCGTTTTTCACTCAAAATTAGGTGTTGGCTGCGCATTTATTACATATATCAAACCTAATCCATTGATTTCAAAGAGCTCCCAAAGTTTAAATCATCCAAACACATATTCACACACTTGAGCCAAAATTTGTATTTATTTCTTCTAAGTGTGCTTGCTAATCACTCTAGGTTTCTCATTGTATCATCATACTTCTAGAGTGATTTTTGCTTGTAATATCAAACACATTCCCATATTGTGATTGAGGTGAGGTTGGCACCGGTTTTGTAAACAACCCGGTTAGAGTGAGATTGGCACTTCAACAATCCGAAAAAGAGGTTGATAGTCCTCGGTGGTGGAAAACTATTGTAAGAGGTTTGGAAATACCTTGGTGAAAAATTCCCGGTTGTAAGGGTTAGTCAAGCCCGTTAACTTGGCTCGATAGTGGAACTCAAAGCTAGGTCCATAGCTTTGAAGACCAAGGACGTAGGTGGCTTAGTTCTACCGAACCTTGTAAAATTCGAGAGTTTGCAATTTCTTAACCTTAAACTCTTTACATTACAAGTTTGATTATTTGCTTATCTATTTGATTGCTATATTATTTGCTTTTACTTGATAAATTTGATTTATTGCATAATTTGGCATATTAAGTTTTAAATTTCCGAAATTAGTTTAAATTTCCAATTCACCCCCCCCCCCCCCCTCTTAGAAACATATCTTGGGTTAACAGAGTTATGGCTCGAAGTTATTTAATGGACTAGAACTTGATGGATGGATATGGTTATTGTGTTGTGACTAGGGTTTCGGCGGGCTCGAGCTAGAGGACTATGCTCGGGACATCGGTGCTCGGAGAGCTCGGGACTCAGGTAAGAAACCCCTTGTTCCCATAGAGTTTGTATGCAGGGCTGAGCCCAATGTGCTTGAATAGAATTGGTATGCAGGGCGGAGCCCAATATGTTTGAATTGCAGGGCGTGACCCTTAGACTGTATCTGTTAGTATTTTGTACTTGTTTATTATGATATGTGTGCTGTTATGTGAATGATCGGCAAGAGCCGGGAACGGTGTAGGCCGAGATCGGGAGGGGGGCCGGGAACGACGTTAGGCACGTTGAGTGCAAGGTCGAGTACGGCAAGGGGCCGGGAGCAGCGTTGAGCACGTGGAGTGCGAGTTGCCAGGGCGGGTCCCTAAAAGGATACCTGGGATATCCTCACGATGCAGACCGCAAACTCAGGGCCTGGTAAAGCGCCTGGGACGGCCAGGCCATATGTGTTTAGCCTATTGATGGCCTGTCTATATGCTTGGTGTATATTTTGCATATGTTATCTGCTTGTGGGTTTTTCTTGCTGGGCTTCGGCTCACAGATGCTCTGTGGTGCAGGTAAGGGTAAGGAGAAAGCCAACCAACCACGACTATAGCAGGCATGAAGCGGCGTGTACATGTTTGGCCAGCCTGGCTGCCACAGCCAGTGGATTTTTGGGGGATGTTTGTAAACAACCCTAGATTTTGTCGTTTAGTCGACTTTGTTCAGTTTATATGTTGTAAATATTTCTAGACTGTATTTTGGGATCCCAAGTGTTAAACTCTTATGATTTTCAATGAAATGAACTTATTTCTAAAAGTTTTTCCTCTGTTTATGGCTTAGTTACACTCTTTGATCTAAAACCTCGATTAGCGAGTTAAATGCACGTTTTAAACTCACTTAGTAATGGCTCTAAGGAAGTAGGGCGTTACACATTATTTTTGTATGAGCATTCCTTAATCCAGTTTCTTTTTCAGGCTCCATTTTTGGAAAAGAGCTACCTATACTAATGTGTGAAAGCCGACACTGAGTAAGTTGGTACCAGGTAATTAGCAATTATATTAGAGGATACTCTACCAATGTAAAGGGCTACCATCAGTATAAGAGTTATAGCCTCCATTATGGTTACAATTTTAAAAAGGCTACAATTGTCAAATATGGGCAATGACCCTAGCTTTAAAAGGCCAAAAAGAAACACCAAATTGATTACACATGCACACACACATGCCTATTGACTAGACTGTGTAAGATTGTTGTAAGGCTCATACATATAATGAATTGATTAAAATATGTTTTGTGATTGGTATATTTTTCGAATTATGGTCACTTAGTATTTGAATTACAACTCATTTATCTAATTTATGAAAAATATGGTTATCTTGTTTATCTTGAACAGGACTTGGCATTTACATGGACACATATGGTATAGCAATTTACATTTTATTTTCGGAATTTTTTTTAAATATATATATAATGATAAAATAAAATATGTTTTGGACCGTGTATTTTAAAAAAAAAAGGAAAGTTTGAAAAAAATTAATTGATGCAATTTATTTGTTTTATCTCAATATATTCATAATCATACAAAAAGTTTCCAATTTTGAGGTGTGAAAGAATTTATTTTAAAAGGAGATATTTTGGCAAGTATCACAATAAATCTAGTTACCCATTTTCGAACTTGCCTCATTTGTGCATCGAATACTCTATATATTCGGATTCACTTTGGTTGTTTCATTCTCAGTGTTTTCTTGTTTTTTCTCTCTCACGTATAACCAAAGTGTTTAGGGTTTTTGTTCTTTGTGTGTTTCACTTGTTTCATTCTTAGCAGCCATGAAGACCCGAGGTCGTGGTTCATCCTCCAAATCTGTGAAGTCTCAGAAGGAGACAGTTCCTGAGTCATCTCTCACTGCCGCTCCACCTGCTCCTGCATTTATTCTTGCTGTCTCACCACCTACAGGTTGTCGACCTAAGACCACAGCAAGAAAGAAGGTTATTGCACTTCCGGTTCCTAAAGGAGATACTTTGATTGGGGCTACGAGTAAAGGAGTTACCTTTCCCAACTTTGATGCTCAGCAAAACCTAGTCTTGGCGGTTCCACTCGCCTCTCCCGAAGGTCAAATAAAATCCAAACCTGCCTTGACTACAAGTCGTTCCCAATCAATCTCCAGTGAAGTTGTGTCCGATCCATCTAATCACAACTCTGAATCTTCGTTATCTCGTGATGTGTTGACTCCCAAGGCAAAGGGCAAACACAAATCCAAAGCCGCTGGAACAAAGAAAGCCAAGAAGGCCAAAGTGGCTCCAACAAAAGGTACCAACTCCATCTCTAATTTATCTCCTTTATCCCGATTCAAATTGAAGGTAAAATCAACACACCTCCTTGCACCTCGTCGAAGGATGTTTCTCCTGAAACTAAAGACTCACTGCCGGAGTTGGACCCTTCCTTGACCGAGCCAATTCTTGAGGAGACTAAATCTGAAGAAGTCCCATCAGAAGCCTTTCCTGTTGAATCTGAGCCAAAGGGCACCACACCATTGGCATTTCCCGAATTGTCTTCCAAACTCCCTAAACAAAAAGGTGCCCATGTCCGTACCTCAGGTTCCTTCAAAGCTCATTCTCTTACTTTCTGTTTTAATGATAATGAGAAAAACATGCAATTTTATGAGCATTGTCACTTTATTAGTAAGCGTAATTTCCTTTTTGCTCCTCATCGTGTCTTTGGGATCTTACTTACTTTAGAGGAAAGTGGTTGGTTGCGATCTTTGTCTGGGTTTGTACCTCGGGTTGTTAAGGAATTTTATGCAAATTTGAATGATGAGTTGTTAGACTAGTGTTCTTTTATGTTTCACAAAGTGTATGTTAGGGGACACTGGTATAAGTTTAGTCCTATTGAAATTGCTAAGGCATTCAATCTCGTTCCTATTGAGATTGATGATTCTATTGAGTTTGCAAAGGATCAAGTCTTGTCTGAGTTAGTTGGTCAAGCTATGGTGTGGGAACCAAGCACCTCTCTATGAGTCTCGGATCTTACTCACTATTATGGTGCTCTTTTCAAATTTGCAATGTTTAATTGGATGCCCACCACTCATTCCTCGACCATCACTCAAGACATGGCTTTTCTATTGTTCAAAATTGGGACTGGAGTCACCATTGATCTTGCTGCTATTATTTTTGATCAAATCATGTCCTTGAGTGGTGCCAAACGCAAAGGTCAACACTTGATGTTTCCGCAAGTCATTTACAAACTTTTGGACTCTCAACGTCCTTTGAAGAAGTCCCACGAGACCTTGACTTCTCCTTTGGTTGGTCCTACCTACACTGTCTAAGATGACCATGCTCCATCCACAACTTGAAAGGTCAAAGGCATGAATCTGGTTGAGTCTGCGTCTGGAAATGTTGTGTCTGACACTCTTGCTGTCCCGACTGATCTCGCTTCTGTCCAGGTAGGAATTGCAAGTCTCTCTGACCAGTTCACTCACATGGAGGATATTCAGTGCCAAATTCTTGCTTCGTTGACTAGTATCAATGCATCCACCACTCATGCTCCATGATGGTTATTGTTCATTTCGATTTTTTTATTTGCTTTTGATAAATGTACAAGAACACTAGATGTGTCTTTCTTTTGGTTTCGTTTCCTTTGTTCTTTGGCATTTTCTTAGACAATGAGGGGGAGAGAGAGTAACTCTATTTTTGGTACTTTGACTATGTTGGTTGACTTGCAGTTGTTCATTGTTTTTGTTAATTGTTTTTGTCATGTGCTTTGGTTATTTTTGGCAGGGGAAGTCATTTTGTGACTCTTGTGCATTTATCACACTCACTTGTGTTTTGCAGGGATCTTTTAAAAATAGATATGCTTTGTCTATAAAATTTCCAAAGGGGGAGATTGTAAATCCTAAAATTGGCATATTTTATAGAAATATCTTTTTTATTAAAAGATCAATTTTTGTTTCCCTTTATTGTAATTTTCAGAATTCGCTCTCACTTTCTTGTGATTTGTGGAATATTTACATTCCTTATTTAATTTTATTTTATCACCATTTGATTATAAAGGGAAGTAATATCTTGCAAATATTCAATACTTACTCAAAGTCATTTCTGGTATATTTGACTTTATATTTTCGTGCAGCTCAAGATTTCAAAATTCAGGAAACTGAATATTTAATGTCATTAATTATTATTTCTATCTTGAGCATATTTTCGATCTGACACAGGTCTGAGCTGTCCCCACCAAAATCGTATCTGTCGGATCAGCATTTTCTAAAAAAAGGCAATTCTTCATCAAATCAAGAATATCTTCAATTATTCATGCCTTTATTAGGATATTCTTTCTCAGCCTTTATGAGCACGAAAAATGACTCTATAAATAGAGCTCTAGAGGCAATGAGAAAATGTGAACTCTTAGATGCATAATTTGTGAGTGAATTGTAATATTTGTGAGAGTTCCTTATTTGTATTCAAGATCATAGTATTCACGTGATCTTGTAGAAATATGAGAGTTTAGTTTTTGTGGTAAGTTTATACCACGTTCATGAGTGAATACACATTATAAACACAACTTTTATAAGTCTTCGGGAGAGGATTTTTACAAGCCTTGCGTCGGGAGGATGCAAGCACTCGCTGGTCATTGAAGGGAGTTCAAGTGGTTGAGCGTTTCAATCAAGATCAGATTAGTGAAGAGAAGTACAACAAAGTTGCGGCAAATCTCAAGAGGGAGTCTTGTTTTGTTTAAGTCAAGATTTTGTACTTGTGATTCTTTATTAATTTATTTTATTCTCTGGACGTCGCCCCAAGGAGTAGGTTATCCGAAAGAGTTTCTGAACCTTGTAAAAATTCGTTGTGTTCTTTATTGTTTTGCATTGTCTTTTTATTGTGTTCAATTTCTATCGTGACAAGTTTGGATTCTGTCCCGACAGAACTGAAATCTGTTTTAACATTTAATTACCATTCCGCACTTTAATTAATTCACATGGTTTAATTAATTTGGTAATTACTAAAAACGGAATTTCATTTACAAATTATAGATGAGACAAAAACTGTGGTGATATTTTTCAAACTGTACTTGCAAATTGTGTTAATTTTTAATATAACAAGTTAGTGTTAAAAAAATGATTCTCGTGGTAACTCTCAGGATAATTAAATTATTACCCATTCGTAATTTATATGTAATTGTTTAGAATTTTTCATAATTCAAAGTAACCAAATTAGAAACTTATGAGAACTATAATTTTTTAAGTACCACAATTAACAACTCATTTTGAAAAATGTGACTTGGCTTGTTTGCACTAGTGGTAGATCATGTAATTAGAAACTGTTTTATCAAAAAATTTGTACTAATATATGTAATTCTACTCCTTAATTTGTAAAGTTAGTATGGCTACAATATTTATTTTATTAGCTTACAATTAGTTCTTTTTTAAAAGAGTATTGTTATTTAATACCTAAAGATGTCCAATACCACATGAGGTGACATATTATAATTAGTTAGTGATACCAACATTATTTAATAAATTAAAATATATGAGAGAGACCCAATGACGAGGTAATGATTTGTCACTTTATGTGGTATTGGACACCTTAAGGTACCCTTTGTCATTAATCTTTTTCAAAACACGAGGATGCCACATGGTGATCTGTGATAGTTCATTTTTGGAATAATAATGTATTGTTATGGTTTTTCTTTTTCTGTTATCTTATTGTTTATGGTGCCTTATTCAACAAGTTACCTACAATACTAGTGAATAAAAAATAAAAAAAACCAATGATAATTGTAATTGGTTACCACCAAATTAGTTACTATTTTTTGTATTTAGTTCAGATTGCATTATAACTAATTAAGCATATTTGCAATAATATGAGTAACTATATTTGTAGTAATATGGGTAACCAGTAACCCAAAAATTAAACACATGTACGCTAAAGTAACTAGCTATCATTTTCTTAGTTTTAAATTGCATGGTAACTGATTATGCAAATTTACATTCATGGCGTTAACATTTTACTCCTCTAATTGATGGTAACACACATTAAAAAAAAAAAGTAAATACTCATTTGGTATTATATATTTTATCAAAATACAAACTTAGTACCCTGTGTTTTTTATAATTATCAATTGATACCCTCTATTTGTAAATTTTACATACTTTGGTACCCTTGATGAGATTAAATTTCGAATATTCTTATTTAACCCTTAATTTTAATAATTTATTAGATTTTTATTTGTTTTTGTTATTTTAATATGATTTAAATTTATATTAAGATTTAATAAAGCAAAGCATTCAAATAAAATGTTTGGAACCCTTTTTTTTTCTTTCTAAATATTAAAATTAAACTAAAAGTCATTAACACTAAAATCTAAATCTAACCCGAATGAACAAATACTGCATTTTCTGGTGATTACTTTTTTCTTCTTCTTCTTCACGTCCTTGCACATCGGCAGCAATTGATAATTATCAGAAATACATGGTACTAAGTTTGTATGAATTTTTTTCCATTTTGTAATATATCCAAGTTTTAAATTTATCATTTTTCTATGTTTTTTTAATATTAATTGAATATATGAGATCTGCTTTTAATTACTATATCAGGTTTATTGTGTCATTTGACCTTTGATTACGAATGGATTTGTAATTATCACATATTTTTATATTACATAATTATTTTATTATTGTATTCATCAATTTGGTATTTTGTGTACCAAATTTTATTAATATCTTGTGTTTTTTATTATACAATGGTAGAAGCAACATACAATGCATATTTTCTAAGTTTTAAATTTGTAAATATTGTCTATAATTTTAATAAAAACTGATTCAATGTTTTTATATATATATATAATAGAATGAATTATAGTTTTATAATATATATAAATATTTATATTAATAATCTCTACTTATATGATATCTAAACACAACGTTGACATAGATAAATATATATTTACATAACTACATTACATATATATATAAAACAATACAATAATATTTAAAAATAAATTAATAATAGAAATAAAATAAGAATACATGCATCAACTATTTTTAGTTTCTAATGTATCTCACAATGTCCTTTGATGAATTTGATGAAGAAAAATAGATTCAATCACTTGATAAAAAACAAACTATCACACAAATTTATAAGATAAAAAAATGATATGTATGTCTTTATTATGTTTAAATAAATATGATTTAATTATTTAAATTATCATAAAATATCTTCAAAATATCATATTTTAATTTTTTTTTTTAAGTTTATGTGTGCTCTAGTTTTTGAATTTGACAGTGGCAACAAAATATTATATATTTTATGTTTAATATAATATTAAGTTTAAGTTTAAGTTTAATTAAATTTTATTTAAGTTATAAAATATATAGTTTTATTAATTTCAAATAATTATCATTGTAAATTATTTCAAAAATATCATATTTTAATTTGTTTAATTATTCATTTATTTAATTTTATTTAAGTTTAAATCATGTTTACAACCTACCGTTAAATATAAGAATATTCTGTTAAAATCAAAAAGATATACAAAAAGGAAAAAGAAGAAAAGTGCAGAGCCTGAACAATATTGTTGTGTACGTTGTATTTTCTTAATTGCAATATGGGTGTACAGTGACTATTTATAGTACAAATAAAGTAGAATTTGTTACAACGGCAATATTCCCTAGCACTATGATTGGTTGCTTTTTGTGCATGGTACTGTGCTTCTAGAATTCTCTAATGCATATACAAAATGACCATATGAATCACGTGTGAGATATATCAGTATTTTCAACAGCCTCCCTCAAGCTTGACTCAGCTTTTATGTTGACGACAAGCTTGTTCTTCAAATACTTGAATTGCTCGATTGATATGGCTTTAGTGAAGATGTCAGCAGTTTGTTCCAACGTAGGTACAAAACGAATTTCAATCAGGCCTTGTGCTATCATGTCTCTGATGTAGTGTACGTCGACTTCAATATGTTTTGTTCTACTGTGAAATACTGGATTCACTGATAGCTGCTTAGCTCCTGCGTTATCACACCACACTACAGCTGGAATTTTGTGTTTTAAAGTAAGCTCTTTGAACAAAGAATGGAGCCAAGCTATTTCAGTTGCTGTTTGGGACAAAGCACGGTACTCAGCTTCTGTGGATGATTTAGCTACAGCCTTTTGTTTCCTTGAGCACCATGTGATCAGATTTCCTCCCAAGTATATGCAGTACCCTGTTGTCGATTTTCTATCATCCAAAGAGCCAGCCCAGTCGGCATCACTAAAGCATTCGATTGTCCAGGGTTTTGATGGTTTAAACAGTAGACCTTCTCCTAGTGTTCCTCTCAAGTAACGAAGAAGGCGTTTGCATGCACTCCAATGTCGTTGAGTGGGGCTATGCATAAATTGACTCAGTTTGTTAACTGTAAAGGCTATATCAGGTCTACTCAAGGTGAGATACTGTAAGCCTCCTATAACACTGCGATAGAATGAGGGCTGATCAAACGGTTTGCTGTCATCCAGACTCAATTTTATGCCTTGAGAAATTGGAGTGGGACTGGGATTGCACTGCATCATGTTCGTCTTTTTTAGTAAATCAATCGTGTATTTCAGTTGAGACAAGTGAATACCATGGACACCCCGATTGATTTCAAAACCCAAGAAGTAATGCACCGGACCGAGAGTCTTAAGTGAGAAATATTGTTGCATTTGGTCGATGACAGCATGAACTTTCCCTGCATGGCTCCCTGTAAGAATGATATCGTCGACGTAGACTAGTAGATAGAGTTCAACATCATGACTTCGAAAATAAAAGAGTGAAGAGTCAGAGACAGAGTTACGAAAACCAAGCTTGCAGAGAACCTGTTTGAGTCTTTCGAACCAGGCACGTGGTGCCTGTCGAAGGCCATAGAGAGCCTTTTGGAGCTTACAAACATGATGAGGCTTCATGAGATCTTCATACCCGGTTGGTTGAGTCATATACACTGTCTCAGAGAGTGTGCCGTTTAAGAATGCATTATCAATATCCACTTGTTGAATATCCCAATTGTTTGATGCAGCTAAGGTCAAGATGATGCGGATGGTTGAGCTCTTTACGACTGGGCTGAAGGTCTCGAAGAAGTCGACCCCTGGTTTCTGCTGAAAACCTTTTGCTACTAGGCGTGCTTTAAGTCGTTGAACAGTGCCGTTGGAGTGTCGCTTTATTCGAAATATCCATCGATGGTCAATGACACTCATGTCAGGTGTGCGAGGAACCAATGTCCAGGTCTGATTCTTTTGAAGTGCGTGGAACTCAACATCCATTGCCTGTTTCCAGTGAGGACTCTGTAGTGCAGCAGCTGTTGTATCGGGTTCAGTTTCAACAAGCAATGCTAATGGTGTGGTGGGAAAGGCAGTGAATATGCGAGGCTTGTGTATGCCTGCCTTGGCTCGAGTAACCATGGGATGGCTTGGTTTAGGTGGCGTAGGTTGATGAGTGGATGGTGTAGGTGAGATAGGCAGCTGGATATGTATTGGTATGGTGGAGTAGGATAAAGGTGATATCTGGGTCATCTGTGGTGAGGTTGAGTTCAGACGTAGTGAGAGATTTGGTGATGCATGTGTTGGAAGGACTTTGGAGCTTGAAGTGGAGCTTTCTTGACGTGAAGGAGAGCAATTAGTTGCATCAGCGGACACCCCAATACCATGTTCAGACGTCACAACAGGCACATAGGACAACCACTGAGGATATTGACTCGAAGAGAACGGAATATTGGCATGAGCAGATGGATAAGTGAAGCCATTTTTGAAAGGAAAATCTGACTCATCAAAGACAACACTACTGGCGACATAGACTTTTCCCGAAGCATGGAGACACAAATAACCTTTGTGATGGGGGCTGTACCCAATGAACACACATTTAGCTGACCTGAATTGAAGTTTATTTGTGTTATACGGTCTCAAATACGGGTAACAGGCACAGCCGAAAACACGTAAGAATTTGTAGTTGGGGGTGAGACCAAAGAGCTTTTGTATAGGACTCTTATATTGTAAGACAGGGGTAACCAGATGGTTGATAAGAAATGTGGCCGTTTGGAAAGCCTCCCACCAAAATTTTTGAGGTAAACTGGAATGTGCTAATAGAGTGAGCCCGGTTTCGACTATATGTCGATGTTTCCGTTCAGCTCGGCCGTTCTGCTGATGTGTGTGCGGACATGGGTGACGAAAATGAATTCCAAGATGGGTAAGATGAGGAGCAAACACACGGTACTCACCGCCCCAATCACTTTGTACAGTTTTTATCTTAGTGGAGAATTGTCGTTCAACAAGAGATTGAAAATGTTTGAAGACTGTAAGAGCTTCGGACTTGAGACGAAGAGGGTATATCCAGGTGTAACGGCTATAATCATCAATGAAATGAATATAGTAACGATAGCCATGACGAGATTGAACTGGTGAGGGTCCCCATATATCTGAATGGATTAGATCTAGTGCATGTTTTGATTCTTTTGGTGAAAGTGAGTATGATTTATGGTGGGCTTTTCCCATTTGACAACTAGAACAGAAATGAAAGTCAGATAAAGAAGAACATTTTTCATTGATGAGCATGCGTTTGAGTACATTTATATTGGGGTGGCCTAATCTAAGATGCCACAATTTTGAAGGTTCAACAGAAACATGTAAACAAGAGACAGACTTAGGGACACTAGACGGATAACCAAGATGTGTAGACTTGTGACGGGATGAACATGATATTGGTAAGGTCAGATGATAGAGTCCATTGCTAACCTTCCCGCGAAGAAGAACCCTCTTCGAAGCTATGTCCTGCACAACACATGAAGATGGAAAAAAGGTTGCAGAGGCATTATTATCTTTTGTGATTTGAGATACACTCAAGAGATTCTTGGCAACATAGGGAACACATAATATATTGTTTAACTTCAGAGAAGTGGCACCATCATAAGATTGCAGAGATGAATTGCCAATATGAGTAATGGGGAGTTTAGTACCATTACCTACGGTTACTTGAGCCTTACCACCATATTCAAACGGATTGACCATATTGGAGACATTATCAGTGATGTGATTGGATGCACCACTATCTATATACCAGTTAGAGTCATCTGGAGAAGGTTGCTGCCCAGGAGTACCAGAGTTGGCAATGAAGGCTTGCTGGCCATTGTCTTGATGAGGAGACCGTGGTGGAGGCATGGGCTGAGCAGTGAAGTTGACATCAAACCGATGGTAGCACTTGGCCGCGGCATGACCGGAACGATTACAAAGTTGACAAACAACACGATTGAAGTGAGGATTACGACCCCTTCCACGTCCACGACCGCGAGGGTTAGGAGGACGGCCGGACGGAGAGTGAGGGAAAGGGCGTCGACCACGCGAGGCATACTGGACCGAAGGGAGAAGAGCATCGGTGGTGGCAGCAGTTTGCTGATCGAGACGCATTTCCTGGCTTTGGAGAAGGAACTGTACTTCGGACAGGGTAATGCGATCGCCACGAGATGTTAGATTGACCACGACGGAGTCATACTCAGGGCCAAGACCTCCCAATATGTAGAGAATGAGGTCATCGTCATTGAAGACTTGTCCAGCAGCCGTAAGGCCATCGGCCAGCGATTTCATTTTGAGAACATAATCGTGGATAGTCATAGAGCCCTTCTTAAGTGATTGAAGCTGAAACCGAAGCTGGAGAATACGGGCCCGAGACTGTGTAGTAAAGAGCGACTCCAATAGAAGCCAGAGCTCTGCAGAAAAATGACAACGTAACACATGGCCTAACATAGCCTCTGTGATGGAGTTTAAGAGCCAACTCAAGATGGCTTGATCGGTACGAATCCAAAGAGTATAGGAAGGATTCACCTGAGGTGGGATCGACAGTGGCACCGGAGCTGTAGCAGGTGAGGGAGGAGCTCCACTGACTGAGGAATGACCTGCAGAGTTATCAAGGAACTGAGGTGGACACGCACGGGTACCGAAGAGAAAGCCGTCCAAATCATGCGCACGAACGGCAGGAAGGACCTGGGAGCGCCAGTAAGCGTAGTTGTCACGGTCAAGGCGGATGGTGATAGGAGCTAAAGGTTGAAGAAGAGGTGCTGGCAGGGGTGGAGGCGCGGGAACGACGGGCGGCACCGGAGCTGGAGCAGTTGAGGGAGGAGCTCCACTGACTGAGGAATCACCTGCAGAGGCCATGGTGGCTGCTGATACCAAATCAAAAAGATATACAAAAAGGAAAAAGAAGAAAAGTGCAGAGCCTGAACAATATTGTTGTGTACGTTGTATTTTCTTAATTGCAATATGGGTGTACAGTGACTATTTATAGTACAAATAAAGTAGAATTTGTTACAACGGCAATATTCCCTAGCACTATGATTGGTTGCTTTTTGTGCATGGTACTGTGCTTCTAGAATTCTCTAATGCATATACAAAATGACCATATGAATCACGTGTGAGATATATCAGTATTTTCAACATGTTAAATAAAAGAATATTACGTTAAAGTTAATAGAAAAAAATAAAAAAATGTTAAAACAAAAAATTTCCGTTATTTACACACTTATTATATAGAAGAGATATACAATAATAAAATTTGGTACACAAGATACTAAATTGATAAATACAGCAATAAAATAATTATGTAATATAAAAATATGTGAAAATTACAAATTCATTAGTAGCCGTGTAAAAAAAATTCACACCCCATGCAATCTTTTAAAAATATATATGTAATTCTTTTGGGTGGGATAAACAATTTTAAATAAAATAAAAAAGAATGAAATTTTGGGAAATTTACATGTGACCTGTTTTTAGCATTTTAATTATAATATTCACTTGTGATATTTTATTTAAAATTTTACCGTTTATTATATAGTTGTTTTAAAACTTAGTGTGCCATTTATTGTACAATTCTAAAAGTAATTCTCTCACTTTTTTTCTCTCTTTTTCGGGACTTTAAAAAAAATTACAACCACACTGCCGGTTGTTTGCGCTCAAGAACGATATCATCGCGACCTACTCTTCATGATAGTTATTTTGATATGTGAGAAATATAGATTTTCTCATCATTGTTGGAGAAGATGGTCACAATAAAAAAGTAATCTTTTACTTTATTTTATATTTGGTTAACCAAAAAGCAACCAAACTTTAAACTTAAACAAAATTCATTATACCAACCAAATATTTTGTTATTTCTTATCTAAAAGTTAGTATATGATATTCTAAATAAGCCTAATTTATAGAACAGTTTCGATAAGTTTCTAAACAATGTTATAAATAAACTAAATGTCTTAAACATCATAAAATTAGTTACATTACAAAAAAAATTAATAATACGAATTTTGCGATAAGCAATATAACTACTTTTTTTTTTATTGTAACACATTAGTTTCTTAAATATGTTTGAATGTAAAATATTCATGTAGCACATTATATTTGTAAATAAAATTTGAACAGTATTTTTGTATTTATTTTTTTATTGTACTCATATATTTGTTAATTTCCCTAATATTTGTAGAAATCAGCCACAACAAGCATATATCTATTTATCTACTCCATGACTCTCTCCTTCACCCCTCTTATTTCTCTATTTAGGTTTGTATTCGGTTGGTTCAAGAACTTTAAGCAAACTTTTAAATTATATATACATTTTTAAATACTAATGTATATGTATGTATAAATAATATATTATTATGAGTAACTCCATTAATAATAGCCATTCCAAAATATCGTAAACCATTTTCCAACAACAATATGAGCATACATATATATGCTTCTCCACTCTCCTAATTATTTTTCCAAATCAAACTTGAGCTTCTTTTAATTCATAAATGTTGAATCAAGGTTTTTCCACTCTTTACTTCATTCATTCATGCATATATATTTTGCATTAAACAATTTTATATTTTTCTTTACTTGATAATTTTTCATGTAATAAACATTACATATATATAGGAAAATTTACATCACCACTGATTTTTTTCCTGCTTGGAAAACTACTCTCAATTAATTACCAATATTAATAAAGCTCTCAACTAATTATATGACTCAAATTATCATTAAAAATACTAGCTAGTCTCTATATCAATTTTATTTTCTTTCAATATTTGGTTTCATCATTTATTACATCACTATCATTCATTTAAATCATAATGATTATACATAAGTTAAACTTACTATAATATTATAATTGGAAAAAAGAAATTCGTATTAATTTAAAAGATACAACTTTTTGAAGAAATAAATCAATCAGATCTACATAATATAATTAAAAACATTGATAATTAATTGAGAAAATATAAGGATAAAGATTGTATGACCAAAAATGATATCTACCGAGAAATATTATATGTATATATACTAAGTAGAAGTACGTTTGTTTAGTTTTAAAACTGTAAATATTGTCTATCATTTTGATAAAAATTGGTTCACTATTTTTTAAAGAGGAAATTACATTTTATATGAGATTTTTAATAAAGTGTGCAAAAATATGGCTTTTTTAAAAAAAAAAGTTAATTTATGGCTTATTTTTTAAGAATTTTCACTTTTATGGGTTTATTTTCCCATATTTTTGTATAAAAGTTGGTTTATGCCATAGTTTTACTCTTAATCAAAATTGGAAGGGTGTGTTTATAATTTGATTATTTTTTTTAGGTTATTTGTTTTTTATATTGTTTTTATATTACTAATTTTATATTAAATTTTTCTTTGGTTGTTTTGTAAATTTTTTTTTAATATGAATTGTTTTTAAAATTATTATTTATTTATTATAAACATTTTTTTTATTAAGATTGTACGTTTTTTTTTTCAAATCCTGGGCAGGGCAACCAGTTACTTGATTGATCTTAAAAAAAAATCCTAGAGCTAGGTTAAATAACATGCACCAAGAGGGGTAACCAGTTATCCTGAGATGAGTAACTTTCTGCCATAAGAGGGGTAACCAGTTACCTAAGAGGGGTGACGAGTTAGTCATATTAAATATGAAAAGAAACATCAAATTTGAAGGAAAAAATGGAAGAAAACTTCATTAAAAATGGAAGAAGAAGTAACTATGATTTTAATAACATAAGTAACTAGTTACCATAAAGAAACCATAAATACACACACACCAGAACGTGAAAGTAAGCAGTTACCCTAAAAAATATACACACAAAGAATGTGAAGGTAACTAGTTACCCATTCACGTTTTCATATTTTTATTAGTTTTCTTTCCAAATTTTGGTATTCCTATAAGTGTTACAGTAAAAAGAAAATGCTGAAAAAATTTATTTGATTTTTTTTTACATATACAGGAAAAAAACTATAAAAAAATTACAATAATAAAAGATAATAAATAAAAAAAATAGTAGAATAATTATGTAATGTTAAAATATATGTGTGAAAAAAATGAAAAAAAAATAGAATGAGAATGAGAAAAGAATAAATACAAAATGAAAAAAAAACATAAGAAATGATGAATGAAAAAAAAAATAGATGAATAAATAAAAATGAAAAGAAGAAGAAGAAAAATAATGGAAAAATAAAAAGAAAAAAAATATGAATAAAAAAATTCGTAGAAAAAAAATGGAAGAAGAAAAAAAAAAGAAAAAAAAAGCTCATATGTGTGAAAAAAGAAAAAAAAAAGCTTATATGTGTGAAAAATGAAAAAAAAATGGAAGGAGAAAATAATAAATACAAAAAAGAAGAAAAAATTGAATGAAAAAAAATTGAAAAAATATGAAGAAAAAAAACAAAACAATACAAATGAAAGAAAAAAAAATAGATAAATGAATAAAAAAAATAATAATGAAAAAATGGAAAGAAAAAAAGATGTTGGAAAAAATTGGTAGACAAAAAAAGAAAAAGGAAAAAATGGAAGAAAAAACAAGTAAGGAAAAAAAAATTATGGAAAAAAATAAAAATAAAATTACCTTCAAAATCAAAGAAAACATAACTATGATAAAAAAATGTGACATTTCCATATTTTAGTTAGCTACTAATTGTGTTTCCCATACTTTAACTTTTTCTTTAATAAATTTCCCATACAAATTAAGAAAAGTATAACTCCCATATTTTTGCACATTGATGGTATAAAAGCCATATTTTTTAAAAATTCCCTTTTTTAAATATATATATATATATATATAATAGAATGAATTATAGTTTTATAGTATATATAAATATTTAAGTAATGATATGTGCACACACTTTTTACATTCAAACATTACACACACCTATGCAGCAAGTCGTTTTAGTTTAGTGGGACCCATCTAAACTAAAAATGATTGGTTAAAAAAATTTCCCACGTAAGTATGTGTAATATTTTGGTGTAAAAATTGTGTGCACATATCATTACTCTAAATATTTATATCAATAATCTTTACATAAATAATATCTAAATACAACATTGACATAGATATATATATATATTTACATGGCTACATAACATATATATATTTATAAATTACAATAATATTTAAAAAGAAATTAATAATAGAAATAAAATAAGAATAGAAAAAGTCATAGTGTAGACATTAATATATATGCATCAACTATTTTTAGTTTCTAATGTATCTCACAATGTCTTTTGATGAAGAAAAAGAGCTACAATCACTTGATAAAAAATAAATTATCACATAAATTTAAAAGATAAAAAAATGATATGTATGTCTTTATTATTTTTAAATAAATATGATTTAATTATTTTAATTATCGTAAAATATCTTTAAAATATCATATTTTAATTAATTAATTTATTTTTGTTTAAGTTTGTTCTAGTTTTTTAATTTGATAGTTGTGAAGACTCAGAAAAATAAATAAATAATAATATTATTTAAGTTTTTTTTAAGTGGTGGGACCCATTTATTTTAAAAATAGTCAGACCTTTTTATTTTTTCTTCCTTACTTTTTCTTCTCCCTCCCGATCATTCTTCGTTCTCCTTCTTCTTCTTCTTCTTCTTTTTCTTCTCCTTTTTCTCTCTACAACAACCCACGAGAGGGTACCAGGAAGCCATTGCCGGAGTTTCCTTTGTCGCCACGCGCCAGAGCTGGAGCACTAGTGGCCGGCGACAACCCCATCCCCAAAATCTCAGGGCCATCGGAGTTAAGACGCACACGAACAGAGGAGTCAAAGTTTCGTCGTCAAAAATTTAACTGTGCTTTTCGGCGAACCCAGACCTCCATTCGGTGAGTGGGTGGCACCGTTGGAACCAACGTGAAGGGAGGAACGTCACCCACTAAGTCATTTTGGTCAACTCACCATTTTTCTCCGGGGAGATTTTGGGTATCTCCGCCCCTTTGGAAGCATTTTCCGGCGACACCAGAGGTCATTTGGGCAAAGGAGCTGTACTTCCATGATGTACTCATCGAGAAGATCGTTTTGATATATGCCATGCATATATTCATCGACGTTTTGGTACCGCCACCAACCGCTATTGTGCACCGCTTGGGTGAGATTCCGGAACTTGAAATTTTAAATATGGTCATATTATATGTCTTTGGACACGATTTTGAATAAGGAATACAATGATGATAATCGTTTGCTCATTTGGTGCACGTAGGAAAAACGTGATATTAAGATCGGACTAAATCACTATAAGATCATCATTAAGCTTAGGAGCGTCACTTTGGCCTCGGATTGAAAATTCTAAGGAGGTAGGGACTCAACTTGACTATTGGATTTATTTTACTCTTATTGAATTGCCTTAAACATATTCCAATTTTAATATTTATAAAATGTTTGAAAAATAGAAAACTTAATCTGCATGTTTTTTGTTAAATTCTGAGGGCACTGAGTGCCAAATATAATTTTGTTCACTTATTTATACAGGTTATGATTTTTTGGTTTTATTCAAATGCAGCTATTATGCTGCCCAATTTTCTAAATATGTTTATTTCTTTTCATGTGTACTTGCATTTGGTTATACCGATCAGAGCCATAGTGATCATGATTTGTGCATGTTGTTGTTTCACGACCTAGTCTCTATGTCATCATAGGTAGATCAGGTGTCCACTCACTTGTAGCTGTAAAGACCTAGCATCTGTATACAGGAAGTGTTATGAGCCCCCTTTGTGGTGGTTATCAGGTCCGGCTACCCGGTTTAGGATGTCGGTTTTTCTATGGTGGGTAACGGGAACTAGGGATCTAGTGAATGGTGTGATGTGCACTTGTAGCTATGCTCTTATGATTATTTGTGCTTTCTCTCTATTTTGGGTTATACACGATGATATATATTTTGTTTTCAAAGCTAACCATGCAGGGGTTTTATTTAACTTTTTGAGTCCTTTGATATTAGTTTCTTTCCTACGAGGCTTTATAAGCTCACCCCCTATATCTCTCCCATTCCACGAACCTAGTGACGCGATTGTGGATAAGGTGAATTGTTGATGAAGCTAATGTGTTTAGCGCCATAGTCCTATCTTTTGAACATTATATATGTATTTAATTTGGAATCTATCGGTCTGTATATCTATGTTAGCTATGTAATAGTTAGAAATGAAGAATATTTTGGGTGTTTTATAACTTATTAAATTTAACTGTTTGGTGACTACATAAATGTAGGAATATTATTGTTCTATGTATTAGGATAAATGATCCTACTTTAATCCATAATATTTTCATATATAATTATAGGAGTTATTCCATTATTTTGACTTATAATTATAGTAATATTTAATATAAATTAAAGGATCATTTATAAAGACTATTTTTCACTGAGGGCCAAAGTTTGACATTTGACCACCCAAGTTATGGATATTACAATTCTGCCACAGCCTAGGGCTCAGGTTGTAACAGAAAAATGGTATCAGAGCACACTACAACAAAATATGGGTTTTATGACTTTATTTGAGAGACATTGAAAGTCTACAATGTCTCCCAATTGGGAAGACGTTGTAGGCAGGGTCATTATAGGTATAGGTCTTACGTCTCCCATTGGGAGAGGTGGGAGACTTCCCACGTCTCCCAGTGGGAGAGGTTGAAAGTCTAAAAAGTTGGGAGGCTTCCAACGTCTCCCATTGGGAGAGGTGGGAGACATTGAAAGTCTCCTAGATTAAAAATAAATAAATTTATAATTAATATTATTTAAATTTGATTTAATAATTAATTAAATTGAAATAAATTTAATATTAATTTAAATTAAAATTGACATAATTAATAAAATAAAAATATGCAAGAAACACAAAATTTGTTAGACATATACAAGAAATACAATATTTGTTAGATATATTCAAAATTAACAAATATTGCATTGTGTATGAAGAAAGAGGTAAAAAATAAAAAAACCAAATACAATATTTGTTAGATATATTCAAAATTAACAAATGTTGCATTTATGTATGAAGAAAGAGGTAAAAAATAAAATAACCTATCAACAAGGTCGGTTACTTTGGATTATTGGTAACATATATGTCGCTCATTCTTGTCGCAACTCATCAATTTGTGCCTCTGTATATGCCGTACTTGTTAGCTGCAAAAAATATAAAGTAAAAGATATCAATTAATTATTTGATTACATTTATATATATGGTTTCAAAAATAATTTGTAAATTTTAATTAATAATACCGTTCTCAAGTAATGTCCGGGACTCACATGTTCAATCAAATCCTTCAACATCCTCATTATGTAGTATCCACATGCCACATTGTCCGGTTGGTGTGGACACTAATTATTTAAAAGTATCAGTAATTCATTATTAAATTGAAACTTGTTAAAAAATGCATACATATTATTCTACTTAAGTTGTAATTACTTACCTGAGGTTGCTTAATGCGTAGAGTATCAAGGATCTCGACAACAGGAAGATTCATAGAGAAAAAAAGATTGAAAGCGCTGACGATCACTAATACAATCTCCTCACGGTTATTCAGATCTGAATTCACCGGATCACAACAATAAACACGATATGCATACGGTGCCAAAATAAGCAACATCCAATGTTCACTACATAAGAAAAACCAAAAACTTATAACTCAAATGTTAAACAAAGAAAGTATTGATATGGGTCGGAAAAATGACAACTTTTTAAACTTACACATGGTTCCAAGGGACAAGCATAACTTGTTCTTTTGATTTTATGTCATTGCATCGTCTGAACAGATTTTGAACACGATCGTCGAATGAACTCCCTTGAGTGGCTCAATATTAGGATTGACAAATAAAAACTTATTTTGGCGACCTTGTTGTACCACATATCTGTAAATGAACCTAATACAAAAATATGAAAAATGTTATATGATTGAATAAATCAAATTAGAAAATTAAATGAACGAACTTTGTGAGATGATGATATATACCTCATGTAGCTAACGACCACTGCTTGTCCAATCTTCTCCTTTCGAGCAAACTGAAGTATGTCATTCTTAAATATATAACAGTGAGACATATCCTGATCAAAAACTTCAGACTCTATGCCTAGATTGACACACTCACCATCAGCCCAATAAGATACAATATTTTGTAATCGTTCCAATGGAGTGTGGGGCAATTGTGTTGGAGGAGTTTGTGGTGTGGTCGTCTTCTTTCTTGTGGTTTTTGTGTTGATGGAGCTTTTGGTCGTTGTGATCTGGTCCTACTTGTAGAGGGAGCCTGTATACAACAATATCAACAATTAAAAAAGAATGCAAACAAAAAAATATAGAATTGTAAAGATAATTATGTAAAAATTTGGCATCACCTCATGATATATATCTTCAGATATAATGACCAAATCTTTAGGCCACGCTATTGGCGTCCCAATGGCATGAGAAACTATGTACATGTCCAAATCAGGATATACAAAAGGGAGAGGACAGGTTGGCTTAATAACGCTAGTAATCATAACTTGGTAGTTGTTGCCTGCCTCTCTTTCAATGAGTTTACCTGATGCAACAACGTTTGAAACTGAACCAATTGCTAATTGGCATGCTCGGCCCTGCGCAAGAAACATATTATATACAAATAAGCATGTTGAAACAGTAAAGAAATTTATTTGGTTTCAAAATATTCAAGAAAGTTTAATTACCTCTTGCAAAAGCGGTTGTAGTGCAATAATTTGTTCTTCTGCTTGAGGCACTAGTGGGTCAGGAGTATAGTAGGATGCATGCGCTGGTGGCACTGGTGGGTCAGGCACATAGTATGATGTTGGTGCTGGTGGGACTCCAACGTTGGATCCCGACCCACTCTGTTGGGCCATGCATTTTCTCAAGAGCTCATCTTGTTGCTGAAGGCGCTCTTCTAAACGTTGTGCTTGTTGACGATGCTCTTCTTCTTGTTTTCGAAATCTTTCTTCAAACTCCTTTCTAATGTCGTCATTCAAAAAAGAGGCTTTCGATTTATTTTTCGTTGAGGTAGGTGTTGGAGTATTCCAGTATACTGTGCGGGACACACCGTGTCCTCCAGCCCTAACACGTCCTCAGGGCTCAGGAGTGCCCAACGCCCTCGTCAGCACATCATCAGGGCCATTAGATGCTCATTTACCCTCAGCTTGGAGTTGTCGGTAATGATCTTGTGAAACAATATTCACAGAAAGTTATATATAGAAGCTAATATATAATTCGATATATCAACATTATTAAATATGAACACTTACAATATTTTTTTGAATCTCAGAGGCCTCTCCAACTAGCTCTCCTTTTGCATTCTGATGACCCATGCTCCACAAGTCTGCCCTGTCAAGTTCAATCAGACTTTTCCCACTTTGTTCCATTAACATCTCTTCAATACGCACATAGCCTCCTCTAGAGAGATTGTGATTGTATTTATTCAATGCTCGATAATTTTGCATCTCTTCTCTCTTTCTACGCCACTCGGGAGTTAATCTTGAGTTCACAAACTTTAACCATTCATCTGGAGTTATGACATTCTCAAATCCAAGTGGAATAGCTGGCGGGAACTCATTTGGGAATTTTTTCATAGCATCATACACGTGTACCCTTGTGAGATTAGTCTTCCAATTTCGGAAGTACTTTCTCGCATCCATCAACATTTGTTTCTTATGTTTGGGGTCCAAATCATAATTTTTCTGCAAGTTTGAAAGTAATAAGAATCATATTATCAAAACAATATATATTTTAAAAACATTAAATGAATTATAATTAATAAAATCATACCTTCATTGTATCCCATATTATATTTTTATCCACCATACTAACATCGTTCCAAGTGTTAGTCTTAATGGACACAGTGGCTCGAACAATAGCTCCAAGTTGTGATGAAACATTGCTTTTAGTCTCACCAACTATTTGACCATACTCGTTGTATTCAACAGGTGTAAGATGTCCTTCACTCTTTTTTTTGGTGTTTTTAGACATCCATGTACGTTCTCTCGCAGTTTTTTGTTCTTGTTCCACTGGCTGAGAATGAGGGTGATGCTCCCCCTCATCAGAACTACCACCAAAAGAATCACCCTCCATCTGTAACAACATAAATATAATTATTATAACAATTTTGGAACCTCATAATCATAAAAAAAAAAGTTATACAAACATTTGAATTAAAGATGAAACAAAAATATGAAACTAAAAATTTCACATATCATAAACATATCAAACTCATTAAATGGTACCTCAAGACCCATTATCATCAACCCATAATCCTTCACCGTTTTCACGGAAACAAATACAATCATCATCAACTTCATCATTATCTTCTAGTGCGGTGAATGTGACAAGTTCTTCTTCGAGAGGTATATCATGTAAATTACCATCTTTAATGTTCCATTCTCTTGTTTACATTAGAAGAACAATTGATCATTGATTGTCTGAAGGATCATTCACATAAAATACTTGTTTGGCTTGTGAAGCTAATATAAATCGGTCAGATTTGTGCCCAATTCGGTTTAGATTAACTAATGTGAAACCATAATCTTCATATATTATGCCGCTGTCACTTTTCACCCAATTACAAAAGAAAACAGGTACTCGAGTTGTGATATAATCTAACTCCCAAATTTCATTAACTACTCCATAAAAAGTCATATCACATTCAATTAGATTTTTATCTTTTGCACTAGAGACTTGCACAGTTTTAGCAACAAGGCTAACACCAATTTTTTGTGTGTTTCTGTTGTTATCGGGCTCCCTAGTGTTAAATAGAGTACAGTTAATCATGTATGATGAAAACTTGATGACATTAACAGAAGGTCCTCGAGAAATCCACTTAGCAATGTCTGAAACCTTATTTGATGTGTTTTGTAATTCTGTCACAACCTATTAAATCAACATACCAAAAACAAATCACTAAAAACAACCAACCATGTCATCTTGTAATTACCAATTAATGACAACTTTCCATAATCAACACAATTTACCTTTTGTTCTATCCAACTACTAAAAGTTCGATAATGTTCGTCTTGTAACCATTTTGAGTTCCTTGACTTGGATGGAAATTTGGTCTTTATCCAATTAAAATGTTCCCTACAATTATACATATATGTTGTTAAACAACTGAACATACAAAATTACACAACTTAAACTAAAAGTATTATATGAATATAACTCACTCGATATAAGGTTGAATTTCATTTATATTTTGCAACACAAGACGATGCGCTTCATCTAGTATATCTCGACTTACTGTGCATACAACGCTACCACGACGACTCTGAATCTCAACATTTTCAACATCATTTAACCCAATTCTTTGTACACCACTCAGGTATTCAAAACAAAATTCAACCGCCTCTTCTGCAAAATAGCATTCGACGATGCATCCTTCTGGCCGACTTCTATTCCTAACATACCCCTTAAGAATCTTCATATATCGCTCAAATGGATACATCCATCTTAAATAAACGGGACCACAATATCTTAGTTCTCTAACCAAGTGAACTGTCAGATGGATCATTATATCAAAAAATACCGGCGAAAAATATTTCTCCAATTCACACAGTACCTCAACAATTTCATCTCTTAACTTAGGTAACTTAAGTGGATCAATCACCTTACAACACAATGACTTGAAAAACAAGCATAACCTTGTGATTACATCTCGAACCTTCCTAGGCAACACAGATCGAATGGCCACTGGTAGTAAATGTTGCATTAGAATATGACAATCGTGAGATTTCATACCAGTCAAAATACAACTTTTCATGTCGACCAATGACCTTATATTTGAGGAATATCCGTCTGGAACTTTTATATTAAACAAACATCTACAAATTTCCATTCTTTCCTCTTTAGTAAAAGTGTAAGTAGCAGGAGGTAAATATGTTCGTCTCTTATCTGGTTTTGGAGTTAATTCATCGCTTATACCCATTGCAACCAGGTCTTGTCTAGCCTTAATTCCATCCTTAGTTTTCCCAGGAATATTCAACAAAGTGCCAATCAAACTATCACATACATTTTTCTCTATGTGAATAACATCTAAATTATGGTGTATAAGTAAGAAAGGCCAATATTCAAGTTCAAAGAAAACATATTTCTTTTTATAACACCCTTTTGGCTCCTCCACAACCTTAGCCTTACTACTACGTTTCATCTTTGTAGGTATACGAACTTTAGGCTTCCCTAACTTGAACTCAATTTTAGACATTTTCTCAAGTACTTGGATCCCATTCAATGGCTCGGAGCCTCCTCAAACTCTTTTTTACCATTGAATGCCTTCTTCCATGTCCGAAGTTTATGCGTATTAGGCAAGAACTTCCTATGTCCCATATAACATATTTTCTGAGAGTTTTTCAAGTATTCAGTTCATGTTTTTTCTTCACAAACGGGGCAAGCCTTATATCCTTTCACACTAAACCCAGATAAATTTCCATAAGCAAGAAAGTCATTAATTGTCCATAATAAGACCGCTCTAAGATTAAATTCTTCCTGCCTACACGCATCATAAACCTTAACCACTTCATCCCACAAAGTTTTCAAGTCATCTATAAGAGGAGCTATATAGACGTCAATGTTATTACCAGGTTGTTTAGGTCCTGATATCAACAAGGTCAAAAGCGTAAACTTTCTCTTCATACACAACCATGGGGGTAGATTGTAAATAACAAGCATAACAGGCCAACAACTATACTTACTGCTAAGAGAAGCGTGTGGATTAAACCCGTCAGTCGAAAGACCTAGACGAATATTACGAGATTCATTTCCAAAAGAAGGTCACTTCAAATCAACTCTTTTCCAAGCTAGGGTGTCAGCTGGATGTCTTAATTTACCATCCTTTATTCTTTCATTAGCATGCCACGACAAACTTTTAGCATGTTCAGCATTTCTAAACAATCGGATGAATCGAGGAATTGGCGGAAAGTACCACAAAACTTTGGCAGGTACTCCTTCCTTGACATCGTCACCATTTCTTTTCTTTTGCCATCGTGACTCACCATAAGTAGGACACGATTTTGCGTCTGCAAAGCTATTTCGATATAATATGCAATCATTAGGACATGCATGAATTTTTTCGTACTGCATGCCTAATGAGCATAACGTCTTCTTTGCCTCATAAAATGAAATTGGAATTTCATTATCTTCGGGCAATAACTCCTTCAAAAAACTAAATAAATCAGTAATGCTTTTATCACTCCAGCCATGTTTAGCTTTTAGATTGTACAACCTAAGAAGCGCGGATAATTTTGTAAATCTTGTACAACTAGGGTAAATTGGTTTCTTAGCATCATTAAGGAGTGTCTCAAACTTATTTGGGTCTACTCTTGATCCAAAATGTGCGTCGTCAATCATTTCATCTAATGGATCCCAGTTCTCCTCTACTATATTTCTCCTCACTCCTTTGTGTCTACTTGGCAGAGTTGGAGTAATAGGAGCTATCTCCCCATGGTAATACCAAATTGTGTAACTCTTGTCGATCCCATTGAAATATAAGTGTTCTTTAATCTTTTTAAGTTCCATCTTTTTAACATTTCCACACTTAAGACATGGACAATAAGTAAAATTTGGGTCTTTCACATTTTTTGAACAAAACCTTAAGAACAAATCGACCCCGTTCCTATATTTCGCAGATAACCTATTCGCTGACATCCACTGTTTATCCATATATTCTCCTATGCCTATCAAAAAAAAAAAAAAGAAACATCACTAAATAAGGACTTGATAAAGTTGGATGTCTATATAAAACTAATCGTTTATTATCCTAAATAAAATCGGGCAGCATTTCCCCTATAATAGTGACCTAACCATCTGCATGTGAATAGCAAAACAAACAATTCAAACAACATACAATAAGTTTCTTCCTTATAGGATGTCTATATAAAACTAATTGTTTATTATCCTAGATAAAATCGGGCAGTATTTCCCCTATAATAGTGACCTAACCATCTGCATGTTTATAGAAAAACAAACAATTCAAACAACATACAATAAGTTTCTTCCTTATAGCTCTGCAGCACACAACCAAATTTCTCAGAGCCTACATCACTAAAACACACAAGTTCTCAACCTTCAGTTATCACCGCAACACACAATTTTAATCTCAGAACCTACTTCACTATGGATGAATATTTAAGATATTGAAACTCCTCTAACATTTGTTTAATAATATTAAAAGTAGAAGTAAGAGAATATATATTTACCTCTTGCAATTAATAATCCAAAAGCTAGCAAAATTACTTCACGTAGTAATCGAATTCACTATTAAATCCACAAACCAATATAATTAAATTAATAAATAATGAATAAAATATCACTAAATATCTAGCAATATATAACTTATTATTGATATAGAAATTTTGATGCAAAATACTCTTTAAAATCTCACCACCAAAATCACAACCTATGAAATTAAATTAATTAATATGTTAAACATTACTAAAAAAATATCACTAAATATCTAATAATAGTAAATGATTGGTAAACAAATAAAAAAAACTCCAATGCGCCACTAATTATAATCTAAACAAAAAATCAATAAAAAATTCCATAACCTAAAAACTTAATAATCAACAAAAACATAAAAATTTTCATATATTTATATTTTAAAAATTATTTAATAAATTTATTTTAACATAACTATATATATAACAAAATAGTTACAATTTAAAAAAAAAGTTGAAATGTATATACAAAAATATATCTAAATTTCGAAATAGAAAATGATAAAAATTAAAAAAAATCATGAATATATATACTCTAATGAAATCTATACAAAGTGATAGGTTAAATTAAAAAAAAACTAAAAAATCATAAATCTATAAAAAACTTCCATGAAAAAACTAAAAAATCCTACAATGTATATAAAAAATGCATAAAAATGTAAAACTAACACAAAATCATGTATATTACTCATCCTAATGCTAAACCTATGATTTTTTTTTCAAAATAATTAACTCAAAATCAAGAAAATAAAAAATAAAAAACTTACCTTAAAACCCTAAAAACGTAGCTTTTGCTCTCTAGTTCGCGTATGTGAGGAAGAAGGGAAGCAAAACTAAGTAAATATATCAGGGGGACATCCAACGTCTCCCACTGGGAGACGTGCCACAAGTCCCACGTCTCCCAGTGGGAGACGTTGGATGTACCCCTAGCCACTTCTCCAGTCTATTTCCAACGTTTTCCACCATTTTTAATGCCTTCCAATTGTAGCCATTAATAAAAACTTTCAATGTCTTACACCATTAGACATTTAAAACCCCTGATAAGTTTTAATGTCTTACACCATTGGTGTAAGACATTGTAGGGAGTCATTGTATATCAAATTTGTTGTAGTGGTACCAGGTTTAAATACCTCGGAGTGTGTCACCAAATAGATTAAATTTTTTTTAAAGTAAAGTATTTTAATATATAAATGCATATGTATGTAGAAAGTATCCAATCCTCACTAACTGTTTAGCTTTAATTCTCAGACCTAAGTTAATGGCTCCGAGAGGAAGGGCAACAAGGAGAAGGCCTGCAGCTAAAGTCCCTGAGGCCGAGGTTCCCCCTCAGTCAGCTGCATTTCCAATGAATGCCATTCTTGAGGCTTTAAGAGGCCTTCTTGCCCAACAAATGGATCTAGCTGCTCGACAGAGTCATCACTTCCAAATCTTCCACCGGATTCAAATACCTGAGTTTGAGGGTCGCCAAGACCCTATGATGGCTGAAAGATGGTTGAGGAAGATTAAGAAAAATTTCAACACCATGGGAACACCTGAAGAGTATCATGTGACTTTTGCTGTATCCAAGTTCGAGGGTAATGTAGCGGATTGGTGGGAAACTTTGAGTAGGGCCACTGAGACTGGAGGGATGACTTGGAGAGACTTTGAAAGGGTCTTTAGGGAACAATATTTTAACCCATCTCATTGGAGGACTTTAATTGGGTCATTTGACAACTTAAGACAGAGGAACATGACAGTAAATGAGTTCTACATGAAGTTTGTAGAATTATCTTCCTATGCTTATGCCGGTACGATCGATCAACCTCTTTTGATTGAGCAGTTCCTCCGTCGCTTAAACCCTTCAATATTGGGTCCACTTGCCCCTATGACCTTTGGAAATTTGAACGAGTGTGTAACAGCAGCCTTACGGACTGAGGCTCATCAAGAAGGAATTGAAAGAAAGAATCCAGCCCGAGAAAGAGGAAATGATAGGAAAATGAACAAGAAGAACCAAGGGCGATGGTTATCCCAAGGACAACAACTCAGTGGGAGTAGCAATTAGGGGTGCACACGGGTCGGGTTTTCGGGTTTCGGGTTCATCGGGTTTGGGTTTTACGGGTTTCAGGTTTTATTCGGATTTGGGTTTGAATCGGGTTGGGCTGGGCCATTTGTGTTTTGGGCTGAAAAGCCAAATTTTGCAAAAATACCATTTTTTTACACTTTTTTTTCAAGAATACCATTTTTTTCTTCAAAAATGCCATTTCTTTTTCGGATTTTGGGTTGGACTGGTCCAATTGGGTTTTGGGCCGAAAAGCCAAATTTTGCAAAAATACCATTTTTTTACACTTTTTTTCAAAAATACCATTTTTTCGAATTTCAGGTTTGAACCCGAGTTTTAAAAAACTGCAAACCCAAGCCCAACCCGACTTTTGTCGGGTTCGGGTCGGATTTAACCCGAATCCAACGGGTTTTCCTAAAAAACGGGGTTTCGGGTTGCGGGTCGGGCGGGTTTGCGGGTTTTTCGGGTCAAATGTTCACCCTTAGTAGCAATAGTAGTGGATCTTCATGAAAGAATCGAATTGGGTTGTATGGGTGTTTCAGTTGTGGCCAATAGGGTCATAAGAAGAAAGATTGCCCACAACGACAACAGAGGTTCCAACCATCACATGGAGGACCCATAGGGAGTTATGCTAGGTCTACTCCTTTAACAGGACAACCTAAGAGTAACCAGTCTCAGTATTCATCCTATAGTTTCACACCCGCACCAAGGCAACAATCCCAATATCAACATCAGTTCAAGCCCCAAGGTTCAGGATTCAACCAGGGGTACTCACAGAGTTTCCAAACTCCTATTTTTGCTGGAAGTCAGAGAGGGTTCAATCAAGGAGGGTGTTTTGGTGCAAGCACAAACCATCATGGTCAAGGAAAAGGGAAAGCAAAGGAAAAAGCCTCTGGCCAAGCGTATGCTCTTGGTGGTGATAATGCGCAAGGAGGATTATGCCAAGGAGTTGTGGATGGTATGGTTCTTATCTCACACTCTTGGGCTCATGTATTTTTGATATTGGTGCATCACATTCTTTTATATCATTAATGTTTTCTAGAATGTTGGATTTGAGTTGGGAAACTTTTAGTCCTACATTGCAGTTGAGTGTACATATGGGAGGGCATGGTGAAGTATCAACCATCTGTAAATTGGTTTGTATTGTGTTTGAAGGGCATAATTTATTAGGAAACCTGATGGTGTTACCTATGGGAAAATTTGATGTGATTCTTGGCATGGATTGGTTGTCTAAGTACCAAGCCATTGTAGATTTCTCACGCAAAAGGGTGACTCCAAGTGGAGATTTCATTGTATATCGAGCCAACATGAATGCAATAAGGCACAATCCTATCCGTAAGTCATGTTTAGGTGGGAAAAGAAACTTAGAGTGTTATGGGAGTCTGTTTGCAATTAAGGATGAGTCTAGGCCTCTAGACAAGTTTCCTTGGATATCAGTGGTTAGTGGCTTTCCAGATGTGTTTCCTGAGGATTTGCAAGGACTACCACCTGATAGAGAGATCGAGTTTTGCATTGATTTGATTTCTAGGACTCAACCAGTTTCTACTACACCTTATCGCATGGCACCTACAGAGTTAGCTGAATTGAAAAAGCAATTGGGTGAGCTAATGGATAAAGGTTACATTAGAAACAGTACTTCTCCATAGGGAGCTCCAATTTTTTTTTGCCAAGAAAGCTGATGGATCCTTGCGACTGTGCGTCGATTATCGGAAATTGAATCAGATGACAATTAAGAACAAGTATCCTTGCCAAGGACAGATGAGTTGTTTGATCAGCTTAGAGGTTCAAAGTGTTTTTCTAAGATTGATTTGAGGTCAGGCTATCATCAATTGAAGATTAAGGAAGATGATATTCCTAAAACTGCTTTTAGAACACGTTATGGACACTTTGAGTTTTTGGTGATGCCATTTGGATTGACAAATGCACCTGCCGCATTTATGGACCTTATGAATAGGATCTTTAGACCCTATTTGGATAAGTTTGTGGTTGTTTTTATTGATGGCATTTTGGTGTATTCCAAGACACCTGAGGACCATGCAGAACATTTAACAATTGGGTTGCAAACTTTGAGGGACCATCGATTATATGCTAAGAAAGAGCAATGTGACTTCTGGATGACCGAGGTCAAATTTTTAGGGCATGTAATATCTCAAGAAGGCATTACTGTGGATCCTGCAAAGATAGATTCTATCTTGCAGTGGGAAAGACCAAAGAGCGTTACTGAGATTCGAAGTTTTATTGGGTTAGCAGGTTACTATCGTCGCTTTGTGGAGAATTTTTCTCGAATTTCTATGCCTTTGACAAAGCTAACAAGAAAAAATTTAAAGTTCGTGTGGGATGACAGTTGTGAAGAAGCTTTCAGAGAACTTAAGCAAAGATTCACTACGGCACATGTTCTCACTATGTTTGATAGTGATGAGCCTTATGTGGTATTCACTGATGCTTTTGGTACTGGTTTAGGAGGAGTTCTCATGCAAAATGGCAAGATTGTTGCCTATGCTTCACGCCAATTGAAGTCGCATGAGAAGAACTACCCTACACATGACTTGGAACTTGCAGCAGTGATTTTTGCCTTGAAAATTTGGAGATGTTACTTATATGGGGCAAAGTTTGAATTATATTCTGATCATAAGAGTTTAAAGTATCTCTTTACTCAAAGAGACTTGAATTTGAGGCAAAGAAGATCGGTCGAGTACATGGAAGATTATGATTTCACTTTGCAGTATCATCCTGGAAAAGAAAATGTGGTCGTTGATGCATTAAGTAGAAAACCTCATGGCATTTTCGCTTGTTTGGCTCTTCAGGATTGGAAAAGAACGATCACTATGGGTGATTATGAATTAGAGTACTATGAAGGAAAAGATATTGCTTGTATTTCAAACGTAGTGGTTACACCAGTGCTACTTCAGCAAGTTAAGCAATGTCAGTGGCAAGATGAGAAATTGAGACTTATCTGTAATTGAATCTGAAACGGTGAGCAGTTAGATGGATGGACAGTAAATGCCGAAGGATTCTTATACCATAAGGGAAGATTGGTCGTTGCAAATATCATTGATCTTAGAGAATCTCTTATGATAGAGTCTCATAGGTCTAAATTTGCTATACATCCTAGAAGCACAAAGATGTACCAAGACTTGAAAAGACAATACTGGTGGGAAGGTATGAAGAGAGATGTGGCTAACTTTGTAGCTAAGTGTGTTGTTTGCCAGCAGGTTAAAGCTGAGCACCAAAGACCGTCAGGGTTGCTTCAACCTTTACCTATACCAGAATATAAGTGGGACAGGATCACGATGGACTTTGTGACGGGATTACCATTAACACCATTAAAGCATGACACGGTATGGGTGATTGTTGATCGTTTAACCAAATTTGCTCATTTCGTTCCAATTAGGAAGGATTATAAGGTTTGTAGACTAGCTCGACTTTATGTGGATAATATACTTCGACTGCATGGGTTACCTTCCAGCATTGTTTCTGATAGAGATCGTTGATTTACATCAAGGTTTTGGCGAGCATTGCAAAAATCTTTAGGAACAGAGCTTAACTTAAGCACCGCTCACCACCCTTAGACAAACGGACAGTCTGAAAGGACTATCCAAACTTTGGAGGACATGCTTCGTTCTTGTGTTTTGGATTTTGGTGGTAGCTGGGGAGAGCACTTGTCATTGGTGGAATTCACTTATAATAATAGCTACCAGGCTAGTATAGGCATGGCTCCTTATGAGGCCTTATATGGGAGGCTATACAGATCACCTTTGTGTTGGGCAGAACCAGATGAGCATGTCACAATTGGACCTCAAATTATCGCTAGTACCACTCAGAAGATCAAAGACATCCAAGAGAGACTTAAGGTTGTTCAAAGTCGTCAAAAGAGTTATGCCGATCTCCACCGATGAGAAGTTGAGTTTGAGGTTGGTGACTATGTCTTCTTGAAAGTTACTCCCATGCGTGGTGTGACGAGATTTGGAATGAAGGGTAAGCTAGCCCCGAGGTATATTGGACCTTTCGAGATTATCGAGAGGGTTGGGGAGGTCGCTTATCGATTGAACTTACCAGTGTGGTTGGGGCACGTTCACAATGTGTTCCATGTGTCGATGCTGAGGAAGTATACTCCAAACCCATCACACATCATTGAGTATGAGGCTATCCCTCTTCAAGAGAACGTGACATATGAAGAACAACCTATCAGAATCTTGGTGAGAGAGTTAAAAGTGCTAAGGAATAGGGAGATTCCAGTAGTCAAGGTCTTATGGCAGAACCATAGAGAAGACGAGGCTACTTGGGAGTTAGAGTCGGAGATGTATGAGAAGTATCCTCATTTGTTTAATTTTCAGCTTGAGGTTGTACTTTGAAAAATTTCGGGATGAAATTTCTTTAAGGAATGAAGAATATGAAGACTCAGAAAAATAAATAAATAAAATAATATTATATAAGTTTTTATTTTAAGTGGTGGGATCCACTTATTTTAAAAATAGTCAGACCTTTTTTTTTCTTCTCCCTCCCGATCATTCTTCTTCTACTTTTTCTTCTCCTTTTTCTCTCAGCAACAACCCATGATTGGGTACCAGGAAGCCATTTCCAGAGTTTCCTTTGCCGCCACGCGCCGGAGCTGGAGCACTAGTGGCCGGCGACAACCCCATCCCCAAAATCTCAAAGCCATTGGAGTTAAGACGCACGCGAACGGAGGAGTCAAAGTTTCGTCGTCAAAACTTTAACTGCTCTTTTCGGCGAACCCAGACCTCCGTTTGGTGAGTGGGTGGCACCGTTGGAACCAGCGTACGTGAAGGGAGGAACATCACCCATTAAGTCATTTCGGTCAACTCACCGTTTTTCTCCGGCGATATTTTGGGTATTTCCGCCCCTTTGGAAGCATTTTCCGGCGACACCGAAGGTCATTTGGGCAAAGAAGTTGTACTTCCATGATGTACTCATCAAGAGGATTATTTTGATATATGTCATGCATATATTCATCGACGTTTCTGGTACCACCACCAACCGCTATTGTGCACTGCTTGGGTGAGGTTCCGGAACTTGAAATTTTAAATATGGTCATATTATATGTCTTTGGACACGATTTTGAATAAGGAATGCAATGATGATAATTGTTTGCTCATTTGGTGCATGTAAGAAAAACGTGATATTAAGATCAGACTAAATCACTCTAAGATCATCATTAAGCTTAGAAGCGTCACTTTGGCCTCGGATTGAAAATTCTAAGGAGGTAGGGACTCAACTTGACTATTGGACTTATTTTACTCTTATTGAATTGCCTTAAACATATTCCAATTTTAATATTTATAAAATGTTTGAAAAATAGAAAACTTAATCTGCATGTTTTTTGTTAAGTTCTGAGGGCACTGAGTGCCAAATATACTTTTTTCACTTATTTTGTGCAGGTTATGATTTTTGGGTTTTATTCAAATGCAGTTGTTATGTTGCCCAATTTTCTAAAATATAAAAGAGAATATGTTTCTTTCTTTTCATGTGTACCTGCATTTGGTTATACCGATGAGAGCCATAGTGATCATGATTTGTGCATGTTGTTGTTTCACGACCTAATCTCTGTGTCATCATAGGTATATCAGGTGCCCACTCACCTGTAGGTGTAAAGACCTAGCATCTGTATACAGGAAGTGTTATGAACCCCCCTTGTGGTGGTTATCAGGTCCGGCTACCCAGTTTAGGATGTTGGTTTTTCTATGGTGGGTAACGGGAACTAGGGATCTAGTGGACGGTGTGATGTGCACTTGTAGCTATGCTCTTATGATTATTTGTGGTTTCTCTCAATTTTGGGTTATATATGATGATATATATTTTGTTTTCAAAGCTAACCACGCATGAGTTTTATTTAACTTTTTGAGTCCTATGATATTAGTTGCTTTCCTACTGGGCTTTATAAGTTCACCCCTATATCTCTCCCATTCCAGGAACCTAGTGACGCGATTGTGGATAAGGTGAATTGTTGATGAAGCTAATGTGTTTAGCGCCATAGTCTTATCTTTTGAACATTATATATGTATTTAATTTGGAACCTATCGGTCTGTATATCTATGTTAGCTATGTAATAGTTAGAAATGAGGAATAGTGGATGCTAAGTATTATTTTGAGTGTTTTATGACTTATTAAAATTTAACTGTTTGGTGACCACTACAAGAATATATGTTATTAGCGGCGGACCTCCTCCGCCTGTATTATTCAGTCTCCGCCGCTAATAATAAGGGAGTATTTATAAAAAATAAAAAAAAATCTATTAGCGGTGGACATTATCTATATTAGCGGCGGATGATCCGCCGCTAATACACTAAATTAAAAGTCCGAGAAAAGTTTTTACCTTTTATTAGCGGCAGGCAATTACCTATATTAGAGGCGGACAACCCGTCGCTGATAATATTAGAGGCGGGTAATTCACCTTTGTTAGCGGCGGGATCCCGCCGCTAATAATATTATTAGCGGCGAGAAATACTAATAGCGGCGGTCCTTCGCCGCTAATGATTATGGAGAGGTTAAAAATTGCACCGCACCTTTCTTCTTCGCGTCCGTTCTCTTCTCCTGCCTACCCGTCTTCTCTTCTGCACAACTTCTCCACACCGTTTGGCTACACAGGTATGTGTTATTGTGTTTTTTTATTTGATAATTGATACAACTCTTTGCCGTGAGAGGTTTATATGTTATTTCTTTGTCCATGAGAGGTTTCTGTGTTATTTCTTTATCCATGAGAAGTTTCTGTCCGATAAATATTATTTGAACCTGTAGCCTTACATTTTATGTATGGAAAATTTTAGGTTCTTGTACCAGAAAAATTTTAGGATTCCTGAACCGAATATGTGAAATTTTAGGTTCTGGTACCATAAATCATTACTGATTTTCCACTGTAAAGAATCACAAACCGAATATGGGAAATTTTAGGATTATTGAACCACGAAATCATTAGAAGTTGGCAGTGAGAAGTTTCTGTCTGATAAATGTTATTCTCTTTATGTATATTCCCTTTTATAATTTGTCTAAATAGTGCAAGTTGTAAAATAGTTTGGCAGTGACTTTTGTATTATCTGTTTTGGCAGTGACTTTGGTTTTGGTTTTGGTAGTGAATCACATATATAACTTTGGGTTTAGCAGTGAGTGGCTGTCATTTTTGGATTACACTTGGTGTCATTTTCAGAGGTATTTTTTTATGATATATGTTGATATCGATATTTTGGACTACTCTCATTGATGTATTTTGATTTTATATTTTATATTTGGTACTTTGTTGTTGAATTGTTGTTACTTTGTTTTGTTTTTGTGTTCCTAGTCTCTCTTTATTTGAAATAGTTTTTTTAATACTCATAATGCTCTATGTTTGTTTGGATTTATTGAAAATTTAGAAGGTTTTTTACAAAAATAATGTCACATAAATAATAATTTATTTTTTGATTAATTTTTAATAATTTAATTAATTAAATAATAAAATTTTGATATAATATTATCTAATTAAATAATTTAATTTAATTTGTTTATTGAATAAAGTTATCTAATATTTAATAGTTATAAATTACATGAATATAGAAATTGGTAATTATATTTAATAAAAGTTTAAAAAATTAAGAATAAATAATTATATAAATAATAATTTATTTTTGATTAATTTTTAATAATTTAATTAATTAAATAATAAAAGTTTGATATAATATTATCTAATTAAATAATATAATTTAATTTGTTTATTGAATAACATTGTTTAATATAAATTACATGAATATAGAAATTGATAATTATATATAATAAAATTTTAAAAAATTATGATAATAATTTATTTTTGATTATTTTTCATTAATTTAATTAATTAAATAACAAAAGTTTGATATAATATTATCTAATTAAATAATTTAATTTAATTTGTTAATTGAATAACATTATCTAATATTAATTACATGAATATAGAAATTGATAATTATATTTAATAAAATTTTAAAAAATTCTGAATAAATAATAATTTATTTTTTATTATTTTAATTAATTAAATAATAAAAGTTTGATATAATATTACCTAATTAAATAATTTAATTTAATTTGTTTATTGAATAACATTATCTAATATTAATTACATGAATATAGAAATTGATCATTATATTTAATAAAATTTTAAAAAATTATGAATAAATAATAATTTATTTTTTATTATTTTAATTAATTAAATAATAAAAGTTTGGTATAATATTATCTAATTAAATAATTTAATTTAATTTGTTTATTGAATAATAATATCTAATATTAAATAGTTATATAAATTTTTTTTATCAGGACAGCGACACACCCACGACCCCGACACACACTCGACCTTGGCACACCCTCAACAGGTGTGGATATATTTTTTGTAATTAATATCTTTTGTATTTTTTGAATAATTTATTTTGTATTTGTTTAGTGTATAATATTTGAGTTTTTAGTCCTTTAGTTAGTATCATTGGTATGTAAATCTTGACATCTATTGTTAAGATATATGTTTGTTCTTACTTTATTTTTTAATCTTGGTATGTAAATAATTATAGGACTCTTTTGGTTAAAAAAAAAAATTAAGTGATAATTTAAATTAATTTATAAAATATAATGATAGATGATTTAGTATTAAGTAAAATATAGTGTTTTTGTTAAAATTGAATAAAGATGATTTAAACTTGATCAATCAGATTATTAGCACCCATATTTTCTTTATCACAATTTTCTTAATTATATAATATTAATTAAACTAAGTGCTAGAAAAATATAAAAATTCAATTAAAATTAATTTAAATTTTAAAATATTTTCTTAATGTTTGAATCATTTTTAAATTTTAGTAATAAATTTTGAATTATTTTTTATTTTAAAAAAATTTGTAATTATTTTTTAAATTAAAATTGAAACAAACTAATTATATCTCGTCTGTATTTCTCCATTGCCATTATTAGCAACCATACCAAATTTTTTGAACTGCTTATTAATTTTTGTCAAAAAAAAAAAGTATTTAGTCAAATTAAGGAAAAAATTTATACTACTAACTAACTTTCATCGCAACTTGATATTTTTAATAGGGAAACTAATTTTGTTTAGATTGTGATTTTTTTTGTAACAAATTTAAGATAGTTTATTTAATAAAAAAAGTGAGTATAGAAAAAAAAAAAAAAACAACAATAAGTGCATATTATCATGTTATTGTGTTCTTTTTTCTCCTTTTTGCTTGAACATATGTTATTATTATTATTATAATTTGTAAAAATAGAACAAAAAAATTAATTAGTTGTTAATTTATTTTCTTAGTCTCGGTATGTTTGTGATTGATGGTTGTTGACTACAACCATCAATTACATGGATATCGGCCCAGAAATGATAAGTTTAAAATATTGTTAATAAAATTTATCTAATTATTTAAAAATATAAATTAGTCTTAAAGTCAAATAATTATTAATTTATAAAGTTATTATTATTATTATTACAAATTAAAAAATTATGAATAAATAATAATTTATAAATTACATGAATATAGAAATTGATAATTATATTTAATAAAAGTTTAAAAAATTAAGAATAAATAATTATATAAATAATAATTTATTTTTTAATTAATTTATAATAATTTAATTAATTAAATAATAAAAGTTTGATATAATATTTAATAAATAATAAATTAGGTTAGGAAAACAAATTAATTTGTTTATAAATAACATTATCAAATAAAACATCATAAAATAGCATAAGATATTATAATATTGCATAAGATTTCAAAAATGATAACAACTCTCCTTTGTTATCCATTTCTATTCACATTACTAAAACTCACACTCTTATAATACTTTAGATGGCGATTGACAAGACTTGGACAACATTGAGAAATCGTGGTTGTCAAGAATATTGGAATGGTCTGCAAGCTTTTTTGAGGATGGCGTCGGAACATAAAGATTCTGATGGAAGAATTAGGTGCCCGTGTGTGAGATGCAATAATAATAGATTTGAATCTTTGGATGTAGTTCGGGCACACGTATTCGATAGGGGTTTTCATCAAGCTTATGATAAGTGGATTTTTCATGGTGAGGTGGAAGAAATTGTTGCTGATGAGGTGGTTGATGAGAATGAAGACGATGAAATGATTCACGTTGTGGAAGACTTCCTTTTACCGACAACTGAGGAAGTAGAAAGGGATCCCGGTGGGAGTCAGTATTATGACGAGTTATTTGAGGAGATTGAAGCGGAGTTGTATCCTGGCTGTGATTGGATTTCATCCCTGAAATTTTTAGCAAAGTTATTGCATCTAAAAGTTAGAGGGAAGATGCCTAACAACATATTTGATGAATTGCTGAAGTTGTTAAAGCTTGCATTTCCTAAGGAAAACAATATCCCCGGATCGTACTACGAGGCAAAAAAGAGATTGAAAAAATTAGGGTTGGGATACGAGTCCATTCATGTGTGTCAGTATGATTGCTACTTATTTTACAATGAGCATGCATCTAAAGAGACATGTCCAGTATGCGGAAGTAGTAGATGGATTACTTCCGAAATGACGAAAGGAAAAAAAGTGCCACACAAGGTGATGCGTTACTTTCCGTTGACCCCTCGGTTGAAAAGATTATACAGTTCAAGGATTACAGCAAAACACATGATATGGCATCACGCCGGGAAATCAAAAGATGAAGGGGTGATGGGACACCCGGTGGACGACTCTGCGTGGAAGGACTTTGATGCCAAGCATCCTGATTTTTCAAGGGATCCCAGAAATGTTCGTCTGGGCTTAGCTGCTGATGGATTTAATCCATTTGGCAACATGAACCTTGCATACAGCATGTGGCCTGTGGTGTTGGCAAACTATAATCTGCCACCTTGGTTGTGCATGAAAGACAATTATTTCATGTTGACCCTCCTTATTCCTGGGCCAAAATCACCCGGTAAGGACATGGATGTATTTCTGAGACCATTGGTGGATGAGTTGAAGGATCTGTGGGTTAACAAAGTTGATACAAGAGATAGTACGACCAACAGGATGTTCAAGATGCGGGCAGCCCTTTTGTGGACAGTGAACGATTTTCCAGCTCGCAGTAGTTTGTCTGGATGGAGTGGTCAGGGATACAAAGCTTGTCCTACGTGTAACGAGGACACAACTTCCATCCGAGTGATCGGTAAGACATCTTACGTTGGTCACAGAAGATTCTTGCCAAGTACTCATCGAATGAGAAGAGACAAAGAGTTCGATGGAGAAGTTAAGAGAAGACGTCCTCCAAGACGGTTTACTTGTGAGGATATACTAGAACAAGTTAATGCTCTTGCAGTGCAAGTTCCAGGAAAACATGTCCAGTTTGGGGGTGTGAAACGTAAAAGAGGAGTAGATGAAGGTAATTGGAGGAAAAAAAGTATTTTTTACGAGCTTGAGTATTGGTGTACAAACAAATTAAAACATAATATAGATGTCATGCATGTTGAGAAGAATGTGTGTGATAGTCTCCTTGGCACCATCTTAGACAGTGATAAATCTAAGGACACCACTAATGCCAGACATGATTTGAAAAAGATGGGTGTGAGAGAATCATTGTGGATTTATGAAGATGAGAATGGGAAGCTGATGAAACCGCACGCTCCTTATGTGTTAACTTCGGCGCAGAGGCAACAATTTTGTCAGTTTATAAAAGGAGTTAGATTTCCAGATGGATTTTGTTCAAATTTGAAAAAGAAAGTGTCCGAGAATGATACAAATATTCTTGGGTTGAAGTCACACGATTGTCACGTGATAATGCAACGATTACTTTCTCTCGGTGTTCGCAAGTTTCTTCCAAAATCTATATCGACCACTATTGCAGAATTGTGCAATTTCTTCAAGCAAATATGTTCGAGGACTTTAAATGTTAAAGATATGGAGGAAGCACAAAATGATCTTATTCAAATATTGTGCAAGATGGAGTTGATTTTTCCTCCAGCTTTTTTTGACATAATGATTCATTTGGTATTACATTTTCCAGAAGAAGCAATATTGGGTGGTCCGGTATTTATGAGGTGGATGTATCCTTTTGAAAGGTACATGAAAAAATTAAAGAATTATATGGGAAATAAAGCTTGCCCTGAAGGGTCGATTGCCGAAGGCTATGTTGCAGACGAGGCTTTGACCTTTTGTTCAATGTATTTCAAAGGCATTGAAACAAGATTTAACCGTCTTGATCGAAATGAAGATGCAACTTATATCCCACGAAATCTTGCGGTTTTCCAATCTCAATGTCGTCCACTCACAAAAGGAACTTTGAAGACTCTCGATCATAAGACTCGTGAAATAGCTGAGTGGTTCATACTTGAGAATTCTCCTGAAATTGAGCCTTATTTAGAGTAAGTTTATTCTCTTATAAATTAGAACATGTGTGATTATTATCAGTTTTTTGTTATCAAGAATCGTAACACTATTCTAATTAACAGCGAACACCTACAAGAGATTAAACAAAAATACCCAGACGGTGATCATGATCGTTTGCATAGGAAAAATTTTTGTTCGTGGTTTCATAAAAAGGTAGCTTTGAACTTTGAACTTTGAACAGTGATTTTATTAATGATATATTTTGTGAATCTAATATCATTCTATGTATTTAGATATATGACTTGCACAAGCTTGGATCTTTGGAAAACGGTGATGAACTGTTAGCTTTAGCATCTGGGTCAGATCATTTGTCAACCTTTTACCAAGGTTGTATAGTCAATGGTGTTCGATTTATTGCACACGATCGAGACAAAAAGCGCACCACACAGAATAGTGGAGTGTCTGCTGCCGGAACAGAAGGTTTTAATTTTTACGGCACGCTTGAAGAAGTAGTGATACTTTCTTTCACTGGTGCATATTCAGTGGCATTATTTCGGTGCAAATGGTTTAATACAAATCCAAGAATGAAGAAAACAGTCATTGAAAATAATGTCACCAGTATAAACGTCAATGGCGAATGGTACAAAGATGAGCTGTACATACTTGCTACTCAAGCTAAGCAAGTTTTCTATCTCGATGATTTACTTAGAGGTTGTGATTGGAAAGTTGTAGAAGATGTGAATCATCGACAGATTTGGGAAATTAAGGACAATTCTGATGAGGTTAATGATGTTATTGATGTTGTACATGAAACAAGTTCATCAAATTTTGTGTTGACTGTGGACCTCGGAGAGTTGATTATGCAATCTGATCAACCTGTTGCATATGTTGGAGCTGATGAAGATGGTGACGACGAAGCTGATATGTCAGAACATGAGGACGTTGCAGATGCAGAAGATGAATTGGTTGTTGAACTTTGTGAAGATGAAAATTTGTCTCCGATTACTGATGGAAATGATAGTGATTACTCTGTTTAGTTTTTTTTCTATTTGTGTAACAGAACTATGTATTTAAATATAATGATGTGTTTTTTTGTAATTATAATATAAGATATTTGAGCTTTGTGAATATGAAAATGTATCTCCGATTACTGATGGAAATGATAGTGATTACTCTGTTTAATTTTTTCTATTTGTGTAAGAGAACTATATATTTAAATATAATGAAGTTTTTTTTTTAATTATTATTATTATGAATTCAATGTGATATACTTCTATTTAATGCTAATTACTAACTAATAAATTTTAAACTGAAGTATAATGTCAGCTGATATAGCCACTTATCATGGCGGAGATGGTGGGGGTCAAGACCCGCTAGATCCTTCTAGGGTACCAACATCTTGCGAGTCAGGTTAAATATTGCATATCAAAATTATTTTTAGAAATTATATTGTTAGATAAATATAACATCAATACTAATACTGATTATTGTTAATAAATTTTAAAGCCCCGCCGACGAGAAGAAAAGGTCGTGGCCCTGCTAGTAATAATGTTCTTGAAGAACAAAGGAAAAAAGCTGGGAAACCATTAGATTTAGAGCTTGATCCTGTGACCAACAAAGTGGTTGGGCAGGAGGATCAAGCTTTTATTCGCATGTTGGGAACTCTAGTTTCCATTTTGTGTCCGGGGCATTATTTGGATTTTGCTGATGTACCTCAACAGTTTAAGGATCAAGTGCTTGATTGTATGAGGGTAAAAAAATTACAAATCTTGTACTTTTCATTATTTAATGGCATTATTTACAAGTTATCTAATATTTTTTTCTTAAGGCAGTATTACTATAATATAGACGGTCATCCACAACGTGAGTCAATTCTGGCAACTCTCAACAAGGAGATGGGGGAAAGATATCGCGAGAGAAAGACCTATAGACATAGACACTTCAAAAATCATTATGCTGGACCAGAAGATTTGGAGAATGTCCTCTCTAAGCCACCTAACCATTGCACTAAGGAGGCTTGGCAGCTTATTTGTGAAATGTTTTTGAGCGAAAGATTTTTGGCTCGTTCAGCTAAAAATCAAGCAAACAGAAGACAAATGAAGTATGTAGCAACACAAGGTCCAAAGTCGTTGGCAGCTAAGCGTCACCAATATGTAAGTGAAGATGTTAATTTAATTTTATAAAATAACACATTCTGAAACATTTTGTTTACATTTGTATAGGAGAACCCGGATGCGCATGTTGTTGATACTTGGAGGGATGCTCATATGAGAAAATCGACAAAATATTTTGTCAATGAGGCAGCTCAACAAGATTATGTAAGTGAATAGTATTGTTTTCTTGTTTCTAATGTTTATAATGTTTCTAATTTTTGTTTATAATGTTATCTTTATACAGGAAAAAATGGCGGCTGAGGTTGAGAGGTCACAGAATGAGAGGCAAAGCCAACAGCAGAGTGAGGCATCTCTAAATGTATCTAGTGTTGATTCGTCCCCGGTCGATCAATACGAGATACTAAGTAAAGTACTCGGGGAGAGATCTGACTACCAAAGAGGAGTGGGTTATAGGGCGAAAGGGAAGGCAAAAAAGACATCCTCTAGCTCTACAGATCAAAGTCAGTCCCAAGCAAATACTGCTGCTTCGCCTAATGAAGATATGAGAGTTATGACTTTGCTGGTGAAGGCAATTCGTGAGACGTTTGAGACTTCGACAACTGTGCATCCCAGTAAACTGTATAACCCAATGTTTGACAGTTTTCTGCAGAGGCATTTGCCACCACAATCCGAAGGTGGTTCGTCTTCTCAGTCTCCTTCACAGCAGTATCAGCCTCCTTCACAGCAGTATTAGCCTCCTTCACATCAGCAGTATCAGCCTCCTTCACATCAGCAGTATCAGCCTCCTTCACAGTATCCGCCGCAGCAGCTGTTCTAGCCTCACCCAATGTATCCGCCACATATGTCGTCGCAACAACCTCCTCAGTATCAAAACCAATACATTTTTGGACCCCTTTCCCAGTCTCCTCCACAATATTTTAGTTTTACCGATTTTCCAGGAGGATCGATGCAGCCTCCGCCACAGCCACAGCCACAGCCTCGAGATCTGTTTGGGGACCTCACGCTCGGACGATCATCACAACCACCTTATATTCCTTCACTGCCACCGCCGCGGCCGCCACAGCCACCGCCACCACCACCACCACAGCCGTCGTCCTCACAGCCAGACCAAAATGTTGAAGATGAGGACAATTTCAATATTAATCTTAATGACTTTCTTTAGTTACTAGTTTATATATTTGGACTGAATTAATACTTTATTTATTTTTAATGACTATAGTGATATTTACTAGGTTGATAAATATTAAAGCTATTTATATTAATTTTAATCTTAGTAATGTTTAAATTAATTAAATTTTTATTTTTGTTAAATTATATTATAAATTATTTTTAAAAATAATTAAATTTAATAAATATTAATTTATTAATTTATTTAAAATTTAATTTTAAAAAAATTATAAATGCAATATTAGCGGCGGACCCCGCGGCTAATACTATTGCCTCTGACATAGTTATTAGCGGTGGGTTCCGCCGCTAAAAATGGATTATTAGCAGCGGGTGTGTCAGTCCGCCGCTAATAATGACTATTAGCGGCACATTTTTAGGCGCGGGGTATTAGCGGCGGATGTGGCCATTATTAGCGGCGGAGTCCCCCGCCGCTAATAACAGAATTTCTTGTAGTGGACTACTAAAATTTAACTGTTTGGTGACTACATAACTGTGAGGATATTATTGTTCTATGTATTAGGATAAATGATCATACTTTTATCCCTAATATTTTCATATATAATTATAGGTGTTATTCTATTGTTTTGATTTAAAATTATAGTAATATTTAATTTAAATTAAATGATCATTTATAAAGACTATTTTCCACCGATGGTCAAAGTTTGACATTTGACCCCCCAAATTATGGATATTATAATTCTGCCATAGCTTAGGGCTTAGGTTGTGACAACGGTGATAACAAAATATTATATATTATATGTTTAATATAACATTAAGTTTAAGTTTAAGTTCAATTAAATTTTATTTAAGTTATAAAATATATAATTTTATTCTTTTTTATATAATTATCATTGTAAAATATCTAAAAAATATCTTATTTTAATTTATTTAATTATTTTTATTTAAATTTAAAGCAAATTTACAATCTAACGTTAAATATAAAAATTTTCTGTTAAAATTAACGGAAAAAAATAAAAAATCGTTAAAATAAAAAATTTCCATTTCCTACCCAAGGAGACGGGGGTTAGGGATTAGGTTTCTTATTTGAATTTTTGTTCGTGTCTTCAAGAACGATGGGCTTGGGCTTCGGGAACGACAATGGGGAGAGGATAGATCTAGTGAGGTGCTGCCATGCGAGGTTGGGGATGAAGACTAAAGTTGCGAGGTGAAATGTGAAGTATGTGATAGAGTTCAGTCAATTCGGCCTTAAGCTTTTCAAGTTGATCTGTGTCAAGTTCAAGAAAGAGAGATTGAGGAAGAAATTTGTAGTGCTAGCTTCTAGGTTATGTTCTTAAATTAATTTGGGTTTGTGTTCTTAATTTTTTTTTTATGAATTTGTGTTCTTAAATCTGGGTTTGTGTTCTTAAAATATTTTGTAATGAATTTGTGTTTATAAACTAAGATTCTGATTTTGATATGTGGTTAAATTCAGGTGGAATGATTTTTGTTTGAATAATTATGGATTTTGATTTTTTTTTGTTGTTGAATCATTTTGAACATCTATCAAATTGTGAAGAAAATGATACAAGAACACTTTTTTTAATCTAATTATTAAATTGAAACTTTTTAGAACTTTTACTAGAATAGATTAGAGTATATTTTACTCTTTTTTTTTTGTTTAAAATTAATAAAATTTAGTATTTTTGGGTTAAATTAATTAAGTTTAGGATAAAAAATTTATTTTTCAATGTTTAAAATTAATTTAATATATTTAAAAGTAAAAATTTTGACAAAACTCGAGGATATTTTGGTCATATTGAAAAATTGTTTAACCAAAATCTGGTTCAAGGTACTATTTTGATCGGTTTTGTAATACGCATGGTCTGAATTGTTATTTAACAAATCACAAAGGTCAATCGAGTTTCTATCAAAACATTAGAGGCCAAAATGATATTTTTCCTTTATAATATTTAAATTTATATTAATATAAGTATCAAATATTAAATAAGTATAATATTAAATATCTAATCTTGTATTAAATATTATTATAATAATAATAATTTATAAAAATTGAACTCATGTTAATATAATTAGTAAAAAATTAAAATTATATATTATTATCGTAATAATATTTAAATTTATATTAATATAATTATTAAGTATCAACTTTTAATTAGTTGTAAACGTATATTTTGAATTTACATTAATATAATTAATAAATATATCTTTTTAATTAGTTTTAACTGTCTCTTCTATGTCTTACTAATTATTTTAAGACACCACATTTATGTATAGTTGAGAAAATAGAAAGTTGTAAATAATTTAAATATATATTAAATAAATAAATGAGGTGATAATTTGTGGGACACGTGCGACATGGAGGAGAAGTGAAATTTGGGGAAATATATAGACAGCTAAATTAACTATTCCATCTAATCAAACACGCATGGCCACGTACACAATCACAAAATAAAACAAAGAAAAAGAAAGAGATCAAAGATAAACCAAAAGGAATATTGAATTTAATTTCACTTTGGAGAGAATATCTTTTATTTTACTGGATGAATCAACAATTAACAAACAACTTTCTTGTAACCCCATATGAAACACTAATGAAGACGTATAATTAAATCTTGAGTACGTACGTATTAATAAGATCATGGAAAAAAATCTTCCGGACTAGGGCATTGATCATATATACATAGAAATTTAGTCACAATTCATACCTCGGGTATGTTCGGCGCCGCCATCGTTGATTACACTTCAAATTACCGATTTCGTGGTCCATATTTATCGTGGGAAGAAGAAGAAGTAGTAGTTGTTCTCGGCAAGTCGACGAAGTTAGCAGTTTCTTGACCTTGTCGGAGTGTAGTTGTTCCCGACGGAGGGTTCGATTCCAAGTTTACGATGTTAGGAGCACCCGGCTGCATGTTCAGTCCCGTCAACTCGGTCCTGCGAAAGTTATCGAAGTTCGTATCAAGCGGCGCCCAACCATGAGGCTGAAAAGCATTTTCATGATTTTGTTGGAGTGTTGCTCCCGGCGGCATGTTCACTCCCGTCAACCCGGTTCCCCGAAAGTTGTCAAAGTTCATAGCAGCCGGCGCCCAACCATGAGGCTGAAAAGCATTTTCATGAATTTGCGGAAGTGTTACTCCCGGCGGCATGTTCAGTCCCGTCAACCCGGTTCCCCGAAAGTTGTCGAAGTTCGTAGCAGCCGGCGGCCAACCATGAGGCTGAAAAGCATTTTCATGATTTTGCTGAAGTGTTGCTCCCGGCGGCATGTTCAGTCCCGTCAACCCGGTTCCCCGAAAGTTGTCGAAGTTCGTAGTATGTGGCGCCCAACCATATGGCTGAAACGAAGTGTTTTGATTTTGTAGGAGTGTTGCTCCCAGCGGCATGTTCGGTCCCGTCAACTCGGTTCTCTGAAAGTTGTCGAAGTTGATCGGAGCAGTCGGCGCCCAACCAAGAGGCTGAAAAGAAGTTTCTTGATTTTGTCGGAGTGTTGCTCCCATTGGCATGTTCATTCCCGTCAACTGGGTTCCCTTAAAGTTGTCGAAGTTTGTAGCAGGCAGCGCCGAAGCATGAGGCTGAGAAGGATTTTCTTGATTTTGTTGGAGTGCTGCTCTCGGTGGAATGTTTAAACTACTTGGAGAAGAAGAAGAAGAAGTAGAACAACTAGGATTTGGAGGGACGGCGGTGGTGTTTTTTTTCGGCATACCGGTGAGCTTTTGCACTAAATCTAGAAAGTCCTTTTCATCAGTTAAATGGATGACCTTATCTTCATTTATGAAAGTTATTTTGGGATGTTGACGCTGCACAGGATTCGATTGAGGATCAGGAGTAGTAGTAATAGGTTCTTTTCCTGGTCTACTTGCCGGAATGTTACCTTTAGATTTCTTGCCGGTGGTTAACGGACTGGGCGGCAGAGGCTCTAGCCGTGGCGGTGGCTGTGGCTGAGACTTCGACTTCGAGTCAGAAGGAGTAGAAGTAATAGTTTCTTTTACTGATCTTTTTCTTCCCAGAATGTTCTCATTAGAATTCTTGCCGATGGTACTTAACTGACGGGGCTGCTGAGTCTTTTCCTGGGACTGAGGAGGAGTAGTGATATGTCTTCTTCTTGTCGGAATGTTACCACTAGATTTCTTGCCGAAGGTTAACGGACGGGACGACTGTGGCTGAGTAGGAGTTTGTTTATCTTGCTGGAGTGTTGTTCCCGACAAAATGTTATGATTTCCCAAGTCGTCGATGTTCTGAACAGGCTGCCGAGGCTGAGGCTGAGAAGGAGCTTCTTGATCTTGTTGGAGTAGTGGTGTTTCCGGCAATTCGACCACGTTCTGACCAGTCGCGCAAGGCTGAAGCTGAGGAGGAGTTTCTTGCTGATCTTGTTCGTGTAATATTTCCCACAAAGTGTTTGATTCCATTCCCGGACTGTCGGCGAAGTTTTGATCAAGCTGCGGTGATGAAATCAGAGCATTAGGAGTTTCTTCATCTTGTGGGTGCCAACTCTCGAGAAATTCCAAGAAGTCGAAGTTCTCAACAGGCGTCCGAGGCTGAGAAGAAGATGGTTGATCTTGTTGGAGTGTAGTTTCCCACAGAGTGTTAGGTTCCACTCTCGGAATGTCAGACAAGTTCGAATCAAGCGGCCCCAAAGGTCGTGTCCGAGTTTCTTGTTGGAGTGGTTTTCTCGACGAAACAATGTTAAAACTTTCCGAGTCGACGAAGTTCTGAACAGGCGTCCGAGTGTGAGAAAGAGTTTCTAAATGTTGTTCGGGTGTTGTAATTCTCGTCAAGTCGACGAAGTTAGGAGTTTCTTGATTTTGTTGGAAGCTTGTACCCGTCGGCATGTTCAGTCCCGTAGTCAGCTCGGTTCCCCGAAAGTTGTAAGCCCAACCACGGGGCTGAAAAGGAATTTCTTGATTTTGTTGGAGTGTTGGTGTTACCCCAGGCACCGAATTATTAAGCCGAAAAGATGTTTCTTGACATTGTCGGAGTGTTGCTCTCACAGGCGGCGCCCAGTCGACTGAATTCTGAATAGGCTGCGCCGAAGGTTGCTGAGGCTGTGAAGAAGTTCCTTCATCTTGAAGAGGTCTTGTGTCCGGCTGAATCCTCCGTCTACGGTGTGGAGGATGTGGACTATGTCCTTCATCTTGAAGTTCCTTCATGTCACGGTGGACGGTGGTGCTCGAGAAGAAGGAGTTGGGTCGATCAGTGCTGCATGTATGTATATGGGTCGATTGTGTCGATGGTACGTAATAGTAATGGTATAGTTTTTATTTATATACGTAACCACACGTAGTAACGAATGGTGGCCTCAATATTTTCTAATTTATAAATAATTAATATTGTTCTTAAAAAAAAGAAAATAAAAATAGCTCTGAATTAATTTTCGGGCTGTGAAAATTGTTTAACTTATAATAATATTATAATTCCTGGGACATGAATAAAAAATCACCAAAATGGTGTAGATTATATAAAATAAACAAACAAAGAAAAAAAAAATTAAAATATATACAATTAAACATTATAATCCATTCCAAAAGAAGAAGAAAAAACAACTAGATTATTTCTATCTGTATAGATATCCATATCGGAAATCCTTCATTTTAATAATTGTTTTGTCAACATGTTAATCGATTAGTTTAAGACACCTCATTTATTTATTTAATATATATTTAAATTATTTACAACTTTCTCTTTTCCAAACTATAAATAAATATAGTGTCTTAAAATAATTGGTAAGACATCGAGGGGACAGAAAATTGGGGACTGCAGATTTTTGTTCTTTAAAACTTATTAAAAAGATATATTTATTAATTATATTAATGTAAATTCAAAATATACGTTTACAACTAATTAAAAGTTGATATTTAATAATTATATTAATATAAATTTAAATGTTATAAAATATTATTACGATAATAATATATAATTTTAATTTTTTATTAATTATATTAATATGAGTTCAATTTTTATAAATTATTATTATTATAATAATATTTAATACAAGATTAGATATTTAATATTATACTTATTTAATATTTAATACTTATATTAATATTATAAAGGAAAAATATCATTTTGGCCTCTAATGTTTTGATAGAAACTCCATTGACCTTTGTGATTTGTTAAATGACAATTCAGACCATGCGTATTACAAAACCGATCAAAATAGTACCCTGAACCAGATTTTGGTTAAACAATTTTTCAATATGACCAAAATGCCCTCGAGTTTTGTCAAAATTTTTACTTTTAAATATATTAAATTAATTTTAAACATTGAAAAATAAATTATTTATCCTAAACTTAATTCATTTAACCCAAAAATACTAAATTTTATTAATTTTAAACAAAAAAAAGAGTAAAATATACTCTAATCTAATCTAGTAAAAGTTCTAAAAAGTTTCAATTTAATAATTAGATTAAAAAAAGTGTTCTTGTATCATTTTTTTCACAATTTGATAGATGTTCAAAATGATTCAACAACAAAAAAAAAAAAATCAAAATCCAAAATTATTCAAACAAAAATCATTTCACCTGAATTTAACCACATATCAAAATCAGAATCTTAGTTTATAAACACAAATTCATTACAAAATATTTTAAGAACACAAACCCAGATTTAAGAACACAAATTCATAAAAAAAAAAATTAAGAACACAAACCCAAATTAATTTAAGAACATAACCCAGAAGCTAACTCTACAAATTTCTTCCTCAATCTCTCTTCCTTGAACTTGACACAGATCAACCTAAAAAGCTTAAGGCCGAATTGATTGAACTCTATCACATACTTCACATTCACCTCGCAACTTTAGTCTTCATCCCCAACCTCGCATGGCATCACCTCACTAGATATAGCCTCTCCCCATTGTCGTTCCCGAAGCCCAAACCCATCGTTCTTGAAGACACGAACAAAAATTCAAATAAGAAACCCAATCCCCTAACCCCCGTCTCACCCGAATCCGAGCCCCAAGCCCCTCCATGGTGTTAGGAAAACTTATACAGGATCTTTATTTATTTTCATGTATATCTAATATTAAACAAATTAATACGAGATAGCCTAAAACTTATTTCTAAAATTGAATTCAAAGAGAAACAATGAATAGAATACTTACAGTATACGCAACGGAATTAAAATATTATTCTTTCAGTTTCTCTAACTCTTGAATCCTTTCTGTCGCAGAGTATTATCAAGAAACTGAACCGATCTTCTATTTTCTTCACAGTCTTCCAATGTATCCTTAGAATCACCTAGACTAGTGTGGGCAATTCTCAACACATGAGATAGATACAGAGAGAAGAAGAGAAATTAATCAAGAGGCTTAGAAAAATGACTTGTATTTAGAGAGAATCTAAAACTATCAGAAAATTTGACTTGTGACTTATCAAACTTATCTGTCGTCTCAGAAATCTTAACTTATGACTTCTCTCTAAGCACTTTTTTTATAGATTCAATTAGGCCATTTAATTTAATTGAAAAATCCATAAAATAATAGCAATTTTAAAGCCCTAGGTCGAAATTATCACGGGCTTTAGGCCCGTGAAATTTCCTATTTGATTATAAGCCCATTGGACTTAAAATCAAGGCTTGTACTATTTTCTATTGATTTAATTAATTAAATAATTATTTAAATCTTTTATCACATTAATTATTTATAATTTGAATCTTGATTTAAACTTATTTATTAATTTAGATACCAATTTATCTTAATTAATAAATCTACCCTAATTTCTCTTTTCTTCTAAAAAATACATAACTCTGTAAAACTATCCAAAATTGACCTGGTCAACTTTGATAATTCTAATTGATAATTAAATCAATTAATTGAGACTATCTAGATGATTTTATCCAAGGTACAATGAGAACCATGGGCCTATGAAATCAAGCTCCAATAAGTTATCATAAATCTAACAAATATATTTACTAACTTATTAATTCCTTGTGACTCCACTGTAGACTCGGAATTTCACTCTTCAATTCATAGAACGCTTTATAACAAATATAGAGACGCTATTAATTATCCATTGTTACAACCACAATTGTCACTCAATCCTCTATAGATGGTCTACAATGAGATAGGACTAAAATATCATTTTACCCCTCATTGTATTTTATCCTTAAAACACTTAGTTCCTTGTGAATGATATCTCAGTAAACTAATTTAATTACTGAAATGAGATCTCTATCATTTAACACCTTGAACCAAACTAAAAGGAAATCATCGTTTCACTTCTTCATCAGAAGCTATGGATGTTCATATCTATGATTAACACTCCCACTCAATTATACTACCGAGTTCCCAAGATGTAAGTATGGGCTAGTCCGTAGGGTAAGCTGGTAACGAACAAGTCAAAGAACTCAAATAATACAATCAGTTAGAATACTAACCACTCAAAATTGAGATTGAATTTGACCTATGGCTAACTATATGATTTGACTATAATAGATAATAATGGTATGTTTACTTATCTTATCAACTGTCAATATCAGTCCTGTCCGATGTAACAAATACACCCAGTCTTATCTACTTTGCTAATGTTCTGGAAAGAACATAACACTGCAATTTGTAAGTAGATCATATCGTAGATTGGCAAGTCAGTGTAAATCATGTGCACTGACTAATCTTTGGACTAAGTTATTTTGAACATATAATCATATTTATATTCCAATGTGATTACGTCACTATAAATACGATTAGCTATATCCTCAGGATCTAATAGAAGTTTATATTAAACAAATAATCATGAAAATAAAACATGTGAGCAAAGTGATTGACTAAGTCAAAAAATGATTTCTATTATTTTATTGATAATAAAATGAGATTGCAAAGAATTTGGGTTTTAATTAGGGCATAAAACCCCAACAAACTCCCACTTGCACTAATTGAAACTAATGCCTTAATTCTACTAATCCCATTTCCTTGATATGCTTATCAAATGTAGCTTCTGGTAGTGTCTTTGTAAACGGATCTGCAATATTGTCTTCAGTTGCAATCTTCATAACCTTCACATCTCCCCTGGCAACATATTCTCGAATAATGTGATACTTCCTTTCTATATGCTTACTCCTCTTGTGACTTCGAGGTTCTTTCGAGTTGGCTATCGCTCCTGTATTGTCACAAAACAACACAAGCGGTTTATCCATTTCTGGAATAACACCAAGATCCGAGTAGAACTTCTTTATCCAGAACACCACCCTTGTAGACTAACATATAATCCATAGTCCGTCTCAAATACTTCAGGATATGCTTCACTGCTATCCAATGTTCCGGTCCTGGGTTTGACTGATACCTGCTCACTACTCCCACTGCATAGCAGATATCTGGTCTAGTACACAACATGGCATACATCAGACTTCCAACTGCAGATGTGTAAGGAACTTTTCTCATTGCATCTTCCTCTTCAGGAGTCTGGGGAGACTGCTTCTTTGAGAGATGAATTCCATGGCGTGACGGTAGACGCCCTTTATCTATGTAAGATACTTGACATAGAGCTAAGAGTCTGTTCTTTCTATCTCTGATGATCTGGATACCTAGTACATAACTTGCTTCACCCAAATCCTGTTGGATTAGCTTATACAAGATCTTTATTTATTTTCATGTACATCTAATATTAAACAAATTAATACGAGATAGCCTAAAACATGTTTCTAAAATTGAATTCAAAGAGAAACAAATAATATAATACTTACAGTATACGCAGCAGAATTAAGAGTCCTTCCTTCAGTTTCTCTAACTCTTGTATCCTCTCTGTCGCAGAGTATTGTCAAGAAACTGAACCGATCTTCTATTTTCTTCACGATCTTCCAATGTATCCTTAGAACCACCTAGAATAGTGTGGGAAATTCTCAACACATGAGATAGATATAGAGAGAAGAAGAGAAAATAACAAAGTGGCTTAGAAAATGACTTGTGTTTAGAGAGAATCTAAAACTATAAGAAAATCTGACTTGTGACTTATCAAACTTCTCCTACTGACCTCTCTCTAAGCACTCCTTTTATAGACTCAATTAGGCCATTTAATTTAATTAAAAAAATTAATAAAATAATAGCCATTTTGAAGCCCTAGGTCAAAATTATCATGGGCTATAGGCCCGTGAAATTTCCCATTTGATTATAAGCCCATTGGACTTAAAATCAAGGCCTGTATTATTTTGTATTGATTTAATTAATTAAATAATTATTTAAATCCTTTATCAAATTAATTATTTATAATTTGAACCTTGATTTAAACTTATTTATTAATTTAGATACCAATTTATCTTAATTAATAAATCTGCCATAATTTCTCTTTTCTTCTCAAAATTACACAACTCTGTGAAACTATCCAAAATTGACCTGGTCAACTTTGATAATTCTAATTGATGATTAAATCAATTAATTGAGACTATCTAGATGATTTTATCCAAAGTAAAATGGGAACCATGGGCCTATGAAATCAAGCTCCAATAAGTTACATAAATCTAACAAATAAATTTACTAACTTATTAATTCCTCGTGACTCCACTATAGACTCGGAATTGCACTCTTGAATTCATAGAACGCTCTATAACAAATATAGATACGCTATTAATTATCCATTGTTACAACCATAATTGTCACTCAATCCTCTATAGACGGTCTACAATGAGATAGGACTAAAATACCGTTTTACCCCTCATTGTATTTTATCCTTAAAACACTTAGTTCCTTGTAAATGATATTTCAATAAACTAATTTAATTACTGAAATGAGATCTCTATCATTTATCACCTTGAACCAAACTAAAAGGAAACCATCGTTTCACTTCTTCATCAGAACCAGGCCTTCTCTTTGGGTATAACCCTTTGCCACTAATCGAGCTTTATAAGTCTCGATATTTCCATCAACACCTCGTTTCTTCTTGTAGATCCACTTGCACCCAATGGCCCTAAAGTCACTAGGTGCTTCTACAAGATCCCAGACGGAATTTGAGTACATAGATTCCATTTCCTGTTTCATGGCTTCGAGCCATAGTTCCTTTTCAGGGCTAGCCATTTCCTGTTTGAAAGACAATGGATCATCATCACTAGTGTCACCAACAACCATATTGGTTTCACCATCCAAACCATAGCGAACTGGGTTTCTAGAAACCCTCCCACTACGACGAGGCTCCGTGACTGTTTGCTCAGGAACAGTGGTACTTTCTTCATTTAAATCGACTTGCGTCGGTTGTACATGAAGAGTGGGAATTTCATCATCAACTCGCGTTGATGACGATGGAACATTGGTTGGAGTCAATTCTTTAACCATCTCCTCTAAAACTACTTTGCTGTGAGGTTTAAAGTTCTGGACATAGTCATTTTCCAGAAAAGTAGCATTTGTCGAAGTAAACACTTTCTTTTCTGAATGACTGTAGAAAAGTCCACCCCGAGTACCTTTAGGATAGCCAAAAAACATGCAAACTTCAGTTCGTGGTTCTATCTTTCCCTCCTTTTTCCTCAGGACGTGAGCGGGACACCCCCAGATTCTATAATGGCGTAAACTAGGTTCACTACCATTCCAGTGTTCTAAAGGTGTTTTGGGGATTGATTTTGACGGCACGACATTGAGAATGTCATTCGCGGTTTCAATTGCATGTCCCCAGAATGAAGTTTAGAGTTGAGTAACTAAGCATGCATCTAACCATTTCCAATAAAGTTCTGTTTCGGTGTTCCACTACACCATTTTGTTGCGGAGTACCTGGGGCAGTAAGTTGTGATAAAATCCCAAGTTCAGTTAAATGATTGGAACTGCATATCCAAATATTCTCCACCCCTATCAGATCGCAAGATCTTTAACCTTTTACCTAATTGGTTATGAGCCTTTGCTAGGAATTCCTGAAACTTTGAAAATGTTTCTGATTTCCTATGCATTAGGTAAAGACATGAGTATCTAGAGTAATCATCAATGAAAGTGATGAAATACTCAAAACCACCCCTGGCTTGTATATTCAAAGGTCCACAAACATCTGAATGCACAAGACCATGTGGTTCTTTGGCCCTATCACCCTTTGTAGAGAATGGACGCTTGGTCAGGTTGCCTTCTAGACAAGATTCACAGACAAGTAATTCACCTAAGGTGAGTTCCCTCAAAGGTCCGTCCTTTGTTAGTCTTTGAATCCTATCATAGCCAATGTGACCTAGTCTCAAGTGCCATAAATACGTCATGTTTTTGTTATCGGTCTTTTGATGTTTATTGGTCCTAGGTTTAGCTACTTTGAATAAATCATTGTTAAGAGCGAAGGGTTCGTTAGGTTGCAGAATATAAAGCCTGTTTTCCAAATATGCAATACACAATTGTGATCCATTGAAAGAAATAGATATATTAAAACTTGTGAAAGTCATAACAAATCGTTCTAATTGCAACATGGAAACTAAAATTAATTTTCTACTAAAATCCGGAATAAAAAATACATCTTTTAAAATTAAGTATTTACTTCCGAACTTCAGACGAGCTATTCCTCTAGCTTGGACCTTAACGAACGCTCCATTCCTAACTCTAAGCTTTAAGTCGCCTTCATTCACTTCCTCCCACTATTCAAGAAGCTGTAAAGAGTTACAAACATGGTTAGTAGTTCCAGAATCATTAATCCAAACGAATTTATCATTCTCTAAAACACATGTTTCCAAGATAAATGAACTATAATCATTACCTTTGTTTTTCACTGCTAGAAACTTAGGGCAATCTCGTTTCCAATGCCCCTTCTCTTTGCAGTGAATGAATTTATCTTTACCTTTCTTGTTTTTTATGTTCTTCCCCTTAGGCGTCTGTTCACTTGGTTGTGCACTCGTCTTTGCAGCCTTTGCAGGCTTAGGGTTGTTTATTTGTCCACCTTTCCTCTTGTTTCCAGCTTTCGAAGACGAAGCTTGGTTAGCTTCAGCCTTAGCTAGATGAGCAACAACATCAGTAGTCTTATTTTCACCTCCTTTACTAGGTTCACCCATGACAGGTTCAATAATCTGAAGCTCGTTCATGAGTTGCGTCAGACCATAGTTGAGTTGAGCACGAACGTGCAAACACGGTGCCATCCGAGAATTTACGGTGCCATCACGAACGTGCAGAGTTGGTGCTATCCAAGCATTTACGGTACCATCACGAGCATTGACGGTGCCATCACTAACGTGCAGACACGGTGCTCGTTCTGGGGATTCCTCAATCATGACGAATTCAGAGTTGTCACCAATAAACTCTATGTTGATATTCTGCTTCCAATTAAGGAAGTTTTCTCCAGTGAGTTTCTCCATCAAAAATTGAGAAAGGATGGGAGTAGACACTACTTAACTTAAAACTACAAATTATCAATAAAATAGAAATCAATCACATTTGCTCAATAAAACTTCTATTCACACGAATTTCAAGAAATAGCACAACATATACAAAAAATATGTAAGATATGAGAAAAAATACCAAAAACAATCATATCTCTATTTCTTTAGGTTTTTAACTAATCTATGATATCCTTGTCCCGGTTTGCGAGAGTCAAAAATACCACTAGTTAAATAGAGTTGTAATGTAACGCCCCAAACTCCAGGGACCGTTACGGTGTGCCTTGTAAACAGTGCTAAACTCGCTAATTGAGTCATTTGGCCAAAATCGTGAACTAAGTATGATTAGCGGTTTAAGGATTAAAAACTTTGGTTAAGATGTAACGTTTCACTAGAACGTTTAATATATACATTGGGATCCTGAAAATATAATTTCAGAGTCTATTACAGAAAATATTTACAACAGGCCGTTCTAAGAGGCAAAACAGGGTTCAACCCTAGTTCCACTTTAAACCTCGGTCATGGCAGACGAGCAGCTGCATATGTACACGTCACCACCTAAGCTCTCCAACTCAAGGATGGTCTAGCTTCCTCTTGCCTTTACCTGCACCACGTAGCACCCGTGAGCCAAAGCCCAGCAAGAAAACACTATAAAGCATGATATAATATCAACAACGATCATAATAACCGTTCAGGACTATCAGTCCAAGAAAATAGGTGACAATAGCCAAAAGTCACAGTAATGAGCATAGCTCCCTCTAGCCATGTGACGATAGGGTCACCAGGGCTTAACTGATAAGTGATTCGTTCATAAGTTTGATCAGGACAGGTGCATGGTGAATGGTTACCAGCATAACCTTCCTCCCGACTCTAGAGTCGTGCTATGGACAGAGTCCCCTAGCCATGTGACAAACAGTCACCGGGGTCATATACCCTGGCTATAAACATCTGGTCATAGACCAGGCAAGCGCTTATAAGTTCTTCGACTTTAGGGTCAGTCTAGCATTAGTGCCATTGAGCCACTCAAGGCATGATTCTCGACTTTAGAGTCGGTCCAGCATTAATGCCATGGAGCCATTCAATGCGTGATCATCGACCTTAGGGTCGGTCTAGCATTAATGCCATAGAGCCATTCAATGCATGATTCTCGACTTTAGGGTCGGTCCCTGACTAGTCAGTGCCATACACAAGTAAGTCATGCCACCAATTATATAACACATGTCCAATACTCGTAAACAAGGTGTTCAGCATGCTTACTAAACAGATACTAGTACAATTAGGACCATGCAAAACCACAGAGGCACAAGCTCTGAACAACATCATACCCAGTATACAAAGCATGTCCTAATCACATGATTCTCATGCATCATATGCAATATATCCATCAATCCAACATGCACCAATAACAGCCATGCATGTCACGTTTAATAGTCAACCAACATGCATCAAGAATAGCCATGCATGTCACACATAATAATCAACCGACATGCATCAATAATAACCATGCGTGTCATACTCAATAATCAACCAACATGCATCGATAATAGCCATGCATGTCACATATACACAGGGTGCAGTTTTCTTACCAAAGTCGAGCTAGAATGATTAAAAGAACGACCCTTGAGAACGATTAACTTTTAGTCCTTTAGCAGTCACCCAGTCATAACCAAATATAGGATACCATCTATAAAAATGATCAACACAAGTTCCCAAACCAATATCTAGCCTCCGGGACATCAATCCCCACTTAACCAAGTAGTAGGACCAACCCCGAGGCCTATGGTAAGCATCCCTAAGCTAAAAACACAATTCTGGCCAAATCTGCCTCCATGGGCCGCGGCTCACCAGAACCATGCCGTGGCCCACCCTCAGACAGAAGCATATTTCCTCCCAGAAACACACTCAGGCCGCGGCACACCATAGACAGGCCGCGACACATTACGCAAACCAGCAAGCCACCAACTTGCTTCCCCTGCGTTTCTCCTCGAAACCAAACCTTCAAACCAGTCCCAAACCTCAACCTAACACCCAATTTAACCACTAAACATTATCAACAACTCACCCACATCAAAACCCAAGTAAAACATCAACTAAACTTCCATTAATTCCAACTATTTACCATGAAATCACAAGCTGAAAGTTCAAACCCAAAACATAGTATACCATGAAACTAATGGCTGGAACTTACCCCAAACTTGATTTTGAATCCCCTTTAATGGCTGAATCAAGTTCCTAAGGTCCCACCTTTGATCTCCTAGCTTAACTCCTCAACTTGGGCTCTCAAAATTCAAAGAAAAGTGAAGGGGAAAACATGTACGGGAGAAGAAGGAGAGGGGATGAGGATGGGGCTCTGTTTTGTTCTGTTTTCCACAGCCTTCTAAAACCAAAAAAACTGATATAAATCCTTAAGGTCAAAAGACCATAATGCCCTTAGGCCAAATAAATCCCTCTAAAGGCTTCCGAGGGTAAAACCGTCCTTTCCCGCCTATCTCGTTAATTATAATTAACGCTCTCCAATTCCCGCTATTCTTAATATTCCCAAATGCCAATAAATCATATCCCATTACCCTTTAATTCCCGGTAATGCTTTAATCATTAAATTCACCCCGAGACTCACCCCGAGCCCCGAATTTAAACCCGTTATGACTAGACCGAACACTTACATCTCATGATCGCCTCATGTCGAATAGCTCGAACCAATCCACCTTATAATGTGGCTATATTAGTTAATCACAATCACGCACCCAAAATAAAAAATTACGCCCACAGTGGCCAAATTACCAAAATACCCTTATAATAGTAAATACTCCCATATGCATGCATCCACCCTCATATAATAATATAATTCACGTAAACATGCATATAATCATTAAATACTATAATAAATCAATTATGGCCCTCCCGACCTCCTAATCAAGGTCCTAAACCTCATTAGGAAATTTGGGGCATTACATGTAAACTCATTTAATAATGGACACCATTATTAACAACCTACTATTCGATCAAAATAAGAAAACAAAATCTCTTATTTTATGAGCTAGACCCACGGTTTCAATAATCATAGATTTAGTCCTAGTAGTCACCGTAGGGGTGAGTCTAATAGAATTTGACCTATAATTATCTATCTTTCGAAATCTAACCTTGTCAAAATAGCTAATGAACACCTTCCGTAGGGGGACGAATCAAAGCGCCTCGAGGCCCCATTAAGCTATTGACTATGTTAAACCAACGGTGGAGATCGAATAAAATTCTTAAAATAAGCTCATTATAAAATTAAAATTAGTATTTTTATTATTTATTTTTAGAAAATTAATGACTATGGTTTTCCAAAAAAAATTAAATAGATTAAATTTTTTAAAACCAAAGTCCTATAATTTCTTATTAATTCTAAAGTGTCACATTGAAACAAATTCAATTAATTTAGAATTAATTTGTTGCTAATCAATATTTAGGTTTAACTAATATAATGAACCTATACAATTAAGTCCAACTCAGGTAAATGAGCCTTAACAATTGGGCTTGTATGGGGGAGGGCTGGGTCCAGTATGTCGTTCCCACTACAAAGGCCCCCTATCTTCTATACAAGATCCAAACGACAGGAATTTAAACCTTCGTTTTATTAATTGTTATTAATTGATTAGGCCCACTATAGTCATGCAAAGCAAATGGGCCTTTACAAGTGGAATCACCCACAAGAGAGGAATTTAAACTTTACATTTTCTAATGGGCCCAAATAAAACCTATCATTTTATGAATATTTTATTTGGCAAAATACCATATATCTAACAAACATATGTGCCACTATATGCATCTAAGCCCAATTGCAAAAATACCACATATAGTGCAAACAGACATGTTATAATTGGATGGGCCTAATCATGTTACTATATGAGCAATTCTATGAATTTATGCAAAAAATACTACAATTTATTTCATTTGCAAAAATACGACAATTAATTATCTAGAATTTATCAAAAAAATCAAATTAATTAAATTTTTACAAAAAATAAGTCAATTTAAATGAAATTTATCAACAATTAACAATAGTTAATTTAAATTTCATTTATCAACAATCAACTTGGTTTTAGGTTAATTTGAAAAAAAAATATTAATTTAATTTAAATAGGATTTATCAACAATTAACCAAAGTTAATTTAAATCCCATTTATTAAAAAAGATATTTTATTAATTGGCTGAAAAAAAATTGATATTTTTCAAAATTTAACCAATTTTAAATTTTAAAATCAATATCTTAACTATTTTCCAAAATATCTTGTGTTGTTATAGCTATTAGCTAATATTTTAACAATTAAAAAATAAAATAAAATATCAATAGTTATAACAACCCTAAAATATCTCAAAATAGTTAAACAAATTCAAATACCATAAAAATATCTAACTAACAATATTCAAATTTCAAATAATTTAAATATTAAAAACTATAGAATAAAAATATATTTATATTTTCAAATAAAGATTTAATAAAAATATCAAGAATTTAAATGAAAATATCTGATATCATAATTCTAAAATTATAATATATTAAAAGATTTAAAATTAAGTTGTTAGTCTAATTTTAAATTTGAATTTGAATCTTTGTAGAAACTATCCAATTATTTAAATCTCAACTAACCAAAATATCTTATTTTAAAAATTTTAATTGATAAAACAAAAAAGATTTTTTAGGTTTTGATTATACATAACAAATTTCTATAATTTTAATTTTATTTATTTTTCAAAAAAAAAATCTGGATGAACAGTACCCGTATCGGGTACTGTTCACCGAGTGCTCTGGCAGCTGGTGGCATGCGCGCGGGGCTGGGGTGCGCGCTGGTGTGCGGTGCGCGCGTGCATGGGAGCCAGTGCAAATTTTTTTCAAAATTTTTTTTGAGCAATTTTTCAAACCAAAACCATTTTATAATTAATTTTTAACATATTTTACACAAAATAAAGCATATATAAAAATTAATAGCATAGAAAACACAACAAAATAACCTAAAAATTACTAAAATTCACATAAAATCAATATGCTCATAAAAACATGAAAATCATCCAATTATTCAAACATATCAAATAATCCAATTTTAAACATGTTCATGCATGAAAATAAAGATTACCAAAGGCTCTGAGGCCAGTTGTTGGATTAGCTTATACAAGATCTTTATTTATTTTCATGTATAGCTAATATTAAACAAATTAATACGAGATAGCCTAAAACATGTTTCTAAAATTGAATTCAAAGATAAACAAATAATATAATACTTACAGTATACGCAGCGGAATTAAGAGTCCTTCCTTCAGTTTCTCTAACTCTTGTATCCTCTCTGTCGCAGAGTATTATCAAGAAACTGAACCGATCTTCTATTTTCTTCACGATCTTCCAATGTATCCTTAGAACCACCTAGACTAGTGTGGGAAATTCTCAACACATGAGATAGATATAGAGAGAAGAAGAGAACATAACAAAGTGGCTTAGAAAAGGACTTGTGTTTAGAGAGAATCTAAAACTATCAGAAAATCTGACTTGTGACTTATCAAACTTCTCCTACTGACCTCTCTCTAAGGACTCCTTTTATAGACTCAATTAGGCCATTTAATTTAATTAAAAAAATCAATAAAATAATAGCCATTTTGAAGCCCTAGGTCGAAATTATCATGGGCTATAGGCCCGTGAAATTTCCCATTTGATTATAAGCCCATTGGACTTAAAATCAAGGCCTGTATTATTTCTTATTGATTTAATTAATTAAATAATTATTTAAATCCTTTATCAAATTAATTATTTATTATTTGAACCTTGATTTAAACTTATTTATTAATTTAGATACCAATTTATCTTAATTAATAAATCTGCCATAATTTCTCTTTTCTTCTCAAAATTACACAACTCTGTGAAACTATCCAAAATTGACCTGGTCAACTTTGATAATTCTAATTGATGATTAAATCAATTAATTGAGACTATCTAGATGATTTTATCCAAGGTACAATGGGGACCATGGGCCTATGAAATCAAGCTCCAATAAGTTATCATAAATCTAACAAATAAATTTACTAACTTATTAATTCCTCGTGACTCCACTATAGACTCGAAATTGCACTCTTGAATTCATAGAACGCTCTATAACAAATATAGATACGCTATTAATTATCCATTGTTACAACCATAATTGTCACTCAATCCTCTATAGACGGTCTACAATGAGATAGGACTAAAATACTGTTTTACCCCTCATTGTATTTTATCCTTAAAACACTTAGTTCCTTGTAAATGATATTTCAATAAACTAATTTAATTACTGAAATGAGATGTCTATCATTTATCACCTTGAACCAAACTAAAAGGAAACCATCGTTTCACTTCTTCATCAGAAGCTATAGATGTTCATATCTATGATTAACACTCCCACTCAATTATACTACCGAGTTCCCAAGATGTAAGTATGGGCTAGTCCGTAGGGTAAGCTGGTAACGAACAAGTCAAAGAACTCAAATAATACAATCAGTTAGAATACTAACCACTCAGAATTGAGATTGAATTGACCTATGGTCAACTATATGATATGACTAGAACAGATAATAACGATATGTTTACTTATCTTATCAACTGTCAATATCGGTCCTGTCCGATGTAACAAATACATCTGATCTTATCTACTTTGCTAATGTTCTAGAAAGAACATAACACTATAATGTGTAAGTAGAACATATCGTAGATTGGCAAGTCAGTGTAAATCCGGTGCACTGACTAATCTTAGGACTAACTTATTTTGAACATATAATCATATCTATATTCCACTGTGATTACGTCACTATAAATAAGATTAGCTATATGCTCGGGATTTAATAGAAGTTTATATTAAACAAATAATCATGAAAATAAAACATGTGAGCAAAGTGATTGACCAAGTCAAAAAATGATTTCTATTCTTTTATTGATAATAAAATGAGATTACAAAGAATTTGGGTTTTAATTAGGGCATAAAACCCCAACAAATCCTTAATCTGGAATTGAGTGCTCAGCCAATTCTTCACGTCTGATAATTTCTTAACATTGTTTCCAATGAGTAAGATATCATCTACATAAAGAACCAAGAATACCACTATTTGATTTGCCTTCAGTTGGTAAACACAGGGTTCATCAATATTTTGTTCAAAGCCATAGGTTTTGATTATTTCATCAAACCTAAGATTCCAGGAACAAGAAGCTTACTTAAGTCCATAGATGGACCTATTTAACTTGCAAACGTTTCCTTCTTGTCTAGCTACTTTTAATCCTTCTGGCTGATCCATATAAATGACTTCGACAAGCTTTCCATTAAGAAAAGTTGTCTTGACGTCCATTTGCCAGATCTCATAGTCGAGAGCGGCTGCTATGGAGAGGAGGATGCGAATGGATTTGAACATGGCTATCGGACTAAAAGTTTCCTCTTAGTCCACGCCTTCTCTTTGGGTATAACCCTTTGCCACTAATCAAGCTTTATAAGTCTCGATATTTCCATCAACACCTCGTTTCTTCTTGTAGATCCACTTGCACCCAATGGCCCTAAAGTCACCAGGTGCTTCCAGAAGATCCCACATGAAATTTTAGTACATGGATTCCATTTCCTTTTTCATGGCTTCAAGCCATAGTTCCTTTTCAGGGCTAGCCATTACCTTCTTGAAAGACAGCGGATCATCATCACTAGTGTCACCAACAACCATATTGGTTTCACCATCCAAACCATAGTGAACTGGGTTCCTAGAAACCCTCCCACTACGACGAGGCTCTATGACAGTTTGCTCAGGAACAATGGTACTTTCTTCATTTGAATTGACTTGAGTAGGTTGGACATGAAGAGTGGGAATTTCATCATCAACTTGCGTTGATGACGATGGAACATTGGTTGGAGTCAATTTTTTTAACCATCTCCTCTAAAACTACTTTGCTACGAGATTTGAAGTTTTGGACATAGTCATTTTCCAGAAAAGTAGCATTCGTGGAAGTAAACACCTTCTTTTCTGAATGACTATAGAAAATTCCACCCCGAGTACCTTTAGGATAGCCAACAAACATACAAACTTCAGTTTGCGGTTCTAGCTTTCCCTCCTTTTTCCTCAGGACGTGAGCGGGACACCCCCAGATTCTATAATGGCGTAAACTAGGTTTACGACCATTCCAGCGTTATAAAAGTGTTTTGGGGATTAGTTTAGATGGCACGACATTGAGAATGTCATTCGCGGTTTCAATTGCATGTTCCCTGAACGAAGTTGGTAGAGTTGAGTAACTAAGCATGCATCTAACCATTTCCAATAAAGTTCTGTTTCAGCATTCCGCTACACCATTTTGTTGCGAAGTACCTGGGGCAGTAAGTTGTGATAAAATCCCAAGTTCAGTTAAGTGATCTTGGAACTACATATCCAAATATTCTCCACCCTTATCAGATCGCAAGATCTTTAACGTTTTACCTAATTGGTTCTGAGCCATTGCTATGAATTCCTAAAACTTTGAAAATGTTTCAGATTTCCTATGCATTAGGTAAAGATATGAGTATCTAGAGTAATCATTAATGAAATTGACGAAATGCTCAAAACCACCCCTGGCTTGTACATTCAAAGGTCCACAAACATCCAAATGCATAAGACCAAGTGGTTCTTTGGCCCTATCACCCTTTGCAGAGAATGGACGCTTGGTCAGTTTTCCTTCTAGAAAATATTCACAGACAGGTAATTCACCTTAGGTGAGTTCCCTCAAAGGTCCATCCTTTGTAAGTCTTTGAATCCTATCATAGCCAATGTGACTGTAATGCCCCAAATTTCCTAATAGGTTTAGGACCTTGATTAGGAGGCCGGGAGGGCCATAATTGATTTATTATGTTATTAAACGATAATATGCATGTTTAGGTGTATTAAATATACATGTGAACCCATTTATGAGTAATTGGGTGATTTTCATATTTTGGCCATTTCGGGCATATTTGGCATATTTGTTATATGTGTGTGGTGCTTTATTATTATTTGGTTATGCTAGGGTTACTCAGCACGAGACGATCTTAGGAGGAAAGCTAGTGGGAAATTCACAACAGGATTTATTCTTGACTCAGAGTGAGTCAAGGGGTATTTAGTGCATTACTGGGTTATTGGGTAATGAGAATAAATATTTGGTGATAAATTGGGAGTTAGTAAGATCAGGGGAAATTCTGGAGGTTTTGACTATTTTGTCCTCGGGGGTGTTTTCGAGATCCCGAGCGTTAGGATTTGGTTGAGGCTACTTAATCTTAAAGTAACCTTTTAAGAAATAAAAAGAACATTCTGTACGTTCTCTCTCCCTCTAAGTTCCATTTTCGTCTCCCAATCGCATTTTCAAAGGTAACTTGAGTTCTAGGACTCGGATTCAAGCGAGAATCGAGGCATAGCGATCCTAGGGAATATTAGAAGCTTATTAGCTGGAGGATTTAGTTGGAAACAACTCAATTAGAGGTAATTCAAGTTTTAAGTTTTTAAGCTTGAATTGGACTTTGTGTTTTGATGATTTTTTGTTAGATTTGAGACTTGGGTTTTGTTGGTTTTGGATCATGGGGATGTTTGGGAACTTTGATTTTTGAGTTTGGAGATGTATGGACTTGTTTTTGGGAGGTTTTAAAAGGTTGAAAATGGGGAAAAATGGCTGGTCCGAGGTTGGGTCGCCGCCCTGTTCTTGGGCGCCGCGGCCCAAGCTCGATGAAGCAGGTGGAGTATGTTGTGAGCTCTGGGGGCCGCGACACTGGGTGTAGAGCGCTGCGGCGCTTGCCCTTGATGCCTCTATTTTGGCTGGGGGTCGCGGCTTAGTGAGTTGGGCCACGGCGCTTGAGGGTATTTATGGCCGAAATGATGTTTTAAGCTTGGGAACCCAAACCTTAGGCCTCAGGATCATTCCTACTACCTGGTTTAGTGGGATTGGATGTCTCGGAGGCTAGGTCTTGGTTCCGGGATTAGTTTTAGAACTTGAACTCATTGGATCACCATTTATGGTTGTGACTAGGTTATCACTAGAGGCTTGAAGTAAGGATCGTGCTTGTGGCTCGTTTATTGGTATCTTGTGCTTGGACCAAAGGTAAGAAAACTGCACCCCATATGTGACATGCATGGTTATTCTTGATGCATGTTGGATGTTTAAATGTGAATATTGATAGCATATTGAATGCTTAGCAATCTTGCTCACTTGTATATGGTTATTATTGAGGCATGTTGGACGTTTAAGTGTGATGCATGTGATGCACGAGAAACACGTGATTAGGGCATGTCATGAATATTGAATATGAGACTGTTCAGAGCTTGAGTCTCTGTGTTTATGCATGATTCCAATTATGCTAGCAATTGTTAAGTAAGCGTGTTGAATGCCTTGTATTTGGATATTCGACATACGATACATGTTTGGTAGCATTGCTTACTTGTGCGTGGCACTGACTCATTAGTTAGAATTGGCAAAGGTGTCAGTATCAACTATGAAGCTGTGACTCATTAGTCAAGTTCGGCAGTGGTACTGGGCACTGGTCACCAGTGCTGACTCATAAGTCAGGAACGGCCCTAGCATAATCAACGCAAGCCAACAAAGATTAGATCTAATCGACATCTGCATTAGATGACTCAACAAGAGCATTAATGCCGAACCGACCTAAAGTTCGATGAAAACTAAAAGCGCGTGTGTGACTTACCCATCAGTCACTCATCTGTTTAAGCTAGTGACTACCCATCAGTCACTCATCTGATTAGAGCCATCGCAGGAAAGCCCAGGTAATGGTTTCGTTACACGGCTATGGGCACTGAGCCCCATAGTGACTTGCTTGTCAGTCACTTATTATGGTTTAACAGAACCTCAAAGTGATATTCATTCATCTGCTCAGGGCTATAAGCTCTGTATGATCATTCTGATCATCATTTGCATGGCTTTGGGTACTGAGCCCCGTAGTGACTTGCTTGTCGGTCACTCAGTATGGTTTACCAGAATTTCAAGTGTTAAATCACTCATATGATTAGGATTGACTTGATAGTCATCCAATCAGGAGGGCAGGATTTCTTATCCTTGATTCCCCAGCATTATATGAGATTATTTGCATGCTTGAATTGAGCTATATTTGCTAGGCATGCCAGATGTGATTTGATATCATGATATGATTGTTCATCATCTATATTCCCCTTAGGTGTAACAACCAAACTATCTATAAAACTGAGGTCATTAAACCTACTGGACATAACTACAACTTTGAAAAGAACATACATAAGAAAATTCATAACTTTATTGAAAACCTTAAAGAAACAATATTTGCAATACATAAATGAGCTCATTGTCTTAAAATAAAACATAACTTTAAATATAATTGTTTACAAAGCTAATTGCAGAAAAATACATAAAACATAATTTTAAAGAGACTAAAAAAAATGTTGTCCTCGAATTAACACGCAGCCCATCCACTCCATTCACCTCCATACACACACCAAGCTTCCATGAATCCTTCCACCTCTGCATCTTCTTTCCTGCATCATACTAAAAGAAAAGGAGTGGGCCTAATGCCCAGCAAGGAAAAACTAACAACATAAACATACACATAAAATCATATCATAACGTAAGCAAAAAAAACATTTCATATCATATACAATAAACAGATTATAACATATACTATAAACATATTATAACATATTCCATATAAGACTATAGTAATAATGACCATTATGACATGTGAGAAACCATCTACGTCCCCTGTCTAATATTTGAGGTAGGTTAGATCACATGTGGTGTATGATAACCCATCTACGTCCCCTGACTAATATTTGAGGTAGGGTAAACCATAACATATTAAAACATAAACTTATCATAACATATTATACATAACATATTATACATAACATATCATACAAACATACAAGGTCTGGCCTATTTTCCTTACCAAAACTGGGATATGAGAACAAATGCGGGGATTGGAATACTCCTAAAACTAGCAATAGAACAGTGAGTATTTCTAAAGGAAAGAGATGAAAATAAAAGAACTAAACCACCAAGAGAAAACTTACCAAAAAACACCTTAAGTTCAAAGAACTTGAAAACCTAACCACAAATCATAACAAAAGTTAGAACCTGAATGAAACTAAAGAAACTAAGGAATTAACATAATTGAACTTAAGAATAAGGGTACCTTTGTTGACCTTAGAGATTGGCCTAACTCCAATACCGAAATACTCTAATCCATACTTCCTAAGTGTTTGATAAAGCTTAAGAATGATAAAGCTTTTTCTTTCCCAACCCAAGTGTATCACTCTTATGTTCTCACTAGCACCTTGGAGTCTGATCACAGCTGAAGAGTAAGTGAAAGGGATGGGTACTAGGTCCTATTTATAAAGTTCTAGGAATAAAAATCTTTTTTTTGGCTTTGAATAAAAATAATGATTTTAATTAAAGATAATTGATTTTTCGTCAATCAGAGGCTGAAGACTCGGTCAAAACTAACAGAGGTAAGTCTAAGGAGTCAAAAGCGGTTTTTAAAATTAAAAACAAAAATAAATATATATATTTGGGCGATATATCCCCCCTATGTGGCGATATATCGGCTGCCCCTATGTTCCGAGTCTCCGTTCGCGATCGTGCAACGTCAACGTGTTTTTTCGTATTCAGCGTTAGGCGATATATCGGCTCTAATGCTGCGATATATCGGCATACATGATTATTTTAAACACATAATTGCACTTTTTCAGCATAATTAAGGTTGGATAAATACTTTGACTGAGTCAAATTACGACCCTAACAGATTCTGCTGAAGACTAAGTCTTATATTCCCTTATTTGATCATTATAATAATAATTCCTTAATAATCATGCTTATGAAAAGTGTCACATTCTTATTGGCTCTATCTAAACCTTAGGTTATAATAAATATCATATTTATAACTAGCAATATTAATCAAACCTTATGTTATAATTAATATTCTTACACTAGAGGTTAAACTTATAAAATCCATAACTATTGCTATGAGTTTCCAACTAAGTCCCGGTTTGAACCAAAATCCACGAAATTTAAAATACTACAACTACTACTAACTATCTAGCTAAGTAAACATTCTAGGACTCTACATTAGGTGTCTGTGCACTTGGTTGTGCACTCGTCTTTGCAGCCTTTGCAGGGTTGGGATTGTTGTTTTGTCCAATCTTCTTCTTGTTTTTCAGCTTTCGAAGACGAAGCTTGGTTAGCTTCAGCCTTAGCTAGATCAGCAGCAACAGCAGTAGTCTTATTTTCTCCTCCTTTACTAGGTCCACCCATGACAGGTTCAATAATCTGAAGCTCGTTCATGAGCTACGTTAGACCATAGTTGAGTTGATCACGAACGTGCAGACACGGTGCCATCCGAGAATTTGACAGGTTCAATAATCTGAAGCTCGTTCATGAGCTGCGTCAGACCATAGTTGAGTTGATCACGAACGTGCAGACACGGTGCCATCCGAGAATTTACGGTGCCATCACGAACGTGCAGAGACGGTGCTATCCTAGCATTTACGGTACCATCATGAGCATTGATGGTGCCATCACTAACGTGCAGACACGGTGCTCGTTCTGGGGATTCCTCAATCATGACGAATTCAGAGTTGTCACCAATCAACTCTATGGTGATATTCTGCTTCCAATTAAGGAAGTTTTCTCTAGTGAGTTTCTCCATCGAAAGTTGAGAAAGGATGGGAGTAGACACAGACACTACTTAGCTTAAAACTACAAATTATCAATAAAATAGAAATCAATCACATTTGCTCAATAAAACTTCTATTCACACAAATTTCAAGAAATAGCACAACATATACCAAAATATGTAAGATATGAGAAAAAATACCAAAAACAATCATATCTCTATTTCTTTAGGTTTTTAACTAATCTAAGATATCTTTGTCCCGGTTGGCGAGAGTAAAAAATACCATTAGTTAAATCCAATTACTTCTAATGTATCACATTGAAACAAATCCAATTAATTTAGAATTAATTTGTTGCTAATCAATATTTATGTTTAACTAATATAATGAACCTATACAATTAAGTCCAACTCAGGTAAACGGGCCTTAACAATTAGGCTTGTATGGAGGAGGGCTGGGTCCAGTATGTCGTTCCCACTACAAAAGCCCCCTATCTTCCATACAAGGTCCAAAAGACAGGAATTTAAACCTTCGTTTTATTAATTGTTATTAATTGATTAGGCCCACTATAGTCATGCAAAGCAAATGGGCCTTCACAAGTGGAATCACCCATAAGAGAGAAATTTAAACTTTACATTTTCTAATGGGCCCAAATAAAACCTATCATTTTATGAATATTTTATTTGGCAAAATCCATATATGTAACAAACATATGGGCCACTATATGCATCTAAGCCCAATTGTAAAAATACCACATATAGTGCAAACAAACATGTTATAATTGAATGGGCCTAATCATATTACTATATGAGCAATTCTATGAATATATGCAAAAATATCACAATTTATTTTATTTGCAAAAATAACAATTAAATATCTAGAATTTATCAAAAAATTCGAATTAATTAAATTTTTACAAAAATAAGTCAATTTAAATGAAATTTATCAACAATTAAAAATAGTTAATTTAAATTTCATTTATCAACAATCAACTTAGCTTAGGTTAATTAAAAAAAAAAATTAAATAGGATTTATCAACAATTAATCAAAGTTAATTTAATTCCCATTTAAAAAAAATTATTAATTGGCTGAAAAAAAATGGTATTTTTCAAAATTTAACCAATTTTAAATTTTAAAATCAATATCTTAACTATTTTCCAAAATATCTTGTGTTGTTATAACTATTTGCTAATATTTTAACCACTAAAAAATAAAATAAAATATAAATAGTTATAACAATCCTAAAATATCTCAAAATAGTTAAACAAATTCAAATATCCATAAAAATATGTAACTAACAATATTCAAATTTCAAATAATTTAAATATAAAAAACTATAGAATAAAAAAATATTTATATTTTCAAATAAAGATTTAATAAAAATATCAAGAATTTAAAAGAAAATATCTTAAATATCTGATATCTTAATTATAATATTTCAATATATATTAAAAGATTTAAAATTAAGTTGTTAGGCTATTTTTAAATTTTAATTTGAATATTTGTAGAAAATATCTAATTATTTAAATCTCAACTAACAAAAATATCCTATTTTTAAAAAACAATTTTAAATACAAAACAAATATGATATTTTTGACTTTGATTATAAATAATAAACATCCACAATTTAAAATTTCTTTAATTTAAAAAAAAATTAAAATTTTTTTTGGATGAATAGTACCCGTGGGGTACTGGTCACCATGGCTGTGTGTGGGCGTGCGTGCACGCATAGGGAGCCAGGCCAAATTTTTCTAAAAATTTTTTTTTGAGCAATTTTTCAAACCAAAACCATTTTCTAATTAATTTTTAACATGTTTTACACAAAAAAAAGCATATATAAAAATTAATAGCATAGAAAACAAATCAAAATAACCTAAAAATTGCTAATAATCACATAAAATCAATGTGCACCATAAAAACATGAAAACCATCCAATTATTCAAACACATCAAATAATCCAATTTTTAACATGTTCATGCATGAAAATAAAGATTACCAAAGGCTTTGAGGCCAGTTGTTAGGAAAACTTATACATGATCTTTATTTATTGTTATATATATCTAATATTAAACAAATTAATATGAGATAGCCTAAAACATGTTTCTGAAATTGAATTCAAAGATAAACTATTAATAGAATACTTACAGTATACGCAGCGGAATTAAAGAGTCTTTCCTTCAGTTTCTCTAACTCTTGAATCCTTTCTGTCGCAGAGTATTATCAAGAAACTGAATCAATCTTCTATTTTCTTCACAGTCTTCCAATATATCCTTAGAATCACCTAGACTAGTGTGGGCAATTCTCAACACATGAGATTGATACAGAGAGAACAAGAGAAATTAATCAAGAGGCTTAGAAAAATGACTTGTGTTTAGAGAGAGTCTAAAACTATCAGAAAATCTGACTTGTGACTTATCAAACTTATCTGTCGTCTCAGAAATCTTAACTTATGACTTCTCTCTAAGCACTCTTTGTATAGACTCAATTAGGCCACTTAATTTAATTAAAAAATCAATAAAATAATAGCCATTTAAATCCCTAGGTTGAAATTATCATGGGCTTTAGGCCTGTGAAATTTCCCATTTGATTATAAGCCCATTGGACTTAAAATCAAGGCTTGTATTATTTTCTATTGATTTAATTAATTAAATAATTATTTAAATCCTTTATCAAATTAATTATTTATAATTTGAACCTTGATTTAAACTTATTTATTAATTTAGATACCATTTTATCTTAATTAATAAATCTACCCTAATTTCTCTTTTCTACTAAAAAATACATAACTCTGTGAGACTATCCAAAAATGACCTGGTCAACTTTGATAATTCTAATTGATAATTAAATCAATTAATTGAGACTATCTAGATGATTTTATCCGAGGTACAATGGAGACCATGGGTGTAACGCCCTAAACTCCAGGGACCGTTACAGTGTGCCTTATAAACAGTGCTAAACCAACTAATCAAGTCATTTGGCCAAAATCGTGTAACTAAGTATGATTAGTGGTTTAGGGATTTAAAATTTCGATTAAGATATAATGTTTCATTAGAATGTTTACTGTAACGCCCTGGTTACCCCAGAACAGTTACGGTGAACGGTGAATCGGAAATTTGACTCATTGCCTGAGTCCTTTGGTTAAAAACGTGCTCTAAGTGGTATTAACAGGCTAATGTGAAAACCAATAAAAAGGAAAGGATATGTTTTATTTGATACATAAAACTGTTCATGGGCCCACAGGAACATTTACAAGTTATTTACAACTCAAAAATGTCACTACTGTTTCAAAATTACAAACCCGCCGACCTAAGCGGCAAAAATAGGGTAAACCCCCTAGTTCCTCTGAGAACTCCTTGGTCGTGGTGGTCAAGCGGCCGCATATGTACACATCACCACCTAAGCTCTCCACTCAAGGCTGGGTGAACTTTTCTTTCCCTTTACCTGCACCACATATCTCCCATGAGCCAAAGCCCAGCAAGAAAATACAACATTGTATATAAACAATATCAAAGGATTATCATTATAATCACACATAGCTCATAGCTCTCAAACAGATGAGTGAATATCACTTGAGGTTCTGGTAAACCATACTGAGTGACTGACAAGCAAGTCACTAATTTAAACAAAAGAGTGGCTGCTGGGTAAGCCACTAGCCTTAACAAATGAGAGACTGATGGCTAAGTCTCTAACTTAAAATGAGTGACTGATGGGTAAGCCACACAAGCACTTATAATATTCATCGAACTTGAGGTCGGTCCGGCATTAATGCTCTTTGAGTCATCCAATGCAGATAGTCGATTAGATCCAATCTTTATTGGCTTGCGTGGAACATGCTAAGGCCATCCTGACTAATAAGTCAGCACTATGTGACCAGTGCCCATACCACTGCCGAACCTGACTAATGAGTCACAACTTCACAGTTGATACTAGCACCTTTGCCAAATCTGACTAATGAGTCAGTACCATGCACGAGTGAACAACATTTTCTAAGCATTCGATAATCAACCCATGTCCACATTTACACAATAAACATGCCTCATGAATAACCATGCATGTCACATATGGAGTGCAGTTTTCTTACCTCTGATTCAAGCTAGAATGAACAAAAGAACGACCCGTGAGAACGGTTTAGCTTTTAGTCCTTTAGCAGTTACCTAATCATAACACATTAGAGGATACCATCAATATCATGATAATCAAGGGTTCTCAAACCAAGATCTAGCCTCCAAGACATCAATCCTCACTAATCCGGGTAGTAGGAGTGATCCCGAGGCCTAAAACCATGTTCCCAGGGTCAAAACATGCAAATGGGCTCAACCCTGCTCAAGAGCCGCGACCCTGACACCTTGTGCCGCGGCCCCCAGAAAATCCAGAGGCAAGCGCCGCGACGCCCAACACCAAGGGCCGCGGCACCCAGTGCAAACAAAACACCCTCTTTCTTCATCGAGCAAGGGCTGCGGCGCCCAAGAACAGGGCCGCGACCCCCAACCCTGGGCCATTCCCAAACGTGTTTTCAACTTCTCAAAACTTCCAAAATCACACCTAAACATTCCCCAACCATCAAAACAAGGTCCCCAAGCTTCCCCATGCTCCAAAACCCTCAAACCCAAGGTTCAAACGAACCGAAAACTCAACAATTCTCAAAGTCCAACACGAAACTATAAACTTAGATTACCTTCGATTAGGTTGTTTTCCATCAAATCCTTTGGTCAAGAAGCTTCTAATCTTTCCTAGGATTGCTATGCCTCGATCCTCGCTTGATTCCGACTCCTAGAACTCGAGATTTCTTCGAATATGCTTCGGGTGGCAATAATGAACTAACGAAGGAGAACGAGAGGTTTTCTAATCGTACGTTCTATCTGACAAGCTACTTCCTGCTTAAGTAACCTCAAATAAAACCTAGTGCTCGGGGTCCCGAAAACACCCCCGGGGACATTATAGTCAAAACTTCCAGAATTTCACCCTGATCTCAATAGCTCCCAATTTATCCTCAAATAAACATTCTTACTACCCGATAATTGACCCCGTTATGAAAAAACCGCTAATCCACTAAATAAAACCGTCTCATGCCGAATAGCTCAAATATATCTCCATAATAATGGAATCTCATTCACAAATCACATCATGCACCCAAATACACAAATTTACCCTCAATGGGCCAAATTATCCAAACATCATAATATTTCAAATGTAGACCCACATGCATGCATATAACATCATATTATAATATAATTCACATAAACATTCTTATATTCATTTAATGGCATAATTAAGCAATTACGGCCCTCCCGGCCTACTAAACCGCCACTAAACCACATCGGAGAATTCGGGGCATTACATTTACTGTATACATTGGGATCCCAAAAATATAATTTAAATGTCTATTACAAGAAAATATTTACAACCAGCCGATCTAAGCGGCAAAACAGGGTTTAACCCTAGTTCCTCTTTCAACCCTCGGCCGTGGCGGTCGAGCAGCTGAATATGTACACATCGTCACCTAAGCTCTCCAACTCAAGGATGGTCCAACTTTCTTTTGCATTTAGCTGCACCACATAGCACCCGTGAGCTGAAGCCCAGCAAGAAAACTCAATATGCTCATGAACAGTAATAACATGTCATTAAATCATAAGGCGCATGCCTAGCAAATATAGCCCTATTCAAGCAGGCAAATGAGTTCACGTAATGATGAATATACAACATCAATCGATGATCATAATAATCATCCAGGGCTTTAGCCCCAAATAGAAGAGTGACAATTGTAATCGTCACTAAGGTAGGTTCCATTCCCATTAGCCATGTGACGATAGGGTCACCGGGGCTTTGTAGATAAGTGATCATTTCACTAGCTTAAACAAGGTAGGTGTTTGATGAACTAGTCACCAAGATAACCTACAGCATGACCATAGAGTCACAACCATGGGATTCCGCTCCCTAGCCATGTGAGAAACAGTCACCTAGGCCTTTGGCCCTGGCTCTGAGTAACTAGTCAAGCGCTTATAATTTTCATCGACCTTCGAGTCGGTCCAGCATTAATGCTCCTAGAGTCATTCAACGTTGATATCGATTAGATTTAATCTTTTATCGGCCCTGCGTTCATGACGCTTATGCCGTTTTTGGCTCTTAGGTCAGTGATACGCGACCAGTGCCGACCCTGACTAGTCAGTGCCATACACAAGTAAGCAGTGCTACCAAACATATATCATATGTCAAATATCCGAATATAATGCATTCAACATGCTTACTTAACAATTTCTAGCATAATTAGGATAATGCATAAACACAGAGACTCAAGCTCTGAACAATCTCATATTCAATATTCTCGACATGCTCTATTCACATGTTTTTCGTGCATCACATTTAAATATCCAACATGCATCAAGAATAACCATGCATGTCATATACACAGGGTGCAGTTTTCTTACCTCGGGTTCGAGCGAGAAATAATAAAAGAACGACCCTTGATAACGATCAACATTTTAGTTCCTTAACGGTCACCTAGTCATAACCAGTTGGAATCCATTAATAAAGTAAATCAATAAGAGGTTCACAATCTAAAACCACGCTTTCAGGATCAATCCTGCACTCTGGGGAATCTCAATTTACCCAAACGGGGTAAAAGAACCCATCCCCGAGCCTTAAAAGTCATTCCAAGCCCTAAAATAGGCTTGCTGGAAAATGGACCAGCGCTACAGCCCTATTAAATGGCATTGAGGCGGTAATTCAAGTCAGAGAGGCCCAGCTCTCTGCCCTTCCTAGCGCTGCTGCGCCAGGAATGGAGCTACTGCGCCAATCACAGACCAGAATCTTTCTGGCTTCCTTCCTTACGACTTCTCCTGGAAAAAAAAACCCTTCAAACCAGCCCCAAACATCACCCAAAAATGCCACTCAACCCCTAAACTTCATACATATCACAACCTCATCAAAACCCAATCAATCTTACTAGAAAATTTTCATTAATTCTCACAACTTAACACCTCAAAATCCTCAACTGAAAAACCATAAGGAAAAAAAGAGTATAGCTTATATTCATGGATAAAATCTTACCTCAAGTGGGATTTAGATCCTCTTCAATGGAAGAATCAAAGTTCTAAGCCTCAAGCCTTGATTTCCTAACTTGTTTCTTCAAATTGGCTCTCAAAAATTGAAAGGAAGAAGGAGAGAAGTATAGGTACGGGAGAGAGAGATGAGGATGATGATGATGCTCTATTTTTACAATTCCACAGCCTTCTAGTGTGATATAATCCCTTGGTCAAATGACCATAATACCCCTAGGTCAATTAAATCCATCTAAAGACTTCCAAGGGTAAAACCGTCATTTCCTGCCTATTTCATTAATTATAATTAACAACCTCCAATTCTTGTTTTTCTCAATATTCTCAAAAACCAATAATTCATATCCCATTACCCTTTAATTCCCGGCAACGTTCTAATCACCAAATTACCTCGAGACTCACCCCGAGCCCCGAAACTAGCCTCGTTATGACTAGACCGATAACTTGCATTCCATGATCGTCTCATGACGAATGGCTCGAACCAATCCAGATATAATGCGGTATTATTTAGAATTCACCCACATGCATGAAAATACACAATCACACCCTCAATGGGCCAAATTACCAAAATGCCCTTATAATAAAATGTGAACCCATATGCATGCATTTATCATCATATAATAATATATTTCACATAAACATGCATATAATCATTTAATAACATAATAAATCAATTATGGCCCTCCCGGCCTCCTAATCAAGGTCCTAAAACTTATTAGGAAATTTGGGGCATTACAATGGGCCTATGAAATCAAGCTCCAATAAGTTATCATAAATCTAACAAATAAATTTACTAACTTATTAATTCCTCGTGACTCCACTATAGACTCGGAATTGCACTCTTGAATTCATAGAACGCTCTATAATAAATGTAGATATGCTATTGTTATCCCCATTTCCTGCATGGGCTCGGGGCCTTCGTCCAGGCCCATTGCCAGGGGCCATGTAAGCATGCGGGCCCGGCCCAAGGCCTCTTGGTACGGAAAATGTCCGAGGGGAGGGGTATGGACCGGGGGTGCATGTCTGGGCCCATTTGAGGGGTCCGGCATGGCCCTTCGTGTTCCGTCCTCCGGGACGGTCGTCTAGGTGATGTACAGATCATTCGGATACCCTACGACCTACGCGTCCAAGTCCCGGACCCTGGTACAGTCCGGGCCTGTGGTAAATGAAGAGGGACAAAGGTAAACGGACCTGGATCACCTCATCCCCGGTTGGAGGGGTCAAGCGTCCTGGACCCTGAAGCCGCCCCACTCCGCGTGGGCGTTCTCCCCACTTTTCACCTGCAGAAAAGGCCACTTCAGGATTGCACGCCGTTGTTTCAGGTCTGCGCTGCCAAGTACTCTGACTGGTCTTGTCTCCTGAATCTTCCTCGTAACTCGAAATTTCCAGACCAAAAGTACCATTTTGTCGGGCGAGATATAGCTCTTGAGTCAACTTATTGGGCCTTAGCTGGTCTGGAATTCATGTATTTTGTATCTTTTGTATTGGGCTTCCACTAGAAAGGCCAAGAGTATCCATATCTCCGATGGGCCCGGGTCGTACCCGGCCCAGACCCAGTGTTCCCATAAGCCTATAAATATAAGCTACAGAACACTGTAAAAAGGATCTCTCTTCATCTGAGATACAGTAACCCTGTCAAAATACAGAGAGAAACTCCATTGTAAAAGGTTTTTCAAGCTCTAATACTACAGACTCGTGGACTAAGGCTAGTTAACGCCCCAACCACGTAAAAACCCCGTGTTAATCTTCAGCTTTCATTACAATTATCCTTAAGTAACATTTATTAATGTAGTTACCGAAAATCTCGGTTAACAGCTATTAATTATCCATTGTTACAACCATAATTGTCACTCAATCCTCTATAGATGGTCTACAATGAGATAGGACTAAAATACAGTTTTACCCCTTATTGTATTTTATCCTTAAAACACTTAATTCCTTGTAAATGATATTTTAGTAAACTAATTTAATTACTAAAATGAGATCTCTATCATTTAACACCTTAAACCAAACCAAAAGGAAACCATCGTTTCACTTCTTCATCAGAAGCTATAGATGTTCATATCTATGATTAACACTCCCACTCAATTATACTACCGAGTTCCCAAGATGTAAGTATGGGCTAGTCCATAGGGTAAGCTGGTAACGAACACGTCAAAAACTCAAATAATACAATCAGTTAGAATACTAACCACTTAGAATTGAGATTGAATTGACCTATGGCCAACTATATGATATGACTAGAATAGATAATAACTGTATGTTTACTAATCTTATCAACTGTCAATATCGGTCATGTCCGATGTAACAAATACACCCGATCTTATCTACTTTGCTAATGTTTTGGAAAGAACATAACATTGCAACGTGTAAGTAGATCATATCGTAGATTGGCAAGTCAGTGTAAATCCTGTGCACTGACTAATCTTAGGACTAACTTATTTTGAACATATAATCATATTTATATTCCACTGTGATTACGTCACTATAAATTCGATTAGCTATATGCTCGGGATCTAATAGAAGTTTATATTAAACAAATAATCATGAAAATAAAACATGTGAGCAAAGTGATTGACCAAGTCAAAAAAATAATTTATATTCTTTTATTTATAATAAAATGAGATTACAAAGAATTTGAGTTTTAATTAGGGTATAAAACCCCAACACATGGTAACCCAGATCAAAGCCCTATCTCGCCATCTCGTCAAAAACTAGAATGGTTGTTGTCTTGCCAAAAACCCAAACTCCATTAACCCTTGTGACCCATGTCGTGCCTCACCACTTTGTCGCCCTATGTCAGATTTGAAGCAGCCTCGTCACCCAACGTCGACCAAGCAACAACCCCTACGCCCAGATCTGTCTGCTTAGTCCCTATGAGATATCAATGCCACCGTCTCTTGTCTCCCCACATCAGATTTGAAGCCATGTCGAACCTCTGCCAAGAAGAAGAATAAAGATGAAGAAGATGAAGAGAATGGGAAAGGACAATGAAGAAGATGAAGAGAACATGCAAGTGTGATGAAGAGAACGAGACTTTGATTAATTAAAAATTAATTAAATTTTATTTTTTTTATTTAGTTTATATTTTAAAGTCTATCAATATATATTTTAATTATTAATTATTTTAACTTGAGGGCATTTTGGTGATATTTGAAAATAGTTTTACCAAAATTGGGATGAGGGTATCAATTTGATTTGTTTTACAAAACACAAGTCTGATTTGTTATTTAACAAAACATAGAGGCTGATCGAGTATTCGGACAAAATACAGCGACCAAATTGGTATTTTTCCTATTATAAAATATCATTATAATAATATATAATACAAAATCTTAATTTTTATTAAAAAAATTATTATTTATGTTTAAAAAGGTTATCATATTATATATATATTTTTAAAAATCATAAACAATGTTTTGGTTTAATTTTTCATTTAATATGTTTATGTCATTCTTTTATATATAATATTGTTTATTTATTTGAAATTTATATGACAATGATACAAATTTAATAAAAATAATTAATAAATTCTATAAATAAAACCAATCAAACTTGCGTTTGCTTGTATCTAGTATTTAAATAAATAAGTAATCGATATTCCACAGCTGACCATGCATTTTTTATATAGTTTTTCTTATCAGCAAAAATACATAAATATTATTTTGTGATTTTGTAATCCATACATAATAAATAATAATGCAGATAATAAAACAAAAAGAAACAAAACATTTAACTAAATTCATAATAATTTATAAAATAAGAGAAATTATTTTAAACTTTAATTTTTAACTAAAAATTAAAAAATAGTACATCATTATTTATGAAGAATATAATATATACAATTTTTTTATGAGCAAAAGTATATATATTTTTTATGATTTGTTTTTCTCTCCAAATACATTAATGTTTAATTATATATTAATTATTTTTTATATGCACTATATAGTGGGAAGTGTAATATGCATGTATTTATTGTATTGGTACAGTTGTTGGTTTTGTCGAAGGTGTTTATTTGATTTTTATATTTTTCATAAAAAGAGTTATGGCCAAATTAAGTGTTATGGCTGGGTGAGTCCGTGGACATTACCGGCGTTTTGTTTAAAAGTTTTTAGAGATTAGAAGTTTTTTTGGCTTGGCAGGATATTATTGGCGTTTTGTAAAATGAATCTCAAGGATTGCCTCACCATTGACAGAGTTGACACGCAAGAACTAGAAGACAAGTGTTAGAATAGTTTTTAGAAACTAAAACAACATTTGATTACTGCTCCAGTTTTGAGTCTTCCAACATGATCAAGAAAAGTTTGTGGTTTACTATGCCTCGAGATATGGTTTGTGTTGTGTTCTTATGCAGGCAGGGAATGTGATTGTTTGTGCATCACGCCAGTTGAAAATATGAACAGAGATACCTCACTCACAATCTAGAATTAGCAGCAGTAATTTTTGCACTAAAGGTATGGAGGCATTACCTTTATGGTGAGAATTGTGAGATATACACTGACCACAAGAGCCTGAAGTATTTTTTTCACACAAAAAGATCTGAACATGAGGCAGAGACGTTGACTAGAGTTGGTAAAAGATTATGACTGCGATATTCTGTATCATCCAGGGAAAACCAACGTGGTGGCAGATGCCTTAAGTCGGAAAGGTCTGGGACAGTTATTCAGTTCAAAGAAGATATCCAAGAAATTGGCAGAGGATATAACCAAAGCATGGATAGAGTTGGTGGTAGGCCAGTTAGTCAATATCACCTTACAGTCTACTCTTCTAGAGGGGATAAAAGAAAGTCAATTGAATGATCCTCAACTGATGAAGATTAGAGGGCACGTCTTAGTTGGAGTGGCTAAAGACTACATTTTCAGAGATAGGTTTACTGATATATAAGGGTCGGATTTGTGTTCCAATGGATGTTACTATTAGACGGGAGATTCTGGATGAAACTCATACTTGTAACGCTCTGCTAATTAGGGTCCATTACCAGGTGTGTTTTGAAACCAGTGCTGGACTTACTGACAAGTCATTTGAACTAAACATGTGATTAAGCCACTAAGGTTTGGGTATTAAAAACTTTTGATCATCTCATAAACATTTTCATTAAGTTAACAACAAATTCTTTACATGGGATCCCAAAAACATTAGTTTAAAAGCCTGTTACAAAACTCAGATTACACATTAAGCCGTCCTAAGCGGCAAAAGTTGGGTTTAACCCTAGTTCCCCTGAGCATCTTAGCCGTGGTGGTCGAGCGGACTGCATATGTACATACCACTGCTAATGCCCTCTGACTCATGGCTGGTTGAGCTTCTCTTTACCTTTACCTGCAGACTCAGCAAGAAAACATAATCAACAGTTCGGTTAATAAAACAACCATCAAACAGTAATAACTAAATCCAGTGCATCCATCAAACCCAATTGGAGACCATAGAGTCACATAAGTGCATGCCGCACTTTCTTTCAAGTTGTTGGCATTCGAGCCAGTCAAGTGCATGTTGCACTGCCAGGGTGGCCCAGCCATGGTGGCCTGCACTCCACGTGCATTATGCCAATCTTAGCTTATAAACTAAGTTCTTTATGCCCTTGACTTATAAGTCAAGCCACCACGTGCCTCCAACTTATAAGTTGAAGCCTTGGGATTTTCAACCATTAAGAATCTCCCAACCCATCATATTCTCAACTAATAAGTTGATCCCCATTTATCATCCTATTGATACCCTAGTTTATAAACTAAGCTTCACAGTCATAACAAACAGCCTCATGTTCCATTTAGCATACTTATCAAACAGTCATACCATGCATTATAACACATTCACTCAACAGTCATAAGCATAATCATAATTATGCACGTTACAGCGTACCTAATCAGACATTCACAACATAATTATAATCATGTTCATCACCTTAACTAAGTTCTAATCATGCATTCACGTAACAGGTGCAGTTTTCTTACCTTTGGTCCGTATGCAGGTTACTAGCGACAATCCTCCGAGTACGATCCCCGATTCAAGCCCTTAGCGAAAACCTAGTCACAACTGCGATAAGGAAGTTCCCATCAATAACAAGTAAATAACAACTTCCAGACTAACTCTTAGCCCCCGGAACACGAATTCCACTTAACAAGGAAGTAGGATCGACCCGAAGCCCAAACGGTTAAGTTTCCAACCTAAAAATCCCATTAAGGTCAATTTTCCCCTTAAGAGCCGCGGCCCCTCACAGCCGAGCCGCGGCCCGCCTCTAATTCTAGAGGCTCGGCCTCCTTGGAAACCAACGCGCGCTGCGGCGCGCCCCTGAGGCGCTGCGGCCCACCCCTGCACCCGAGCCCTGCTGGCTCAAAATCTTCTTCGCAAGCCGCGGCTCATCACCACGAACCCAGAATTTTCTAGGTTTTTCTCCAACCGAACCCAGCCACAACCCACTAAATTCCATCCAAACCTTCCAATTAAGTCCCCGAAAACAATATACCTCTTACCAGCAATCAAACCCAACTAAATACTAAATTAAACTCATCAAAATCCCAAAACCCAATCTCCTAATTAACAAACATGCATGAACTCTATAATTCTAGATATACCAACTAAATTAACATAATATCCCTCAATTCAAAATCCTTACCTCAACTATAAGACTCCAGTAGCAATAACTCCTAGCAATCCCCTGGTTTCAAGCCTTCCCTCCAAGCAAGATCCTTCAAGATAATCAAAATCACCAAAGCCCCAAGAGAGAAAGTGTAGAATGAGAGAGAAAAAGAAAGAGCTGCTGCATTCTTTTTTTCTTGAAATTTCCTAGACTTTCTGATAATTACCCAGCCATCTATATCCTAAACTGAATGGCTATGACTAAATTACCCCTTGTCCTAAACTTGTACCTCAAATATCCATAAGGGCAATTTTGTCCTTTGCTTTAAATCCTGCCATCCACAATTTGCATCCTATAATTCCCGCTACTCCCAGCATACTCACACAATCACCAATAAATTCCCAGTACCCACTAATTACCGGTAATGTACTAACTTACTAGGATACCCCGAACCGGGTATTTAGACCCCATTGTGACTTTTTCGCTATCTTGCTCATCGAGATCGCCTCTCGTCGAGTAAGCCAAATATATCCATATAATAATGTGGTCTCAATCACACAAGCACATATTCGCATTTATACCCCGAACGGGTCAAATTACTAATATACCCTTCTTATAAGAAACGGGCCCACATGCACATATTTAATATCTTTAAAATACAAGCATGATTATATTATAATATAATTCACATACTAATTCAATTATTGCCTCCCGGCCCCCCCTAATCCAGGCACTAAGCCTTATTAGGAAATTTGGGATGTTACAATACTACCCCTTGTTCTTTGCATCCAGGCACCATGAAGATGTATCGGGATCTAAAGACTTTATATTGGTGGCCTGGAATGTAGAAAGATGTGACTGAATATGTGGCTAAGTGCTTGACATGTCAGCAGGTCAAGGCTGAACATCAGAAACCAGTGGGGCTATTACAACCTTTGGATATCCTAGAGTGGAAATGGGAGGACATCACCATGGATTTTGTGACTGTCAGTATCCCGTGATCCATAGGGGGAAAGATTGGGTAAAAGCTGTGCAATCCCACATTGCCTGAGGAAGGTCAGGTGTGATGATTCTAAGACTGTGTAGGTATGGGACTACACAGTTGAAGAGGGCTCAAATGGATTGATGGGTACTACCTATGCCAACAAGATGCATCTTCTTTTCGATAACGTATCACTTGAGAACTCCAAAGTTAAGCGTGCTTGAATTGAAGTAGTCTCATGATGGGTGACCTCTTGGGAAGCTTACCCAGGAAGCGTGCGAGTGATGACAAAGCACGCTGGAAAGACTCATGTCGGTTTGTAGGGTCAGTCGTCATTTCAGGAAGCAGCCATAGTAACGTAGAGCGTTACAGATTTTGTGGTTGGATTGCCAAGGACTGTGTGTCAGCATGATTAGGTATGGGTTATTGTGGATCGGTATACCAAATGAGCTCATTTTTTACTAGTAAGGACGACTTATACAGCTGACCAGTATGCATATCTCTATGTGAGAGAGATAGTACGTCTTCATAGGGCTCTGAAGTCGATTGTGTGTCAGATTGGGACCTCACATTTACTTCCAAGTTATGGGGAAGTTTGCAGAAAGCTATGGGTACACAGTTGAAATTCAGTACAGCTTACCATCTTTAGATAGATGGTCACTCTGAGATGATGATTCAGATACTAGAAGACATGCTTCGGGCATGCATTTTGGAATTTGAAGGGTTCTGGAGTAAGTATTTTCCTTTGATAGAATTTTCTTGCAATAACAACTATCAGTCGACCATTGGAGTGGCTTCATATGAGATGTTTTATGGTAGGAAGTGTAGATCGCCCATTCACTGGGACGAGATGGGTGAAAGAAAATACTTGGGTCCTAAAGCAGTTCAGAGGACCAATGAGGCTATTGAAAATATTTGAGCTCAGATGCTTGTGTCGCAAAGTAGACAGAAAAGTTATTCAAATCTGAAGTGCAGGTACGTGGATTTCTAAGTGGGAGACTATGTCTGCCTTAGGGTTTCACCATTGAAAGGGGTGAAGAGGTTTGGGAAGAAAGGCAAGTTGAGCCCTAGATTTGTAGATACTTTTGAGATCCTAGAGATGATTGGTCAGGTGCCCTATAGGTGGGCCTTACTTCCAAAATTGTTGGGAGTGCATAATGTGTTCCATTTTTCGATGCTTTAGAAGTATGTATCGGATGCGACTCATGTATTGAGTTATGAAGATCTGGAGCTGCAGACAGATTTATCCTACGGGGAACAGCCAGTCCAGATATTAGACAGGAAGGACAAGGTCCTAATGAATAAAACTATACGTTTGGTTAAGGTATTATGGAGGAACAACAAGGTCGAGGGAGCAACGGAGGAATTGGAGTCAGATACGCCGGATCAGTATCCCAAGCTATTCAGGTAAAAATTTTAATGACAAAATGTAACGCCCTGGATAGCCAAGACCGTTACACTGTGTGTTTATAAAGGTGCAAGACTTGCTAATCAAGTAATTTATTTAGAAACGTGCTACTAAAACTATAATTGAACTAGGGTTAAAAGATTTCAGTCACAGAAGTTATATTTCTTATAATCAAACACTTTGAACATGAGATCCCATTAATAATAACGTTTAAAAGACAGCTTACAAAATTTCAGGATAAAAGTACAGCTACTAGCCACTCTAAGGGCAAAACAGACATTTAGGTCTTTCATGTCCTGTACCACTCCTCAGCCGAGGTGGCCGATCAGCTGACTATGTACATTCAGCCCCAAAGCTCTCCAACTCAGGACTGGTCCACTTTGCCTTTGCCTTTACCTGCACCACGTAGTACACGTGAGCCAAGGTTCAGCAAGAAACCAGATAACATAGCATAATCATTAAGCATTCAATTTACAAATCAACAATCAAACACCTCATAATGCATAGCCATATAGTCAACAATCCAAAACATTCATATAATCAAGTATTCAGTATACCAAGCTCAACATTTAACATTAATAAGCAATTCATATAATAAATAGGGTTGACGCCCTTAGGCCGCACCCCTTATTTACCCCACTGACTCCGGTCCGCTTAAACCGAGCTCATTGAATATTAAGTTGTCCTCGGCAACCAGTGGCCGAGCCGCGCCCTGTGCACAAATATTGATTCCGTCACTGTTAGGTCGTTTATCACATGTCCCATGGCATAATACCATCTATGACATCAAACATACATAGGGAACTCTTAGTCCCATCATTAACATATAACTGGGTGTAGTATCTTACCTTTATATTCCAATAGCGTTGTTCAATGATATCAACCTTCAAGCATGATCCTGTCCAAGCTCTAGCGTACATCTATTCACGGCCATAAATTAGAATCATCACCAAACTTAAATTCCAAAACCTAACCTCGGGACCAATCCCGAGCCCTCGGGAAGCCCTAATTCCACCAAACGGGGCGGTGGAATCAAACCCCGAGCCCCCTGGCAAAAACCTTAAGAAATAACCCAAAAACCATCTTCTGGAAACATGGTAGCACTACATCGTCCTAAAGTGGGCACTATGGTGCCAAAACCAGAGCCAAAACGCCCCAGACCACCAGGCCTAGCGCTGTAGCGCCCAAAGGCTAGCGCTACAATGTTAGTCATAGCACAGCCAAACCCTGGTTTTCTCCCTTCGATTTTCCTCGAGCCAAACCTCTACAAAATCCTTCCAAGCTTCAACCAAACACCAAAACAAGCCTACCATCATCTATAACACACCCCAAATGACCCAACCATATGAAACTTAAGCACATGCACCCCAAAATGAAGAAAATGCCATGATTGAGCTTGAAGCTCAAACTCAACAAAACACCAGAAATTTCATAACTTCAAAGCTACAATTTCATACCTTTGATAAAGAATTTCGACCTAGATTATCTTCCACACCTCCTTAGTTTTTACTCCTCAAAACCTCAGCCTTAATTCCCTAGAATTCCCATCAAAACTTAGCTCAGAAATCCATTTCAACACCAAAACCAAAAACTGAAGAAAACCTTGAAACTTACCTCAATTGGGTGAGTAACCTCTGCTAATCCTCAAGTTTAATCAAGGTCCATAACTCCAAGATCTAGCCCAAGCTCTCCCTGAGTTACAGCTCCAGAAAATCCCCAAGAATTGAAGAAGAATGGCCATCCAAGTGAGAGAAAAGGATTAGCCTAAGAGTTCTGTTTTTCCTTCCTTCCTTCCTTCCTTCTTTTCTTTTCTTTTTAGTTCCCTTTAGTTTCTAAACATTCCGCTAAGTGTAAAAAGGCAGAGTAATACTTATCCCTTATTAAGCCAAATGACCACATTGCCCTCCCAATAACAACTAAACCTTTAAATCATTCTAAGGGCACTTTAGTCATTACTCCCAATTCCCGCTAATTCCTCGAGTATCTTTAATATTTATTGCTTACTTCCCGACACCTAACTAATTACCAATTATATTCCTCAATATCAAATAATCTCCAATATACTTCTTGAATTCCCAAAAATACCCCCGGACTCCCACGAGCCGAGTATAAATCCCCGCCGTGACTTTTCCGCTAAACCGCTCACTAGGATCGCCTCGTGTCACAAGCTGCGGATATATCCACATAATAATGTGGTCTCAACAATTTCTCACAATTAATTACATTTATGCCCTAAACGGGCCAAAATTACGAATATGCCCTTATAACCTAATCAGGGCCTACATGCATACTAATACACATACTCATGCATTTTATCATTTAAATCACACACAATCCAATTATGCTCTCCCGACACACTAATCAAGGCCCTTAAGCCTTATTAGTAATTTTGGGTTGTTACAACTATCCCCTCCTAATGAGAATTTTTCCTCGAAATTTACCTGAATATCTTGGGATACTGATCTCGCATCGTTGACTCAAGCTCCCAGGTCGCCTTCTTGACTATACTATTCCTCCATAACACTTTAACTAGAGGAATCGTATTATTCCGTAGAACTTTATCCTTCCGATCCAAAATCTGAACCGGTCGCTCCTCATAAGATAGATCTGTTTGCAATTCCAGATCTTCATACTTCAACACATGTGTCGTATCTGAGACGTACTTTCGGAGCATAGAAACATGGAATACGTCATGAACTCCCAATAATGACGGTGACAAAGCTAACTTGTACGCCACCTGCCCGATCCTTTCCAGGATCTCAAAAGGTCTGATGAATCTAGGGCTCAACTTTCCCTTCTTCCCAAATCTCCTCACCCCTCGCAGTGGTGAAACTCAAAGAAACACGTGGCCCCAACCTGGAACTCCACGTCTCTATGCTTAGGATCAGCGTAGCTCTTCTGTCTGCTCTGTGAGGTGAGCATCCTAGCTCGGATCTTCTCAATAGCCTCATTCATCTTCTGAACCATATCCGGCCCCAAATACTTCCTCTCACCCATCTCATCCTAATGCATGGGTGATCTACATCTTCTCCCATATAACATCTCATAGGGAGCCACTCCAATCGTTGATTGGTAACTATTGTTGTACGAAAACTCAATCAACGGGAGATACTTACTTCAAGATCCCTCAAAATTGATCACACACGCCCTGAGCATATCCTCCAATACCTGAATTGTCCTCTCAGACTGTCCATCAGTCTGAGGATGAAAGGTCGTGCTGAACTTCAGCTGAGTTCCCATAGCGTTTTGCATACTACGCCAAAACTTGGATGTAAAGATAGGATCCCGGTTTGACACAATAAACTTAGGAACCCCATGGAGACGTACGATCTCCCTCATATATAACTCTTCATACTGATCCACTGTATATGTCGACCTCACTGTAAGAAAATGAGCTGACTTGGTGTATCTATCCACAATCACCCACACCGAGTCATGAAGCCCTACAGTCCTGGGTAAACCTCCCACAAAGTCCATCGTAATATCCACCCATTTCCACTCGGGAATACCCAAAGGCTGAAGCAACCTTGCTAGTCCCTAATGCTCAGCTTTCACCTGCTGACAGGTTAAACATCTGGCCACGTACTCCACTACATACTTCTTCATCCTGGGCCACCAATATAACGTCCGTAGGTCCTAATACATCTTTGTGGGTACCCGAATGAAGTAAGTACAACGTAGTATGCGACTTATCCAATATCTCTCGTCTGATTCCCACATCAGTTGGGACACAAATCCGTCCCTGATACCGTAGCAAACCAACCTCAGAAATAGCATAGTCCTTAGCTACCCCCGCTAAGACATTCTCCCTAACCTCATATAATTGAGCGTCTACCAACTGACCTTCTTTAATCCGCTCTAGCAGGGTCGACTGTAGAGTAATATTGGCCAACCGGCCCGCCACCAATTCTATTCCTTCTCTGGCCATCTCATTGACTAACTCTCTCGAGATCTGGGTGGAACTATACAACTGACCCAGAGCCCTCCGGCTCAACGCATCCGCCACTACATTGGCTTTCCCCAGATGGTAAAGAATATCATAGTCATAGTCCTTTACCAACTTCAGCCAACGTCTCTGCCTCATGTTCAGGTCCTTTTGTGTGAAGATGTACTTCAAACTCTTGTGATCGGTGTATATCTCGCACTTCTCCCCATACAAGTAGTGGCGCTAAACCTTCAGTGCGAATACCACCGATGCTAGCTCCAAATCGTGGGTAGGATACCGCTGCTCATACTCCTTCAGCTGTCGTGACACATAAGCTATAACATTCTCATTCTGCATAAACACATAGCCCAAACCCAACCTAGATGCATTGCAATAGACAACAAACTTCCCTTCCTCCGAAGGAAGACTTAACACATGTGCAGCAATCAGTCGCTGCTTCAACTCTTGAAAGCTGTTCTCACACTTGTTTAACCAGACAAACTTCAAATTCTTCCGTGTCAATTCTGTCATCGGTGCTGCTAAATTCGAGAAGCCTTCCACAAACCGTCTATAGTAACCCGCTAAACCAAGAAACATCTGAACCTCTGAGGCGTTCCTCGGCCTCGGCTAATCCCTAACTGCCTCCACCTTAGATGAATCCACCTTAATCCCATCTGCACCAACAATATATCCAAGGAATGTCACTTCTGGTAGCCAAAACTCACATTTCTTAAACTTGGCCTACAACTGGTGCTCTCTCAACCTCTGTAGAACCTATCGTAGATGTCGCTCGTGCTCTGCCTCTGAACTGGAGTACACTAAGATGTCATCGATGAAGACAATAATCAATTGATCCAAAAAATCCTTGAACATCCTGTTCATTAGGTCCATGAAGGCTGCTGGGGCATTGGTCAAACCAAATGACATGACCATAAACTCATAGTGCCCATACCTCGTTCGAAAGGCTGTGTTCGGGATATCCTCGTCCTTGATCCTTAGCTGGTGATAACCAGATCGAAGATCATTCTTTAAGAACACTGTCTTACCTTGCATCTGATCGAACAAGTCGTTAATCCTTGGTAGAGGATACTTATTCTTGATAGTTAACTTATTCAATTCCCTGTAGTCTATACACATTCTCAGAGTCCCGTCTTTCTTCTTAACAAACAAAACTGGAGCACCCCATGGCGAGTAACCAGACTTGATGAACCCCAAATCCAGAAGCTCTTGTAACTGTATCTTCAACACCTTCAGTTCTGCCGGTGCCATTCTATATGGTGTCCTCGACACTGGCTTTGTCCCTGGTGCCAACTCGATAACAAACTGAATCTCCCTGCGTGGCGACAACCTTGGTAAGTCCTCAGGGAATACATCCAAGAACTCACAAAGCAATCTGGTCTTCTCCGGCCCTGCTGGCGAAACTCTAGTGGTATCCACCACGCTAGCCAAAAAACCTACACATCCTCCCTATAGTAAATCTCTGGCTCTCAGCGTTGATATTCTGGGTACGCGGGGTCCATGCACCGCTCCCACAAAGACGAAGGGATCCTCACCCTCTGGCTCAAAGGTCACTATCTTTTTCTTGCAGTCAATAGTAGTCCCATATCTGACCAGCTAATCCATGCCTAAAATCATATCAAAGTCCTCCATACCCAACTCAATCAAGTCTAATGACAATTCTCTATCATCAACTATCACTGGCAGTGCTCTAACCCATCTCCTAGAGACCACCAGTTCTCCTATAGGCAATATAGTCCCAAACCCCGTAGTATAATACTCACTAGGTCTACACAGTCTATCAATCACCTTACTAGAAACAAATGAATGTGTAGCACCAGAGTCAATCAATACAGTAAAAGGAGAGCCAGCGCTAGAAATTTGACCTGGCTCTGTAGCCGTGCTTGCATGTCTGCCATAAGTTGCTACCAGTTCTCAGGGATTGGCAGAGGAGTCTGGCCCTGGTCATCATCTCTTGACTCAGACCGGCGTAAGTCGTACAAATCGTCTTGGATGCATAGCTATCCAAGTTAATCTGCAATCAACGACTCGGCGGTCAGCCTATGATGACAGGGTAATAATCCTTCCATGATCCACCATTAGAACTCAAACATTCACAACAATCAAGATATAACAGTTTATCCAAGTATTCATCCATATATTCATTCACATGCATAGCAATGCTTATAAGCATGCCTCAATATCATCACACAATAGTCAAGGGTCAGGCCCTATCAGTATCTCATGCTCCCTATTAATCAAGCAAATATCAACATTCATATTCCTTTCTAATCATTCAAGCACATAACCATGTATACACAATTACCAAACCTTGAGTCGAGCTTGTCTTTCGCAGCGAATGTACATGTCTAGCCAGTCTTCAGGAACCCTTAAACCTAGGGCACTTTGATACCAAGTTATAACGCCCTGGATAGCCAAGACCGTTACATTGTGTGTATATAAAGGTGCAAGACTTGCTAATCAAGTCATTTAGTTAGAAACGTGTCACTGAAACTATAATTGAACTAGGGTTAAAATATTTTGGTCACAGAAGTTATATTTCTTATAATCAAACACTTTGAACATGGGATCCCATTAATAATAACATTTAAAAGATAAACTTATAAATTTTCAGGATAAAAGTACAGCTACTAGCCACTCTAAGGGCAAACACAGACATTTAGGTCTTTCCCGTCCTGTACCACTCCTCGGCCGAGGTGGCCGATTAGCTGACTATGTACATTTAGCCCCAAAGCTCTCCAACTCAGGACTGGTCCACTTTGGCTTTACCTTTACCAGCACCACGTAGCACCCGTGAGCCAAGGCCCAGCAAGAAACCAAATAACAGAGCATAATCATTAAGCAATCAATTTACAAATCAGCAATCAAACACCTCATAATGCATAGCCATATACTCAATTATCCATAATATTCATATAATCAAGTATTCAGCATACCAAGCTCATCATTTAACATTAATAAGCAATTCACATAATAAACAGGGTCGACGCCCTTATTTACCCCACTGACTCCGGTCCGCTTAAACCGAGCTCAGTGAATATTAAGCTGTCCTCGGCAACCAGTGGCCGAGCCGCGCCCTGTGCGCAAATATTGATTCTGGCACTCTTAGGCCGTTTATCACATGTCCCATGGCATAATACCATCTATGACATCAAACATACATAGGGAACTCTTAGTCCCATCATTAACATATAACCGGGTGCAGTTTCTTACCTTTAGATTCTGATAGCGTTGTTCAATGAGATCAACCCTCAAGCATGATCCCGTCCAAGCCATAGCGTACACCTAGTCACGACCATAAATTAGAATCATCCCCAAACTTCAATTCCAAAACCTAACCTCGGGACCAATCCCGAGCCCTCGGGAAGCCCTAATTCCACCAAACGGTGTGGTGGAATCAAACTCCAAGCCCCCGACCAAAAAACCCTAAGAAATAACCCAAAAACTCTCTTCTGGAAACAGGGTAGCGCTACAGCGTCCTAAAGTGGGTGTTATGGCGCCAAAACTAGAGCGAAAATTCCCCAGACCACCAGGCCTAGCGCTGTAGCCCAAAGGCTTGCGCTATAGCGCTAGTCACAACACAACCAAACCCTGGTTTTCTCCCTTCGATTTTCCCTGAGCCAAACCTCTACAAAATCCTTCCGAGCTTCAACCAAACACCTAAACAAGCCTACCATCATCTATAACTCACCCCAAATGACCCAACCATATGAAACTTAAGCACATGCACCCCAAAAATGAAGAAAATGCCATGATTGAGCTTGAAGCTCAAACTCAACAAAACACCATAAATTTCATAACTTCAAAGCTACAATTTCATACCTTTGATAGAGAATTTCGACCTAGATTATCTTCCACACCTCCTTAGCTTTCACTCCTCAAAACCTCAGCCTTAATTCCCTAGAATTCCCATCAAAACTCAGCTCATAAATCCATTTCAACACCAAAACCAAAAACTGAAGAAAACCTTGAAACTTACCTCAATTGGGTGAGTAACCTATGCTAATCCTCAAGTTTAATCAAGGTCCATAACTCCAAGCTCTAGCCCAAGCTCTCCCTGAGTTACAGCTCCAAAAAATCCTCAAGAATTGAAGAAGAATGGCCAACCGAGTGAGAGAAAAGGGTTAGCTTAAGAGTTCTGTTTTTCCTTCCTTCCTTCCTTCTTTTCTTTTCTTTTTCAGCTCCCTTTAGTTTCTAAACATTCCGCTAAGTGTAAAAAGGCAGAGTAATACTTATCCCTTATTAAGCCAAATGACCACATTGCCCTCCCAATAACAACTAAACCTTTAAATCATTCTAAGGGCACTTTAGTCATTACTCCCAATTCCTGCTAATTCCTCGTGTATCTTTAATATTTATTGCTTACTTCCCGACACCTAACTAATCACCAATTATATTCCTCAATATCAAATAATCTCCAATATACTTCTCGAATTCCCAAAAATACCCCCGGACTCCCACGAGCCGAGTATAAATCCCCGCCGTGACTTTTCCGCTAAACCGCTCACTAGGATTGCCTCGAGTCACAAGCTGCGGATATATCCAAATAATAATGTGGTCTCAACAATTTATCACAATTAATTACATTTATGCCCTAAACGGGCCAAAATTACGAATATGCCCTTATAACCTAATCAGGGCCTACATGCATACTAATACACATACTCATACATTTAATCATTTAAATCACATATAATCCAGTTATACCCTCCTGGCACACAAATCAAGGCTCTTAAGCCTTATTAGTAATTTTGGGTCGTTACACGAAATTCCTGTAAGGAGGGTATAATTGTAACATCCTAAATTTTCTAATCAGGCTAAGTCCCTTGACTAGTGTGTCGGGAGGACATAAACAAATATTATGTGCATTTTATGATTATATGAATTATGTGACTTACATTATGATATGACTATTGTAGTATGTTTAGGTGTATTAAGTATGGATGTGGGCTTGTTTCTTATTAGAAAAGTATTTTTGTGATTTTGACATGTTGATGGTATATTTGTAAATATATGTGTTTTGTGATTTAGACCACATTATTATGTGGATATATTTGAGTTATTCAGCATGAGACGATCATAGTGAACAAATTAGCGGAAGAGTCACAACAAGGTTAAATACCCGACCCGGGGTGAGCCTAGGGGTATTTTGGTAATTTAACACATTACTGGGATTTATTGGTGATATCTCCCAATAACTCCTAAGCGGTCGCAGTAGTAATCGGGCTTTGTCGTATCCACAGAGAGGCAAACACAACTAAAGATTAGATTAGTAAATAAAAGATAAAATTAAAGTAGAATTGAAGAAATGGATTTCATGAAAGAAAAATGATAGATTAAGGAAAGCGATCAGATAAAGAGCATGGCAAGGTAGAGATGCAGTGCTGTAAAACCTATTCTAATATTGATATTAATTCAAAACACCGTTGCAATTCTACACCATTAATTGCAACTGGAAGGTGTATATGTTAAAAACACAAATTAAATAATTTAGATTAAATTGAATCTAACTCCTAATTTCATAGCTTATCATATTATATATCCAAGAGCGACAAAATATGTAATGACCCGAAATCCCTAATGCAGTTTAATGGCTGGATTAGTAGGCCGGGAGGGCTATAATTGTTTAAGTATTCCATTAAATGATTATATGCATGCTTATGTGAATTATATTATAATATGATGTTAAATGCATGCATGTGGGTCCACATTTGATTATTAGAGCATTTTGGTAATTTGGCCCGTTGAGGGCATATTTGTGTATTTTGGTGCATATTGTGATTTATGGATGAGATCCCATTATTATGGGGATATATTCGAGCTATTCAACATGAGACGGTCTTATATTGCAGATTAGCAGTTTTGTCATAACGGGGTCAATTATTGGGATATTGGATAATGAGAATGGTTATTTGATGATATATTGGGAGTTACTGAGATCAGGAGGAAATTTTGGGAGTTTTGACTATTTTTCCCCCGGGGATTGTTTTGGGACCCCGAGCATTAGGTTTTATTTGAGGTTACTTAAGTCTGAAGTAGTCTGACAGATAGAACCGTACGTTAAAAACACTTTCTCTCTCTCCCGTTAACCTTTGTGACGTTCGTGGCAATTTCGAAGAAATCTTGAGTTCTAGGAGTCAAAATCAACCGAGGATCGAGGCATAGCGATCCTAGGGAAGATTAGAAGCTTCTTAACCGAAGGATTTAATGAGATACAACCCAATCAAAGGTAATCTAAGCTTTAAGTTTTTAGAGTTTCTAAGCTTTGAATTGGATTTTGTGAATCAATGAGTTTCTGATTCACTTGAGCCTAGGGATTTGGTGATTTTGGATCATTGGGATGTTTGGGAACTTTGATTTTTGGATTTGGAGATGTTTAGGTATGTTTTTGGAAGGTTTAAAATGGAGAAAAACGAGGTTATGGCAGGTTCCCAGGTGGGGGCCGCGGCGCTTGCTCCTGGTGTGGTTGGGGGTCGCGGCTCAAGGTTCTAGGGCTGCAACTCATGAAGGGTTTTGAGGCCAATTGGGTGTTTTGATCATGGGAACTCAGTTTTAGGCCTCAGGATCATTCCTACTGCTTGGATTAGTGGGATTCAATGTCCCGGATGCTAGATCTTGGCTCGGGAACCCTTGTTATTCAATTTATTGATGGTATCCCATATTTGGTTATGACTAGGTGACTGCTAAGGAACTTAAAGGTTGACCGTTCTCAAGGGTTGTTCTTATACTAATTCTCACTTGAATCAAAGGTAAGAAAATTGCACCCCATATGTGACCTGCATGGTTATTCTTGATGCATGTTGGATGTTTAAATGTGAACATTGATAGCATATCAAATGCTTAGCAATCTTGCTCACTTGTGTATGGTTATTATTGAGGCATGTCGGGTGTTTAAATGTGATGCACGAGAAACATGTGTTTAGGGCATGCCATGAATGCTGAATATGAGACTGATCAAAGCTTGAGTCTCTGTGTTTGTGCATGATCATAATTGTGCTAGCAACTGTTAAGTAAGCATGTTGAATGCCCTATGTTTGGATATTTGACATATGATATATGCCTGGTAGCATTACTTACTTGTGTGTGGCATTGACTCATTAGTCAGAATTAGCAATGGTGTCAGTATCAACTGTGAAGCTGTGACTCATTAGTCAAGTTCGGTAGTGGTACTGAGCACTGGTCATATGGTATTGACTCATAAGTCAAGAACGGTCTTAGCGTGTTTAATGCAAGCCGATAAAAGATTAGATCTAATCGACATCTGCATTAAATGACTCAAAAGAGCGTTAATGCCGGACCGACCTCAAGTTCGATGAATACTATAAGAACTTGTCTAGCCAAAGGCTAGTTACTTAGAGCCACAATGACTATTTAGTCACATGGTTGTGGGTGTCGAGCCCAGTGTGACTTACCCATCATTCACTCATCTGTTTAAGCTAGTGACTTGCTCATCAGTCACTCATTATGGTTTACCAGAACCTCAAGTGTTAAACCACTCATTTGATTAAGAGCTATAAGCTCCTTCATGGTTATTGTAAACACAAAGTGATATTCACTTATATGTTCAGAGCTTGTATGATTATCATGATCATCATTTGATATTATATGTTTGCATCATTGTGTTTTCTTGCTGGGCTTTGGCTCATGGATGTTATGTGGTGCAGGTAAAGGGAAAGAAAAGCTCACCCAACCTTGAGTAGAGAGCTTAGGTGGTGCTGTGTACATATGCGGCCGCTTGACCACCACAGCCAAGGAGTTCTTAAGGGAACTAGGGGGTTTACCCTATTTTTCCCGCTTAGATCGGCGGGTTGTAAATTTTAAACAGTAATGACCATTTTGCATTGTAAATAACTTGTAAACGTTTATATTGGCCCATGAACAGTTTTATGTTTTAAATAAAATATATCATTTTCTTTTGATTGGTTTTCCACCTTAACCTGTTAATAACACGTAGAAGCACGTTTTTAACCAAATAACTCGGGTAGTGAGTTAAATTCACAGTTTATCGTTCACTGTAACGGTCTTGGGGCATACAGGGCGTTACAAAATACCACTGGCAGAATTCAATAAAAGACATGCAATATAAAAAATATACTAAAACAAATTAATAATCTAAGTTACATAAGAAAAGCATGACTGAACTTATGTAAAAGCTGCTAAATAATTTTAGAAAAAAATTAGAAGATGAGAAACAAAATAATTAATGAGATATGGAAATGAAGCATATGAAGAATCAATATCACTATTGAGAATGAGAAGTACAACAACTACACTCTAACCTCACCAATATTTCTAAAATAATTTACTCATTTTTGTCACCTAAAACAAGCAAAATTAAACTAGAAATAAGAAAAGAAACAAAATAACAAAGTGTCTTTTTTTCCACTCTACAATATGATCATTTACACTAGTATTGGTTCCTTATTTATAGAGAAAATAGGACCCAAAATGTGTAAAATCGTGTACAAAATAGTGGGGGAAGTGGTTGCAAAATTGGAGCAAAGTGGGACAAGTGTTGGCTGGTGGAGTGGGGACAAGGAGCCATGTTTCGTGCGGTGAGTGGCTGGGCCAAAAAGGTGGCAGTGGAGTGGGAACATGGCAGGCAGCGCGGGGACAGCTGGCTGAGTGACAAGCTGCGTCGGGACGTGTGTCAGGTGGAGTGGCAGGCGTGGTCGGGCGCGTGGGGAGCATTTGTTGGCGGCGTGGGACCCGCGGGGCAGGCGCGTCAGGCCGCTCGGCGTCAGGTGGCAGCGCGTCAGGCGGCTCGTCAGCGGCTTGACATGGCTTGGCTCGGCTCGCGGCTCAGCTCGACTTCGCTCCGTGGGCACAGTTGAAAACTTGAGCCTGGGCTCATCCTAGGCTTATTTGGGCCAATTCATCTTCAAAAATGCCATTTTTTTTCATGATTTCTTCAATTAGAATCCTTTCTTTCTTTTTTCTTTTTCTTTGTGTCAAAATACATTTTATTTCCTCAGAATTGAACACAAATTAAATTAAAATTAATATTTTCAAATATAAAATATATGACAATAAATCCATGAAAATATTAATTAAAACTTAATTAATTTTAACTTTAAGACTTATGATATTTTTGAGCACCAATCACAACCCCTAACCAGCTTATTGCTAGTCTCTAGCAATTCAAGCGAAATGATAAATGTTAACATGATATATTTCAGGTAAAAAATTATAAAAGAACTTGAGTATTAACACAAAATATTAGTAACAAGTTAACAAGAGTTATCAAAATTTCTTTGAATAAATCTAAAGTTGTGAGTGTGTGCACCAACTTGAACCTCGTTACCGCAAACCATAGCACATAAAGCCTTCGAAATTATGCCAAGTAAAACTCTCAACTCCATTAACCTCTCATGTGATTGAAAACATTTAAAGTTAAGGGTTTCTCTCATGGAGTTGGAAATAAAGAAGTGATCATCAAATGGATATATATATTTAAGACAAACTTTTAAATAGTCATTGAAACGAAGATAGGAAATAAATTATTTAGACAACCACCATAAAGAGTACCACAAAACCAGTTTTTCGAGAATTCTAAGTTAAATAGACAATCTTTATATTTATTCTAAGAGTCAAAAAATAAAACATGAAATTAGTAAACACAATTTTTTTTTTGACACAAGAGACAACATAATTGAAAATGATAAAACTATTGCTCTTGTGTTTTTTTTTTTTTTCTCCTTTCCTCTTTTTTTTTTTTTTTGAAGAACATAATAAAAGGCTCTCTAATAAGATTTGTCTATAGAAAATATTATCCCTAAAACATCATCCATTCATACCACAATACCTTGTCCAAATAATTACAACCATTTCTAAGAATCAATAAAAAAAATTTAAAGTTGTTTTCTCAAGTCTCACCTCTCACAGAAAAGAATGAATTCGTAAACATGGAAAATTTCTAAGCAAATATGTGCTAACAACCATCTTACCACAACGTTTGGCATGTGCATTAGGTAACTCTAGAGAAACTCTTAGTAATACAGATAACAAAAATTGACTCAAAAGTAACATTTTGCAAGAATAAATAAGTAATTTTATAAAATTTGATCATGAAAATATTAGTATGACAAAAATCAACACGAACGTGCATGAATATGCTCACCACCCCCCCAAAAAATAAGACAATGTCCTCATTGTTTAAAAATATATACACGAAAAGCGTGAATTGAGAACAAGTAGAGAGTGAGCTAACGCAAAATGATATGATATTGATTCTTAGAAAAAGAAAAATAATTGACAAGACAAACTATCATAATAAAATAAAAAGGAAAAACAAAACAAATAACAAAAATAAAGCATACCAGAAATAAAGCATACCAGAAATAAAGAAAGGAAGGAAAGATAGAACCTAATTAGTCTTGGCAAACCGGAGAAAAGTCTCCTCAGGTTGGTTCACCAACTCAATATTCTTGACTATCCAGTATCAAAAATAAATTTTCTTCTATCCCGTGTCTAAAAAATGGAAGTATTAGTAACATTCTCAGGATAAAGAAAATGTTCGTTTTTAGTATCGTGGAGGAAATTGTGTGATTGATTCTTTAAGAAAATTTCTCGAATTTCCTCCACAATAAGGTCTATCACATCAGTATGATAACACTTGTTTTCATTCGGAGTTGTTGGAATAATTTCAGCATGAGGAATATTTTCACTCTGAATAGTAATAACATCATCCTCATCAAATTTGTTGGAAATAGGATTAGAGATTGGTGCCATTGTTTCCTCATTTGTTTGGAATTGGCTGAAACAATGTGACTTAACTTTGTCGGTTAATTCTGAAAATTGAGTCCGAATTTCTCTAAGTTCCTCCATCATGTGTTTAGTAATGTTTCTTATGTGTTTAGTAAAGTTTATTTGTTCCTCCATAAATGTGTATAATGCTTTTTCTAAGGAATTTGTATTAGTCCAGGCATTATGTGGAGGTTCATGGTAAGAGTTAGAAAAATCGTGCTCAACATTCATACTAGATGGTGCCAATTCCCAACCAATCGGTGCACGGTAGTTGTACATAGACTTCCAACTTGAAGCAACAGGGTTTTTCCAGCTAAGATTATTATTCTTGTAGTAATAATAGTATTGAAAAACTTCCTCCCTTTCTCTAAGAGTTGAGTAATCTTGAGTAAAATGGTCGACTCTTTCACAGTCAAAATATGGTTCATCATACTCTACCCTTATGAACTCGTTACTTTCTCGACCATACTTAGCTTTCAAGTTTTCGAATTCTCTAGTCAAGAATTCTACTTCAGATTTAATGTTCTCTCTTTTGCTAAGTTGGTGGGCACCTCTAAAATTGCTAGTACCCTCAGTAGCACTAGATTTTGGATTGTGTTGAAGTGAAGAGAGATATTTTGGATAATAGTACTCAAAACGTCGATAATCTTCTTCATTCATTTGTTATTTTTTTTAATTATTTTTTTGTAAGTATTATAAGCGCAAGTGTGTAATAGTGTAACAAATATTCACCAAAAATGTTCCCAGGCCAATTGGGAAGGCTGCTAAGGTACCACTTTAGACCCAAGAGTTTTTCTAGAATTCCCCAAGGTTCTTAGAAAAGGTTGGAGGGTAACGCTAACACATACCTTATTTAAGAACCAATTTTTCTAAGACAGAACAAGTTTGGTTTTTTACTGATTTCCAAAATTACACAAATGTTCTCAATCTTTTGTTTTAATAAAAAATTTTATTTTTATTATTATTTTTTTGGAAAAAAAAATAAAACTAAATCTAAAAAATAAAATCCTAAACCTAAACCTAAAAGTAAAAGTAAAATGAATAAATAAATAAATAAATAAAAATGAGCCCAAAAACAAAAATTAAAAACAAATAAACAAACTAAAAATAAAAATAAACCTAAAAGTAAAATAAATAATTAAAAAAACTTGAATAAATACAAAAAAAGAAACTAAAAATAAAAATTACTAAGGAAAAAAAATTAAAAGAGAAATAAAAAAAATTATACTACTTTTTTTTAATAAAAAAAATTTAATTTACTATGCAAACCTTTAATTGTAGAATTACCTCCCCGTCAACAGCGCCAAAAATTGATATCGTCCAATAACTCCTAAGTGGTCACAGTAGTAATCGGGTTTTGTCGTATTTATAGAGAGGCAAACACAACTAAAGATTAGATTAGTAAATAAAAGATAAAAATAAAGTAGAATTGAAGAAATTGATTTCGTGAAAGAAAAATGATAGATTGAGGAAAGCAATCAGATAAAGAGCATGGCAAGGTAGAGATGCAGTGCTGTAAAACCTATTCTAATTGATATTAATTCAAAATACAGTTGTAATTCTACACCATTAATTGCAACTGGAAGATGTATATGTTAAAAACACAAATTAAAAAATTTAGATTAAATTGAATCTAACTCCTAATTTCATAGCTTATCATATTATATATCCAAGAGTGACAAAATACCACTGGCAGAATGCAGTAAAAGACATACAATACAACAAATATACTTTAATAAATTAACAATCTAAGTTACATAAAAAAAGCATGACTGAACTTATATAAAAGCTGCTAAATAATTTTAGAAAAAAAATTAGAAGATGAGAAACAAAATAATTAATGAGATATGGAAATGAAGAATAAGAAGAATCAATATCACTATTGAGAATGAGAAGTACAACAACTACACTCTAACCTCACCAATATTTCTAAAATAATTCACTCATTTTTGTCACCTAAAACAAGCAAAATTAAACTAGAAATAAGAAAAGAAACAAAATAACAAAGTGTCTTTTTTTCAACTCTACAATCTGATCATTTACACTAGTTTTGGTTCTAAATTAATAGAGAAAATAGGACCCAAAATGTGTAAAATCGTGTATAAATTAGTGGGGGAAATGGCTGCAAAATTGGAGCAAAGTGGGACAAGTGTTGGTTGATGGAGTGGGGACAAGGAGCCATGTGTCGTGCGGTGAGTGGCTGGGCCAAAAAGGTGGCAGTGGAGTGGGAACATGGCAGGCAGCGCGGGGACAGCTGGCTGAGTGACAAGCTGCGTGGGGAAGATCCAGATGCACTTCTCCCCATGGGAAAGATCCAGCTGCCGATTACGCTGGGGAGTGAATTGCAGCACTCGTTCAAGTTCTGCACCTTTGTAGTGGTGGACTGCCCCACCGCTTACAACGTCATTTTTGGCCAGCCCGCATTGGTCGAGTTCGGAGCCATCACCTCCATCCGCCATCTTTGCATGAAGTTCCCATGCGACAGCGGAGGGGTAGGAACTGTCCGGGGAGACCAGAAGAGCGCCCGAAAGTGCTACCATGTGTCAGCCCAGCCCATATACATGATCCGGGAAGAACCCGTTGAGGACTTCGTCGAACCAATTCCCCTCCCGCCTACTGAGAGGGCGTTCCAGGAAGAAGATGACCTGGACCCACGGATAGGGGACGACAGCGTCCTGGAGCCAATGGACGAGATAGAAGAGGTGTGCATCAGCGACACCGATCCGACCTGGATCGTCTAAGTCGGAAAAAGTCTGCTGGCAGACGTTCGGGCCGCCATCATCGCCCAAGTTAAGGGAAACTAGGATATCCTGGCCTGGTCTCACTCAGACATGACTGGGATCAACCGCAATATCATTTGCCACGCGTTAAGTATTGACCCAAACGCGACCCCGATCCGCCAGAAACGCAGGCCTTTGGGGACGGAGAGGGCCGAAGCCCTTAAGCTGGAGGTTGAAAAGCTGTCTTCCATCAACTTCATACGCGAGGCTGTGTACCCTGTGTGGCTGGCCAATCCCGTCTTGGTGCCAAAACCGAACGGGACGTGGAGAACATGCATTGACTTCACGGACCTCAACAAAGCCTGTCCGAAGGACTGTTTCCCACTGCCCCGGATCGACCAAATGGTGGATGCTACGTTCGGATACGAGATCTTGAGCTTCATGGACGCTTACTCCGGCTACAATCAGATCTCTATGCACGTGGCAGATCAGGAGCACACCAGCTTCCAAACCGACAAGGGAATCTACTGCTACATAGTCATGCCTTTCGGACTGAAGAATGCCGGAGCAACTTACCTAAGGCTTGTCAATCGAATGCCCTGAGCCCAGTTAGGGTGAAACATGGAGGTATACATCGATGATATGCTGGTCAAGTCCAAGACGTCCCAGAACTATTCGGATGACCTGGCGGAGGCTTTCGCAATCATCCAGAAGTACTGGATGAAGCTGAATCCCAAAAAGTGCACTTTTGGCGTGGCCTCCGGGAAGTTCCTAGGCTTCATAGTGAGTTTTTGGGGAATAGAAGCCAATCCAGATAAGATCAAGGCACTGATTGATATGGCCTCTCCCCGAAAGCATAAGGACGTACAAAGCCTGACGGGGCGAATAGCCGCCTTGAGCCGCTTCGTTTCCAAAGCCACGGACAAGTGCATCCCGTTCTTCAACGTCCTTTGGGGAAGCCAGCATTTCAAATGTTCACCCAAATGTGAAGAGGCCTTTTGTAAGCTGAAAGAACACTTGGCCCAAGCCCCAATCCTGGAAAAACCGGTAGAAGGGGAGCCTCTGTATCTATACTTGACGTGACTGAGCATGCGATCAGCGCCGCGTTGGTCAGAGAGGAAGAAAGGGCACAGCTCCCGGTATACTATGTAAGCAAGCGATTGCTGGACGCTGAGTCTCGGTACCCATTGATCGAAAAGCTGACTTTTTGCTTGCTGATGGCATCCCGAAAGCTTTGACCTTTCTTTCAGGCCCACGCCATAAAGGTCCTAACCAACCATCCCCTGTGGCAGGTGTTACAGAAGCCCGAGTCATCGGGAAGACTCCTGAAGTGGGCCATGGAGCTAAGCCAGTTTGATATATCCTACGCCCCTAGGGTGTCCATCAAGGGACAGGCCCTGGCCGATTTCATCGTTGAATGTTCCGAGGTTCCTCCGGAAGACAATATTTCCGAAGCCCTCGCGGCGCCCTTATGGAAAGTCTTCGTGGACGGAGCCTCGAATGAGAATGGGGCCGGGGCTGGGATCATCTTGGTATCACCGCAGGGGCACCAATTACAAAATGCCCTCCGTTTCCAGTTCAAGGCGTCGAATAACGAAGCGGAGCACAAAGCTGTCCTAGCCGGGCTGCATTTGGCCCGGGAGGTAGGGGCAGCGAACCTGGAAATCTACAGCGATTCCCAGCTAGTTTTCAGACAAATCTCGAGGGAATATCAGACTAAAGGAGAGAGAATGGCAGCCTACGTGACTCAAACGAGGGAAATGCTACAGGTATTCACAAAGCATTCCATCCGCTAGATACACTAGCAAAACTGGCCACCGACGCCGAGGTAGAGCTAGCCGGACTGGTCCCCGTCAACCATCTTCCCGTCCTAAGCATCAGGGCCCCCGCGCTCCACACCGTCGATCACTCCACTTCTTGGATGGGACCGCTCATCCGTTACCTGTCTACCGGGGAAGTTCCAACCGACCAGGCCGCAGCCAGGACACTCAAGTACCAAGTCCACCGATATGTCATGATGGACAGAAAACTCTATCATCGGGGTTTATCCATGCCTTACCTCAGATGTGTGTCTGGGACTGAGCTGAGCGCCATCATGCATGAAGTGCACGAAGGTTTTTGCGGAGATCACACTGCCGGGCCCAGCCTATCCAAGAAGATCCTGCGCCAAGGATACTTCTGGCCAACCATGAAGAAAGACTGTATTGACTACGTCCGCAAGTGCGAACAGTGCCAGAGGTACGCGAAGGTCCCACGGGCCCCCCCGACAGAGATAACCTTGATGACAAGCCCCTGGCCCTTCGCAGTGTGGGGGATCGATCTCGTCGGATCCCTCCCGACCGGGAAAGGAGGGGTAAAGTATGCCATCGTGGCCGTGGACTATTACACGAAGTGGGTTGAGGCAGAGCCCATGAACACAATCACTTCCAAAACGGCCTTAGATTTCATCATCAATAACATAGTGTGTCGGTATGGCCTCCCCTACAAAATCGTGTTCGACAATGGGAAGCAGTTCGACAGCGCCCACTTCACAGATTTTTGCGAAAGGCATGGTATAGTGAAGAGCTTCTCCGCGGTTGCCAGGCCCCAGGAAAACGGGCAGGCAAAAGCCGTGAAAAAAATCCTGAAGGGGACGCTGAAGAAAAAACTCTAGGCCTGTAAGAGCAAATGGCCCGAGGAACTTCCCCGCATACTATGGGCTTACCGGACGACCGAGAGGACGTCAACCGGACACACTCCCTACTCTATGGTTTATGGATGCAAAGCCGTCATCCCGATCGAAACGACCGTCCCGTCCCACCGACGAGACACGTATGACCCCGCCCAGAACCACGCCTTACTCCAAGAATCACTAGATCTCATCGAAGAGATCCGGGAAGAGTCGCAGGTGTAGCTGAAGATGTACCAAGGAAAGGTCGCGCGACACTTCAACTCTAAAGTCAAAACTCGTAAGTTTGGAACCGGCGACTTGGTCTTGCGAAGAGTCTTCCCTGCTACTCAAGATCCGAGAGTGGGGGTTCTGGGCCCAAATTGGGAGGGGCCGTACGAGATCCAGCACGAGGTGTGCCCCGGGACATACCGCTTAAAGCGGCTCGATGGCTCGGAAGTCCCACGAGCTTGGAATGCGGAACATCTCCGTAAATACTATCAGTAGTCAGGAGAGCGGTTCCCAGTTTGATATTTTCGTTGTAAATAATGTACGCCTCAAGGCGACCCTTTTTCAAATAATGAAAATGGAGTGTGCAAAACGTCATAAAGGAATGTTGTAAAACTATGCTAATCTTTCTCAAGTGACCCCAGACCCGTCTCCGCTCACTTGCGGGAGGTATCCCGGGTATAGACAAATACCTGGCGGGGCGCACGCTCAGGCTAGTCCCGACTCGGACCAACAAGGTTCGGGTGACGCAAACCCCACGGTCCCACCCCGGATGAACGATGTCCGGGGGTATAAATATAAAGAGGACCAAGCCCAAGGCCGGTCCCACCCCGGACGAACGATGTCCGGGGGTATAATATAAATAGGACTGAGCCCAAGGCCGGTCCCACCCCTGACGAACGATGTCCGGGGAAATAAAACAAAGAGGACCGAGCCCAAAGCCGGTCCCACCCCGGACAAACGTTGTCCGCGGGTATAAAAATAGAGAGGACCGAGCCCAAGGCTGGTTCCACCGCGGACGAGCGATGGCCGGGGGTATAATATAAAGAGGACCGAGCCCAAGGCCGGTCCCACCCCGGACGAACGATGTCCGGGGGTATAATATAAATAGGACCGAGCCCAAGGCCGGTCCCACCCCGGAGGAACGGTGTCCCGGGTTATAAAAATATAGAGGACCGAGCCCAAGGCCGGTCCCACCTCGGACGAGCGATGGTCGGGGGTATAAAAATAGAGAAGACCGAACCTAAGGCCGGTCCCACCCCGGACGAGCGATGGCCGGGGGTATAATATAAATAGGACCGAGCCCAAGGCCGGTCCCACCCCGAACGAATGATGTCCGGGGGTATAAATATAAAAAGGATCGAGCCCAAGGCCGGTCCCACCCCGGACGAATGATATCCAGGGGTATTATATAAATAGGACCAAGCCCAAGGCCGGTCCCACCCCGGACGAGCGATGGCCGGGGGTATAATATAAATAGGACCGAGCCCAAGGTCGGTCCCGCCCCGGACGAACGGTGTCCGAGGATATAAAACAAAGAGGACCGAGCCCAAGGTTGGTCCCACCGCGGACGAACGATGTCCGGGGGTATAAATATAAAGAGTATCGAGCCCAAGGACGGTCCCACCCCAGACGAACGATGTCCGGGGGGGGGGGGGTATAATATAAATAGGACCGAGCCCAAGGCCGGTCCCACCCCGGACGAGCGATGGCCGGGGGTATAATATAAATAGGACCGAGCCCAAGGCCGGTCCCACCCCGGACGAACGATGTCCGGGGGTATAAATATAAAGAGGACCGAGCCCAAGGCCGGTCCCACCCCGGACGAACGATGTCCAGGGATATAAAACAAAGAGGACCGAGCCCAAGGCCGGTCCCACCCCGGATGAACGGTGTCCGGGGGTATAAAAATAGAGAGAACCGAGCCCAAGGCCGGTCCCACCCCGGACGAGCGATGGCCGGGGGTATAATATAAATAGGACCGAGCCCAAGGCCGGTCCCACCCCGGACGAGCGATGGCCGGGGGTATAATATAAATAGGATCGAGCCCAAGGCCGGTCCCACCCCGGACGAACGATGTCCGCGGGTATAAATATAAAGAGGACCGAGCCAAAGGCCGGTCCCACCCCGGACAAACGATGTTCGGGGGTATAATATAAATAGGACCAAGCCCAAGGCCGGTCCCACCCCGAGCCCAAGGTCGATCCCGCCCAGGACGAACGATGTCCGGGGATATAAAACAAAGAGGATTGAGCCCAAGGCCGGTCCCACCCCGGACGAACGGTGTCTGGGGGTATAAAAATAGAGAGGACCGAGCCCAAGGCTGGTCCCACCCCGGACGAGCGATAGCCGGGGGTATAATATAAATAGGACCGAGCTGAAGGCCGGTCCCACCCCGGACGAACGATGTCCGGGGGTATAATATAAATAGGACCGAGCCCAAGGCCGATCCCACCCCGGACGAACGATGGCCAGGGGCATAATGTAAATAGGACCGAGCCTAAGGCCGGTCCCACCCCGGACGAACGATGTTCGGAGTATAAATATAAAGAGGACCGAGCCCAAGGCCGGTCCCACCCTGGACGAACGATGTCCGGGGCTATAATATAAATAGGACCGAGCCCAAGGCCGGTCCCACCCCAGACGAGCGATGGTCGGGGGTATAATATAAATAGGACCGGGCCCAAGGCCGGTCCCGCCCCGGACGAACGGTATCCGAGGATATAAAAGAAAGAGGACCAAGCCCAAGGCCGGTCCCGCCCCCGAAGAACGGTGTCCGAGGGTATAAATATAAAGAGGACCGAGCCCAAGGCCAGTCCCACCCTGGACGAGCGATGTCCGGGGGTATAATATAAATAGGACCGAGCCCAAGGCCGGTCCCACCCCGGACGAGCGATGGCCGGGGGTATAATATAAATAGGATCGAGCCCAAGGCCGGTCCCATCCCGGACGAACGATGTCCGGGGGTATAAATATAAAGAGGACCGAGCCCAAGGCTGGTCCCACCCCGGACGAACGATGTCCGGGGATATAAAACAGAGGGGACCGAGCCCAAGGCCGGTCCCACCCTGGACGAACGGTGTCCGGGGGTATAAAAATAGAGAGGACCGAGCCCAAGGCCGGTCCCACTCCGGACAAGCGATGCCCGGGGGTATAATATAAATAGGACTGAGTCCAAGGCCGGTCCCAACCCGTACGAGCGATGGCCGGGGGTATAATATAAATAGGACCAAGCCCAAGGCCGGTCCCACCCCGGACGAACGATGTCCGGGCGTATAAATATAAAGAGGACCTAGCCCAAGGCCGGTGCCACCCCGGACGAACGATGTCTGGGGGTATAATATAAATAGGACCGAGCCCAAGGCCGGTCCCACCCCAGACGAACGATGTCTGGGGGTATAATATAAATAGGACCGAGCCCAAGGCCTGTCCCACCCCGGACGAGCGATGGCCGGGGGTATAATATAAATAGGACCGAGCCCAAGGCCGGTCCCGCCCCGGACGAACGGTGTCCGGGGGTATAAAAATAGAGAGGACCGAGCCCAAGGCTCGTTCGTTCCGAACAATTGATATCCGGGAGATAAAAGCATCCAGTTTGCCCCAGGGCAAAGCCATGGCCTAAAGCTGATAAAAGGAGAACAAAGCTCCAAGTTAAACTAAGCCCCGATGGCCCTGGCCTTGGTGCCAGGATTAAAAACTCGGTGAGTTGAGTCGTTGGGTCTAGTCCAGGCCGTTGGAACCGGAACTAAACCCTCATAATCAATTAATCGTGGCAACAAAATGAAATTTCTACTCAAAATAACGAAAGGAAGCCTATATAAAAACCAAAGAAGGTAGCAGTGTTTTGAACTTAATTACAAGCCAAAAGTACTAATAAAAAATAAAAAGAAAAGGGGACAAGGCCGGGATTCGGGCCTACAACTCGTCTGCCCGGTGGTCCGCGTCCTCCTTCTCCTTGGCCTCGAACTCAGCCCGCTTCGACTCCGGATCAGGGAAGACAAGGAGGTTCATACTCTTGTCCTTGCACCAGGCCATGTAAATGGCCTCATTAAAGGTGACCTCCAACAAGCCCTCGTCCTCCTCCTTTTCGCGGCGGGATATTTCGTGCGCCGCCTTCTCCTGAAGGAGAGAGTCGCCCAGTTCGCAAACCCGGTCCTTCAAGGCCTGGATCTCCTCCTTGTCCAGGACGGACTGAGCTGCGGCCGCCTCCAAGAGTGTCGCCCACTCATCGACCTCCTTTGATTTCCAGGACAACTCCTCTTCCAATCCGGCCTTGGCGTGGTCGAACTCCTCGCGCTCCGTCTGAGCACGGGCCATCTCCCGCCCAAGGGCCTCCCTGGCGGCCTCCCTTTGATTCTCGGCCGCCTCCAGCTCCAACTTGGGCGTCTCCATCTTCATGGCCAGCTCGGCCACCAGATCGGCACTCCGATGGGACAACAGGTCAACCTGGAACGAAGAAAAGTTAGAAAATAAAATCCTCATCAACAAGTAAGGGGAGGAATATAAGAAGATAAGTAAAAGTTACCGCGGTGGCCTGGTGGCGGAGAGCCTGGGAGATGAACAGTACATCCGGGTTGGCTATCGTGGCGTACCTCTTGAGCTGGAGGTTGGACATGGTGTTCCCCACCTGGTCTAGCAGGTCAGTCGCCAGGGGGGCCGTGTCTTGTCCGAGTTTAGGGCGGAAGCCCGCTTCGGCGGCTGGCCGATCCACGATCGGTTAAGGAGCGCTGAACTCAGCAGGACGCTCCGCAAATTCAACCTGACGGTGGATCGTCAGGGCTCTGTAAGTTTCATCCCTCCAGCCCCGACCGTTCTCCCAGGTCCGGTTGATCAGCCGGGACTGCTCATTCCGTAAAGCGGACTCCCCCTCCTCGAGAAGAGTCGGACGTATGGGGAGAACGGGCAGTGCAGGGACCTCCTTTGCGGCCAGCCGACTCTCACCATGTGACTCTTCAGCCGAGCCAGTTCGCCTCGTTCGGGGCCTCTTCCCGGTGTTGCCCTCTTCGGCGCCAGTGTCCGGGCCCCTCTTCCCAGAGCTTCTGCTGACCGCTGCGCTCGCCTTCAAGTCAATTACGGGGTGCTGGGCAGGGGCGGAGACTGCAGCAGGCTCCACGGCTTGGATGGGGACCGCGGCCAAGGTTCCCCCACCGGGACGAAACTCTGCCCGGACGCCTCCCTATTGAGACTGGGCTTCGGGTCCGTCGCCTCGCTGTTCTTCCTGGCCGCCCTATCCTTGAGGAGCCGCCTCATTTCGTTGGCAGGGGTTGACATATCAGAATCCCCTATAAAATTACAGAAAAGGGAGTTAGGATGGTAAACCAAAAAGAAACAAAAACACACATGTCAAAGCTAAAAATGACCCGGGACGAACCCTCATCTATGCCCCGGGCGCGACTCAATTCCTCTAAAGCAAATGAATGGACTCGATCCCCCATGTCGTCCGGGTTCAGGAAATTCCCGTACTGGAGGAACCCGGATAGGAACATAAGGATCTCCGAGCCTACGGGGACGGGGGCTGAAGGTCTCGTCTCCCCGTCGTCCCCGAATACGGGGCCCGGGGGCACTAGCCTATCCCTAGCTAAGTCCCCGACTCGGGGAGCATAAGTTCAGATTAAAGGGGAGTTACCTCGCCCCGATACGCTAACCCCGTGAGTCCCAATGTTTGGTAGGGCGTCTTCGAAGAGCTCCTTCAGCTCCCCTGAAGTGGTCGCCTCTGTCGGGGCCTGGTCCTTCTTGCGCCGGGCCGCGTCGGCTCGCGCCACTCTCTCCACACTGGCAATGTGGTCCAGGGCGAACTGCTCCCAGATTTTGACATTCTTCTCGCAGGCGATGCCCCGAAGGTTCGGGATAACAATGGTTTGGGTGGACACGAGCATCCCGACCAGTCGGAGATTGTCGTCCGTGACGTAGCCACCCACATCTAGATCCTCCGCGCTCAACCTGGAGTAAAACCTCCTCCTTTCCATAATGAACTCGGTAAGGGGAGTTTGAGCAAAAGGCCCTGCCACCCAGAAGATACGATAAGAAACGACGAAAAAGGATAAAGAATAAAAAAGGAGAGGACTGGGAAGATACTTACCCACTCGCTGGAAGTCCAGCTGCAGTGTGGGGTTCTTCTCCACAAGGAACCCGGACGTCATGAACCAATAATGCCTGACGTCCGGGGGGTGCCTCCAGGAGCTGGTAGGAGCGGGATAGCCACTCCGCGGCTTCAGTCTATAAAAGCCGTCTAGGGTCTTGTCCTTGACGTTGACCTGCGGCTCCAGCTTGTAGAAGTACAGGATCTCCGCAGGGGTGGGCTTCGCGATCTCCTTCGCGATACAAAGCACCCGCCATTCGGCGAGTAGCCGGTACGCTTGAGGCAGAAGCTGGAACGGTGCGATTCCCACGTACGTCAAGAACCGCACAAAATAGTCGTGAAGTGGGAGCGTAGCTCCTGCGCTGATGTGGCCGGCGCTCCAGTCCCCGAAGCCTTCCACGGATGTATGCGCCTGCTCCTCAATCCTGGCCATGCGGTTGTGAAAGAGTCCAGGGGTTGATTCGATGCCCAGACGATGCTCCAGGAGCAGCATCATCCGATAATTTCAGAACAGGTTGGGTGCCACGTCCATTTCCCACCTGTTGCCCCTGGGCGTCCGGGATCCAGGAATGATGACAGGGGCCCTATTGACCTCTTCTTCAGAATGGAGCGTAACGCCCGTTGCCATAGCTGACGATCTGGGAATAAAGAAAGAAAGCCAAGCAGTCAGTACCTAAACCCAAGAAAGTCAGTTAAGGTACGAGAGGTCTCCTAAGGACTGCTTGGAGCCCCTTCGGATCAGGTCCGGGACACCGAAGAGCCACGGGACCCTGATCGGGAAAGAAGAAACTACTAAGACCCGCCCTCTGTCCGGGAAGCATCTGGATACAGAGTAACCCGAACCAGGCGGCCTTCCTAACAACTCCTAAATATAATGCCTAAACGTACGAATTAAAAGAACAACATAAGTTCATATAGTCGTCAAGAGGGTCAAGGGGACTTACTGTGAGTTGTTGGCCGTAGAAGGTGGTGGTTGTCCGACTGTAAGGACGGTAGAACTTCGTTCTTGAAATGGTGTAGCCGGTTCAGCAGTTCGTCGACAGGACAGGCCCAAGACGCGTCTTCAGGCAGAAGGGCAGAAGTTGGGGTTCTGGGGAACAGGCGGCGGCGCAGAGTCAACAGAAGGTGGTGTATGTCGTCGGTGATGTCGGACATGCAAGGCTTGAGCAGAGCTTGTCGGTTCTTAAACTGGTTTGAAAGTGTAAAAATGTCGAATTAGCTTTCGTGGGGTATTTATAATGGCCCCAAATCCTGGCCTCCGATCCAACGGACAGGTGTCTCCCCATCGGAAGGTCAGGAGTTGCACAGGGATATTTATGAGCCCCCTCAGATTGGATCCTCGCCATCTCAGATTTAACAACCCAGGAAGGGCGGATGCCAAAGGTCGCCCCATCCTACGGTCCACCGCATCCCAAGGGTATTAATGATGGACCCCCGTGCGGATGGAATGCTTCGTGACTTGTGCTGGCATGCTAGCCTAGGCCTAGCGACCCTTGAGAGGGCTAGGCGACCTTTCAAGACTTGTGCAACAATCGCCTGGTGACATGTGTACCCTTGCCACGAAGCGGGACAAAGGTAAACGTCCCCGGATATTGGTAAACAGTCCGAGCCAAGCATACAGCCAGTACCACAGCCCGCTGTCACGGACCCGCGATCCCAAGCAGGAACTGGGGAGGCAACCGTGCGAGCGTCCTGGGGGCGATGCAAACCTCCTCCTATTAGGCCTAGGCGAAGGCTTGGGGGGTAAATGTTATCCCCATTTCCTGCGTGGACCTGGGAGGTTTGTCCAGGCCCATGGTCAGGGGCTGTTCAGCATGCGGGACCGGCCCAAGGCCTCTTGGTACGGGAATGTCCAAGAGGGGTACAGGCCCGGGGTGCACTTCTGGGCCCATTAGGGGGGTCCGGTATGGTCATCCGGGTCCCGTCCTCCAGAACAGTCATCCGGGAGACGTGCATACCGTTTGACCCCCCACGACATACGCGTCCTGGTCCCGGACCCTGGTACGGTCCGAGCATGTGGTAAATGAAGAGGGACAAAGGTAAACGAACCCGGATCACATCGTCCCCGGTTGGAGGGACCGAGCGTCCAGGACCCTGAAGCCGCCCCACTTCGCGTGGGCGTTGTCCCCACTTTTCACCTGCGGAAAAAGGCCACCTCGGGATTGCACGCCGTTGTTTCAGATCAGCGCTGCCAAGTACTCTGGCTGGTCTTGTCCCCTGAATCTGTCTCGTAACTCGAAGTGTCCAGACCAAAAGCACCATTTTGTCGGGCGAGATATAGCTCTTGGGTCAACTTATTGGGCCTTAACTGGTCTGGAATTCATGTATGTTTTATCTTTTACATTGGGCTTCCACTAGAAAGGCCAAGAATATCCATATCTGTGATGGACCCGGGTCATACCCGGCCCAGACCCAGTATTCCCATAAGCCTATAAATACATGCTATAGAACACTCGAAAAATGATCTCTCTTCAACTAAGATACAGTTACTTTGTCAAAATATAGAGAAAAACTCCATTGTAAAAGGTTTTCCAAGCTCTAATACTATTGACTCGTGACTAAGGCTCATTAACGCCCCAACCACGTAAAAATCCTGTCTTTCATCTTCTAAATTTCATATCATTAGTCTTACCTAAAATATATTAATATAGTTTTCGAAAATCTCGGTAAACAATTATTATTAAAGTAATAATAATTTATAACATTTAAATTTATATTAATATAATTATTAAATATCTAGTTTTCTATTATATATTATTATAATAATTTTAACATTTGAATTTATATTAATATAATTCATAAATATTTATTTTTAATTAATTTTAAAAGTATATTTTATTAAATATTTAAAATATTCAATTAAAGTTAATGAAACAAATTGTTAAAACCAACAATCTTAGTTATTTACACACTTTATATAGAAGAGATATAAAAAATAGTGTAGATAAAAATATATTTTTAAGTTGTGTAAAAATCACTTCAAATTTGTTTTGAGTTATTGAAATTGCATTCTTGTTAGTTCTTTTTCTTTCGGTACCCACCATAGAGACTTTCATTCTCCATTCTTTTGTCCCAAAGTAGAGACACAACATTTGTTATAGTTTTTCAAAAGCACTTTTTTATATGTATTAAGCTTTAAAAACTCTTTAGAGATCGGATGTTCTAGTCAAATGTGTTTTAGCTTTAATAAGCTATGCTACAAGATGTATCTTCTTGTTAAAGTAATTTTTTTAACAAGACAAAACTAGAAGTACAGAAGCCCTTAATAGAAAGTTTATCTTCTCCAAATAGATGGCAGAGTAGGCAAAAGCTGATAGCTTATATAAAACCAGAAATTTACATCACACCCTTATCACTTTCTTCCTCTCTCTCTCTCTCTCTCCCTCTCGCATGCACAGCCACCGCCGTCACTCACACCGCGCCACCGACAACACGCAGTGTCCTGAAAGCTCTGCCGATCGACAACAACTTCAACGCCCAATCTTCGAAGTCACACGCGCCGACTAGTTAGTTGCAGCCTCGGATTTCATCTGCCTCCCCCACATTTCCTGCGCAATTCGGTCGCGTTACGGTGGAAAGTTAGTACGAACGTGATCGGAGGGCCAAGCAGAGTACTTCTCGCTAACTCTTGTCGTCTAAGTCGTCGCTGACATTGACCTTCGTGCTTTCTGGTCCACCGCCTGATTTCCGGCGTCGTCCGACCGTTTCAATAAGTGTGGGTGATACGGTCGAGATGATATTATACGTTTAGCACCGATCGTTTGGTCTCTATCTGCCGGAGCTCCGCCGTCGCCACTCTGCAGTAAGGATCTTAACCCACTGTACCTCACAAAAATTATTTCAGGATATATTTGCACTTTGTGCATTTGTTTTGACGAATTGGGCGTTGGTTAAGTCTATTGACGAGCTTTTGAAGCAATTGGAACACTGAAGTGTACCCACTGACTAAGGTTAGCGATCTCGATCGAACCTCTGATTCTATATCGAGAGAATGATCTATATGACCTTTGATTCAGTATTCTGATAGAGTTTGTTTATTTATATGTTAGAATTTGAATCTTTGAACAAATGAGTTCACATTTTAGAGTAAATTTAATTTTAAGGAAATGTTAAAAATGCATTGTAAGAAATAAGTGATTACTATTAATTTTTTTTTATCTTAATAGTTAATTATTTGTATGGATCAAGATTTAGTATTTCGATACCATTTGAAGAGATTCTGTTTTCTCTTATTTGAGTTCTAACAGTATATCTACATCTCTCTGTATATATTTGTATATTTTAATTTTTTTTAAGAAAGTGGAATTTAAATTTATTTAATTATAAGATAATTAAATTATTGCGGAATAGAATGAGAAACAAAATGGTTTTGAAAAAAAAACACTCGAGGAAAGTGGTTTGTTTCTTTTCTATTGGTCTTTCCACGAAACTAACTTTTTTTTTTGGCTTGGCACAAGCCAGGTGCAACAAAGCATTAATGGAGCACACATTAGACCTTCTACTGGAGAAAATTTTATCATATGTTGGGAACGAGGTGTATTCGTTAAGTCGGGTTCAAGCTGAGCTCGAGAAAATCAAGAATGAGCTGGAATATATGCAATCGCTTATCAACGACACAAAAGGCAAGAGAGGTCTCAGTGATCTGGAAAAGACTGTGGTAAGAAAAGTCAAGGAAAAAGCTGATGACATAGTAGATTTCATCGAGGAGTACACATACTTCTCAAACAAGAATCGAAACTTAAATAAGTTCTACACAGTCATTTGTTTCCCAAAGGCTCTTATCAAAAAGCATCAACTCGCTACTAAGTTACGACACATAAGGAGGTCAATCAGAGAGATGAGAGAGACAAGCAACCAATATTATTCTATTGATCATCATCATCATCATCAACAAAAACAACAATGCAACAAGTCTGAGTATGATGCCGATTGGGCAATGAAAAAAAGCATTGGGGAGTTGGCTCTTTTTGAGAGCGACAAAGATCTTGTTGGAATTAAAGATTCAAAGAATGAGTTATTGGATTTATTGCTGGATGAAAGGCTAGATCGAACAGTTATTTCAGTTGTAGGAATGGGAGGTTCAGGCAAGACAAGCTTAGTTGCCAGTCTTTTAAGAAGTCCTGTAGTGAAGAAACATTTCAGTGGCTTCTATGCATGGATCACTATCTCTCAAACTAATTATACAATTGATAATGTACTTAGATCCATTATTAAGGAGTTAGCTGATAGAGTTGAGGAAAATGTCAATCCACAGGAATTGACCACCATGAATCAGATACAACTAGTGAAGATGATCATCGAGAAGCTGCATCAGAAGAAGTATTTGGTTGTCTTGGATGACGTATGGGAGATTGAAAATTTGTGGTTAGTATTAAAATCAGCATTAACAGAGAATAGTTTTGGAAGCCGGATACTCATTACAACTCGAATGGAAGCCGGATACTCATTACAACTCGAAAAGAAGACGTTGCAAATTTTTCATTTGGGACTAAAAGCCATGTGTACAACATTAGACCCCTAACAGAAAATAAAGCTTGGAAACTTTTTTGGAAGAAAGCTTTGCCACACAACCCGGATCAATGTTCAACTGAACTTTTACTAACAGCAAAGCAACTTGTTAAAAAGTGTGGAGGCTTGCCTTTGGGTCTAGCAACTTTGGGTGCTGTAATGTCCACAAAGAAGTTGGAATTAGTTGACTGGGAAGGAATCCTTCGTAGCTTGAATTGGGAGCTAAGCAATAACCAAAGGTTTAATGTGGTGAAGAGTATTTTATTACTTAGCTTTTATGAATTGCCAAATCGACTCAAGCAGTGTTATTTGTACTGTTGCATTTTTCCTGAAGATTTTGAGATTAATCCACGAAGGCTCATTCGTTTATGGATAGCAGAAGGGTTTGTTGAATTGGGTAGAGGAATGACACAGGAAATGATGGCTGAACGGTATATTACTGAACTCGTTCACCGAGGCTTGCTGCAATTTACTACTAGGAGAACTTATTCGTCCAATGTCTTAAGGATGCATGATCTGAACCGAGAGCTTGCTATTTCAATTGCAGAAGAAGAAAGATTTTGCTGTGTATACAATGGTCAAGAAACAAATCAAGACAGCAAATTTTATCGCCTAGCTGTGCAAGAAAATTACAGAGGAGCATTGGGAAGCATGTCAAGGGTTCGCTCTTTCTTTGTATTTGGCTCTGAGATGGGTACTTCTTCATTGCAAAGGGTACTATGTGATTTTACTCTATTAAGAGTGTTAGACTTGAAGGATATCCCTATTCCTGAATTGCCAAAAGAAATACTGAATTGTTATAACTTAACATACTTGTGTTTGAAAAGAACACAGATTAAGGAGCTTCCAAAAGGTATAGGAAAACTTTGCAACTTGCAAACTCTAGACATCAGACAGACTAAAATTAAAGGGATTCCAGATGGAATTGTGAGCTTATCGAACTTGTGGCATCTGTTCATGCGCCAATTTAATTATGCGACCAAATTAATGGAGTTTGATCACTTTAACATTTGTTATAGCGCAAAGGCACCGGTAGGGATAAGTAACCTAAAGAAGTTACAAGTTCTGGACAGCGTTGAAGCTGGAAAAGACACGATTAAGGAACTAAGGTCCTTGACCCAACTAACGAAAATTGGCTTAACAAATGTGAAGGAAGCAGATGGTGAAGATTTGTGCATTTTGATCAAGCAAATGAAGTGTGTGAACTTCTTACTTTTGCAGGCATCAAATGTTAACGAGGTGTTAAAAATTGATGAAGTTGCTTCAACTTCTCAATTTCTTGTCAAACTTTATCTCATTGGAAAATTGGAAAGGATGCCACATTGGTTTGCATCTCTTGAGTGCCTCAAAATTATGTTCTTGTCATGGTCCCGAGTAACAGATGATGAATTTCTTTACCATATTAGCAAACTGCCTAATTTGGCCATACTCAGCCTCGTCAAAGCATATGAAGGAAACCAATTGTGGTTTCAAATGGGATTTCTGAAGCTGGAGTGTTTGTTATTATGCAGTATGCCTCAATTGAAGGAGGTCATTATAGAGCCGGGAGTGATGCCACGACTTGAGAAGCTTTTTATTGTGAGCTGTTCAAACTTACAGATACCTCGTGGTATTGAACATCTAAGCCGTGTCCAAATGAAAAGGCAGTGATTGGACTGCATGCTGTGATGATTAGAGGTAAGCTATCTATCTAAATAATTCATGTCCATAATGTATCATTGCATGATGTTTTTTCAGATGCATATTTTAGTTGAAAAAATTTGCTACGAAAAGAAACATTTCAAGACAATATTTCCGCTGATCTCACTGTTAGGAATACAAGTTCGGTAGTTGCTTAAGTTTGTTACTAATCTGTCATATAGTAACTCATTTTAACCTTTTGTCTTAGCGCTCTATATAAGTAAGGAGCCCCATTTGTATTACTGATTCACATTGAATAAACGCTCGAACATTTTGAGTTTCTCTCGTTTTATAATTCTCTTCATATGGTATCAAAGTTGTGATCGTTGACAACAAGTGTTCGTGGTTATAACCTTGAACACCATCTGTATGGTTTAGAATTGCTCCAAGAAAATTCCTATCCTCAATACCGAAGATGAAGTTCTTGGGAGAATCATTCAAGCTTTTTTTGACTGGACACAACAGAGCAACCTTTGTGCTCGGTAACTCAGTTGGATGCTTTCTTCCATGACTGAGGGGCTTCCTGTAGCATTAATTGTCTACTACGCAACCCTTAAACTTGACTACGAAACATAATAGCTACTAGATACAAAAGTTCAATTTCGAAGCTAGGTTTGACAAAGCTAAGTGATTTGTTTATAAAATTAGGGTCCTAAAACTACTAACAGAATTGAAAACATAACTCTTGCCCATTATGAAACTAATAGTTACAGAATTAACATTAAAAAAAATACTATCCCAGCAAGACTCCAATAATGATGATTTGGACAACATTTGAACTCAATCAATAGGTAATTTTTGATCTCCATAACATTAGGAACATGTATTTGATTTCTTTTGAAGAATGCCTGAGCTTCACGCGCGGCAACAATGTCAATATGAGTCTTAAGACTTAGTCTTGTCGCCGCACAGTGAGAGGATCTCAATGGTGGCTGATATGTCGTCAGAGAAATGGAGAGAAAGATGTGGTCGGTCCAATTTTGAAAGAAAAAAAATAGAGTGTGGAGACAAGTTAGGAATTTTAGATATGATCGTACTTTTCATATTCTAAATAATATTTATTTAAGTTGGGATCGTATTATTTATCAACAATCCAGTATATAAATCAAACTTTTGAACCTCAGAATGGAAGTAACACTTCATGCACTAATATAGGGGTGCTCATATGAATGGCAAAGTGTATTTTCACACCCAAACCGAACCACACCAAACTGTGTGACCGGTGAAACCGTTTCTAATAAATCAAGATTTTCTAAAATTAAATTTTTAGAAATGAGTGTAAGAATTTGAACTCTTACCATTAAGTTAATAGAAAGTCTATTCAACAATCTAAGACAAGAAATTTAATTGTTAATAATATATTTTTAATAGTATTTATTACACGCACAAAATTCTACACTGAAAAAGAGAATTATAAAATCCTACATTATTTAAAAAGTAAAATTTTCTATTTCCCTTTTTAATAAAATGATTTAAAATTCTTACACTTTTAACAACAATAATACTAGTCTTTTTTAGACTTTTTATGGTCTTAAAAGAAAAACTAAAATTATTATATTTTACAAATATAATTATTAAGTTAATTATTTTATAGTATATAAAATGTTTAAAATTTTAATATTTTGGTTATATAGTTATAGCTGTACCAAATTGTTCACGACAATAATTAATAAGAGGATGCCATTAGAGCAACTACAATACAATTGCTTACCTTGTGGCTTTTTGACTATGGTACAAGCAACATAGCCTTGTCCTGGAGAGCCCCATTGCAACAACAATATTAAAGTTCTGTCAGGCAACGATGGCTTTACTTTTTTTTAGTTATACCGTTGCATTTTTTTTTTCAAATAAATTATTTTATTCTATAAACACTCGTTAACCTTATTTAATTTTCACATCATTCATCCGTTTTTCTTCTTGAAAATTATCTATCACAAATTTTCTTTCGTATCAATAGATTCCCAAAATCCTCCATATACCAACTCTCAAAATTCAAAATTTCAATATTTTCAAGCTTTTAAAAATTTTATCATATTCTCCACATACTACCCCCAAAATCAAAATTTTCAATATTCTCAATTCAATCAAAATTTTCAAAAGACTCCCTCTACTAGTTCCCAAAATCCAAAATTTTAATATTCTCAATTTAACCAAAGTTTTCCAAATTCTCAAAATTATCCTATGTCCTTACCCTTTCCAAAATTTTGGCTCTTTTGAGACGCTCTAACAAGCTTCATTCTTTACACCAAAAAATTCACTACCACATGCCTTTCACACACCTTCCTTCCATACACCAACCCGAAATGGTTTCAAGAAATTATAAGCCAAGTTTGGAAAATTCTAGTATTGATTTGAATCGTGAAACATCATCAACACCTGTGTTTGAAACCCAACCTGAACATGGTTTTGAAGAATTGAAAATGTAGTTTTACACAATGAAGATGAATCAAGACATAAAGGTAAAGACAAATGGAGCAAGGGAACAACCATACTTCTGATAAGTGGATGAATAAATACATCTAAAGATGACATTGTGGGGAATGACCAAACTTCTACACATTTCTGGGCTCGGATCGCAGAATACAACACCAACCAAAAATGTGAGAAAGCAAGAACTGGAAGGCAATACAAAGACCATTGGAGCAAGGTGAATCAAAATGTGGCGCGTTTCAATGAGTGTTATAAACGAGTAAAACAAACACATCACAGTGGTTGGTCTGATGAGAAAAATCTTGAGAATGCACATCAATTGTACAAATCTCAAAATAAAAACTCAATTTTTCTGCTTGTGGACTGTTGGAGATTGCTAAAGGATGAGCCGAAATGGAATACCATGTACCAACCAAAACGTGGTAAGAGAACAAAGGTGTCAGAATCAAGGGCATTTACTTCATCTTCCAATGCAGACATCAGTGATGATGAAGTACGTGAAGTGCGCCCTACTGGCCAAAAGGCAGCAAAGAGAAAAGGGAAGGAAAAAAAGACACATACTAGATTTATAGACATTAGTGAACGGAAAGCATCTGCATTTGGAGAAATTGGTGACGATAAAGGAGAAAGAGGCAGAAGATAATAAGATGACAAAATACATGGATTATCTGATCGTGGACACGTCGCATATGACTCCTCAGCAAAAGAAAGATCATGAAAACTTGTGTACTTATATTAAGACTAATATCCTGAAGTTGTAATTACTATGTATTTTTATCAATCACATTGTTATGTATTTTATTTTATATAAATAAATTATCATTTATTATTTAGTGAGTGAATTACTACTTTATTTTAACACCTATCTATTTTTATTGGCTATATTTTAACAACTATATTTTAACGGCTCTATTTTAACGACTATATACGTCACCATGTCTATAAATACCAAATTTTAATCTTCATCTCCATCTCCATTCCATCATTCATTTACTCTCTCATTCATCTTTCATTACCAAATATCATATACACTAAGTTCGACAATGGATTCGCCAAATTCTTCGAATCCGTACGAAAATATGAGTCTAGACGATATCATAATTGCAGAGTGTACTGACGATCATGATGGTCAATATTTCAAAGCTTTCATGGATGGGAGTAGCTCAACAAGGCAAGGAAGAAAGAGAGCCCACATTGATAGGGGTCATGTAGAAGGACACCAATGTTTGTTCGATGAATACTTTTCTGATGAACCAGTGTATATAGAATATTAATTTCGAAGAAGATTTACAAGAAATAATAGTGCTCATAAAACATCTTTAGCATACACACAACAGTCAAGGGCCAAACCCTATCAAAATATCTCATGCTCCCGAATAAGGCAAGCAGATAAGACATTTATATCCTACTTAAGCAGTTAAATACATAACCACATAAATAGTTACCCAAACCCTGAGTCGAGCTTGTCTTTAGTGTCGAGTGTACATGCCCAGCCCGTATTCAGGAACCCTTAAACCTTGGCGGCTTTGTGTAACGTCTCAATTTCCCTAATAAGGTTTAGTGCCTTGATTAGGGGGCCAAGAGGGCAATAATTAAGTTAATTATGTACTTATGTGTTATGGGTATATTATTATGTGAATTATGTGAATGGTATGAAGTTATGACTATGCTTGCATTTTTAAGTGTATTAAATATGTATGTGAGCCCGTTTCTTATTAGAATGACATTTTTGTAATTTTGACGCGTTGATGGTATAAGTGTAAATATGTGTAAATATAGGGGTATAAGTGTAAATATATGTGATTTATGATTGTGACCATATTATCATGTGGATATATTTGAGTTACCTGACACAAGGCGATCCTAGTGACCAATTAGGCAGAAAAGTCACAACGCGGTAAAATACCCAACTCAGGGTGATCTTAGGAGTATTTTGGTAAATTAGTGGGATTTATTGGGTAATGATAATTAATTTGGTGAGTACTCGAGTTTAGTGGACTAGCGTGGAAATTTGAGATTAACGGGAATTATGCCAAAAGACTAATTTGCCCTTGGGAGTAACCTTTAAGGCTAAGTGGGGCAAGGGGCAATGCGGTCATAGAAAAATAGGCAGCAACCTTTGGAAGGGGACATACATGTAAGGACTCAAATTTCCTAATAAGACTTAGGGCCTTGATTATGGGGCCAAGATGATAAATTTTGGAATTATATGATTATATGATATTTATGTGTATTATTATGTGATTATGTGAGTTATATTATAATATGACTTGATATGCATGCTTATGTGTATTAAATATGCATGTGGGCCCAATTCTGTTTAATTGGGTAATTTTCATAATTTGGCCCGTTATGGGTGTATTTGGCCTATATGTGGTAGGTGTGTGGTACTTCATTATTATTTGGTTATGCTTGGGTTACTCAGCATGAGATGATCCTAGGAGGCAAGCCAGTGGGAAAGTCACAACGGGATCTGTTATACCCAGATTTCGAGCCATAGCAAATATGACCTCGAAAGCTGAGTTCGCATTAAATGGTCTCGTGAGGGTTAGGGTATGCTCTACGATTGTAAATCGGAGCCTGCAAAGTATGGTATAGACCTCGAATATGGTGACCTCGAAATGATCTCGATCTCGAAGGATAGCTCTGTGAGCCCATCTTCAGGAACAACTTCGGAGCAGAGATCTCGAGCTCGATATGCCATCTCGAAAGAAATGTCAGCTCGGGAAATGTCAGTGGCTCGCACAATGACGTGAAACCTTAGATGCTGAAGCCTTGGAGATACGCTATGATTACCTTGAATATCTACAAGTGTTGTAGATATGGGATATGATCCTCATTTATTGATGTCAATCCCCAAAAATCGTGGGATATTATTTAGTCAGTTATGCGTTTCCTGATCTTTGGGGAACGTTTCCTTTTATATCTGATTATTGGCATTTAAGGCCATTTATTTTTATTCACAAAAGAGTAACTACCCAAAATATGTGGGATAGTATTCTGCATCCTTCTCTATAAATAGAGAAGTCATGCACCATTGTAAAGGACTGAAATTCTGATTCTTGAGAGAAAACTCTGGAGAATTCATGCTAAAGAATTGTTCAGAGATAATCTTGAGATTAATAACAGAGACTCGTGGACTAGGCAGATTTAACTGCTGAACCACGTAAAAACCGTGTGTTTGATTCGTTTGTTTGTTTTAGCCATTGTCTTTAATTGTTTACGTGCTCTCTTCTTTTATCTGTTGACGAAAAACGGCGTCAACAGTTTGGTGCTTTCATTGAGAGCCTCAAGCATCCATCCCAGAGAGATTCATGGCTGCAAACAATCAGAACGCTCCTGAAGAAAATTACCCAAGGCGTCCTGGAAAACAACCGATGGAGAACCCGGACGCTGAAGAAAGGAGTGGGTCCTCCGATTCCCGGGGACCACCTCCACAACCAAGGGATGAGGACATGTATTATAACCCTGAGCGTTATGTCCCTATTGTAGAATTGGAGAATCGGCAGCTGAAACAACTGCTGGCAGATGCCAAGAAACGTAACGAGGAGTTGACTAGGATAGCCGCGGAAGCGCAGGTGGCTCAGCCCCCGCTTCCGTGCGAAGACCAAGTCCCTCCTCCAAGGGACGTGCACGTTCCTCCCCGGAGGCCCCGTGGGCATCCACGAAAAAATGCTACCACAAGGAGGCCAGCGCAACCTCCAGCACCAACAGAGCCATCTGCTCCTTCTAGGCCTCAGAGGAGTACCCGAGCTCGGGTCCCGCCTAATCCACCTGTGGAAGTGCCTGCAAGAACTGAGAACAACCGAGCTCCTGCCGAGGCTCGGACTCAGGTTCCTGGTAGTGCACCAAACGCAACTGGCCCATCTCGGGCAAATTCTGGACCCTCCAGGCCGAGGCAAGGACGCCAACCACCGTCACCTATACGGTTTCCTCCGTCTCCCATAAGATATCCTTCACCTCCCCGCAGGAACGCTCAACCTGATCGAGATCAGGATCAAGGGCGTACAGGGGAAAGACAAGAAAACAGGGAGACGTTCCAGGGGCGGAAAGGCGTGCCATCCGAGAGAAGTCAGACGTCCCGATCTCGCACTACAGGGACAAGGCGACGTAGAAAGGATCCACCACGAAATGACCGATCGATGAGTTTCACTAGTGATGAGTCCGGAGAAACTAGGTCTGTCAGTAAACACGACCGGGGTCGTAAAAATACTGGGAATCACAAGAGCCATCCCGACCTGCGCAATCACCTGAATCAGAGCAGGGGAAAGGGAGATCAGACAAACCCGGATCTTAGGAATCATCTGAATGGGCGTAGAGACCCCTCACGGAGACGCGAGCCTGGGATCGCGATTAATGACTATCAATTCCAAACACCGCCTAAGGACCCAGTACAAGAAAGGATCGATCAGCTCGAAAAAGCCTTTAGGCTTTTGAAGAATGAACGAGGGAACGGTCGATATGAGGACTCTGATGAGGAGCTCGAGCCATTTGCTCCCAATATTTCTAACACTCAGTTCCCCCAAGGGTTCCGGATTCCTCACGTCCCAGCGTTTGAAGGAAAAACCGACCCAAGCAGCCATCTGAGTACATTCAACACTATCATGAGAGCTAGTAACGTGGGTTACGAGCTCAGATGTATGTTGTTTCCGACATCATTGGCCGGGCCTGCCAAGAGTTGGTTCGAGAAGTACAAGAGACATTCTATAACTTCGTGGGATCAATTGTCTAAAGACTTCAAGAAGTAGTTCCGGGCTATGGTGGGAGTCAGACCTGAAGCATCCACTTTGACTAACGTCCGACAACAACCGGGCGAAACACTAAAGAGCTACCTGACAAGATTTAATCTAGAGGTCGCCCGAGCTCGAGACGTGGATGACAGTGGGCATTTGATGGCCATTCGAGCTGGTGTTTTGCCCGGGAGTGCCCTTTGGGATGACATGCAAGGGAAACCGGTGAGGTCGATAACCGAATTTAACAGACGGGCGCAGAGATTTGTCAATGTAGAGGAGGCGAGGTCAACACTCAAGGCGACCTCGCAGACCGAAACTACAACGATAAACATTAACTCCGCCTCAACCTCGGTTGACCCAGCAGCTACACAGCCTACCTCAGAGAATCCCTCCAAGAGGAAAAAGAGCGAGGGAAATAATCCCGAGGCTGATGGAGGAAAGAAGAAAAAAGGAGAAAGGTATTTCTCCGTATATAAAGTGCATACCGAGCTCAACGAGTCTCGGGAAAACATATACCTGGCTAATGAAAACCAGGTCCCCTTCAGGCGTCCGGACCCTATGAGGAATCAAAAGTCCAAGAGGGACTCCAGCAAGTATTGTCGATTTCATAGGGACACCGGCCATACAACTGATGAGTGCCGACAGTTGAAGGACGAGATCGAAGGGTTGATCTCGAGAGGTTATTTCCGGCAGTACGTCAAAAACCAGAATACTGGACAGGCTACTGCTAGCCAGAGAGTAGCCGCGCTTCCGGCAGCACAGAATAATAACTCCCGATCTCGGGATGAGGACAGGCCTCCGCCGATAGATGGAGAGGACGTAATAACGATCTCGGGAGGTCCTCATCTCGCAGGAGGGGGCAGAAATGCTCAAAAACGATATGTGAATGAGCTGAAGACAGGGGACGGGTCTCCATATGAACCCGAACCAAGGGCACCAAAAAGCCAAAGGGTTGAGACTCAGCCTATAACCTTCACCGAGGAGGATGCCTCCCACGTCCAGTTCCCTCATCATGATCCACTCGTCATCACCCTACAGCTTGCCAACAAAAGAGTGCGCCGAGTTCTCATAGATAATGGGAGCTCAGTTAACATTCTTTATAAAGCAACCCTAGAAAAAATGGGATTCTCCCTTCGCGACCTGAAGGCTTGTGCAACCACTTTGTACGGCTTTTCTGGAGAAGGAACCGCCTGTATGGGGTCCATTGAACTCCCTGTGACCTTGGGAGACTATCCAGTCTCGGTGACCAAGATGATGGAGTTCGTGGTGGTAGAGTTACCATCTGCCTACAATGTACTGCTCGGGAGACCCGCCCTGGTCGGGCTGGGGGCAGTTTCATCTGTAAGGCATCTAGCCCTTAAGTTCCCAACTCCAAGCGGGGTCGGAACATTGAAAGGAGATCAATTGGCAGGAAGGGAGTGCTACAGCATTTCCTTAAGGGGAAAGAAACAAACAAGCGCGCAAGCACTTGTTGTCATACAGAATAAAGATGGGACAGTTTTAGAAATTGATGAGGAGATCGATCCAAGGATTGAAGAGAAGGTTGACCTCCAACCTTTGGAGGAGCTCGAAGAGGTTCAGCTCGATGAATCTGATCCCTCAAAAAAGGTGAAGGTCGGGAAACACCTCCAAGACGAATCAAAATAGCAATTAATTTGCTTTCTGAAGAAAAACCAGGATGTCTTCGCGTGGTCCCACTCTGACATGGTGGGAATAAGCCCTAATGTAGCGAGCCACGCATTGAATATAGACAAAAGTTTTCCCCCAAAGCAGCAAAAGCGAAGGCAGCTGGATGAAGACAGAAAGAAAGCACTAAAGGAGGAGGTGGACAGGCTGAAAGCAAATAATTTTATAAGGGACGCTTTTTACCCTGATTGGGTGGCCAATCCAGTGTTGGTCCCGAAACCCAATGGGACATGGAGGACGTGCATTGACTACTCGGACCTCAACAAGGCCTGCCCGAAAGACTGTTTTCCCCTGCCGAGAATTGATCAGCTCGTGGATGCCACGGCGGGGCATGGTCTGATGTCGTTCATGGATGCCTATTCTGGATATAACCAGATTCCCATGCATGCCCCCGACCAAGAGCATACGAGCTTCATTACAGATAAAGGGCTCTACTGCTACAATGTCATGCCATTCGGACTCAAGAATGCCGGAGCCACGTACCAGCGGCTCGTAAACATGATGTTCTCAGAGCAAATAGGGAACAACATGGAAGTTTATGTTGACGACATGCTTGTAAAGTCTCAACTTAACAAGAACCATGTTGATGACCTCGAAGAGTGCTTTGGCGTGCTCAGAAAGTACAACATGAAGTTGAATCCTCAGAAGTGCACTTTTGGGGTGTCTTCAGGAAAATTTCTGGGTTTCATTGTCAATTCTCGTGGAATCGAGGCTAATCCCGACAAGATAAAGGCCCTCATCGATATGCCTTCGCCTCAGAAGCATAAAGATGTTCAAAGCCTGACTGGCAGGATGGCAGCTCTGAGCAGGTTCATCTCGAAGTCAACAGACCGCGGTCTCCCATTCTTCAACTTATTGAAAGGAAGTAAGAAGTTCGAATGGACAGATGAGTGCGAGCTAGCCTTTCAGGAGCTCAAAAAGCACCTAGCCGAACCGCCCATCCTATCAAAGCCTGAGACGGGAGAAGTACTGTTCCTGTACCTCTCAACTACCGAACACGCGATAAGCGCGGTGCTCGTCCGAGAGGAAGAGAGAATACAGAAACCCGTCTACTATATCAGTAAAAGATTACTGGGGGCAGAGTCAAGGTATCCACTGATGGAGAAGCTCGCCCTCAGTCTGATCCACTCATCTCGAAAGCTCCGCCCTTACTTTCAGGCACATCCTATCCACGTATTAACAGATCAACCACTAAGGCAAGTCTTGTCTAAACCAGAGGCGTCTGGTCGACTCCTAAAGTGGGCTGTTGAACTCGGACAATTCGAGATCACCTACCATCCGAGGACGACCATCAAGGCACAAGCGTTGGCGGATTTCATAGTGGAGTGCACTGGCATCGCTGATGACGAGGTAATAACCACGGCCCACGAGCTGTGGAAACTTTACGTCGACGGGTCGTCAAATGAAAATGGAGCAGGGGCAGGAGTTATTTTGATCACTCCTGCAGGGAGCAAATTTCACTCTGCATTAAGGTTCGGCTTTAAAGCATCTAATAATGAAGCTGAGTACGAGGCTTTACTGGCGGGACTACGAATAGCAAAGGAACTCAAGGCCAGAGCTATACATTGCTACAGCAACTCTCAGCTCGTAGTTAATCAAATCTTGGGAGAGTACCAGGCTCGTGGCACAAAAATGGCAGCTTATCTGGAGAAGGCAAAGTGCGCATTGGAGTTTTTTGAGTTTTATGCAATCGAACAGGTTCCCCGAGAACAAAACTCAAACGCAGATGCCTTAGCTCGCCTCGCCACCTCCGCCGAAAATGAGGAGCTGAATGTTGTACCCGTAGAGCACTTGTCAGCACCCAGCATTACTGAGCCAGACGAGGAAGATGTGTGCATGATCGAGACAGAACCGACCTGGATGAGCCCGATCGTTGAATACCTCGAAAATGGAATTCTTCCAAAAGATCGAAGTCAGGCTCGGAAACTAATGTATCAACTTCCTCGTTACACCATCCTGGATGGAAGACTATACAGAAGAGGGTATTCCATGCCATTGCTCAGATGCGTGACTCCCCCCGAGGCAAAGAAGATTATTGAAGAAATTCATGAAGGGTTCTGCGGAGATCATACCGGGGGGCACAGCCTATCCAAGAAGATTATACGCCAAGGATATTTCTGGCCAACCATTAAAACAGATTCTTTCGAGTTCGTGAAAAAGTGCGACAAGTGCCAGAGATTCGCCACGATACCCCGAGCTCCACCTTCCGAACTAACCATGTTGACGTCCCCATGGCCTTTTGCGGTATGGGGCATCGACCTCATAGGCTCACTCCCAACTGGCAAAGGAGGAGTAAAGTATGTTGTGGTCGCGGTTGATTACTTCACAAAATGGACAGAGGCTGAACCACTAGCGACCATAACTTCAAAGAAGATCCTAGATTTCGTGGTAAAGAATATCGTATGCCGATATGGAGTGCCAAGAAAGATTGTGTCTGACAATGGAACCCAGTTTGACTGCGACTTATTTACCAACTTTTGTAACAAGAACGGTATAATCAAGAGCTTTTCGTCAGTGGCTCACCCTCAAGCGAACGGTCAGGTCGAAGCCGTTAATAAAACTCTCAAGAGTTCCTTGAAGAAAAAGTTGGAAGAAGCGAAGGGACGATGGCCTGAGGAATTACCCCAAGTCCTTTGGGGATATAGAACTACAGCTCGGACATCAACTGGACATACCCCATTTTCTCTAGCATACGGCTGCGAGGCAATGTTGCCCATTGAGGTCGAAATTCCACCGATTCGAACTCAGATTTACGACCAAAGTTCCAATCATACTCAGCTCGAAGAAACCCTAGACTTGATTGAAGAAAAAAGGGAGGAGGCTCAGCTGAGAAATGCTGCTTACCAGCAACGAACAACAAGATATTTCAATAAAAGGGTTCAAAGTCGAAAGTTCGGAGTAGGAGATCTGGTATTGAGACGCGTATTCTTAGCAACCCGAGATTCAGCAGCAGGAGTACTCGGGCCAAACTGGGAAGGACCATACCAGATAGAATTAGTCATCCACCCTGGCGTATACAAACTTGCGAGATTAGATGGGAGCCTCATACCACGAGCATGGAATGGCGAACACCTTAGACCATATTATCAATAGTGTAGGAAGTGTCGCCCGTAACCATGATTTTCTGTACTTAGTTTGTTTTTGAATTTCAAATAAAGGGTCTACTTTGTTTCACATGTAATTTATTTTTATTTTTGCAATCTCTCTTAATTTAATAACCTATGGTCACACTCATAGGATATTAAGGGGGCATCATTGGTATACATACCTCCAGCTTAAAAAAATAAAAAATAAAAAAAAAACAAAAAAGTATTTGGATATAACCAAATACGCGAGCTTAGATAGTTCGGACTTAACCGAGCGAGCTTAGATAGTTCGGACTTAACCGAGTTATCAAAAACAAAAAAGTATTTGGATATAACCAAATACGCGAGCTTAGATAGTTCGGACTTAACCGAGCGAGCTTAGATATTTCGGACTTAACCGAGTTATCAAAAACATTAAGTATTTGGAAATAACCAAGTACACGGGCTTAGATAGTTCGGACATTACCGAACTACCAAAAACCAAAAACGTTTGGAGTTAACCAGATGTGCAAGCATAACAGGTTTGGAACAAACCAGCCAAATTATCGATCAATGATAAATGGGAGCCTAAACCCATCACAAAATATGTCGAGATCGAGGCTGGAACATCTTAAAATAGTTTCGAACTCATAACCTCGGAGCTAAGATACTAAGGATGAGGAAAAATGACTAAAAGATTAACCAAATCATTCATATTACATGCCATATAAGTACTTTTCAGTTCATGGTTAAAGTAATGTCCGACCTTGATAAATAACGAGGTTGGAAACGGATAATTCGAATAAACTATGCATGAATGCATCGAATTTCGAGCCTAAATCCAAACTATGTTTGTATGCATAAATAAACATAACCGGTCCATCAATTATAAAAATATGCAAAATATTTCGAGCCAAGAAATGTAAGCATATAAAAGAATAATAAAGGGAATTGTGTCAGCCCTGTGGGCATAAGTTAAAATAATTACAGAAATAATGGGACGCAGCCCCGAAAACTGATCTCCCCGAGGTCAGATTCAAAGAAGAGGAGTCTCCTTGGCCTTCTCAGCATCAGTGGCACCGGACCCCTCAGGACGAATAGCATGACTATCCTCCTGAGCTCCCTCCGAAACGGTACTCGGAGCAGCTTTATCCTTCTCGAGCTGCTCAGCCTCTTCCTTCTCGAGCCGAGCATTCCATCGTTCGAGGAAGGACGCCTCGAGGGGACCCAAAAAACTGGTGTCCAGTTCTTCGTTATAGGCCCACATCCGGTACATGGCTGAATCGACCGCCGTTTCCTTCTTTTCTTTGAACTCGGCAGTAAGGCGGGTTTTGATATCCTCCATGAGGTCGAGGGTGACGGCCTTGTCTTCCTCGAGCTTCTTATTGGTCTCCCGAAGCTGGATGTTATCTCTCTTTTGCTCCTCGAGTTCATTTTTCAGCTTCCCAAGCTCCTTGGCCATTTCCTCACGCTCCTTAACCACTGCCTCGAGCTTAATGTTCGCCGCCTTCAGGTCATCATTCACTCTAAGGTGGAGGTCCCTCTCCTCTTGGGCAAGGGTCCTGCTCGAATGGACCTCGTTATTCAGCTCGTAATTAAGCTGGGCAGTGAAAGCAAGAGCCTGAAAAAAGGAAGAAACCATCATTAGCCTCGAGACAGTATGAATGTAAGCAAAGGGAATATAGGATACTTACCGCGGCAGTGTGCTCGATACTCTTCTCGTACAGGACAGTGCGGTCCCGAGTGCCAGTTAGACACTGCCACTGAGGAGCCTCGAAATTGCCGTAGCTCTGGCCAACCCGGGACATTACATCCGAGATCATCGTAGACCCGTGAGGACCGGCAGCATTATCCACCACATACGAATCCATATGGGTGGAAATGGTTAGCTTCTGAGCTCGGGAAGCAGAAGGTCTTTTGACGAGCTGGGTAGAAGGCATTTGACCCGCCACAGGAGGTTGGGATTCGACCACGGCAGCGATACCAGTCTGCGAGGCCGGCGCCACCACAGAGACGACGGCCTGCGAGGGTGGTATCGTCGTGGGGGCGTTAGTCTGGCCAGTCGACGCAGCAGCAGAGCTCTTGGAGGAGGAGGAGGAGGAGGAGGAGTTTTCCTAGATCTCTTGGAGCTTTTCCCAGGCTGACTGGTTGTCAGTCCCCTTGCCCTGGGGCGCTTGCTCCTCTTGGCACCCGCATTGTCGATGAGGGCGTCGAGGTCGGAGTCCATATTGCCTGCACAAGTCATCACAGTGAGTCAGTAAAAGAAATACAAGTTACTTCAACACTATATATAGAGTGGTGAAAGAAAAAACCTAACTGGAACTTTCCCCCGAGCTTGAGCTTGGGGACCATGAAATTCCCCCGTCTTCAGAAGAGGCGGGGGGAGGGCCTTCCCTATAAGTTGGTGATAACCTCGAAAGTCCCTATAGTCATTGGTCCCATACTGCACAGCTATCCCATTCCACATCTCGTCCGTGGTATACATAGTGTCGTATTTCCCGAGCCCACTATCAAACCTATGGACACAGTCATCTACCCAACTCCATATGTAGAAGTGGTATCTATCCTGTGGGCACGAGACTAGTCTATTGGGCCTGTGTTTTAATAAAGTGGGGGACCACATTCGCGAAGTAGGAAGGGTTTTACCTCCATCGGAGTCCGAGCTCGAGGCTTCGTCATTGGCCTCATTTCCCGACCGCGGACTTCTCGAGCGAATTGGGAGAGATGCTTTCTTTTCCCTCCTCGGAGGAAGGATGCCTGTGGGCAGAGGCACTTCCTCCCAGCGTTCGTATTTTTTACTGGACCAGTCAGAGGTTGACTGGCCCTGTCCCAACAAGCCACAAGCTCGAAGCTTGTCCTCATGTAGCAGAAATGAGAGAGACCTCCTGCCAGAAGGGAGTCGGAGCAGGCTCTCTCTGTGCTCCTTCATTGTCTCGTCGGGGGTGGGACGCTGAAAGTTAGCTGAAAGGCGAGATACACTTCAACTAAACATGGATTCAAGGGCTAAAGATTCGAGCTCAAAAATAGAAAGTAACGAGAATACTTACGAATTCGCCTAAACGAACGATGTCGAGACGGGAACAGACCGTCTGTCCAGAAAAAAGCCCTCTTGAAGTCAGGGGGATGGTTCGGAAGGTCTTCAAAGATTTTTGTCTCTTTGGGGTAGCTCGAAAGATAGTAGAAACCATCTCCTCCCCGAGCTCGGGAGGGATTACTCTTCAAGCAAAAGAGATATAAAATCTCTTGGGGTGAAGGTCCTGTCCACCCCTGCTCGTGAAACAAGGACCTCAGGGCAGACAACACCCTGTATGAATTGGTGTTGAGTTGGAATGGAGCCAACCCAACGAAATCGATAAAGTCCCTGAAAAAGGACTTCAGGGGCAGCAAAGCTCCTACCTTTAGGTGTTCCTGGCTCCAGGCCGCGTATTTCACACTGGAATCGCGGCCCCCAGGAGCGAAGCAGCTTCGTTCATGCCTTGTCGGAGCTCGACACTTCAGTGTGTCCAACGAGCTAAGGCCATGAATGGCCAGGATGTCAGTTATCTGGTCGGAGGTGGTAACCGAGCTCTGGTAGAATTCGGCTTCAAACATCTCCCTCCTAGGCTGCGAAGATGAAGGCTCCGCCATTAAGGAAAACTGAAGTTCCCCCGGGTGGTATGCTACCGTGACTTTTAACGCGGGGTCGAGGGGAACTGGCCTAGGTCCGGGGTTCGGCTCCGGATAGATGGCTTCTCGAAGAACCCTTCTCTTCTTTTCGATGACCTCGTCTATCTGGCGACGATAGTGGGCTCGAATGTCTTCTTGCTCCCGTGCGATCTCGTATTCTTTAATCCGACGCTGGTTCCGGGCAAAGATCGATTCCGGGCTCGGAGATTTGGGCTCGTAAGGAATTGCTCGTAGTGACCCCCACCGTCTTTCCGGATTCTGTGACATCTAACGAGAAAGAAAAAATGGTGAGGGCCATGCATGCAAGGATCACGAGCTCGACAGAATGAGCTCGGAGATTTAAGGACAAGAAACTAAGAATTTAGACCCTCACTAAAGGGTCAGAGCGCGTGTTCCACAGGGAAGAAAAAGAACGTGGATGATTTTTTGAAAATCCCGAAGTTCAAGGGAAAGAAAGGTGGCGGTTAGCCAGGAAAGGGCTTTTTCGGGTTTCGTGTAATTGTCAAGAATAAGGGTTTTTACCCGAAAACTTGGTGTACAAGAAACATAGCCTAAAATTTTCAAAACCCAGAAAGTTGAATCAAAACCCAGAAAGTTGAAACCACATTCAGACGTCGAATCTGGATATAAACCAGAGACGAACTTCCAGAGTGAAAATCCAGAAAACCTAAAAACCTATCGGTTCAAACCCTCCTATCGCATCATGCTAAGAACGTAAACTAACATACACAGCAAGCACAGTATAAAAGGAACAACAAAAATGGCGTACTTACACAGTGATGGGGAGTGCAGCGAAATCGTCGAGTGGAGAAGAGGTTGCAGGAAAGAACTCACTGACTCGTACAAACCAGGATTCTTTTGTTTCTTCGGCCTGGAAAACATGCAATGAGCATAAACTGTGGTAAGAGGTTTAGGGAGTGTTTTTCTTTTTTCTGGTCTGTGATGAGCAAATGTGAAGAAGACGAAGAGGGAGTCTTGTATAAATAGGTGGAAAAACTGAATTAATCAGGAGCGTTGATTAAAATCCTCAACAGATCGAATGGAGGGGAGTCGATGATAAGATGGCGCCGAAAAGCTGTCAGACGAACGATCGTGGGCATGTTCCCAAGGTACTCAAGTACCTAAAGTGAGCAATACCCATCTGGCACGTGTCCGTTTTTAAGAGTGTGACGATATGGTTCCCGAAAAGAGTAGTTCAAAAGTTTCCTTCTCTTAGGATTCGAACAAATACTTTTGAGGGGGAAAAATGTTATACCCAGATTTCGAGCCATAGCAAATATGACCTCGAAAGCTGAGTTCGCATTAAATGGTCTCGTGAGGGTTAGGGTATGCTCTACGATTGTAAATCGGAGCCTGCAAAGTATGGTACAGACCTCGAATATGGTGACCTCGAAATGATCTCGATCTCGAAGGATAGCTCTGTGAGCCCATCTTCAGGAACAACTTCGGAGCAGAGATCTCGAGCTCGATATGCCATCTCGAAAGAAATGTCAGCTCGGGAAATGTCAATGGCTCGCACAATGACGTGAAACCTTAGATGCTGAAGCCTTGGAGATACGCTATGATTACCTTGAATATCTACAAGTGTTGTAGATATGGGATATGATCCTCATTTATTGATGTCAATCCCCAAAAATCGTGGGATATTATTTAGTCAGTTATGCGTTTCCTGATCTTTGGGGAACGTTTCCTTTTATATCTGATTATTGGCATTTAAGGCCATTTATTTTTATTCACAAAAGAGTAACTACCCAAAATATGTGGGATAGTATTCTGCATCCTTCTCTATAAATAGAGAAGTCATGCACCATTGTAAAGGACTGAAATTCTGATTCTTGAGAGAAAACTCTGGAGAATTCATGCTAAAGAATTGTTCAGAGATAATCTTGAGATTAATAACAGAGACTCGTGGACTAGGCAGATTTAACTGCTGAACCACGTAAAAACCGTGTGTCTGATTCGTTTGTTTGTTTTAGCCATTGTCTTTAATTGTTTACGTGCTCTCTTCTTTTATCTGTTGACGAAAAACGGCGTCAACAGGATCCATACTTGACTCGGAGTGAGCCAAGGGGTATTTAGCACATTACAGGTGTAATGCCCCAAAATCCTTAATGAGGTTTATGGTTGGATTAGTAGGCCGGGAAGACCATAATTGATTTATTATGCCATTAAATTATTATATGCATGATTATGTGAATTATATTATTATATGATAAATGCATGCATGTGGGTCCATTTTTTTCGTTATAAGGGCATTTTGGTGATTTGGCCCATTGAGGGCATATTTGTATATTTTCATGCATATTGGTGAATTATGAATGAGGCCACATTATAATGTGGATTTGTTCGAGCTATTCAGCATGAGACGATCTTTGAATACAAGTTAGCGGTTTGGTCATAACGGGGTTATTTTCCAGGCTCGGGGTGAGTCTCGGGGTAACTTGATGATTAGTACATTACCGGGAATTATAGGGTAATGGGATATGATTTAATTACTATTTAGGAATAACGGGAATTTGAGGACGTTAATTATGATTAACAAGATTAGAGGAGAAATGACGACTTTGGCCTTGGGGGCTGTTAAGAAGGGAGTTAGGCTTGGGGGCATTTTGGTCTTTTGACCAAGGGATATATTTAACTAGGGAAGGTTGTAGAAAGCTTAAGCAAAACATAGTCATTTCCCTTCCTCTCTCACGATCATCATTCTCTTTCTCCTTCCTTTGAAATTGTGAAGCAAGTTTGAGGTTTCAAGCCAGGAAATTGAAGCTTGAGGTCCTAGGCTAGTGTTCAACTAATGAAGGGGATTCAATTATGAGTTGAAGGCAAGAATCTCAGCCATATGTTCTTTGGTTTTTCTCTGTTTTATCTAGGTTTTTAATTGATATTTTGGGATTGAATTTGATGAGGTTTTGAATGGTCTAAAGCTTAGGTTTTGTTGGATATATGATGGATAAGTTGTGGTATTAATTGGGAACTTCGCTTTGTGGAATTGGAAGTGTTTTAATAGGTTTTTGAAATGAGTTCGAAGAGGAAAAACAGGGGTTTTGGCTGGGTTTTAGGTGGGGTCGCGACTCTATTCTAAAGCATCGCGGCCCGAGCTTGATGAAGAAGTAGGGGTGGTGTTGAAGGGTCGTAGGGCCGCAACATGGGGGGAGGCTGGCCGCAACGCGTGCTGAAGGCAGGGAGGCTGGCGCCTCTGTTTGGTTAGGCGGGCCGTGACATAGGGAGAGGCTGGCCACGGCCCTTAGTGGCATTTTGGCCAGAATTGTGTTTTCATCGTGGGAATCAAAACCTTAGGCCTCAGGATCATTCCTAGAACCTGGTTTAGTAGGATTCGATGTCCCAGAGGCTAGGTCTTGGTCCGGGAACCTTTTATTGCTCATTTTCATTGATGGGAGTTATGTTTGGTTATGACTAGGTGACCGCTAAAGAACCAAAAGACTGATCGCTCTCAAGGATCATTCTTTTATTATTCCACGCTCGAACCAGAGGTAAGAAAACTGCACCTAACATGTGACATGCATGGTTTTTGATGTAGCATGTTGAATTCCCTATTTGTATATCTAGAATGCATATTAAATGCTTAACAAGTTGCTTATCTGTGCATGGCACTATCTTATGAGTCACAATCGGCAATGGTGTCAGTATTGACTGTGAAGCTGTGACTCATTAGTCAAGTTCGGCAGTAGTACAGAGCACTGGTAGTATAATATTGGCTTATGAGTCAAGAACGATATTAGCGTGTTTAACATAAACCAAAAAGATTAGATCTAATCGACATAAACATTATCATCATAAGCATGAAATTCTTGGCCGACCTTAAGTTCGATGAAAACAAAAGTGCTTGTCTAGTCTAAAGGCTAGTTACTTAGAGTCAGATCCAAAAGGCTAAGGTGATCGACAAGTCACATGACTTAGGGAGCGAATCCCCAGAGATGGACTTATTAGCCATTTATTTAAGGAGAAGAACCCTAGAGATGGACTTATTAGTCATCTATACAGGGAACATATCCTTAGAGGTTGACTTATTAGTCACCTGCCTAAGTTTGGAGTTCTGATTAGGGTTCAGAACCCTAGAGATAAACTTATTAGTCATCTATTCAGAGTATAACTTAATAGTCAATTATCTGATTGGGCTGCAAGCCCTGACATGATTATCAGAATCTTTATTAATCATCACTTATCTGGTTTGGGCTACAAGCCCTGTATGATTATCATAATCATCAATTGATATTGTATACATGCAGTAATGAGTTTTCTTGCTGAGCCTTGGCTCACGGGTACTATGTTGTGTAGGTAAAGGGAAAGAAAAGCTCACCCAGCCTTGAGTGAAGAGCTTAGGTGGCGATGTGTACATATGCGGCCACTTGACCACCACGGCCAAGATGTTTATCAGAGGAACTGGGGGTTAGCCCTATTTTTTGCCCCTTAGGTCGGCGAGTTGCAATTTTTACACTGTAATGACCATTTTGAATTGTAAATAACTTGTAAATGCTTTTATGGGCCCATGTACAGTTTTATGTTTTAAATAAAATATATCATTCCCTTTTGATCGAGATTTTTCATCTTAGCCTATTAATAACACCTAGATGCACATTTATAACCAAATGACTCGTTTAGCAAGTTAAGCACTGTTTAAAGTCCACAGTAACAGTCTTGGAGTAACCAGAGCATTACAATAGGGATGTTGGGTAATGAGATTAAATATTTGATGATAAATTGGGAGCTAGTGAGATTAGGGGGAAATTTTGAGAATTTTGACTATTTTACCCCGGGGGCATTTTTGGGACCCCGAGCATTAGGATTTGCTTAAGGTTACTTCAGCTTAAAGAAACCTGTTATAATTATAAAAAGAACGATCCGAATTTCTCTCTCCCTCCCGTTCCCTTTTCGACACCCATTCACATTTTCGAAGGAAACTCGAGTTTTAGGACTCAGATTCAAGCAAGGATTAAGGCATATCAATTCTAGGAAAGATTAGAAGCTTATTAGCCGGAGGATTTTGTTGGGAAACGACTCAATCGGAGGTAATCCAAGTTTTAAGTTCTAAGTTTTTAAGCTTTGATTGGATTTTATGTATTGATGAGTTTTTGGATGGTTTGAGACTTGAGTTTTATTGGTTTTGGATAATTGGGATGTTTGAGAATTTTGATTTTGGGATTTAGATATGTTTGGATAGGTTTTTGGAAGGTTTTAAGTGGGAGAAACCGTAGAAAATGGCTGGTTTCGTGGTCAAGTCGCGACCTTGTTCTAGCAAGTTGCGACCGGGATGAACCAGGAGCCAAGGAGGCTCTGCCTGGGGGGCGCGCTGCGACCCAAGAGGGGCCAACTCGCGGCCCGCACCCTGATGCTCAGGAAAATTCTCTCTGACTTGGGGGCAAGTCGCGACTGGATTGTGCATTTTTGCCCAGATTTGGTTTCTAGCTGTGGGAACTTAATTCTAAGGGTTTGGGATCGATCCTACTTCCCAGTTGAGTAGGATTCGACGTCCCAAAGGCTAGGTTTGGGTATGAAAGTATTTATTTACTCATTTTGATGAGATTTTATATTATGGCTGTGACTAGGTTATCGCTAGGGGCTTGGAAACAGGATTGTACTTGAGGGTCGTTTATTGGTAACCTGTGCTTGGACCAAAGGTAAGAAAACTGCACCTTGTATGTGATGCATGTGATGCATGCGATACATGTGATCAGGACATGACATGAATACTGAATATGGAATTGGTCAGAGCTTGAGTCTCTGCAAATGTGCATGATCATAATCATGCTAGTGATTATTGATTAAACATGCTGAATGCCTTATATCTGGATATTTGACATATGATATATGTCTGTTTGCATTACCTCATTGAGGAAGCACTGACTTATTAGTCAGGGAACGACAATGGTGTTAGTATTGATTGTGAAGCTGTGATTTATCAGTCAAGATCGGCAGTAGTACTGAGCACTGGTCGTATGATATTGGCTTATGAGTCAAGAACGGTATTAGCGTGTTTAACGTAAGTCAAAATGATTAGATCTAATCAACATAAGCATTAAATGATTGACCGATCCCAAGGTCTAAGAAAACTAAAGCACTTGTCTAGTTTAAAGGCTAGTTACATAGAGCCAGGGCCAAAAGGCTCATGTGATTGAAACGTCACATGGCTTAGGGAGCAGATCCCCAGAGATAGACTTATTAGTCATCTATCCGGAGATATACTTATTAGTCATCTACCTCAGAGAGACTTATTAGTCATATGCCTCAGAGATAGACTTATTAGTCATCTATATAGAGATAGACTTATTAGTCATCCATACTGTACGTCCTGATTTTCCCACGGGCTGATTAGCGAGCTGAGCTGCGGCCTAATCATGATTATCTCGTGGACATCCCCAAAACCGGAGCTTCCGTCATAAGTTCGTACCTCCTTAGCTTAAGGCAACCCAAGGGTTCGCCAAGATTGCCTAAGACTTGAGTCCGGACTCTGAAGGCCGAAGGTCAAGTTAAGTATCCAGCTCGTGGTACGGGCTGGATATGGGGCTATGACCCTTCGTAAAGTCAACACACGCAAGGTAAACGTGCATATATCAGACATCACGTGTCTGATATGCCCCTGACTTCTCGGACACGTAGCACGAATGTGCGTATTCAGACACCCACAACTGGGTTGGGCCGTGCGGCCCATTATCTCCTTACCTATTGATTTGACCACACTCATGTGTCAAGTTTAAGAATTAATCATGAATGTCACAGAGTTGATACGATAGGTAAGAAGGTCACGAGATGACCTTCTTACCAACTCCCAGGTGCCTTCTCCTATAAATATGGAGACCCTGGGAATAAATAAGGGTTGGATTATCTCTTGTAAAAAAGACCTTGTAATCAAATATCCAGTATATAGCAATAATACTGACTAGTGGAGTAGAAGGATTTTAACCTTTGAACCACTTAAAAAACGTGTCTTGAGTCACCTCTTTCATTTTCTAAGATCATATATCTGTTTCGGTTCAACATTTAGCACTAATCCCTTTCTCTTATTCTCTTAATTACCTGTTGGCGAAGAACCGCGTCAACAGTTTGGTGCTTTCATTGAGAGCAAGTTCGATTAGTGTTGTTGCAAACATCCAACTATGGTGACTACTCGATCCAGGCACGGTAACGAGACAGAACAACATGATGGGCAGGAGGCTCATCATACTACCACCCCTGGTGAACAAGTTCCTGAAGTCCAGCAGCGGCCAGGAAAATAGCCGGCGGGTCAAGATGACACTGGAAGTTCGGCGCCTCGGCTGCCTAATCCGAACCCATGTTATTATACTGCGGTGGAGATGGAGAACGCTCAGTTGAGGAGCCATCTAGCAATAGCTAACCAGCAGATCAAGGATGTGCTGGCCCGACTACCCCCTCTCACAACCGACGTTAACGTCGGAGAGAGGCAAGGCGAGGCTCCTAAGTCTCATCGGGGTAACCGGTCCAGGCATAGTCGATCAGATAGACTTCCGACAGCCAACTCCACTCCTTCATCACATCACCAAGAGGCAAATTTCGAAGAAATGCCTGAAGCCAGGCAACAGCAATACAGCTGTTCGGTCAGAATGTCAACTCCTTGCTCACAACCATCCTTGAGAGCGCCCAGGGGAGCTCGAGGAAGTTCCCGAAGGAGATCCGGGGAGGGCTCGCAGCATCAGCCCGTCCCCAACAACCATCCTGCACCTCGTCCAGATCGTCAGGCGCGGGACTAGCAAGTTGGCAGGGCCGAACGGCCTCCACCAAACTTGATCCGTCCTGACGGAATTAGGATCGCCTCTCCAGTCAGGCATCCTCCTTCCCCAATCAGGTATCCATCTCCTCCTCGACCCGTCCGACATATCCCAGCCTATGGGAGTAGTAGGAGAAACCCGCCATCAGCTGGACCTTCCCGGCGTAGCAGGGCGCCAAGGGACAGCTCAGATCCTCACCACCAAAGGCGGACTCCAAGCCTATCCAGCAGGAGCCACTGGACCGGCAGCCGCCGGAGTGATCTCTCTAGGGGAGACCTGCGTCAGCGTTTGAGTTCGGCACAAAGTCATCAAACCACCCAGGGAGGCGACCTGCGAGATCGCCTCAATTCTCATAGAGGGGAGCAAGCAGGAGGAGATGGCCATGCTCGCTCAGGGGGGGCTCTGTCCGAAGTACGTAACGGAGGGAATGTCCCAAATAACCTATCTCAAGATAGGAGGGGCAATAACCCACCAAATATGTACAATGGATCTGAAGCTGTTGAACAGCCCCGGAATAACCAAGGACATTAGGACCAAACCCTCGAGCGCCTGACTCAGATGGAGGAGCTGATGAGGAAGCTCCTGTCAGAAAAGAAAAAGATGAATATGAGTCAGGGGAGGAGATTGAACTCTTCGCCCCCAGTATAGCAGCAACGGCGTACCCATCTGGTTTCCGTATGCCACACTTGTCAAAGTTAAATGGGGACGGGGACCCATCGGACCATCTAGGGATGTTCAACACCCTGATGATGGCCCACAACATTGGCCCCGAGCTGAGATGTTTAATCTTCCCTTCCACACTGACTGGACCTGCCAGGCAGTGGTTCAAGCAAAGTAAAAGACAGTCAATCAGCTCCTGTAAGACTTTCTCGGCAGATTTCAAAAGGGCATTCCGAGCCTCCCAGGCTGCCTGTGTTCAGGCCGACTCCCTGGCTAACGTGAGGTAGCAACCCGGTGAGACTCTGAAGGCCTACCTGAGCAGATTTGCGAATGTCACCGCTCGAGCCAGAGACGCGGATGATAGCTCCAAGCTCATGGCCATGAGAACTGGAATCCTCGTCGGAGGAGACCTCTGGAAGGATATACAAAGGATGGGAGTCAGCTCAGTTAAAGAATTCCTTAACAGGGCCCAAGAATGGATAAACTTGGAGGAAGCCGAGGCCTCAGCTGCGGGAACCAGCCAGGTCCTCGAGCAGCCCGCTGGAGTGGGGACGGAGGTTGTGGCAGCGACCCAGAACGTCACACAGAACAACCAGCTCGGTGGAGGCAAAAGAAAGGGAAATGGCGAAAATAGTCAGCACGTCCAAAAGAAGAATAAGTCCGGGGACAAAGTCAAGCCCATCTACATGACTTATACAGAGCTCACCCAGTCTAGGGAGAATATCTTCCTAGCCAACTCCACTCGAGTCCCCTGGAAGAGGCCGGAGCCATTAAAGCACCACAAGAGGAAGAGAGACACTTCCAAGTTTTGCCGTTTTCATAACGATGTTGGCCACAATACCGACGATTTTAGGCATCTAAAAGATGAGATCGAGACTCTCATTCGAGCCAGCCCCTTGGCTCAATACGCACAGAACAGGGTTCCAGCAGGCCGACCTGCTCCAGAATTCCCGGCCAGTCAGCCCGGGCCTTGGGTAGATCAGGACGTCCCTCATCTCGTGGTTGAAGGAGAGATATCCACCATCTCTGGAGGTCCACATATGGCCGGCGCGAGCAGAGGCGCCCAGAAGAGATATGTGAACGAACTAAAGACTCATAACGGAGTAGAGTTCGTCCCGGAGCAGCGTCAGTCAAAGCAGCAACGATTGGAGAGGCAACCAATCATTTTTACGGAGGAAGATGCGGGCCATGTCCAGTTCCCTCACAATGACCCTCTGGTCGTGACAGTTCAGCAGGCTAATCGGAGGGTGAGGAGGGGGCTGATCGACAATGGGAGCTCGGTGAACCTCCTATTCCGCTCCACGTTGGAGAAGATGGGTTTGACTGTCGCCGAGCTGAAGGTGACCTCCATGATGTTGTATGGTTTTTTGGGGGAAGGATCAGCAGCGATAGGGACGATCGAGCCGGTGATCACCCTAGGAGAAGGACCTCGAACAGTCTCCAAACTCCTCGAGTTCGTGGTCATTGACTGTTCCGCGGCCTACAACGCCATTTTGGGACGACCAACGCTCATGGCCTTCGAGGCCCTCACTTCCATTTGTCACCTCGCGATGAAATTCCCTACTTCCATGGGAATCTGCACTGTTCGTGGCGATCAGCTCGCTGCCAGGGAATGCTACAGCATTTCTATGAAGGGAAAATCTAAACCCGGGCAGCTGGAAATGGCCATTCAAGATGGTGAAGAGGAATCTCAGGAACCCTTAGTTGATCCTGAGATTGAAAAACCTCAAAGCGCCGAGGGGGAAAATGTCGTCTTAAGTGAGGATATTGACCCCCGAGTAGGCGAGGACAGATCCAAGCTCCAGGCTATTGAGGAGCTCGAGGAGGTGAGTGTCGATCCGCAGAACCCTTGTCGGAAGGTCAAACTCGGGAAAGACCTCTGTAGCAAGAGGAGGGCGGAGCTGACTAAGTTTCTGCGGGATAACCTGGACGTGTTTGCATGGTCCCATGAGGACATGGTGGGAATCAACCAGAGTGTCATCATGCATACGCTTCATCTGGATAAAAGCATTCCCGCCAAGTCCGAGAAGCAAAGACGCCTAGGAACAGCTCGAGCTGAAGCCTTGAAGGAAGAGGTGGCCCAGCTCAAGAAATGCGGCTTTATCCGTGAAGCCAAGTTTCCAATATGGGTCGCCAACCCCGTGCTAGTTCCAAAGCCTAACGGGAAATGGCGGACCTGCATCGACTTCTCTGACCTGAATAAAGCCTGCCCCAAGGATTGCTTTCCTTTGCCAAGGATTGATCAGTTGGTGGATGCCACGGCAGGGCATGAGCTCATGTCCTTTATGGACGCGTACTCAGGCTACAATCAGATCGCGATGAATCCGGCAGACTAGGAACACACCAGCTTCATGACCCCGACTAACGTCTATTGTTACAAGGTCATGTCGTTCGGGCTGAAGAACGCCGAAGCTACCTACCAAAGGTTAGTAAATAGAATGTTCGCAGAACATATCGAAAAAAACATGGAAGTGTACGTTGATGACATGCTAGTAAAGTCGAAGACTGCCGATAACCATGTTTCCAACTTGGAAGAATGTTTTAAGATACTACGGGAATATGGCATGAGGCTTAATCCATAGAAATGCACTTTTGGAGTTGCGTCAGGGAAATTCCTGGGGTTCATAGTTAATACCCGAGGAATCGAGGTGAATGTAGAGTCCAAGAACTTTACTTAGCTAATTGTTCAGTAGTATTATAGTATGTTTAGTATTATCTTTGTTACTGTGGATTTTTGGTTCAGACCGGGAATTATTTGGACACTCATAGTAGTACTTATAGATTTTCTAAGTTTAACCTATAGTTTAAGAATATTTAGTATAACCTAAGGTTTGATTAATGTGACTGATATTAAGGATTATATTTATTATATTATAAGGTTTAGACATCAACCAATAGGATTTTAAGCACATGTTATGAATGGTGATTAAGGATTAAGTATTTTTTAGGATTAAATTTAATAAGGAGTAAAGTTTGAATGTTATAGGGTCAGTCAGCAGCTTTGAATACGTTGAAGGCTTAGTCAAGGCTGTTTACTCCATTCAAACTTAGCTAAAAATGTGTAATTTCGTGTTTAAATATTCAGCGTATGCCGATATATCGCAGCTATAGGGGGCGATATATCGCAGCACGTAGATACGGAAAACACGAGACGATGCACGGTCGCCTCGGGCATACTGGCCCAGGCGATATATCGCCTCCTCCAGCATGAATTAAAACTCTTTTGAATTCTTTTCCTTTCAGCCATTCAAACTTCTTCAAAAGTCCAGCATCTTTTGAACGAGTCTTCAGCCTCTGCTGAACGATTATTCAAATGATTTTCACCTAAAAAGCCATTATTTTTATTCAAGTAAAATTAAGATACTTTCATTCCCAAACTCTATAAATAGGACCTAGTACCCAGCCATTATTCACCTTTTGCTCTAAGTTCAGAAGCTGCTAGTGTTAAGTGAGTGTGAGAGTGTAAACACCTGGTTTGGGAAAATCATAAGCTTAAACATCATAAGCTTATCAAACACTTTGGGAAGTGAGGTTCTATAGTATTTCGGTTGAGGAGTAGATTGGTCTTTCAAGTCTTTGAGGTAACCAAAACTCTAGTTCATTTATGTATTATGTTATTTTCTTTCTCATAGTCTTCTACTCAATCTCTAACCTTAATCTTCATTTTGGTTAGGGAATCTAAGTTCTTGAGCACGTAAGTTTCGGTAAGCATGATTCTCAAATGGTTTAGTCTTCCCATTTTCCTTTTTCATCTCTTTTCTTCTTTCAACTCACTCTTGTTCATTATGGTTATTAGGAGTGTTCCAAAAGTCCCAACTCAGTCCACATATCCCGGTAACTTTGGTAAGGAAAATAGGCTAGAATCAATGTGTTATATGCTTATGTTATCTATGTTTTATGTTGTTAAATGTGTTATGATATGTATGCATGTATGTTTGTAGGCTTGGGCATATGACCCATATGACTAACAAGACCCCAAATGGGTTATGGGCATATGACCTACTTAGCTAGTATGACCCCACTAATCCCATGGGCATATGCTTGTTTAGTCTATGGGACCCCAAGTAATAATGGCCATTATAATAAGTGTATGTTATATGTATTATGTTAAGTCTTTATGTTTCTTATGAAGTTATGTTTATGACTATGTGTTAGATTTTCCTTGCTGGGCATTAGGCTCATTCCTTTTTGTTTTATGTGCAGGAAAATAAGCTTTAGAGGTGGAAAGATTCGTGACGCTTAGAGGATGTGTATCGATGGTGAATGGAGTCAAGGGGCAGAGCGTTATTCGATTCGATGATGTAGTTTCTGTTTTATGTCTTTTTACATGTATTTTCCGCACCATTTATGTAATGTCTTTTATTTTAAATCATGTTTTGTTTTTAAAGACAATGGGATCCCATATCCTTCTTAGTATTCTATTTATTTGAAAGTAACTCTTATTTTACAAGTTACTCAATAAAATTATGGTATTTTCGTAAAAATGTAAGTTTTATGTATAGTTTCGTTAATGGTCCAAATAGTCTAGATTAGTGGGTCATTACAGTTGGTATCAGAGCAAACAGTTCCTTCGCATGAAGTTCTCCTCGATACACATGCTCAAAGCTCCAAATCTGACCGCCAAGTAAGTGTTTAAGTTACAAGTTACCTTACTTATGTATATAACTAACAACTTTAGTGTTTATGTTTCAGTTAAGAATGAACGGAGCTTTAACCTACCAAGATATCCGAGCCATTAAGGCTTTAAAAAGAATAAGAGAGCCAAGAAACACCATAGGAGCCCTAGAAAGGATCACTCGGTTGCTTTTGTTTCACCAAGAGATAGGTGGCCTTCAAGAGGCTAAACAAATAATGCTAAGATCAACGGAACAATATGTATTAGTAATTAGGTTGTTTAAAGATTTCCATCCTGTAATAGCAGCTTTAGAAGAAACATGGGAAGAAATGCATGAAGAGGATGAATTACCATTAGCAATGAGATACTATTTCCTCTTAGTTAGGTTTACCGCAAAATTTGAGTTTCAATTCACAAATGAGCAAAAACATAGGATTCTCACCAACCTTCCTAGGGGACGTTTCGATGCACATGATAATGATGATTATGAGCAAATAGATGATGATATGTTAGATGACGGATCGGATGTAGAAGATCCCAATTTTTAGATTAGAAGTTTTTAGTGTTTGTTTTATTTATTTTTTATTGTAATAAGTGAAAATTGTTTTTCCAAATGAATAACGTGCTATTTGAATATCATGTGTGAGTTTGATTCTATTTTCGCAATCATAATAAATACTAAATAAAATGAATAATGACTAAGTTTGGTGAGGGTGGATACAAATCAAGGAACCTGGTTTCCTTATTGAGAGTTAGGGGGCCTTAGTAGTGGGAACGATTTTACTGATCCCAGCCCTCCCTCAATATGGTTAACTTTGGAACAAAGATAAGTTTCGAGCCTGAGAATTAAGTCATGTAGGATGATTAGAAATACACTTAGAAAATAAAAATGACTTTTTTTTCTAAGTATAGAAACCCACTCTAATAATAAATAAAGACCTATATAATTTTTCATAAGAAGTCATAATAAATAGGTCCGAGATATGTTTGTTTTAGAATAAGCTTTTGCCTTAGAGCCTATTAGGAAAAGTTCTAACATGTTTCTTTCAACTGTTAGAACTCTGCTACGATGTCTCTCCGAAGATCTGCACGCACCAACGGAAATGCCTCCAATGATGTTCCAGCGACCAATACGGTCCCTACCGTTCGCCGAAGGGGAGTGCGTGCTACTGCTCGCCGCAACGCGCCGGCACAGCCAGCTGACAACACTGCAGAGATTGCCAGACTGTGATAACAAGTCGAGGAACTTCTGCAGCAACAACGCCAACAGGCTCAATCTCAGCCTCAGCCTCCGCCACAGCCGCAGCCACAGCCAATGGCCCCAGCACCCCAACAAGTTGGTCCATATGGGGGATGGCCTATGACGAACTATGCTCCATATCCAGTACAGCACGTGGAGCCAGTGTACGAAAGGTTCCGCAAGCAGCACGCTCCAAACTTCGAAGGGACTACAGACCCTTTTGAGGCAGAAGAGTGGTTAAGAAATGTGGAGCCAATTCTGGCCCACATGAACCTAAATAATGCAGACCGCATATCCTGCGTTTCATCTTTGCTCAAGAAAGATGCCAGGATGTGGTGGGACTTGGTCCAGCAATCCCATGATGCTGCCACCATGACGTGGACCCGATTTGTGGAGCTGTTCCACAAAAAGTACTACAACTCGGCTGTACTCGCTACGAGGGTTGAGGAGTTCACCAATCTGAAGCAGGGTACTTTAACAGTGGCGGAATATGCTCGTCAGTTCGACCGCTTAGCCAAGTTCGTAGCAGAGTTGGTTCCAACCGACTATCTGAGGGTGAACAAGTTTGTTAGAGGACTTCGCCCGAAGATCGAGATGGGGGTGAAGCTAGCAAATCCGGGAAACACTACATATGCCGACGTTCTTGAGACGGCAATCGAAGTAGAAAGGCTGCAGGCCAATGTAAGCAAAGAAGAAGCCAGCAAGCCGGAACCTAGACAGCAGAGCCAACCTCAGGCCAGTCGGAACAACAATCAGCCCAGCAACAGTCAGTCCAACAACAACGGTAACGGACAGAAGAAAAGGCATCCTGACAACAAGCAAGCCGACAGTAATAAAAGGGCACGACCAAATAATGGGGGAAATAGGTCGGGCTACGTGGAATTCTCGCCATGTGCCAAATGTCAGAAGAAGCATCCTGGAGAATGCCGCGCCAACACTAAGGAGTGTTTCAACTGTGGTCAAGAAGGGCATCGTAAAAGATATTGTCCTCAGCAAAAGCCAGAAGGGAAGAAGGACGAAAAGATGGTTCCTGCTCGGGTTTTTGCTTTAACCCAAGGAGAGGCGGATGCTAGCAACAAGGTGGTCACAGGTCAGGTTTCTATCCTCAATAACTTATGTCATGTATTATTTGATTCGAGTGCCACTCATTCGTATATTTCGTTAGGAATGATAGAAAAACTAGACAAACCTAGTGAAAGATTTAGAACTAGGTTTGTAACCGAGTTGCCTTCGGGGAAAGTAGTTCTATCATCACGAATAGTACGAGGCGTACCGATCAAGATTGAGGACATAGAACTAGAAGGAGACCTGGTAGAGCTGGTGATCAAGGACTTTGACGTAATCCTAGGCATGGATTGGCTAGCACGGCATGGCGCAACAATCGACTGCAGACGCAAGAAGGTAATGTTCGAGACTCCTGACGGCCAGAGACGATGCTTCATGGGACAAGCTTCAGTATTGCGCACCCCGTTAGTGTCATCTCTCAAAGCTCAGAGAATGATGGATAAAGGATGCCAAGCATTCTTAGCCAGCATAACGAACGTGGAAAGGGAGACGCCGCTTAATGTTGGAGATGTTCGGATTATACAAGATTTTCCAGAAGTTTTCCCCGATGACTTGCCAGGATTGCCGCCAAATCAAGAAATAGACTTCACGATATAATTAGTACCAGGCACCGAGCCTATCTCTAAGGCACCATACCGGATGGCACCTACGGAACTCAAGGAGTTAAAGACGCAGCTACAAGAACTCCTAGACTTGGGTTTCATTAGGCCAAGCCATTCACCATGGGGAGCTCCGGTACTATTCGTGAAGAAGAAGGACGGAAGTATGCGCATGTGCATAGACTACCGTGAGCTGAATAAAGTAACGATTAAGAACAAATACCCGCTACCTCGGATTGATGATTTGTTTGATCAACTCCGAGGCGCGACTGTATTTTCTAAGATCGATTTACGGTCCGGGTATCATCAACTCAAGGTAAAGGGAGAAGATATTCCTAAGACAGCCTTTAGGACTCGTTATGGACACTACGAGTTCTTGGTTATGTCTTTTGGTCTTACTAACGCACCAGCCGCGTTTATGGATCTAATGAATAGGGTCTTCAAGGACTACTTGGATAAATTCGTCGTTGTGTTCATCGACGACATTTTAATTTACTCCAAGGATGAAGTGGAGCACGAGGAACACTTGAGGATGATTTTGACGCGATTGAAGGAGCACCAACTCTATGCGAAGTTCAAGAAATGCAAATTTTGGCTTTCGCAAGTGGCGTTCCTCGGGCATATCATATCAAAAGACGGAGTTGCAGTGGATCCATCAAAGGTAGAAGCCGTGAAGGATTGGCCTAGACCAAAGAACGCGTCAGAAGTAAGAAGCTTCTTAGGGCTAGCGGGTTATTATAGAAAGTTTGTAGAGGGCTTTTCTAAAATAGCCACTCCACTCACCAACCTGACCCGGAAGCAACAAAAGTTTAACTGGAATGATAAGTGTGAGGAAAGCTTCCACTTGCTTAAGGATAAGCTCAACACCAGTACTTAGTGTCCCAACACCCAACAAAAAGTTCGTTGTCTACTGTGATGCATCAAAGTTAGGATTAGGATGCGTACTGATGCAAAATGACAAGGTGATAGCCTACGCCTCACGTCAGTTAAAGGAGTATGAACAACGCTATCCAACTCACGATATGGAGTTGGCAGCGGTGGTCTTTGCGTTAAAAATCTGGCGCCATTATCTTTACGGAGAACGATGCGAGATTTATACGGACCACAAGAGTTTAAAATACTTCTTTACGCAGAAGGAGCTCAACATGAGGCAGCGCAGGTGGTTAGAGTTAGTCAAGGATTACGACTGCGAAATCCTATACCACCCAGGGAAAGCGAATGTAGTTGTCGATGCACTTAGCCGGAAAAGTTATGGGAACTTAGCAGCCTTATCCGGGATAGAAAAGCCACTACAGCAGGAGCTTATCAGTGCTGGAATAGAAATGGTTGTAGGCAAGCTGGCTAACTTGTCTATCCAATCAAATCTGCTAGAAGACATACGGAATGGTCAGAGACATGATGACTCGCTAGCAGCACACATGGATGCAGTCAGAGAAGGCAAGACTACAGATTTCTCAATATCCAGTCAAGGTTTATTGAGATATAAGGATCGGGTATGCGTGCCAGATGATCAGAGTATTAAGAAGACGATCCTAGAAGAAGCGCACAGCACCCCATACTCGGTTCATCCAGGGTCTACCAAGATGACTCATGACATCAAGGCAGTCTATTGGTGGCAAGGGATGAAGAAGGACATAGCGGAGTATGTATCTAAGTGCCTTGTATGCTAGCAAGTGAAGGCGGAGCATCAACGGCCTGCAGGATTATTGCAACCGCTTAGCATACCGGAATGGAAGTGGGACGATATAGCCATGGACTTCGTGACGGATCTGCCAAAGACGAATAAGCGGCATGATTCCGCTTGGATAGTCATAGATAGACTAACCAAGTCGGCTCATTTTCTGCCTGTTAAGACTTCATATACGGCAGACCAATATGCAGACATCTACATCCAAGAGATCGTACGATTGCATGGAATCCCCAAGATGATAGTGTCAGATAGAGGATCAGTATTTACGTCAAGATTTTGGAGAAGCTTACAGCAAGCTTTGGGTACTAAGTTAAGCCTTAGTACAGCTTTCCATCCTCAGACAGATGGGCAGTCCGAGTGTGCGATTCAGATTTTAGAGGATATGCTACGAGCGTGTATACTTGATTTCGGAGGATCATGGAACAAGTAGTTACCACTGATCGAGTTCTCGTACAACAACAGCTACCAGTCGACGATCGGAATGGCACCTTATGAGTTGCTATATGGAAGAAGGTGCCGATCACCGTTGCACTGGGATGAGGTAGGAGAAAGGCAGCTTCTAGGGCCCGAAGCTGTTAGACAAGCTCAAGAAGCAGTAGCGCTTATTAGACAACGTATGCTTGCTGCTCAAAGCCGTCAGAAAAGCTATGCGGATACCAAGCAACGCGATGTGCAGTTCCAAGTTGGAGATCAAGTCTTCCTAAAGATATCTCCTATGAAGGGTGTCAAGCGGTTCGGGAAGAAAGGCAAGCTCAGTCCCCGATTCATAGGTCCTTTTGAGATATTGGACAAAGTGGGACCAGTAGCTTATAGACTAGCCCTACCGCCAACACTAGCCGATAGTCACAACGTCTTCCACATTTCGATGCTACGCAAGTATGTGTCAGACCCATCTCACGTCCTCAAGTACGATACGATAGCGCTCCAGAAGGACTTGAGTTACGAGGAACGACCGATTAGCATCCTAGATAGAGGGATGAAGCAGTTACGGTCCAAGAGCTTTCCTATAGTCAAAGTCCTATGGAGCAATAGTTCTGAACGCGAGGCAACGTGGGAGTTGGAGGAGGACATGCAAGGCCGGTATCCGGAGTTATTTGGTAAGTAAATTTCAAGGACGAAATTCTTTTTAGTAGGGGAGAATTGTAGAGTCCAAGAACTTTACTTAGCTAATTGTTCAGTAGTATTATAGTATGTTTAGTATTATCTTTGTTACTATGGATTTTTGGTTCAGACCGGGAATTATTTGGACACTCATAGTAGTACTTATAGATTTTCTAAGTTTAACCTATAGTTTAAGAATATTTAGTATAACCTAAGGTTTGATTAATGTGACTGATATTAAGGATTATATTTATTATATTATAAGGTTTAGACATCAACCAATAGGATTTTAAGCACATGTTATGAATGGTGATTAAGGATTAAGTATTTTTGAGGATTAAATTTAATAAGGAGTAAAGTTTGAATGTTATAGGGTCAGTCAGCAACTTTGAATACGTTGAAGGCTTAGTCAAGGCTGTTTACTCCATTCAAACTTAGCTAAAAATGTGTAATTTCGTGTTTAAATATTCAGCGTATGCCGATATATCGCAGCTATAGGGGGCGATATATCGCAGCACGTAGATACGGAAAACACGAGACGATGCACGGTCGCCTCAGGCATACTGGCCCAGGCGATATATCGCCTACAGGGGGCGATATATCGCCTCCTCCAGCATGAATTCAAACTCTTTTGAATTCTTTTCCTTTCAGCCATTCAAACTTCTTCAAAAGTCCAGCATCTTTTGAACGAGTCTTCAGCCTCTGCTAAACGATTATTCAAATGATTTTCACCTAAAAAGCCATTATTTTTATTCAAGTAAAATCAAGATACTTTCATTCCTAAACTCTATAAATAGGACCTAGTACCCAGCCATTATTCACCTTTTGCTATAAGTTCAGAAGCTGCTAGTGTTAAGTGAGTGTGAGAGTGTAAACACCTGGTTTGGGAAAATCATAAGCTTAAACATCATAAGCTTATCAAACACTTTGGGAAGTGAGGTTCTATAGTATTTCGGTTGAGGAGTAGATTGGTCTTTCAAGTCTTTGAGGTAACCAAAACTCTAGTTCATTTATGTATTATGTTATTTTCTTTCTCATAGTCTTCTACTCAATCTCTAACCTTAATCTTCATTTTGGTTAGGGAATCTAAGTTCTTGAGCACGTAAGTTTCGGTAAGCATGATTCTCAAATGGTTTAGTCTTCGCATTTTCCTTTTTCATCTCTTTTCTTCTTTCAACTCACTCTTGTTCATTATGGTTATTAGGAGTGTTCCAAAAGTCCCAACTCAGTCCACATATCCCGGTAACTTTGGTAAGGAAAATAGGCTAGAATCAATGTGTTATATGCTTATGTTATCTATGTTTTATGTTGTTAAATGTGTTATGATATGCATGCATGTATGTTTGTAGGCTTGGGCATATGACCCATATGACTAACAAGACCCCAAATGGGTTATGGGCATATGACCTACTTAGCTAGTAGGACCCCACTAATCCCATGGGCATATGCTTGTTTAGTCTATGGGACCCCAAGTAATAATGGCCATTATAATAAGTGTATGTTATATTTATTATGTTAAGTCTTTATGTTTCTTATGAAGTTATGTTTATGACTATGTGTTAGATTTTCCTTGCTAGGCATTAGGCTCATTCCTTTTTGTTTTATGTGCAGGAAAATAAGCTTTAGAGGTGGAAAGATTCGTGACGCTTAGAGGATGTGTATCGATGGTGAATGGAGTCAAGGGGCCGAGCGTTATTCGATTCGAGGATGTAGTTTTTGTTTTATGTCTTTTTACATGTATTTTCCGCACCATTTATGTAATGTCTTTTATTTTAAATCATGTTTTGTTTTTAAAGACAATGGGATCCCATATCATTCTTAGTATTCTATTTATTTGAAAGTAACTCTTATTTTACAAGTTACTCAATAAAATTATGGTATTTTCGTAAAAATGTAAGTTTTATGTATAGTTTCGTTAATGGTCCAAATAGTCTAGATTAGTGGGTCATTACAGCGAACCCCGACAAGATCAGATCACTGCTCGAGCTTCCTTCGCCCAGGTTGTGAAAAGATGTCCAAGGTCTGACAGGAAGAGTGGCAGCCCTCAATCGGTTTATCTCCAAGTCCGCCGATAAGTATTTGCCATTCTATAACTTGCTCCGAGGAAACAAGAAGTTTGAATGGACAGAAGAGTGCGAAAGCGCATTCCTCGACCTGAAGGCACATCTAGCTGAGCCGCCCGTACTATCTAAACCCAAAGTAGGAGAGCCTCTTTTTCTCTACCTGGCTGTCACTAAGGATGCAGCCAGTGCCGTGTTGGTACGAGAAGAAGACCGAGTTCAGAAGCCAGTCTACTACATCAGCAAGAGACTTCTCGGGGCTGAATCCCGATACCCGTTGATGGAGAAATTGGCGTTCTGCCTTATCACGGCCTCACGAAAGCTCAGGCCGTACTTCCAGTCCCACTCAATACACGTCATGACCGATCAGCCTCTAAGGCAGGCTTTGCAAAAACCTGAAGCATCGGGACGTTTTTTGAAATGGGCAATCGAACTCAGTCAGTTCGAGATTTTTTACACTCCGCGAACTACTATAAAAAGTCAGGCCCTGGCCGATTTTGTAGCAGAATGCACGGGATTCCGGGAGGATCCCGCAGAAGGCTCACCCCGAGTCACCTCGCCCCAATCGTTGTGGAGGATCTTTGTGGATGGTTTATCCAACGAGAGCGGCTCCGGAGCTGGAATCATTTTGATATCCCCCGAGGGACATAGATTCCACTCGGCGCTGAGATTCAGATTCAAGGCCTCCAACAACGAGGCCGAATACGAAGCTTTGCTGGCAGGACTGAGGATAGCCCATGAGTTGAAGGCGAGCTCCGTCCAGTGCTTCAGTGACTCCCAGCTCGTGGTAAACCAGGTTCTGGGCGAATATCAAGCACGGGGACCCAAGATGGCCGCCTATCTGGCAAAGGTAAAAGTTGAGCTGTCCACGTTTGAATGAGGCTCGGTCAAGCAGATACCTCGGGAGCAAAACGCTAATGCAGATGCTCTTGCCATGCTCGCTACCTCTGGAGAGACGGAGACCTTGGGGTTAGTACCAATAGAATTCTTGGAAAAACCAAGTATAGAAGAAGCCAGGACGGAGGTCAAGATGATCGATACAAGGCCGACCTGGATGACCCCCATCCTTGAATATCTCGTCGAGGGCAAGCTGCTTGAAGGACGTAACGATGCACGGCAGGTCCTGTACCAAGCTCCTAGGTACACGATAGTCGATGGGGTGTTGTACTGACGTGGGCACTCCCTACCTCTCCTCCACTGTGTTCTTCCAAACGAAGCAAAGGCCATCCTGCAGGAAGTGCACGAAGGATTTTGCGGAGACCACACTAGGGGGCAAAGCTTGGCCTTGAAGGTCCTGAGGCAAGGATATTACTGGACAACTCTGTCCAAAGACTCGATCTCATACGTGAAGAAATGCGACAAGTGCTAGCGATTCGCCGTAGTTGCCCGAGCTCCTCCAGTCGAGCTAAAGATGATCTCATCCCCATGGCCGTTTCCCGTTTGGGGGATAGACTTGGTTGGCGCTCTCCCCACTGGAAAAGGCGGAGTCCGTTACGCCGTGGTAGCCGTCGACTACTTTACGAAGTGGGCTGAGGCAGAACCTTTGGCAACGATAACGTCCAAAAAAGTGCTTGACTTTGTGGTTAAATGCATTATCTGTCGGTTCGGCCTGCCCAAAAAGATCGTTTCCGATAACGGCACTCAGTTCGACAGCGACCTGTTCACCGAATTTTGTGAAAGGTACGGAATTGTGAAGAGTTTCTCCTCCGTGGCCTATCCTCAGGCTAATGGCCAGGTCGAAGCTGTCAACAAGACTCTAAAGACGAGCCTCAAGAAGAGGTTAGATGAAGTGAACGGGGTCTGGCCAGAACAGCTCTCCCAAGTCCTATGGGCATACCGGACCTCGCATCGGACTCCTATGGGTCATACTCCTTTTTCTTTGACCTTTGGGAGTGAGGCAGTCCTCCCCATGGAAATTAAGGTGCTTTCGCATAGGGTCCAGTCTTACGACCAGGACTGCAACCACGAGCTACTGTGCAATTCCCTTGACCTAGTTGATGAAAGGTGAGAAGATTCGCAACTCCAGCTCGCCCACTATCAGCAAATGATCACTCGCTATTTCAACTCCAAAGTCAAAAAGCGCACCTTCAGCGTTGGCGACCTGGTCCTAAGGTGAGTCTTCTTAGCCAGTAAGGACCCCAAAGATGGAGTCTTGGGACCAAACTGGGAAGGACCGTACCAGGTCATTGAAGTCATTAAGGAGGGAACTTATAAGTTAGCTCGGCTTGATGGAGGGACAGTCCCGCGGACTTGGAACGCCATCCATTTAAAGAAATATTATCAATGATTCACTTGTAAGGCCTAGGAGAGCCATTTTTTATGTATTAATGAGAATCAGCTTTTTATGCATGTTTGCAAGTGTAATATAAAGTAACCACGAAAGACCCTTTCCCAGTTACTTGGGGGGCATATGGTACCTGGATATAACCAGGTCTCCTTAATGACTTAGAAGTTGATTCATATCGATTGACCATTGTTTTTCTTAAAAAACGCGAGATATTGATAAGGGTTAACACTAACTAAGTCCTATCCTGGTCCTAACCGGGTCATAAAACTTAGAAGTTGATTTAAATCTATTGATCGTTGTTCTTCCTAAAGAGCTCGAGATATGGATAAAAGTTAACGCAAACTAAGTTTTCAAATTAAGTTCCTGGTCCTAACCGGGTCATAAAACTTAGAAGTTGATTTAAATCTATTGATCATTGTTCTTCCTAAAGAGCTCGAGATATGGATAAAAGTTAACGCGAACTAAGTTTCCAAATTAAGTTCCTGGTCCTAACCGGGTCATAAAACTTAGAAGTTGATTTAAATCTATTGATCGTTGTTCTTCCTAAAGAGCTCGAGATATGGATAAAATTTAACGCGAACTAAGTTTCCAAATTAAGTTCCTGGTCCTAACCAGGTCATAAAACTTAGAAGTTGATTTAAATCCATTGATCGTTGTTCTTCTTAAAGAGCTCGAGATATGGATAAAGATTAGCACGAACTAAGTTTTTCAAGAAATTGTAACCAAAACGCGTAAAGGCAAAAAATAGGATCAATTGAAAGCATTGAATCAAATTGTCTCGAGGTGAAAGCACCTCATGCAAGGGTTACATAAAAAAAATAATATAATAAAGGGCATAAGAGAAGAAACGCCCTAAGCTCTGCCAGATGACCCCTTGGAGGTCGCCGTCTCGCCTTGCTCAGCTGCGCCAGAGCCTTCCCCGGTCTCAGAGGGCGCCTCTTTATCAAGGCGAGCGTGGAACTTCACCAGCAAGCACTCCCAGAGGCTCGCTAACATGAAGGAGAAGTCATTGTCTGGATTGTAGGCCCAGCAATGATAGAATAGATCTTCCAAGGACTTCTCCAAAGTTGTCCGCTCGGCCTCTAGGGCGGCTTGGGCAGCCTGGACCTCAGCTTTCGCGGCATCTAGGTCTGTCCGCAAGGTGGCGAGGGAGGTCTCGAGCTCTTGGACCTTCGAGCGGGTTTTTTCCAACTCGACCTGCGAGGCCGCCAAGGCATCCTTAGCCGCTTGCAGGGTAGTCTGGGGCTTGCCCCTCATGTCCTCGAGCTGAGTTTTGGTCCTGGCAATGCTCCGATGAAGGGAAACGGCGCTCTGCGAAGGTGAAAAGACAATTTCCTTAGAAAGAAAAGAGAGAAAAGCAAGGCAAAGTGTAATGATAAAAACCACAAAAAAAAAAGGTTAGTTAGCTTACCGTCATGGCCATGCCCAATGAAGACTCAAGCACGCCCACCGGGCTCATTGTCTCGATGGCCCGGAGCTCCTTCTCGGTGAACTTGTATATGTGGCTGATGGCGTAGTTAGCCGACTCATACACCGTTCCCCGAAAGGCCTCGGGAATCTTCCCCAGGTCCTGGGGATTGACTGGGATGCGTACATCGGAGGGTACAGTGGTCGAAGTCCCGACCTCCGTTCCTGCGTCCCGGGCGGCGGCCGGAGCCCGCGAAGGGGCGGAGGCATGTTGCTTCCCCCTGCAGCAGGAAGAACCGCTCCTGCGACCTGTGCAGCTGGGGCTTGCTCCTTCTCCTTTGCAGGAGACTTGGTGGGGGTCCCAACGACATTCTTGGACGTCCGGAGCCTCTTCATTCTTGGCCCAGCTGCGGCGTTCCCCCCGAAGATCACACCTCGCAGGCTATCCTCGGGCTCAGACATCTCTTCTGTCAAAACAAAAACATAGTTAGTACGAGTTAGCAACCATACAGAGACAAAAACAAAGGGGTAAAGAGAAAGTCAAGTATATGTATACTAAGGGAATCCTACCCCCCAAGCTAGAAGATGAATCTAAGTTGATTACTTCCCGAGCTGGCACAAGTTCTGGGTCCGAGGCTGACTCAGGGCTAGATTCCTCTACATATTGCCTAAGCCCCGGAGCTACGGCACCCCTCCAGAGTGATGGCCATGTCCGAAGGTTGGTTCCATACTCCTCGAATAGGATCGACCTAAAGGCTAGGGTGTTATCTACTACTATGGTATCCCTAGGCCGGCTATCTTGGTAATCCAGCATAAGCCGGTCGACACAATGGAGCAGGGTTGGGTTCAGGTCCGGATCACTTCGGTGACGATGGACGAGCTGCCTAGGATTGAACCTAGCCAGCGGGGGGTCTGCTGTGGCCCTATCTAGATTCCTAAACATGTAAGGGTTACCTTGGCCAGAAGGACCCGCGGCTGCTCCGGATTGGATCCTCTCCTCGCCCGTCCTTTGGGTGACCTCCAAAGCCCGCTTTCTGTTCCTCACGAGCGGAACTTCATTGTCCTCGTCCTCCTCATCTTCATCTCCCGCGACCTCCTCCACGATGATGGGTCTGGTGTCGCGAGCTGAGGGAAGCCCCCGGGGCCTCTTTAAGTTCAAAGTCTGATTTGGGAAAATCAGCTTGCAGGCCACCATCGTCTCGTCCGTTACGAGCACGCAGTAATCTTTCTCACTGGGGGGCAAGCCCGCCAGTGTCTCGTATTGGGCCCTGAGGGTCACAGATTTCTCTGTCCTCGCGAAGATGGCTGCATGATTGGTCTAAGTCAGAAAGGGATACGGGTGGAGCTAAAATGACACTTAACTTACGAGCTAAGGATAAAAAAACACTTACGAGGACGATTGAAGTAGTGGAGCTCGCAGTTTCTGAACCCCGTCGGCATGAAGAACTAATCCTTGAAGTCATTGGGGTGGATGGGCAGCTTGATGACCACAACCGTATTGGGAAATCGGGTTAAGTAGTAAAACCCGTCGCCTCGCCCTCGCTGATCTGGGCTGGCCTTGAGGCAGAAAAAATATAAAATGTCCGCAGGAGTGGGGACCTCCCACTCGTGCTTCTGAAATAAATACCTCAACCCCACCAACAACCAATAAGAGTTGGGGGGGAGCTGAAATGGGGCCAACCTCACGAAATTCAGGAAGTCAGCAAAATACTGATCCAACGGGAGGAAGGCCCCTGCCTTAAAATGCTCGCCGCTCCAGGCCGCGAACGATTCATCAAGCGGCGCACAGCTCTGCTCGCCTTCCGCGGGAGGTAGGGCAATCACTGACGTCCTCCCCAGCGCAATGTTGTGGGAGAGGAATATCTTATTGATCTTCGTCTGGTCGGTAATCTTTGAGACGATCCTATCCGCCTCAAAAAATGCATCAAGAGCCACCTCGAGCTCCTTCTCCACTGCCGGCCCAAAGCGGGGGATCGGGGAGTCAGGCATCACCGCTTTTCCTTTGTCCTGCTGGGAGGCCGAGCTGCCGACGGTCTTCTGTGGGGCATTCCTCTTTGGTGCCATCTGGTCGCCTAACAAACAATTTTTTTTTTTTTTTGTAAAAGGCGACCTAAGCATGAGGAAGAATCAAAGTGTTATTTGCACAAGCTGAGGTAAGCCCAGCCCGTGGAGAGTGAGACCACGCGGTTCCATTAACACTCGTCTGTGCTCCCAACAGATCCCAGATTACTCAGAATTCGTGTGTCAGGAGGGTCAGGATAGAATTTTCCTTGGGGGGAAAGTTTCAATAGGCAAGGAAGGCAAAACCGCCTGTGAGGCGTGTCCCCTAAGCTACCCGATTTTGCACCTAAATCCTGGATATCTTTGAACTAAAATACCAAAATTCCTCCCCAGAAATTTTCCCCAAAAAATGCATCCTGTGAACCATACTCCCAAACGTTTTCCTACAACAAAACTACCCTAACCTAACAGGCTTTCACCCTTCATACCCTCAAAAAACCAGTAAACCCTTGCATATGGCTACAGTAAATATTTACCTAAGCTACAGTGGAAAATATTTTCAAAACACACATGGTCAGGAGACTTACAGTGTTTGGCTGGGAGGTGGATGAAGGTGTCGCCTAGGTGGGAGCTTCGTCGAAGTGTTTGCTTCCAAAGCTTTGAAGAAATCCTTACGTCTGAGCTTCTTAAGCAACTGAGAATGGCAGTCGCAAAGAAGAGGGTTTCTTTTTCTTTTGAAATGAAGAGAGAAGAAGGAGAGAAGTTCTGAGAAATTTCAAATGAAAGGGTGGCCCATGCGTAGGGTGGACACCCCTTTTATATACGTGAAATGTCACGTATAGAGGGCCAATGGATGGCCCTGATGTGGGATCCAAGGCCCTCCACTCGAAATAACGGCTAGGCATAAGCTAGGCCATTAAATGCGGTTCTCGTAAGACGTACCGTCACCAACCACGATGTTCCACGTATCAGGCGCCTGTGTAAGATGTGGAATGTGAAGAGTTCATAGGGAAGCCTAAAAGCCCCTACTGTGGCCTTATCCGACGTCATATACCACGAACAGGGGCTTGGGGGCAGATGTACGCCCTGATTTTCCCACGGGCTGATTAGCGAGCTGAGTTGTGACCTAATCATGATTATCTCGTGGACATCCCCAAAACTGGAGCTTCCGTCATAAGGTCGTACCTCCTTAGCTCAAGGCAACCCAAGGGTTCACCAAGATTGTCTAAGACTTGAGTCCGGACTCTGAAGGCCGAAGGTCAAGTTAAGTATCCAGCTCGTGGTACGGGCTGGATATGGGGCTATGACCCTTCGTAAAGTCAACACACGCAAGGTAAACATGCATATATCAGACATCACGTGTCTGATATGCCCCTGACTTCTCGGACACACAGCAGGAACGTGCGTATTCAGACACCCACGACTGGGTTGGGTCGTGCGGCCCATTATCTCTTCACCTATTGATTTGACCACACTCATGTGTCAGGTTTAGGAATTAATCATGAATGTCACAGAGTTGATACGATAGGTAAGAAGGTTACGGGATGACCTTCTTACCAACTCCCAGGTGCCTTCTCCTATAAATATGGAGACCCTGGGAATAAATAAGGGTTGGATTATCTCTTGTAAAAAAGACCCTGCAATCAAATATCCAGTATATATCAATAATACTGACTAGTGGAGTAGAAGGATTTTAACCTTTGAATCACTTAAAAACGTGTCTTGAGTCACCTCTTTCATTTTCTAAGATCATATATCTGTTTCGGTTCAACATTTAGCACTAATCTCTTTCTCTTCTTCTCTTAATTACCTGTTGGCGAAGAATCGTGTCAACACATACAGAGATAGACTTATTAGTCATCCATACAAAGATAGACTTATTAGTCATCTACCTCAGAGAGCAGGACTCCACAATCATTTATCTGTGCCTGCATGCATGCATGAATATGCTTATTACTGCTAGGCATACTTATTATGATTTTGTGACATGTTATTACCTATTTATGAGCATGTTGAGTTTTCTTACTAAGTCTCAGCTCACGGGTGCTATGTTGTGCAGGTAAAGGCAAAATAAAGTTGGACCATCCTTGAGTTGGAAAGCTTAGGTGACGATGTGTACATATGCGGCTGCTCGACCACCACGGCCGAGGGTTTAAGGAGGAACTAGGGTTAAACCCTATTTTGTCGCTTAGGTCGGCTAGTTGTAAATCTTTTATTGTAATTAACCTTTAAAATATATTTTGGGATCCTAATGTATACAGTAAACGTTTTAGTGAAACGTTGTATCTTTAACCAAATTTTTTAACCCTATACCGTCAATCACATTTAGTTACACAATTATGGTCAAATGACTCGGTTAGCAAGTTTAGCACTGTTTAAAATGCACAACGTAACCGTCTCTGGGTAGTAGGGCGCTACAATACACATTCTCTCCCCCTCTCACTCTCACTTGTTGGATATTTGGGAACACTTGAGGAATTCTTGAAATTCTTGTGTTTTTCTTGAGAAAAGAAAGATTTGTTGGGCATAGGAGCTGCTGGTAAACATTCAAAGGATTAGGGTTACGAATTTTTTCCCATTTGAGGTAAGGATTTCTGAACTTTTCTGAAGTTCAATGTGGCTTCTAGTTTTGAAAGTTTGATTTTGGGTTTTAAGGAGTTTTTGTTATATCTTTGTGGTTATTTAGTGTTGTGGTTAGTTTATTTAGGTTGTATGGGGCCTTTTACGGTCAAAATCTTGTTGGAAGTACCTGTTTTGTTCAAAATTAGAGTCTGGTTTTTGTAGAAAATTGTAGGGATTTCGATTGGGGAAGAACACTTTTGTTTTGGGAATTTTTGGGTTTCTAGTGACCTAGCGCGACTGTGCTAGGTTGTAGCGCAACCATGTTAGTGTCCCAAAAGAAGTGGAATTTGAATTGGGATTGGGTCTTAAGTTGAGGGGCGCGACCGTGCAAATGCTCTAGAAAGCCCAATTTTTCTGAGGGCGCAACTGCGTCAGGTACCTCAAAAAGCTGTTTTCTTGAGCTTTTAGAGGAAGGTTCGGGGGGCTCGGGAATCTGGTTTAGGAGCCCACTAGAGGGCCCAGGGGGACATTTTTAGTGTCCCGTTTACTACGAACAGTGGTTCCGAGAGTTAGAGTCCAGGTTGGAACTCGAGATCTGGGCTGGATTCCTGATGAATGTATACTTGTATTGTGACTAGGGTTTCTGCAAGGCTCAGGTCAGGGATTGCACTCGGGGTCGTTTCACTATTCACTTGAAAAACAATATAAGAAAACTACACCCAATACGTGAGATATGTGATTAGGGCTTAGCCTGGTTGTTAAATATAGATATGATTAGAGCTCGGACCCCTGTGAATGAGCCTGATTATGATTATGCCTGTGAATATCTGATTAAGCATACTAGAAGTCGTATTTGATTATATGATAAATAGATAAATTGGTTGATTATTCTTGATTGGAAAGCTCGGCTTATAATCTATGGTTGGCACTATGCGTGCAGAACGCAGGCCGCTATGGCTAGGCCACCCCGGGAGTGCAGTATGCACTTGTCTGACTCGGATGCCGCTAGAATAAATAGACGTGTGATATGGATTTGTGTGACTCTGTGGTCGAATACTTGTATGAAGTGTATGTTTGAGTACAATTATTATTGTTGCTATGCTGTTTATATTCTGTGCACTATTTGAATCTGTTGAATAAGTTTTCTTCCTGAGCCTTGGCTCACGAGTGCTATGTGGTGCAGGTAAAGGTAAGGAGAAGCTTGACTAGCCATGAGTTGGAGAGTTTTAGGGGCAGTGTGTACTTATGCAGTCTGCTCTACCGCCACAACCGAGATATCACAGAGGAACTAGGGTTGGACCCTATTTTTTCGCTTAGGTCGGCTTATTCTGTAATCCTTTGAGTTGTAAATAACTTTTAAACTCCTATATTGGGATCCCATGTAAAGACTAAAACTTTTTAATGAAAATGTTTATTCCTTTGGCCAAAATCTTTGATACCTGAGCTATTAATTACTTAATCACACATTTTAGTCAAAATAACTCATTTGGCAAGTCCAACACTATTTTAAACACATGTCGTAACTGTTGGGGTTTTATGCCCTAATTAAAACCCAAATTCTTTGTAATCTCATTTTATTATCAATAAAAGAATAGAAATCATTTTTTGACTTGGTCAATCACTTTGCTCACATGTTTTATTTTCATGATTATTTATTTAATATAAACTTCTATTAAATCCCGAGCATATAGCTAATCTTATTTATAGTGACGTAATCACAGTGGAATATAAATATGATTATATGTTCACAAATAAGTTAGTCCTAAGATTAGTCAGTGCACCGGATTTACACTGACTTGCCAATCTACGATATGATCTACTTACACATTACAGTGTTATGTTCTTTCCAGAACATTAGCAAAGTAGATAAGATCGGATGTATTTGTTACATCAGACAGGACCGATATTGACAGTTGATAAGATAAGTAAACATACCGTTATTATCTATTCTAGTCATATCATATAGTTGACCATAGGTCAATTCAATCTCAATTCTGAGTGGTTAGTATTCAAACTGATTGTATTATTTGAGTTCTTTGACTTGTTCGTTACCAGCTTACCCTACGGACTAGCCCATACTTACATCTTGGGAACTCGGTAGTATAATTGAGTGGGAGTGTTAATCATAGATATGAACATCTATAGCTTCTGATGAAGAAGTGAAACGATGGTTTCCTTTTAGTTTGGTTCAAGGTGTTAAATGATAGAGATCTCATTTCAGTAATTAAATTAGTTTACTGAAATATCATTTACAAGGAACTAAGTGTTTTAAGGATAAAATACAATGAGGGGTAAAACGGTATTTTAGTCCTATCTCATTGTAGACCGTCTATAGAGGATTGAGTGACAATTATGGTTGTAACAATGGATAATTAATAGTGTATCTATATTTGTTATAGAGCGTTCTATGAATTCAAGAGTGCAATTCCAAGTCTATAGTGGAGTCACGAGGAATTAATAAGTTAGTAAATTTATTTGTTAGATTTATGATAACTTATTGGAGCTTGATTTCATAAGCCCATGGTCCCCATTGTACCTTGGATAAAATCATCTAGATAGTCTCAATTAATTGATTTAATCATCAATTAGAATTATCAAAGTTGACCAGGTCAATTTTGGATAGTTTCACAGAGTTGTGTAATTTTGAGAAGAAAAGAGAAATTATGGCAAATTTATTAATTAAGATAAATTGGTATCTAAATTAATAAATAAATTTAAATCAAGGTTCAAATTATAAATAATTAATTTGATAAAGGATTTAAATAATTATTTAATTAATTAAATCAATAGAAAATAATACATGCCTTGATTTTAAGTCCAATGGGCTTATAATCAAATGGGAAATTTCACGGGCCTATAGCCCATGATAATTTCGACCTAGGGCTTCAAAATGGCTGTTATTTTATTGATTTTTTAATTAAATTAAATGGCCTAATTGAGTCTATAAAAGGAGTGCTTATAGAGAAGTCAAAATAAGGGTTTTTGATAAGTCAGATTTTCTGATAGTTTTATATTCTCTCTAAACACAAGTCCTTTTCTAAGCCTCTTTGTATTTTCTCTTCTTCTCTCTATATCTATCTCATGTGTTGAGAATTGCCCACACTAGTCTAGGTGGTTCTAAGGATACATTGGAAGATCGTGAAGAAAATAGAAGATCGGTTCAGTTTCTTGATAATACTCTGCGATAGAGAGGATACAAGAGTTAGAGAAACTGAAGGAAGGACTCTTAATTTCGCTGCGTATACTGTAAGTATTCTATTTTTGTTTCTCTTTGAATTCAATTTTAGAAACATGTTTTAGGCTATCTCGTATTAATTTGTTTAATATTAGATATACATGAAAATAAATAAAGATCCTGTATAAGTTTTTCCAACAGTAACGATCCCTTATTAGTAGGGTGTTACACTCTGATACCAAGTTATAACGCCCATGATGGCCAAGACCATTACACTATGTATTTTAAATAGTACTGAACTTGTTAATAAAGTCATTTGGACATAAACGTGTAACTATAAGTAATTAACGAATTATGGTTAAAAAATTTGGTCAAAGAAATATTTAATTTCATTAAAAGTTTAAGTTCATACATGGGATCCCAAAATAAACATTTAAAAAGTCATTTACAATCAAAAAGGTTGGTTACAACACAAGCCGGCCTAAGCGGCAAAATTATGGTTTAACCCTAGTTCCTCTGTGAATCCCCGACTGTGGTGGTCGAGCAAGCTGCATATTTACATGTCGCCATCGCAGCTCTCCAACTCATGGCTGATCTAACTTCCCTTTTCCTTTACGTGGTCCACATAACACACATGAGCTAAGACTCAACAAGAAAACATAAACATGCTCATAAGCAATTAATAATATATTACAGAGTCATAATTAGCAAGCCTAGCAGTAATAACCCTACTCATGCATGCATTCAATTCAGATAAGTGACTATAGAGTCACACCGGGGCTCGTTGCCCTAGGATAAGTGAATGTAGAGTCACCCTTGGCCCCATTTCCCTATCCTCTATATAACCAGCCTTAGAGTTGGCCAAGCGTACCTAGCACTTTATTATCTAAGCGACCATAGGGTTCAGTCAAGCGTATACCACTCTCCTGGATAGGTCTAACCATACCAGCCTGCGCTCAGCGCGCTATTGCCACCCTTGACTCATAAGTCAAGCCTTTCAATCAAGTAAAACAGATAAGCATGCATTATATATTACAAGTATGCACAAAATAATTAACATGTCTAATAAAACATTCCAAGCATGGTCATAACCATGTTCAATAACCGGGTCAAGCCTTAATCACTTATTGGGTGCAATTTTCTTACCTCTGGTCCAAGCACTGGATAAATAAAAATGACCATCGAGCACGATCCTGTCCAGAGCCTTAGCGGTAACCTAGTCACAATCATAAATAATATCCTTATTATGATTCAATCCCATAAATAAATTCGGGGACCAATCCCGTGCCCTCGGGACCTCCAATTCCACCCAACGGGGTGGTGGAATCGTCCCCTAAGCCCCAAAGTTCTTCCCAAGCTCAAAAATGAGGCTTGCTGAAATTGACATAGGGCAAGGGCGCCCAAACAAGTTAGAGAGTTCCCAGGAACTCCCCCCCCCCCCCCCCCCCCTCGCAGTTGCGCAGGGGCCCCCAAGAAAGTTAGAGAGCCCCCAAAGGCCTCCTTTGCTTAGCGCCGGGGCGCCCAAACCCAGGGCAACAACGCCACCTCACAAACCCATAATTTCTAGGTTTTTCCTGCATTTTTTCCCGAACTCACAACCTCAAATCAGTCCACAAACTCCAATCAAGGCTAGAGCTGAGCCCCAAAATCACAATAAGACACCCCAAGCAACATAAAAACACCAAAGGTTCAACCAAAAACACTTTGAACCTCAAACTCACCCTTTGAGTTCCAAGAACTCAACTCCTCTCCAAATATGAAATTCAAACCATAGAACATAAATTTCTAGCTGCAAACAGCCCTCCCAAACCAATTCAAATAAGTTAATAGCCTCAGAACATCAAATTAAACTTCCTAGACCTCAAGAATTCCAACCATCATACCACACTCCAACATTCCGCAAGAACACCATAACATTAGGAAAAACTCAAGAAATGCTTCATAAATTTACCTTTGCTATGGCATTTTGAAATTTCCCCCACCTCTGCTGATCCTCGCTAGCTCCTAATCTTCGCAAGAGAGCCCAAATTCCACAATGATTTTCCTAGAACAAGTTTGCTTCACTTGTTATTTTAACTCCCAAAACCCCTCCAAAGAGGTAATCAAGAGAGAGAGAGAGAGAGAGAGAGAGAGAGAGAGAGAGAGAGAGAGAGAGAGAGAGAGAGAGAGAGAGAGAGAGAGGGCTTAGACTTTGGCTAAGATGACTCAGCCCAAGGGTCAAAATGACCAATTTACCCTCTCTCAAGCCAATGCCCATTTAACCAAACCAAGGGCATTTCGGTTTTTTGCCACAATTTCCCACTAATCATCAATTAACATCATATTTCCCAATTAATTCAAATATTCCCAAATGATCACCAAACAATTCCCATTACTCGATAAATCTTGGTAATCTACTAAATTACTAAAATACCCCTAGGCTCTCTCCGAGTCGGGTATTTAATCCGTTGTGACCTTTCCACTAACTTGCTCACTAGGATCGTCTTGTGCCGAGTAACCTAAATATATCCACATAATAATGTGGTCTCAATCAAAAATCACATATATTTACGAATATATCCTCAATCGGTCAAAATTACAAAAATGTCATTCTAATTAGACCCACATGCATATTTAATGCACTTACATGCATAAACAATGATATCATAATACAACTCATGTAATCATGCATATAATCATAAACATGCACATAATATCTATTTATGCCCTCCCGACACACTAATCAAGACACTAAACATGATTAGCAAATTTGGGATGTTACACCACCCCTATTAAATGTCTAGTCAATTTCGTTCGGGGAGTGAATGAGATTTTTGGGACTGAATATTTGAGATGGCCCATTGTTGGGGACATTCGTCGCTTACTTCAAATGGGGGAGGTGTGTGGTTTTCCAAGCATGTTAGGAAGCATTGATTGTATGCACTGGGAATGGAAAAATTGCCAAGTTGCATGGAAATGCCAATTCACGCGAGGTGATCACGACAGACCAACAATCATGCTCGAAGCAGTTGCGTCACAAGATCCCTGGATATGGCATGTATTTTTTGGTGTTCCGAGATCCAATAATGATATCAACGAGCTAAATCAAACCCCATTATTCACTGACATCTTACAAGGGCAAGCTCTAAGAGTTGAGTTTATGATATATGGCACACAATACAACAAGAGGTATTATCTAGTAGGTGGTATCTATCCAGAGTGGGGTACATTTGTTAAAACTATCCCATTGCCTTAAGGAGAGAAAATAAAATTATTTGCCTGATGCCAAGAAGCGGTATGCAAAGATGTTGAGCGAGCATTCAAAGTACTTCAATCTCGCTTTGCTATTGTACGAGGACCAACACGTTTTTGGCAAAGAGATGTTCTCAAAGATATTATGTGTGTATGCATCATATTGCACAACATTATTGTCGAGGATGAAAGAGATGCATATGAGAGTTTGTTTGATTTTAATTATGATGATGTCCCCACCGACACCCTAATGGTTGAAGTATTGCATAGACCTATTTATGACTTCTAGACAATGCTTCAAGGGAATGTTAAAATTCGTGACAGAAACATTCATCACAATCTTCAGGGGAGGACTTGGTGGAGCACATATGGTCAAAATTTGGAAATAATTTTAATTAGCATTTTTTTAATTATGTTAGATTGATTAATTATGATTGTTATATTATAAGCTCCTTTAAATTTTGTCTAATTTAAATTTTGTGTAATATTTATTTATATTAATATATGAATTTAAAAACATTTAGTGTGACAATATTTATAATTACAAATTATTATATTAAATAATAATATGTGAGACCATAGTTGACAATTTTTTAGCGACTTAACATTGGAACATTTTTATGAAAAATGTTGCCAAAAATAATGTGGATGAAAGAGAAAATAAAAAATTATATTTTTAGATTATTTGGACATTTTAGACAACCAATGGGGGTATATCCACTATTGGAGTTGCTCTAAGGGAAATATTGTAAAAAGGCTTATATATGTGGCCCATAAAAAGGCTTATATATATACCACATAAGCATATGATATTTATAAACTACAAAAATTGGATCATAAGATAGTTTCATCATATTCCTTAATTAAAATATATATATATATGTGTGTGTGTGTGTGTGTGTTTTTGGCATGTTTTTTACATTTTGGCCCCTTGAAATTGTATTCTGCCTCTACTGCCACAAAGTTGCCTAAAATTCTAAGAAATTTGATGTTACAAAAGACCAATAAAAGATTGATACACAGCATATATATATGGCTACTAAGTGCCAATTTTATTATATTATATATAATTTATTTAGTTTAAGAGTACAAACACAGTACATGTATCACGATATTTATTCCAATATATATAACCAACATAACTAAGAAAACGACATCATTTTTCTTTTCATATAAATATATATATATATATATATATATGTTTAGGTGGTTAATTGTATCCTCCTCGGCCAATGGAATTATATCCACTGCGGCCATCTGTTTCATAGCTTTCTTCTAGAATCTTTCGACCTGCCAAATTTTTTTAATTATGAGTATTATACTATAATTAAGGCACTTTATTACATATATGTGTAGACTGACCATACTCACTATAATATATTAAACTATTATTACTGCTAAAATCTGTTTTCAATGGTTCATAAAGTTTGATGCACTTTTATTAACTACGGGTTATTTATGTTTTAGCAAGATTATTTGAATACCTCACACACGTAACACACAGGTACATATATATATAGGATTTTTTCTTTATACATCATTATTTAATTAGTTTCAATGAAAACACTTTATACTACCTGACATGTTAATTATTGATCAAAATTCCATCAAAAAACCCAGAATTTAAAATATTAACAAAACAACAAGCGTGTTTGTGACAAATAAATGTATATATATATTATACTAACCAAGTTTTTCTGGGACTACATCAAACGCAGTAGCCACCTCTAGGAAGATAAGCATCAAAGCCAAAACATATATAAATATCACCATGATTTTGGTTGCTATAGATACAGGCTCCATGCTTTTCAAGAGAAAAAAAGAAGATGAGAGTTTATTATAAGTTAATTGCACTACTTCGATTAAGCTTTGGTTTATTAAGTCTTGCCCATACATTTGAAGTATTTATAATCGATATAGTAGAGTACATTTTTAATGTCATTAAGTTGGGAAAATTCAAAAGTGGGACTATTAGTTTTCAAAACAAGATAAGATCAATTTACATATGCATTGATTCCCGGTCAAGTACATCCGTTGATTTTTGCCATATTAGAGCCATGATTTCTTTGATAGTGATCGAACCCCATTATTTAAACTTCAAGTGTGGTGTGGTGTGAAAATACCCCAACATTATTAGTTGGATAAATTTGACTTTGGTTTTCATTATTTTTACTTCATGAATGTGGAATTGCTATTTTCTTGTAGTGAATATTTTCAATCAAATTGTATGTCAAGACTTGGCATCTTCACTCAAAGTGGAGCTTCGACTCATATAGCAACACTAAAGAAAAATGAGAAAATGGAGAAGAAAAATGAGGAGAAAAAATTAAAACCAAAATCCTTCCAAATTGGAGAGAAAACTAGAAAGAAAATGTGTGAAACTTTTATATTACTAAAAAGGCCTTTAAAACTTTAATAAAAATAACAAAAAATTTGAATATTACAAAATATCATTATAATAATAATATATAATACATAATCTTCATTTTTATTAAAAACATTATCATTTATGTTTAAAAATGTTATCATATTATATATATTTAAAAAATCATAAATCATATTTTTGTTTAATTTTTCATTTAATATGTTTATGTCTTTTTTTTAATATATAATAGTGTTTATTTATTTGAAATTTATATGATAATGATACAAATTTAATAAAAATAATTAATAAATTCTATAAATAGAATTAAGCAAATGTGCATTCACTACAAGAAAATGGGGTCTTTACCTACCAATTGTAAAGTGTAGGTAAAACTAGCCTAATGGTGGGTAATATGGTTTACCTACCAATATTGAACTGGTAGAGATTGGTAGGTAAAAGTTAGTGGGGAAAGAGTCTTTACCTACACTTATTAATACTGGTAGGTAAAAGAATCAGTGGACCCCACTAAGTTATAAATCAATTGATGAGTCATCAGATGACGTGTTTGATGACATGGCATCCTACGTGTATGTTGACATGGTTTTTGTAGTTTTACGTGTCTGATGACGTGACATCATATGTGGCATCCTGCATGTCATCATATGTGGCATCCTGCGTGGCATCCTACGTGGCATCCTACGTGGCATTCTGTGTGGCATCATATGTGGCATCCTACGTGGTATCATTTTATTAACCCACATAGCATTATTTTATTGGTTTGTTACACAATTTATATTTTGTTCAAATTTAATGGTTATGTGTAGGTAAAAGATAATAACAGTTATTTGTAAATGTTCTATATTAGAAATAAACTAGAAAAAAACCATTCAATACTAAAATAAGTCATAAAGTTATCATTTTAAGGTTACCCCTACCAAAATAAAAAAAAAAAACTTCATAAAGTTCATTCTTTAGTAAATTAATGTAAATAAACTAAGAATCATCTTGTGACTCTCGAACTTAAATAGATGGCGACTCTCTTAAATTTGCATCTGAAGCTTGGTCTATTGGAGGTGGTGGAGGCGGTGCCATCAAATTGTTAATATCGATGGATCAGCATCTGGAGTTAAATCAGTCCACCCTGCCTTTTCATTTTCTTCTGCAGCATATATCTTCAAGAATTCTCCCTTGAGCCCAACCTAGAACCATGTTAAACAATACGAAATCCACTTTAAAATCCCAACCTTAAATATATCAAATAATGATAACTTATTAAAGGGTGTCTAGAATTTTTGCCTAAAAAATTCAAATACAATTTTTTTTCGTCTTTTTTGAAACAAAACATCGACTTTTAGTGAGAGATGTCTACTAGATACCATTATCTACCTGGATAAAAAGTGAATTTAGGTGCAACACCATTTAACTGACTAGCAAATCATCCAAAAGGGAGAAAACAAAAATATATTAAAGGGAGCCAACAACTTTTACTTTCACAGCCAACACAAAGGAAATGAAACCTTGAAATTGAACACACCTGGTAGGTCCATAAAGACTTTGAGAGGTCTATATCCCCATTTTGAAATCCAGTAAGTTTAACTTGCCCTCTAAACCTTGCTCCGTCTTTCTCCAAGAATGCACCATAATTCTGTATCATAGATTAGATGCACCATATAAATATAAGATAACAAGTGACAATAAAATGTCATATGTACTTGGAACTTCTATAAAGAGTACCATTAGGCAGTATATGATTAGAAAGAAATAAAATTTCCAATGAAGGAGAAGAGGACACGGGAGTTATCTGGGAAAAAGTTAAGCCTTGGTTGGCTGTATGGATTTTCAAGTGTAAGCATTTTAAGGCATAATCGTTCTCAATGCTTCTCGGTCATTGGTATTTGTGGTTGTAATGAGTTAGTTTTTGTGATAGTTTTTATGTTTTACGTCTTACTAGATGTATTAGATTGAAGTAGTCTTTCAAAGGCTGTCTACAGTAATACACAGCATATCATCCATTATTAATACAAATTTGTTTCACATAAAAATTAATAATAATAATAATGATGATAACAATAACTTATACATAATGTACCATTAAAACTCATAAGCAAACTATGAAAAAGATTCAGAAAGAAATTAAAACATTGGCTTGGAACTTGTATCTTAGTGATCGGGAAAGTTAAGTGCTAAATTCCATGTAAGGAAGTAGGGAAATAAAAAGGGGTGTCACACAGTTTTAACAGCCATAAAAGGAAAATAATAATAATGAGATTTTATAAGATATTAGCTTACCATCCATCCCAATTTTTAGTCCAAAGCGTGGGTTTGTTATAGGAATTTGGCCTATAACCGTCACAGTAGTATCCATTGCATGCATCTATCTGTAAATGAAGAAAGTAATTTATGAAAAACAGCATATTAAGATACCACACTTGATAAAATTTAACTGCCACTACTCTGAAAGTTTCACCTGTCCCTATACATTCTTACAGCCATAATATATAAGTTCAGAAAATTTAAAGCATTGGCTAAGACCTTACAACTTCATCCGGAGCATCAGTTTGCTGCACATCACCCATGGAACCCCAGCACCAAGGCTTAAAGCCATTTTTGCTGCCCACTTAACATAGTTCTTTCCTTTCTGCCCAAACTTCCCTTCAATATTTCTGTATTCATTTTCAATCTGATAAATTTGCAGTAAGAGCATATAAGAAAATGTGAAGCATATTAACAATCAAAGAGGCAGACAACATAAGGATTATGATTCAAATGAACTACTTTAATCTCTACATTTAGTATAGTTGAAAAAAAAATTATTCAACATGAATTCCACACTATATAAGCAACAAGGGACAAAGAACCAAAACAATCAGGGATTAGCTCGTAATTCATAATTTTAAAGGAGACTTCCATTCTACTTCTGTGGTTCTGCATGAATCATACTTAGCATTGTTGTGTATATTTTCCATAAATAGAAATGTTACAAAAATGTTTACAAATACTCATAGGTCACAATCCCAACCTCAATTATACCCAAGAATTTTGTTCTCACCAATGACAGATTAAGATTATACAGTAAATTGGAAAGTACCTTAATGAAATCATCCAACATCAGATGAGATTGCCTTGTGTAACCTACCTGTCTCTTGCAAAACTGGGATTAAGACTTTCTGCAAGTTTGAACATTAGAAATGGCAAAAAGTTGGTAAATTTTGTCTTAGGTCTATCTACTCATTTAAACCACTTCAGAATTCAAAACCAGATAGGAATGCGTCCTATTAAAAAGACAGTAAGGCCTATCTTTGCAAGGCTAGCTGAGGATGTCACAGACAAGAGACCATGATAACGCTGATGTCGTTCAAGAAATTGACAATTTTTTATTTATTTATTTATAAATATACGGAAGCTCATGCATTTTAGTCAAGGCACAAAGGTCACTAGGGGCACTTGAAATTCAATACTCAATATTAAATTTGTAATAAACCTATATATATATTCAAAGTTTAAGCTCATTTTGACTAAACAGAGTAATCACAAAACAAAGCTTGGTATCATTTGCTCTAACCCCAACAATATGTTTCCGGAAATAATCACAGCAGCTCTATAACCTACTACTTACCAATTTGTTCAAAAAATTTAAGAAAACTGATGTCAAAAGTCCAGTCAATTATGAGACGTAATGAGAATTCAATATTAAAATTTTAAAATATTAAAAGTAAAAGGAATACAACAAGTAGACAAATAAACAAAATTCAATAATCAGCAATAACAAGAAAGCTACATACGTAATTTGTGAACTTTATGTGACTTCAAAATATTGAACAAGTCTTACAGTCTTTCTTGACTAAGTAAAGACAAAAAAAAAAGTGAACAGAAACAACAATGATAGAAGTCTCAGTTTAAGACAGGACACTAATCATCCAAAGCCAAATATGCAACAGATCCTAGATCCTAACTTACATGAATACCCAATTATATAATGGTATTGAAAACAACAATTGTTAAATTGGAAAAAAATGGTCATGAAGCAGCAAGGAAACAGCGACTTTGGTAAGAAATTAACTCTCAAAAAGACTAAAGGAAATATGTTCAATAACTACACAATACAAATTGAAGAGTCATACCTGAAACTTATATAAAGAGGTAGTAATATTCTATATACTTCTCATATACACTTCTCTTCAAATAGATGAGCATAGCCTTCTTCCAAAGCTATCCATTAACAAGAAAGCACAAACAATCCCCATGCTCTATCCCAATCCAAATTCTCTTCATCGACAAGAACTCTCATGAGTTTAGCTATGGCAAGTGATGGATGAGTATCATTCAACTGTAGAGCAACCTGAATAAGATGGAGAAACATAAACTTACGAGCATAACAAACAAGACAAATTCATATTACAATATTAATGGAAGAAAATACATCTAGATCCCAAATACGAAATCTAAAAGGTAAATTATTGTTATGATCAGTAAACAGTGCAATTCAAGAAATATCCACATCCAGCTGGGCACAAATAAGAACAACAACAACAAAGAAAAAAATCAATCAGAAACGAACAGAGAAAAAGAAGCTGGCATAACATTACATGGTTGTTGAGTTCATATGGTTACAAGGAAATTAAAAAATACACTAATTATATAGGAATTAGAACCTTCTCTGGAAACTCATCAAAGTTATTGTGACCATCTTTGAATCTTCGAATGATGTCCTGTGTGGATGCTGAGACAAAGAAATATTGCTGCTTCAATCTAAGTTCCTTCCCTTGAACATTTTAAAACTCAGAATAAAAGTGAATAATAAGTAACAAAGAATCCATTTCCAGAGAAATATAAGCGATAGATGAATAAACCTAATGAGAGCGGTCATCAGGATACAAGACGCTACTTATTGTTTCTGCTTTCTGGACAATAACATTTAATACCTCTCTTCAAATGACTCAATAACATCAGAGCATGACTGGAGATTCTCCAAAGGCTCCCAGGTGTTAGCTGTCTCTGGCCAACCACGCCTTACAAAGCAAATAACGTTAAGTACAAATATTCCATTAACAGATTAGATTTGACATAAACAGGTAAAAGAACAAGAAATGCAAAGTTAAGTAAAAGGAGAAAGAGGAAGAGGGTTGGGATACGCACCATTTGATGAGGTACTGAAGCTGACCCTATTGTTGGTTTTGGTTTTGGAAAACAAAGGAAAAGACTTTTAGGGATAATCAAGAAAGTAAAGCAAACCCACGAAAGTATTGAAGAGAAGGGTATAGAAAAAGTACCTTGCGGACCCTTTTAAGGCGAATGGCTTCGATTTCGTAGAAGTCGTCGTCAAGCTTGGGACGCTCAGTGTTTTCATTAGCATCATCATTATCGTCTTCATCATCCTCGTCTTCGTTGTTTTCAGCATCTTGAGTATCGGGTTGGGGCTGGGCATCGTGGAGTTTTAGATGGGCATCTTGCTGTTCAAGAGAAAGAGGGAAAAGAGAAGGGTCGGGCTGAGACAAGGAGCCATTGGGTGTTGGGTTAGTGTCGGAATCTCCGCCTAAATTTGAGTCCCAGCTCTAAGAGGGAGAGAGAGAAGACAACCAGAGCATTTTTTTTTATGTCTGAAAGGATTAAATGATAAAGTATATATTATTATGATTTTGTTTTTACTAGTAGTTAGAATTAATTTAATTAATTTTTGTTTTTGTAATGTTTATTTGTTTTTAAGATTTGTACCTTTGTTAAAAATAATATGACATGTTAAAAATAAGTAAGATGATATGTAGGATATTTTTAACACATCATCACACAACTCAGCATCATTTTTATTAAAAATTAAAATAATAAGAGGGAAATATTGGCGCCAAATGCAAAAAAATTTCCCTCCAGTATATGTGTAGGGTAACACTCTTTACTTACCCATATTATTAGTAGATAATCATCCTTCTAAAATATTATAATATTGGCAATATTTACCTACCAATAAATCTTACGAATAAATATTGGTGGGTAAAGGTTCCCTTTACCTACCAATATATATTGGTAGGTAAATATCAGATTTCTTGTAGTGATTGTTAGAGAATATATTATATTCATCGGAAATATGGAAAAAACTAAATACAACTCTATTAAAAAATACAATAGATAAGATATTTGATAAAAGTAATGTTACAACTTGTTATCCCTAAAATATACAAGGATGACGTGGCGAATGAGAATGTGACACGTGACATCAAAAATCAGAGAAAAACGACAAAGTATTGAGAAAAGACCGACGGGAAAAAAAGATAGGTCCATGACCTATAGGAAAAACGACCAAGACAATACCCCCTAGGGGTGGTCGGCCTGACCCCTACCCCTAGGGCTGGTCAGCCTAAGCATGCCCTGTACCCCCTAAGAATGGTCGGCACAGGCAGGCCCTATACCCCTAGGGGTGGTCGGCCCAAGCAGGCCTTATACTCCTTAGGAATGGTCGGGCCAAGCAGGCCCTGTACCCCCTAGGGGTGGTCGGCCCAAGTAGGCCCTGTACCCCTTAGGGGTTGTCAGCCTGACCCCTACCCTGGGGTGGTCGGCTCAACATGCCCAAGGACCTTAGGGGTAGTCGGACTGACCCTATCCTCCATAGGGTGGTCGGCCTAAACCCCCCAAGTACACTTCACTGAGAGATAGTTACTCTCGTTCAAATTGAGATCAGCAGGCCTAGCACCCCAAAGATCAACAAGCCTAGCACCCAAAAGGTCACAGGTCCAGCACCCAAGCTTTGGTCATCAGGCCTAGTACCTAAGTTTGACATACCAACAGAGACTTAATATCCCCCAGACGTTTCTATCGTGCATTATCAACCACGATCCATAGAAGGCAATAGGAAGACCCACGATCTCACAATCATGGGAAGGTGGACACATATCTCCACTACCTGATAATCGTATGCCAACCCATGATCCCAGTATCACTGGTCGTGTAACAACTCTTGGGTACTATAAATAAAGGACCTAGGACTTCATTAAAGGGGGTCTTTTTTCTAAGAGATTTTTGGTTGGAATTTTGGGCAAATGAGAAACGAGTGAACACTTTTGTTCATCATTGTAATTGTCGAGTGACTCAATACTAAAAGCTAAGTGGATTAGGTTATTAGTGTTCATCTGAACAGGGTTGAACCACTATAAAATTCCTATGTGTTTATTTAAGATAATCGTACTCTGTCATTTATTTCGTTTAGTTCGTTCAAAAGGTGTCGTATATTGTACATACAATCGTTGGCCAATTTCACAGGTCAACACAACTCAATTGAATAAAATACAAGTAAATGGAAAGATGTAGAAGAAGAACAACAAAAGAATGAAAAGAACAATAATAAGAACACAAACTCTCATACAATTAAAGTGTAGAGTAGTGAAGATCACCAACTTGAACAAAGTTCAAGACCTTTATCCAAAAGCTTATTTCCCCTATTCCCTAAGCACTAAGGGATCTCACAAGGAAATAACTCTCTTGAATGATCAAGCTTCTATGGTGTATTTTCCAGCCAAGTGTTTTGTGGATAGAAGATTATGTTTTGAGACACCATTTGAATTTCAAATTCCACTAACCCCCATGGTTGTTACTAATGTTTATAGAATTAAAAAGGAGTTTGGGGAGTTACATGAGGTGTTAGAATAGTTCAAGATGGAAAAAAGAAGTTGGAGTTGGATGGTAGCGTCCTAGGTCGAGGCTAGAGATGTTCCTGGTTGCGGCCACAACTTCGGTTCTCCAAGCCGCGACCTAGAACACCTGTGGCCCTAGCCACAGCTCCAATTTTAGCAAAACTCAACTTTTGCATTTCCAAACGGTTCAATCCTCTTCCCACATGACTTTGTAACCTCCATACACATTATGGGAGTTAAAATCATGCCTCCAACAACCATATCACTTATAGCTTTGAGAAATTTAAACTCAAAATGTGTAACATATAATCTACACATTATTGGATAATATTTGGGAGTTACAAATTTATAACTCCAAAATATGTTACATTTAAGCACGCATGTGTCTAATTTTGTAACTCTCAATACTATGCTTCAAGGTGTGATAAATCACATTTTGTCACATTATTTAATCTAACATTATATTATTTAAAATAATATAACATGCATTGCATGTTGCGTGTATCTAGTATATATAAAAAGGACGACTACGGTATTGAGAGTTTTTTTATCAGGAACAATGTTGATAAAATTTAGTTTCAGCCTGTTGTAATCCTAATTTGTTTTTATGATAGTGTATCCTATAACCACTTTTAGAATATCTTTTAAATTTTCAAAAAATTCCAAATAATTTACGGTGTCGAATACAAATTTAAAACAATTTATTATATGAATGAACACAAAAACAAGCACACATGCAAATTCAACTAGAATTGATAGATATGGAAGTCCTACACAACACAAAAATGTTCATACCTAAGCCGCTCTCTAAATATAAAAAAAAATTAGGATTAATAGAAATTGAAGTATATATATATATGTGGAAGATTTCTCAATGGTTATTACCCATGGATTGTTACCATAAATCACTAAACAAGTTTTTGATGAGAAATGATTATAATGATGATGAAAATAAATAAATAAAGTATATAAAATCAATAATTTCGATTTTTTTAGATTAATTAGGCAATAAACATTAGTTGGAGAGATATTGGTCACATTAATTATTCTCATTAATTCCGAAATGATTTTTACTAACCATCCACAGGCAGTAACCATTAAGAGTGCCCCATATATATAATATATATGTCTTCTATATAAAAAATATATAGATAACGGAAATTCTTGGTTTTAATGGTTTGATTTGTTAAATTTAACGAAATATTCTAAATATTTAACATAATATTCTAAATATTTAGCGGAATATACCTTTAAAACTAATTAAAAATAGATATGTTGATGCAAAAAATTCGATCTTTCTATTTCAGGAGATACTTGGTATCAAATGTTGATTCTCCGATGGTGCAGATGGCTCAGGTGATCGTTGAATCGTCTGGGTGTACCTACAAGAAAGACACTCCAATGCTTAAGTGACTCTCTCTTTTTCTCTTAGGCAAAGTGATATTTATAGGGCAAAACACTAGAGAGTTAGTTGTTCAATCTAGTTCCAGATTGGTTATTAGGATAACTGAATTTCCCGCCAGAATGTCTGTTTACCCATTCAATTTGCAGATGACAGAAGAGATCCGCCTATGACCCGTGGCTTCTGACGACTTCTCCTCTGTTGGGCAAACCGCTCCGTTTTACTTATTCCAAAAATAACAAGATATTTGGGCCGAATATTTTGAGCCCATCAATTTCCCCTCGGTCCAAGGTTTGAATTTGATACGTTTATTAGACTATTCAAATCTTGGGCCGACTCTTTATCTTCCAAAATTTTTGCCCAATGAAAGGTTGTTCTTTCAATCGAAGTTCACCACGTGTGAATAATCATAGCAAAGCCTGACATTTGTCACTTCGAATTAATGCACTCTCAGTTGCCACGCTCAAACTTTTCCCATTCGTATTCTCATTACTTTCCCATTTTGTAGTCACCTAGTTCATTCTCAAGCAATTTCCCCTCCATTTTCTCAGAGAAAGAAAGAAAAAGCCCTAAGTATGTTTACTTTCCTTCTCTAAAGCTAATTTCTTGCTTGGCTTCTTACGACAATGTCTTCCCATGCATCTCCCAAACTGACAGACCGAGAAGGGTACAAGGCAGCCTATGGTCGTATTCATAAGTCTTTTGATATTCTTGACAATGTTATAGTCTGGACGCTAACAGACTCTGAAATAAAAGAATGGGGATTCAAGGATGTGGTCAAACCCGGGGAAATCGTTATGAGTCTAAGACACATTGAGTGGCTTCGGTTCCCTCTCCCAGCCCTATTGGTTCAGGTAATTTCAAATTCTAGGGCCCATATTTCACAATTCCTCCCGAATGCGATTCAATCCATCATTGGAGCCCAAATGATCAGAGCTCTATGGAACGTTGACATCCAATCAGATGACATATATGCATGCTTTACCAAGACGACAAGCAGGGTTGTGGAAGGCAAACCCTGGAAGACTTTTTACCTTTCCCCAAAGAAAGATTGCACAATTTTCATTGATTTTGACAGTTCCCATAGGAATTGGGATAAATACTTTTTTTTCCGTGGGAGGAGCATGGTATCCTGAGTTTTTGCCGAAGGAAATCTTTCCCCTCGCTAGGGTTTTTATTAACGGTATGTTTAGTCTCTTCTTGTTTCTCCTTTCCATTTTTTTTAATAATTATTCTTATGACATTACATAATATGATTTTTACTTTGTGCCTCAGATTTTTCCTGGCGCCAAGTTAGCATGAACCCTAAGAGGCAAGTTTTGCTATCAGAAAAAAGTCTCCTTCATGATTTTAAGGAGAATGGCATCAGCATCAGGGGACTTCTGAACCTCAATTGTATGCAAATTATGACCCGCCTTTGTTTTCTGGACATAATCAATTTGGGTGCCATGCGAATCAGGGCCCAAAGAGGTAATATATCCCACACCAAGGTTACTGCCACTTGTGCGAAGCATTAAGGGGATTTATTAAAAAGATCTACCCCTGCTTCGTGCATCTTAGGACTGACAAGGACCGAATACGATAGGGCATATTCAGAAACCTTTGCAACATGTACCAAGCGTTAGGGTGCCCATGAGTATAAGAAGAGAGATGGTTTAGAATCGTCTCACTCGTCAGAGGCCTCCCCAGATAAATCTTCCCACGCCTCTGCTCGCAGATCCTCTCGTATACACGGTCGCTCCTCCACACCTTTTAAAACTCTATCCGTCCAGCCTCTGCAACAGGTGTACTTGTCAAAGGACACTCTGGGGAAGCGTAAAACACGTGAAGGGACCTCTGATGAGAACTCGGATGACGATAAAGTAATTTCTTCCAAACTTCAAATTCCAAAGGGTTCTGCTTCTGACCTCGCGGGCTCCTCGTCATATTCCCAAACTTGCGCCAGGGACATTGCCCCTCGGCAGGTTCTATCACGCCTCAATGCATCTTTGGGATCCTCTTATGCTGCTCCTAAAGCAAGGCCAACTCCTCCTCTTTCCAAGTTAAAATCCTCCCAAGAGGAAAGTTCAAATGCGAACAGGCCCCTTATGGTTGGCCTCAAAGGTGACTCAATCCCTGGGACCTTTTTTCTAGCTACAAATGAGTCGTCATAGGTGCCAGCCTGCATCCAGGTACCTAGTACTACGCCTAAAAGGAAAAAATCTCACAACTCCCTTCCCAGTTCCGAAGACATAGTGTCTTCTGCTTCTGCCTCTTTTGTAGGTACTGACGTCCGTCTTGTTAATAAGCCAGGATCAGAGGGGAAATGTCCCACCTCTGCCTCCCGCAAGAACCACCCATTAGAGGATGCTTTTGAAGGTGATTTGGAAGCCTCTGGAAGCCCTTCATGTGATGGTCGAGCAAGCAGTCTTGCTAAAAAAGGAGCGTGAATAGAGGAGATGCATTGAGGCCAATCATAATGTGCTTGCAAAAGCTGTGAAAAAGCCAGAGGCAGAGTTGGCAGCTGTGAAAAAGAAGGCGGTGTCCACTGAAGAGAAGTTGATGGAGTCTGTAGGTCTGAAGGTGGAGCGAGATAAGTTGAAGGCTGACTTAGTGACAATGACCAACAAGTGGATGGACAAAGAGCCATTTTTTCTAAGAGCATGAAAAGCGGATAGAAAAGATGGGGAAAATGGTTAATGACTTACAAGAAGATAAATGGTTAATGACTTACAAGAAGATGTGGTGTCGCTGCAAACAGATAAGGAGTTGGAGGAGAAGCAGAAGAAGGATTTGTAATGAAAGGTAGAAGGGCTGGAATTGAATGTTGCTGACTTACGAAAGCAGAAGCTGGAAGCAGAGCTTCTGTTTAGCTTAAAAATGAAAGAGAAGGAAGATGTCATTGCTGAAAATGAACGATAGCTAAGAAAATTGATAGAGGTACGTGAATACAAATGATTATGGTGGTGTTTATGTTTGAATTTTGTTTATGAATAAGCTTGAAATTATTGGAATGGTGTGCCTCGCAGGAAATGGAAGAAGCGGCAATAGAGGCCACGAGGCAACAGATCAAAGATTGGGAAATTACCAAACAAAAATTTGTGAGGATTGCAGAGGTGGATACAGTGAGATACCTAGACCTGGCACTACGTAACAAGAAATAGACACTAGAGGAGAAATGGGCAAAATTGGAAATGTATTGTAAGAGCATAGATGTGAAGGTGGGGGAGTACGATGTTCAACAATATCTTGGTGAGCTTGGAGACTTGGAAATTAGCAACCTGGTGCATCAGTTAGAGAAGTTGAAGCAGAGGAGTGACGCCTTAGGTTCGATTTACACGTCAAATGGAGAGGCTGTTGAAGAAGGAGAGGTTTCGAGAGAGGCATCCTCTGTCAAAAGCACTAGTGCCCCAGCAAAGGCTGTGCGAGAGGTGTCTGTTGGTGCTGTATCAGAACTTAAAGAGAAAGATATGGAAACAGTATTAGCACCAGTAACAGAGGCAATGTCAGGAAATGATAGAGGTGTTGTAGATCCCCCGTTATAGTATTGTATAGTGTGTTTTGTTGTTTATTTTTAATTGCGCTTGGTTGTTGCTACATATGAGTTATCAAGACAATGGCTTTTGAGTGTTGAAAGACATAGTATGTGTAAATTTGAAAGATAATGAGTCTGTGTATTACTGAATGTGTGTGTTTAATTTCATGAAATGTCAAAATTGCAACTTGTGAGGCATGTTGGTCGTGTTTTGATAGGAGGCTTCATAAGCCCTTTAGGTCTCTGCAAGAGAGGTATAGTGGGAGTCAGTACAGATGGTGGGAGAGAATGTCTAGTTAAGTGATAGGTGAAATGTGCATAAGTAGTTTTTGGGTTATAGCAATTAACTGGTTCTGACAATGCTTGCATTTCAGGTGAGCACCGCGATTGGGTAATGTGTCATTTCTAAGGCATATCTTTGATAGGCCAGAGTGGGTGTATTCGACATGGGCATTATCTGAGCTTGTGAGAAGTGGGATTCCATATTACATATCGTGCGAACGATACGAGATATGGCATTGATAACTCTTGAATAAAGAGTTATTTCATGTGCTTTTGAACTTATAATTGTGAAAAAATCATAGGTGATGTTAGTTTATTTTTAGTTTTTGTAGCTAACTTTGGTGTTTTTATTATCTTAATTAAGTTTAATTATTTTTGTAGTTTTTAATAGATATTGTGTTAAAGGTAATAGTTTCATGGATAAACATTCGCACAAGGAATAAACTAACATGTGAAACTATTTTGATTGAATTTTGTTGTTGATGGCTGAATTATCAGGTTTGCTGCAACAAAACAAATTTTGCTGAAGCATTTTGATCAGGCAGCTTTTGGGCACATGGAACATGTGCCAGTCAATGGGTAACCTGGAAATTTTTGCTGAGGTGGCAAGGGTAGAAAGAATTAGTCAACATATTGGAGAAAATGACAAAAGAGAAAGGAGAAATTCATGTTTTTGGAGAAAAAGGGGCAATATGGTACTTTTGGTAAAAAGATGAGAAAACCTAGAATACACAAAAGGAGGCATGAGCCGTAACATGAAGCAGCAGCCATTTCGGGAAAGAAAAAGCAGAAGAAGAAACATGGAGAACCAAAAATCAGCAAGAAGAAGAAGAAGGAAGAAGCTAGCTCAAGCATCACTTTGGATTTATTCTTCTCTCTATTTCTAAACTCCATTTATACATTTTCTGAGTTGATTGCTAAATCTGAATATTATGGGCTGTTTTTATTGTGGATTAATGTTTATGAACTCAGCCATGAACTAATTTTTAGGTGGCTTGAATTGTTGATTAACCCTATGCTATAGTCTATCAATTTCTTGCACTTTATTTTAGTAAAATCTCTCTTGTTCATTCAAGTTTGCTTATATTGATTTCTTGTTGTTGTTTGGCCAGCAATGGCAAGATATTTAATTATGTTTAATTCTAGAAAGATTAAATGTAATGAGAAGAAATTGGATGACACAAGTCATAATTTAGGTTAGGTCATGTTAGTAAGTAACATAGGGATGTGTTATTTGCCTTGTGTAACTTTTGAGAATTAAACTTTGAATTGCATTCTTAAATCTGATTTTACATAGGAATATGTTTAATAAGGTAGAAGAATTAATGTCATAAAATTTGAGAAAGTTTTATGAGTGTTTAAATGAATTCTTGTTAACCTCAGAGTTTTGCTAGAATATTGTTGTCTCAATCCGTCCGCAATTTGTTCAGGATGATTAATATAGGGGAATTAAATAGTTCAAGTCCATTTTGCAATCCATATATTTCTCTCAATTTTCTTGTTCAGTTCTGTTTTTACTTTCAGTATTTCCATCTTTTTAATATTTTGTTTAACCTTAAAACAACCCATTTTATTTTTAGTACTTATAAGTTGTTTAGTAATTTTTTTGCTTATTTTTCTATTTTGCAATCCCTGTTGAGACGATTTATTTATCATTGTATTACTTATGTGACTACGTACACTTGCGTATTTAAAATCAAATATTAAATTTATCACAACAAGTTTTTGGCGCCGTTGCCGGGGATCGAACCCGGGTCACCCGCGTGACAGGCGGGGATCGAATCCAAAGTTAAAGAATGCGATGGCTGATTATTTGCATCACATTGAATGGAATTAGGGTATGTTGTTTAAAATATGTTTATGATGGGTTCTGTTATGTTTGAATTGAGCAAAAATAACAAACATTCATGCAACTAATTATGTAAATAACCATCAAGTGGTAAATAACATAGCATATTTTATTAACAATTATGAATCATTTGATAATGTACTTGTGTATAAAAGGTAAAATAGGCGTTAGTTTTCCTTGCGAAAATTGAGAGAGTTTAGTGCGTTTTTCTTCCTTTTGAACTAAGTCGTCCCCTTGGGTGTGCAAAAGAGCAGGTGAGATGCTCTACCATTTGCGAGAGGGGGCGACATGTTCTTGCTCAAGCTCATAGCGCATCATGTGGGGCTAAGTGTAGGAACAGAGCCCAGGGTTGATTGTCTTTCCGTTTCACCCATACCTTGGTTCGTTGAACACCTCTTTTTGGGGCAGGCACTCCAAAGGAGGGGGTATGCCATCAAATCTAGCAGACACAGCCAGCAGAGGGGCCGCAGTTAGGAGTGCTGGAAAAGTTCCTCCCAGTCTTGGATTGCCAAACCAGTTCTGCTGGAACCGAGGCAGTGTCGAGGTGGGATTCCCGATGGCTCTGCTATGGTAGTTAGGGCAGATTAGACCGCATAAGCAGGGTTTCGTGGCGTTGCACGGCTTAGCAGGATCCTTTGCTTGCTTGGGCCTGTGGTTAGACTTTATGGAAGCCCATACAAATAGCCTTTGGCAAAGTAAGAGGATGGGGCAAATGAGAAAATATCACCCCGATTGGACAACCAAGTTCGCGTAGTCAGGACAGATTAGAATGTGAAATGGCTGGCCCTAGCTCCCCGCTGTTTTAGTCAGGTCAGATTAGACTATGTTCGGTTGTGTAGTTCAGAGGAAGGGGGAAACAATCCCCTCGTATGAACATTTTTTAAAGATTGCACTTTTGAATGTGAAGCGTTTATCGTTATGGTGTAGGCTTGGATGAGTCGTGTGGTTTCACCTATGAGGGAACAATTAGAAATGGGGTGGTATTACATGGAAGGTATTTGGTGTAATTTGTGTGTTGATTGAATATCATAAGGGTTGTATTTATATTGGTTGTGGTAGGTGAGTTTCAATCCATGTGAAAAATGATTTAGTTTGTCTGGATAGGCGTTAAAAAATGAAAATGTACGTGATTGTTTGTGATAATGCTTAGTGTGGACTGAGTGATTTGATTTGTGTTCACCTGGGTGCACTGTTTGTGTTACGTCAGGAGAGATTCTTCGTGCAGATTTGCGTCAGTACATATTGATAAAGTAAAGAATTAAAGAGTGTTAAAAAAAGGAATGTTGTTTTATTGCTTTTCTACATTTGAGTACACATAGTGTTAACAATAGTAATGCTTTAAAGACATCGAATTCCAAGTTCGTGGAACATTTTTTCCATTCTTTATTTTTTTCAAAGTGTAAGAACCTTGCCCTAGCGCCTCCGTGATCTCGTAAGGACCTTCCTAGTTTGGCTCTAGCTTCTTCTGATTGTCAGTAACAACCCAATCCCCTTATTTGAATGAACGTGACTTTACCTTTTTGTTGTAATAGCGTTCTGCTGCTTTCCGATATTTTTCGTGTCTGATCTGTGCGATCATGCGAAATTCATCTAAGAGGTCGAGGTTGTCGGAAAATTTTTCATTATTTGTGGTCTAATCAGAGGTGATTTTCGTATAGAGGGTCGGCAGACCAACTTCTATTGGGATAACGACTTCTGTTCCGTACACCATTTCGTAGGGTGATTCGCCAGTAGAGCCTCGCTTGGTGGTTCTGTATGCCCAGAGTACCTTCGGTAATCCGTCCACCCATGCACCATTTTTGTCTTCTAAGTTCTTTTTGATGTTAGCGAAGATGACCTTATTGGAAGCTTCTGCTTGTCCATTGCCTTGGGGATAAGTGACATAAGCGAAGCTCGGGTTGATGTGTAATGTATCACACAACTCTTGTACTTTGGCATTCTGGAACGGTGTGCCATTATCAACGACTATTTCCCAGGAAATTCCAAATTGGCAAATGATGTGCTTCCATATAAAACTCATGGTGTTGGTTTTGCTTACTGTTGTGTAGGTGTAATGCCCTGGATAGCCAAGACCGCTACATTGTGTACTTATAAAGGTGCAGGACTTGCTAATCAAGTCATTTAGTTAAAAACGTGTCACTAACCATAGATGTGCTAGGGTTTAAAAGGTTTTTATCTCAAAAGTTACACTTTATATCACTAAACAGTTTTACACATGGGATCCCAAAAAGAAACATTGTTTAAAACTTAGTTTACAGAATCTCCAAAATACAGACAACCATAAACTATTCTAAGGCAAAACAGATATTTCTGGTTCTCTTGTGCCTGCCATTCCTCTAACCGTGGCGGCGGAGAAGCTGGTCATGTACATTCAGCTCACAGAGCTCTCCAAGTCAGGGTTGGTCAAGCTTGCCCTTGCCTTTACCTGCACCACGTAGCACCCGTGAGCCAAGGCCCAGCAAGAAAACATAATAAGCAACACAAACAACAATAACAGATAATCAATCTTTTAAGCATGATCAAACACTTAATATTCCACATTAACCACTCGCACATAATCAGAACCAATGATGCAACTAATCATTAATAACAATCAAGTTACATAATAATTGGTGCCGACAACTTAGGTCGCACTCTCTGTTTACCCCACTGACTCCAGCCCGCTTAAATCGAGCTCAGTGCATAATAAGCTATCCTCGGCTACCAGTGGCCAAGCCGCGCCCTGTGCGCTAGTGTAACCCTTGGCACTCATAGGTCGTTGGTTACTGTTTACATGGCATAATACCATTCTTTCAAGCATATATATTAGGGAGCCCGTAGTCCCATTACAAATACACAAACGAGTGCATTTTTCTTACCTTTAATTTCTACGTTCACTGATTACGAGCGATGTTCCTCGAGTACGATCCGTTTCCCAAGCCCTAGCTTTAACATCTAGTCATAACCAAGGTAATGGATTCCATTAATATTCAAATAGAGGTTTCCGGGTACAATACTAGCTTCTGGGACATTGAATTCCACCAAGCACGGTGGCGACATTGATCCCGAGCACCCTAGAATAGATTCCCGTGCTTAAAATCCCCAAATGATCAAGAATGTACCTAAGGGTTGCGGCCCTTGAAACCTAGCCGCGGCCCGCCCCTAAAACAGAGCCCAAGGCCCCCAGCAAGCAGACATGTGCCACGACCCTGCCCAATGACGCCGCGACGCCCTCCTTTGGCCGAGCCTCCCTAGCTCTCTTGCTTTGTAGGGCTGTAGCCCTACCCTTCGTGCCCAGAAAATCCACCATTTTTCACTCTCAAACCTCACTCAACTATCCATAGACTTCCCACAAGATTCCAGCAACACAACCCAGCTGAAACCAAGACTAAAACCCCATCAAAACCTATTTCAATCACTAAAACTTTCTAACTCAAGAACACAAACCCAGCCATGGAATCACTATAACTCAGCCATTAAACCTTAAATTTGAGCTTACCTCAACTGCAGAATCAATCCTCCAAGAGATTTCTGGGCTATCTTCCAAGGTTCTAGCTTCAATTTAATCTTCAATTACAAAAACCCAAAACTTCTTAGAACACACTCAAAATCACAGAATTTCAACCACGGAAAATGGGATTCAATGCTTACCTCAGTCTTGGTTGAGTTCCTTTGATAATCCTTGAGCTAATCCTCTAAATCTCAACTTCAATCCTCTGAATTCCAGCCAAGACCTCTAAATTTTCTGTGTTTTTCCTTTGAGAGAGAGAAAAAGAGGAAAGAGAGGGTCGATCTATTTTTTTATGTTCTACTGTTTTCCATCAACTTAGTCTAACCTTAGCCAGTTAAGTCAATTCCCGAGGCTTGGGGTACCGGAAACGTCCCCGAGGGCAAAACAGTAAATTTCCCCAATATTCCCACCTAAGCTTTCTATCCTCAAATATATCTCCATATATTTATTTCCATAACCCGATAGTCCAAATAACTACCCGATACCTAAAATACCCATGACTTATCCAAAGTCAACTATTAAGCCCCGTTGTGACATTTCCCCCTATATGGTTCCCTAGGATCGCCTTGAGTCGCACATTGCAAAACTACCCACATAATAATGTGGTTCTCCCAGATATAACATTTAACATAATTTATATTCATATAATCATAAAAGCATGCATTAAATCATTAATTTCACACACAAACTATTATACTTTCCCAGCGCGCTAATCAAGGCTCCTAAGCCATATTAGTGATTTTGGGTCATTATAGTAGGCCTCTGCCACCACCCAATTCGTGAAGTAATCAGTGGCCCATAGGGCATATCACTTCCCTCCGGTTGCCCTCGGGAGCTCACCAACTATGTCCATTCCCCACTTTGCGAACGGTCATGGGGTGATGACAAAATGCAGAATTTGTGCGAGTTGGTGTATAGTGGGTGCGAATCTATGGCATCGGTCGCACTTTTTTCCGTAGTCATGGGCTTCTGTCATCATGTACGGCCAGTAGTAACCTGCCGTCAATGCTTTGTGTGCTAAGCTGGGACCCATGTGTGGTTTCCACAAGCTTCTTCATGGATCTCTTCCAATAATTTTTTCGCTTATGTTGGTCGTAAACACCTCAAGTAGGGCCCATTAAAATATTTACGATATAACGTCCCATTGATCATAGAGTAGTGTTGAGCTCCAAGGAAGAGAAGCTTGGTGTCTTTTACATTGGCAGGCATTTCAAATGTGGTCAGGTATCGGATAATCGAGTCCATCCAACATTCAAGTTCTGTTGTAATGGAGCAAACTTGTGGATTTTCTCGTGTAAGAATTGTAGAAATTTATGAGTGTCATGTATATTCTCCCACAGAGGCTCTCTTTGCAAGGGCGGCTGCCTTCTGATTTAATTCCCGTGGGATCTGGATGAGCTCAAATTGTTGGAACTGAGACTTTAGTGTGGTTACTTTTTTTAGTAGGTCTATTAGATGGGATGCCCTTATATCAAAGTTGCCAACCACTTGTTCCATCATCAGTTTAGAATCTCCTCTGACTTGTATTCGCTTGATTCCCATGCTTCGTGCCAATTCCAATCCGTAGATCAGAGCCTCGTAATCGGCTTCATTATTTGTTGCGTGCTGCTTTAACCACAGGGCTTCCTCGATTTTTAATCCAGAGGGTGCCTCTAAGATGATGCCAATTTTGGCTCCTTGCGAGTTTGAGGCTCCATCTGTATCCATTGTCCATACCCATTACTCCTCTGAATTTAGCAGTTCTGGGGCAGTCTCGGGTGTAAATGATTGAATTTTAACTAGGAAATCAGCTATTACCTGTCCTTTCTTTGCTTTTCATGGCCGGAAGCGTATATCATACATGTCGAGGTCGAATGCCCATTTGAACAATCTTCCAGAGAGGTCCGGTTTGCTCAAGACTTGCTTCAACGGATAATCGGTGTATACTACAATTTTATGTCCTTTGAAGTACTGTCGCAACTTCTTTTTTGATGTAACCAATGCTAATACCAGCTTCTCCATTTTATTGTAACGTGTTTTAGCGTCTAGAAACATTCTACTACAGTAGAATACTGGCTTCTGTTGGCCTTCTTCCTCCCTAAAGAGTGCATAACTCACGACAAAGTTAGAAATGGACAGGTAAAGGAAGAGACCTTCATTGGGGATGGGAGAGCTTAGTATATGCGGATTGCTTAGGTAAACCTTCAACTCCTCGGAAGCTTTATTTTGCTCTGCTCCCCATGCTGTATTGGTGGAATTTTTAATACATTGAAAGAAGGGTTGGCATCGATCTGACATACAAGATATAAACCTACCCAGGGCTACTAATTTGCCTGTTATAGCTTGGATATTGCGAATAGTTCTCGGTTCTTTGACTTTAGACAGTGAGGACATCTGAGTTGGGTTGGCCTCGATGCCTCTTTTACTGACCACATACCCCAAGAATTGTCCTAAAGATACATCGAAAGCGCACTTTGTTGGGTTTAGCTTCATCTAATATTTGTCAAGTATGTCGAAGCATTGTGTCAGGTCTGCCATGTGTGTGGTACATTGCCGAGATTTAACTACCATGTCGTTAATATAAACTTCCATGTTTTTTCCTAGGAATGCAGAGAAGAGGTTGTTCATTAGCCTCTGATATGTTGCTCCTGCATATTTTAGGCCAAAAGGCATGACCTTGTAGTAGTATAAGCCACGTTTTGTTGTGAATGCAGTGGGATCCGATCCTCCTTCTTCATTGGGATTTGGTTATTTCTTGAGTAAGTATCGAGGAAGTTCTTTCTTGCACAACCCGCTGTAGCATCTATCATCTGATCGATTTTTAGGAGCGAGTAGCTGTCTTTGGGGCATGCTTTATTCAAGTTGGTATAGTCGATACATACTCATTTCTTCCCATTCTTTTTCGGAACCACCACAGGGTTTGCTAGCCAACTGGAGTATAAGCACTCCTTGATTGCACCTATACTCAAAAAATGTTCCACTTCATCTTGTATTGCTTGATTAACTTCGTGAGCGAACCTCCTTTGCCTCTATTTGACAGCTGGAAAGTCTTTTGATATATTGAGGCTATGACACATGATTTCTGGGTTGATGCCGGGCATGTCATGTGGGGACCAGGAAAAAGTCCTGACTCTTGTCTTGAGGAATTTCATCAACTCTTACTTCTTGGGATCTGGCAATCAGGCACTTACCAGCAATTTTTTAGAAGGGTTGTTCAAGTCTATGCAAATCTCTTCTAAATCATCGAGAGTTGACTGCAGTTTTTCGTGCTCTTCCTCATCTTCTATATCTTTGAGATATGTTGGTAACTTGCCCACTAATTGTTATTTGGTGTTAATGTCGTCAGAGGCCAGTGTTTCCACCTTGTTTATTTCTTTCAATGTTAAGTAGCACTTCTTTGCTTGCCTTTGGCATCCCTTTATGTTGATGGTGTAACGCCCATTGGGTGATTGTCATCGAATGACTTGGTGTAATCTGGAGACAACACCCTGCATTCTGTGGATCCAACTTCACTCCATGATCACATTGTAGCTTATGATGGAATCTATTATTAGGAAGTCCACCTCTAAACTGCGTTCTGCGGTGGCGACATTTAGTCTGATAGCTTCCTTTGGGTAGACTCTTTGGCTATTGAACCCCAGGATTGATGCGATAGAAGGTCTGATCAGGCTCTCCTCAAGACCCATTTTCTGGAAGGCTTCCCAGAAAAGGATATCGACACCGCTGGCCCCATTGATTAAAACTCTTCCTAATTGACACGATACACTTGGAGCTTGATGACTAATGGGTTGTTGTGAGGTAAATGGACTTCTCACAGGTCTTCTTCTGTGAAAGTTATTGGAGTGGCGGGATAACACCAATCCTCTGTAGTGACAAAGTTGATGGTGTGCCCCAACGACCTATCGCTTCACTCTTTCCTCCATTCGACCTATATCCTCATCCATGGTCGGTTTTTATGGTGCCATGTATCATCGAGACTTGCTTCAGCAGTTCCTGTGAACTTGAAGAAGCTACGTTCGTCGAGGTTGGTGTCACTGTGGGCACTGGAGCTGGAGCGACACTGGGCTGCGGGATGCTTACTCTATCAGATCCTTTAATATATTGAGTTAATCTTCCATTTCTCATAAGAGCCTGAGTTTGGTTGTGGAGGTTATGGCATTCGGATATCGTATGTCCATGATCTTTATGGAAGATGCATAACCTATTTTTGTCTCGCCTCTCCGGAGGAGTGGGGATCTTGTAAGGTTCTCGCCAGATAGGGCGATCTTTGTTTTCTTCATAAATGACTTCATATGGGACAGTGTATTCGAAAGAAGGGAATCTTGGGGAATCTGTAATGACCCAACTAATTCTAGACTTTGGACCATTAAGAACTACTATACATAGACCCTAATCTTAAGGAATATAAAGCAAAGGTTAAAATATAAAAATTCAGTGTAGGATATGGGATCCCATTGTTTGAACATAAAATAAAACATAACTTGATTCTTAAAATTCGTTACAAAACAAAGTGCTGAAAATACATAGAAACATAATAAAATGACTAAAAACAACTTCGTCCTCGAATCGTTCATGCAGTCCACCGAATCCATTCTCCCTCAATACACAATCCCAAGCCGCCAAGAATCTTCCCGTCGCCATAACTATTTTCCTACACATATAAAATAAAGGAATGAGCCTAATGCCCAGCAAGGAAAATCTACTAAAAGCATGAAACATAAACATAAACATAAACATAACTATAAACTATAACATATGACTAAAAACATATATCACAATTCTAACCCATGTACATGGTAATCATTGGGGTTTGCTAACTAAGCAACTATAAGCCTAAAAATACAACGAGGTTTGCTAGCTAAGCCACTATAAGCCCCAAGAACATAAAAGTGTTGGGGTTTGCTATTTAAGCAACTATAAGCCCCAAAACATACATATATCATAACATATATAGAAAAAACATATTATAGCATAATCATATAAGCATATAATAACTATCCTATTTTCCTTACCAAAAACTTGGATGTGAGAACAAGGACGGGATTTTGGAACACTCCTAAAAACCATAATGAGAAGGTGAGTATTTCTAAAAGAAGGAGATGAAAAAGAAATGAATCTAAACCACCGAGAAGAAGAGCTTACGGAAATGAAACCTCAAGTTCAAAGAACTTAATTGCCTAACCATGAAGGGAAAACAATGAGTTAGGATTTGAGTAAAGAAAAACTATAAAAACTAATGAAATATACAGAAATGAACTAAGGATATGAATACCTTTGAAATTTCTATACCCGAACTACACCTCGATAACGAAAAACACACTATTAACCTTACTTCGCAAGTGTTTAATAAGCTTAAGATGATAAAGGTTATAACCCCAACCCAAGTGTTTAACACTCTAAAGTAAACCTAGCTGCTTGAAGGCTCTGAACTCAGCTTGAAGAATGAAGAAATTGCTGGGTACTAGGTCCTATTTATAGAGTTCAAGAATGAAAAGATATTCTTTTAGCTTGAATAAAAACAATGACTTTTAATTGAAAAATATTTGAATATTCGTTCAACAGAGGCTTAAGACTCGGTCAAAATATTCTGAGGCTTATCAAGAGGTTATGGGTTGAATTGAGCTTGGTTTCAAAATTATTCAAAAATAATGCCCTAGAGCCGATATATCACCCATGCTAGGCGACATATCGCCTGGGCTTGTATTCCCGAGGCTCGTCGAAGTGTTCGTGCAAAGTTACGTGTTTTTCGTATTCCTCGAGTGGCAATATATTGCCCCCTAGAGCTGCGATTAATCGGCATACACTAAAATATTATACACGTAATTGCACTTTTTCAGCCTAATTTGAATTGAGTAAACAACTTTGACTGAGTCCTATAACAATTTCAAAGCTGCTGACAGACTCTGGGGTTTTCAAATATTACTCTGAATAAACTATTCCTCAAAAATAATTTAATTATTAATAATCATGCACATGACAAGTGTCATTATCGTATTGGGTCTATCTAAACCTTATAGCATAATAAATATCATCTTCATAATCAGCTATATTAAGCAAACCTTATGTTATAATTAATATTCTTAAACTATAGGTTAAACTTATAAATTCTATAAGTGTTGCTACGAGTGTTCAACTAAGTCCCGACTTGAATCAAAATCCACAGTATTAAACATACTATAACTACTACTAGCTATTACTACTACTACTATCTAACTAGCTAAGTAAATTTCTTGGACTCTACAGAATCGCAGTCATTTCTTGGTCTCTTCCCCCTTTTGAAGGTCCTGATTCAAGTCTTTTTCTCTTATCCTTCCCCTTTGATGGGGGAGAAGTGTTGTTTCGGGGTGGCTTTGAGATGAGAGCAGTTTTCCTCTAGGCACGCTCGCGACACTCCAAAATTCAAAAGATTCCTTTAGCATGAACCTGTATTTCTGCCATGTCGTATGGTGGGGTCATAATGAGGTTTTCGTGTAAGAGAGATCCCACTTATAAACTTTTAACGAAGAGATTGGTTGCGATTTCCGGCTCTACATCGTGGATTTGGTGTACCAAATTAATAAAGCGTTGTAGGTACGACTTCAGGTGTTCATTTTCTCCTTGCTCAATTCAATAGAGGTCTGCCATAGTTCTTGGGGCCTCACGGTTAGAATTGTACTGTTGTAAAAAGGCTTTGTGGAGATCGCAGAAGCTGTTGACAGAACCAGGTTTGAGCTGCATGAACCACAACAAGGTAGGTTCGTAAAAGGTTGTGGAGAACACTTTGCAGTGTATAACATCATTGTTTACTTCTAATGCCATTTTCTACTGAAACTGAAACAAGTGACTAAGTGGGTCTCTCTTCCCGTTAAAGGCTCGTAGAGGAGGGATCACGAATTCTCTTGGTTTTTGTAATGGCCCAAATTCCCTAATGTGGCTTTAAGCTTGGTTTAGGGGGTCGGGAGGGCCATAATTGATTTATGATGCAATTACGTGATTATATGCATGTTTATGTGAATTATTTTATTATATGATGATAACTGCATGCATGTGGCTCCACTTTTCATTTTAAGGGCATTTTGGTAATTTGGCTCATTGAGGGCATATTTGTATATTTTCATGCATGTTGGTGAATTATGAATGAGGCCACAATATTATGTGGATATATTCGAGCAATTTGGCATGAGAAGATCTTAGAATGCAAGTTAGCGGTTTGGTCATAACGGGGTTATTTAGTCTTGGGGTAATTTAATGATTAGTATATTATCGGGAATTAAAAGGGTAATGGGATCTGATTTATTAATTATTTGAGAATAACGAGAATTGGAGGACATTAATTATAATTAGCGGGATAAGTGGGAAATGACTATTTTGCCCTTGGGTGGCTTAAAAGGGATTAAAGGGACATATGGGCATTTTGGTCATTTGACCTGATTTCTTTAAACTAAATAGATGGTTGTAGAAGAATAAGGCTAAAGCAAAAATAGAGTGGTCTTCTTCCTCTTCCCTGATCCTTCCTGTTATCCCCGTTTCCTTCCGGGTGCTCGGATCCACGCTTCGTGCCCTCAAGCCACCCGAATGAGTTTGGGCCCGGCCCGGGCCCATTTGGCAAAGAATAAAATAGACGTTGGCAGCCCAAGCCTAGATAAGGCCCAACGGACATCTGGGAAGTGTCGTCCGGGACGGTCATACGGGAGATGGTATGAGCGTGGCTTCCAGATGACAGTCGAGACCAAAGTAAATGATCCCAGAGCCTGGTAAACGGTCCGGGCTCCTGGTAAATGGAGCAGAAGCTTGACGAACGGAGGGGGACGTGGGTAAACGAACCCAGGTCAGTTCTCCGAGGTTGGCAAGATAAAGCATCCGTGACCCTGACTTCGTCCCATGAAGCGTGGGGGTTGTCCCCACGTTTCACCTGCAGAAAAGGTTACCTCGGGATTGTATGCAGTTGGTTCAGACCTGCGCCACCACTACTCTGACCGATCTTGTCCCTTGAATTTGCCTCGTAACTCGAGATGCCCAGACTAAAGCTCCAGTTTGTCGCATGGCAGATCTGGTTTGGGCTGGCCCAGTGGGCTCATATTAGTGTATTTTTTATGTTTTGATCCTTTGTATTGGGCTTCCAATAGAGAGACCATCAGTATTTATACCTTTATTGGGCCTGGGTCAGCCCGGCCCAAGCCTAGTGCACCTGTAAACCTATAAATACATGTAGTAAGGCACTGGGGAAAGGATCTCTTTTTAGCGTGTATATAGTTACTCAGCTAAAACTTGTAGAAAACTCCATTGTTATAGATTCTCTAAGTTCTAATACAACTGTCTTGTGGACTAAGGCTCATTAACGCCCCAACCACGTAAAAATCGTGCTTATAACTTCTAAACCCTTTCTCCTTAATCTCTCCTATCTTTTATTATTGTAGTTTTCGAAAAACTCGGTAAACATTTTGGTGCTTTCATTGAGAGCCTGAGAAAGCTAGAGTTGACCTCAAACATCTGCAACAATGGTGAACACAAGACACACCACTTTCGACCCTACTAACCAAGAACCGGGCAATGGAGAGCCACTGCCCAACCAGCCTCTTCCTCGGAGTCCACTTGAGGATGCTCCCCATCAGATGTCCCAGCCCGATGAGTCGCAGAACTATGAAGGTGGAGCGGAATATGAGGAGGACTACTATGAGGAAGAGGAGGAGAATGAGGGGGAATACCACAACGAGGCTGAGGATCCCGAGATCCCAGAAGGAGTGGACCCCAACCAAGAGGATCCAGAGGTGACTAAACTGAGGCAACAAGTCCTGGACCAAGAAGCCAGGATTGCTGAAAAGATGGAGGCTACTCGATGGATGCAAGAGTCCCTCCAAGCCTTGCAGGCTTTCATAGCCGCCCAGGGTCCAGCGGACAATCCCCCATCCGCCCCCGGGACGGCCCCGTCTGCCTCTTCATCATCCAGAGGTTCCACGTCGGCCTTCTCCTTGGCCTTGAATTCGGCTCTATTCGCAGCGAGGTCGAGATAGAGCAGGAGGTTCATATTCTTGTCCTGGACCCAGGCCATATAGATGGCCTCATTGAAGGTGATGCCCAACAAATCATCTGCCTGCTCTTTTTCGTAGCGACTCTCGTCGTGTGCCTTCAGCTCCTTGTGAACCAAGCCGTCCAATTCATGGATCCGAGCCTCCAGACAGTTGACCCTCTCCCGGTCCTGGATGGATTGAGTCACAGTCGCCTCCTGCAAAGCCTTTACTCGAAGAAGCTCCGCCTCCAGATTGGCCACCATCTCACCAATCTCGGTTTCTTTTCGGGACAGAGCCTCTTCAAGCTGAAACTTAATTCGAGCAAACTCCGGCAGTCTTCTTCGGCCTGAGCAACCACTTTGGCCAGGGTTGTCTCCCTGGTGGCTTCCCCTTGGTTCACAGTCGCCTCCAGCTCCAGCTGGAGCATCTCCGTCTTGATGGCAGCCTCGGCCGCCAAGTTGGCATTCCGATGGGCCAGTAGAGCGTCCTGGAACAAAGCAAAGTTAGAAGAGTCCTTACTAAACAAGGAAAAGGAGAAAGGGAAGATGCAAAACGAACTTACAGCGGTGGCTTGGTGGCGAAGAGCTTGGGAAATGAACAGCATATCCTGATTGGCGTTGGTGGTGTATCGCTTCAATTGGAGATTGGACATAGTATTCCCCACTTGGTCCAGTAGATCCACCGCGAATGGATCTGTGTCTTGCCCTAGTTTGGGGCGGAAACCCATCTCGACGACCAGCCGATCCACGATTGGCTGAGGGGCTCTGAAGGTTGCCAGGCGGTCAGCAAATTCAACCTGACAACGAATCTTCAGGGCCTTGTAAACCACCTCCCTTCTTTCCCGGCCACTCTCCCAGATCCGGGAAATGAGTTTGGACTGCTCGTCCCGCAAAACGGCCTCCTCCTCCTCAGGTAAGGCCGGGTGGACGGGGAGATTCGATGCTGCCGGGAGTTCATTGGCGGCAAGGTGACTCTCCCGGGATGACTCCCCAGCCGAACCAGCCCGCCTCGTCCTGGCCCTCTTAGTTCTTGGTTTTGCCTCCTCTGCGCCCAAGTCCGTGGTTCTTTTCCCGGAGCTCTGGCTTGCAGCTGGTTCCCGCTCTAGGTCGATCACCGGGGGATGAGGGGGAACATCGGGGACAAGTTTTGGGTCAACGATCATGATCGAAACCGTTGCCAGGTCCGCCTCGCTGGATTGAAGCTCCGGCCCTAGCATCTGCTTAGACGCGTTCCTGGCAACCTTCCTAGCTGCGACCCTCGCCTTGGTGGCTCGGGTCTCGAGGAGCTACTTCATCTTGTCCACGGGGTTAGACATATTGGAGTCTTCTGAAATAAACACAAACAAAAAAGAGTTAGTACAATGAATAAGCGAGCAAAGAGATCAAGACTAAAAGTGATCCGGGACGAACCCTTATCTAGGCCCCGGACCTGACTCAATTCTCCTAATGCAAAAGAGTAGACTCAGTCCCCCATGTCGTCCAGATGTAGAAAGTTCCCGTATTGAAGGAACTCGGACGAGTACATGAAGATTTCCGAACCTAAGGGAATGGGAGATGAAGGTCTCGTTTCCCCTTCAGCCCTGAACACGGGGCCTCAGTGTGCTAGCCTATCCCTAACTAAGTCCTCAACTTGGGGAGCATAAGTCAAAATCAGATGTGAGTTACCTCGCCCTGATACGCTAGCTCCGATGGTCCCCGTATTCAGCTGTGCCTCGTCGAAGAGGGCTTCCAACTCCCGGAAGCGGCCGCTCCCTCAGCTGAGCTTGGTCCCTCTTTTGTTTGACCGCGTCCACCAATGTCGCAGCCTCCACAGCCCTGATGTGTTCCAAGGCCAGCTCCTCCCTTAGCGCAAGGTCTTTCTCGCATTTTATCCCCCGGAGGCTTGGGGCCTTGATTGTTTGACGGGCCGTGAGCATCCCGACCACTCGGAGGTTGTCAGTGGTGCACATCCAATTCCTCCGCGCTTAGCTTGGAGTAAAATTTCTTCCGGTCCAGGATGAACTTGGTGAGGGGAGTCTGGGCATAGGGTCTTGCTGCCCAAGACAATGAGTTAAGAATGAGGAATAAAAACCCAAGACAAAAAAAAAAAGAGGAAAAAGCCAGGGATCGGGAAACCACTTACCCACTGACTGGAAGTCCAGCATCAGCATGGTGTTCTTCTCTATGAGAAACTTGGACGTCATGAACCAGTAATGTCAGACGTTCGGGGGATGCTTCCAGGTGCTGGTGGGAGCAGGGTAGTTGCCCCGCGGTTTAAGCCGTAAGAAGTCGTCCAGAGTCTTGTCCTTGACGTTGACTTGCGGTTCCAGCTTGTAGAAGTACAAAATCTCTGCCGGGGTCGGCTCTAGGATCTCCATGCGCCATCTCGCAAGCAGTCGGTATGCTTGGGGCAGAAGTTGGAAAGATGCAATCCCCACGAACTTCAGGAATTGCACGAAATACCCGTGGAGCGGGAGCGTGGCCCCCGCACTGATGTGGCCTACGCTCCAGGCCCCGAATCTACCCACGGAGCTGTGGGCCTTCTCCTCTCTCCTGTCCAGGCAGTTATGGAATAGTCCAGGAGTTGACTTCATTCCCAAACATTTCTCCAGGGCGTATAGCACCCGGTAGTTCCGGAACAGGTTCGGCACCACGTCCATCTCCCACCTGTTGCCTTTGGGAGTCTTGGACCCGGGCAGAGTGATAGGGGCCGTGTTGACTTGCTCCTCCGAGTGTAGGGTGACACCCGAGGTCATGGCTAATGATTTGGGAGTGAAACAGAATAGAACAAACAACCCAAGCAGCCAGTACCAGAACCCAAGAAGGTTGGTTAAGGTATGGGGGCTCTCCTATGAAGTGCTTGGAAGAGTCTCCTCTGGATCGGGTTCGGGATCACTAGGGATCTGCAAGATCCCAATCGGGAACAAACAAAAAGACTACACTTTTAAGCCGGCCCATCGCCGTTTTCCCTGGAATCACCCAAACCCGAAGGGGTTCGGGATAGCCTGGACTAGGTTGTCTTTCCCTAACACTCTAATTCTAAGCACAGGCAAGGTCTATCAACCTAAGCAGATAAGCAAAAAAATATATATATATATACAAGTATATATGGATGTGTAAAGGCGAAAGCCCGGAAAGCTTACTGTGAATTGCTGGTCATGTAAAATGGTGGTTGTCCGGTGACAGTGACGGTAGATTCTCAGTCTTGAACTGTTAAAGGTAGTTCAGCAGCTCGTCAAGAGGGTAGGCTGGTGTCGTTTGCTCAGGCAAGGGTGCAAATATCGCAATCTTTGGGAATAACCGACGACGAAGATGGAGCAGACGACGAAGGATGTCGTCGGCAAGCTCGGTCATAAAAAAATCCTTCGAGTTTATTTTTCTGGCTCGAGAATGTAAAGGTTTCAAATGAAAACCTGGGGGGTATTTATAAGAGCCAAATTTTTGGCTTTAATCTAACAGTTGGGATCGATCCCCCCTATCGGACGGTCCAGGATCATGCATGGATATTAATGGATCCACTCGAGTACTAGATCATGATACCCCCGAGGCGCGATCTGCGCTGCTCTGATCCAACGTCCCAGAAAGAGGAGCACCTCAAAGGCTGCCCCATCCTACGGTCCTCCTTGTCGCAGAGATAATAATGGGACACGCTCGTGCGGATGGGACGCTTCGTGAATCGAGCTGACATAATATCCCTAGCATAGTGACTCTTGAGGTATTTGTTGACCTTTCAGGATTAAGTGCCATCAATGCAACATTTGCTAGGGGGAACGCGTATCCCCCATAATGAACTGGGCCCTTGGTAAACAAACCCGGACCCTGATGAACGGTCCGGGCTCGTGGGACGCAGGTCAGGTCAACGTAGCAGGCGGTGGCTCCACACTCATCCGACATGCAGTGCCCTTCGCCGCGGACACGACGCTCTGGGAAACGAACTGGGAAAATATCGGGGAAGATCCAAGACTGAGACAAGCCTCCACCGCACAAGCCCAGATGAAGGCTTGGGGGGTAAATGTTATCCCCGTTTCCTTCCGGGCGCCCGCATCCACACTTCGAGCCCTCGGGCGCCCGAATGAGTTTGGGCCCGGCCTGGGCCTGTTTGGCAAAGAGTAAAATAGACGTAGGAAGCCCAAGCCTAAATAAGGCCCAAAGGACATTCGGGAAGTGTCGTCCGGGATAGTCATACGGGAGATGGTATGAGCATGGCTTCTGGATGACAGTCGAGACCGAAGTAAATGATCCCAGAGCCTGGTAAACAATCTGGGCTTTTGGTAAATGGAGCGGGAGCTTGAAGAATGGAGGGGGGCGTGGGTAAACGAACCCGGGTCGGTTCTCCGAGGTTGGCAAGATAAAGCATCCGTGACCCTGACTTCGTCCCATGAAGCGTGGGGGTTGTCCCCACGTTTCACTTGCAGAAAAGGCTGCCTCGAGATTGTACGCAGTTGGTTCAGACTTGCGCCGCCACTACTCTGATCGATCTTGTCCCCTGAATCTGCCTCGTAACTCAAGATGCCCAGACTAAAGCTCCAGTTTGTCGCATGACAGATCTGGTTTGGGCTGGCCCAGTGGGCTTAGATTAGTGTATTTTTTATGTTTTGATCCTTTGAATTGGGCTTCCAATAGAGAGACCAGCAATATTTATACATTTATTAAGCCCAATGCACCTGTAAATCAATAAATACATGTAGTAGGGCACTGGGGAAATGATATCTTTTTAGCGTGTAAACAGATACTCTGCTGAAACTTGTAGAAAACTCCATTGTTATAGATTCTCTAAGCTCTAATAGAACTGTCTCGTGGACTAAGGCTCATTAACGCCCCAACCACGTAAAAATCGTGCTTATATCTTCTAAACCCTTTCTCCTTAATCTCTCCTATCTTTTATTATTGTAGTTTCCGAAAAACTCGGTAAACATTTCCCTTTCTCTCTTTTCCTTTGGATTTTGAAGCTTAGATTGAGGGTTCAAGCTTGAGAATTAAGGCTGGAGGTTCTAGGCTTTTGTTAGCCATTGAAGAGGATGCAAACTTGGGTTTTAGGTAAGAATTCAGCCATTAATTTGCTGGTTTTTTCTCTGCTTTAAGTTAGTTTTTGAGCTAGAAGTTTTGATTATAGAAGTGGTTGTTTGAGGTGATTTTAATTGATTTAAAGCTTGGGTTTTGTGGTTAAACTAGTGGATATGATGTGTTGATGGTTGGTTTTGATTTTGGGTTGGTTTAATGGAGGTTTGATTGAGGTTCTTAGCTGGTTTTAATAGAGAAAATGGCAAGGGGGCTCTGTTTGTGAGGCTCAAGTCGCGATTTGGCTAGGCAAGTCGCGACCCGCCCTAGTGCCCAGGCTGAATGTGATCTCTGACTTGGGGATGTGCCACGACTTGCCCCTTCCTTTTGTGTCAGGGAGGAGTTTTCAAGGGCTTAAGCTTGGGGGGTTTCCTAAGGCTCGGGATCGAATCTACTAACCATTTTAGTACGATCCGAGGTCCCAGGAGCGAGGTTTTAGATTATAAACCCTTTTCTTATTGATTTTATTAATGGAATTCCATATTTGGTTATGACTAGGTGACCGCTAAGGGATCAAAAGATTGATCGTTCTCCAAGGTTGTTCTTTTATTACTTCACGCTCAAACCAGAGGTAAGAAAACTGCACCCAGTATGTGACATGCATAGTTATTGGTGAGGCATGTTGAGTGCTCTATATGTGGACATTGATTTCATTGTAAATGCTTAGCAGTATTGCTTATTTTTTAATAGTACTGACTTATTAGTTAGATACGGCAATGGTGTCAGTATTGATTGTGAAGTTGTGACTTATTAGTCAAGTTCGGCAATAGTACTGAACACTGGTCGTATGGGATTGACCTATGAGTCAAGAAATGTATTAGCGTGTTTAATGCAAGCCGAAAAGATTAGATCTAATCGACATAAGAATTATCAATAGAAGCTTGAAATTCTTGACCGACCTTAAGTTCGATGAAAAACAAAAGCGCTTGTCTAGTCTAAAGGCCAGTTATTTAGATCCAGAGCCAAAAGGCTAAGGTAACCTACACATCACATGGCTAGGAGGGTATTGGACCTCAAAGATAAACTTATCTGTCATCTATACAGAGATAGACTTATCAGTCATCTATACAGAGAAAGACTTATCAGCAATCTACACAGAGATAGACTTATCAGTCATCTATACAAAGATAGACTTATCAGTCATCTACACAGGGAGAGACTTATTAGTTGTACCAACCCAAAATCACTAATATGGCTTAATGGCCTTTGTTAGTGTGCCGGGAGGGTATAATTGGTTTATGTGTGGAAATTATTAAGTTAACGTATGATTATATGATAAACATGTTTGTATGGCTATATGAATGTAAATGTGACTATATGTTATATCTGTGAGAACCACATTATTATGTGGGTAAGTCTGCAACGTGCGACTCGAGGCAATCCCAGGGAGCTAGTTAGCGGGAAGTCACAACGGGGCTTAATGTTTGACTTGGGGCAATTCAAGGGGTAATTCGGGAATTAGATGATTATTTGGGTTATCGGGTTATGGAAATAAATATATGGAGATATATTTGAGGTTAGGAAGTTTAGGTGGAAATATTGGGGAATTTGACCATTTTTCCCTCGGGGACGTTTCCGGTACCCCGAGCCTCGGGATTGGTTTAATTAACTAAGATTAGACTAAGCAAAATAGAAGTCAGTGGAACAAAAGACCCAAACCGAACCTTTAACATTTCTTCTCCTCTCTTCTCTTTTCTGTCTCAAGAAGGCTATAGAAACCTAAGGGAATTCAGCTGAAAGTCTTGTGATTTGAGCTGAAGTTTGAGGGATTAGCTCAGCTCTAACCATGGAATACTCAACCGGGATCAAGGTAAGGATTGAATCTCATTCTTGAGCACCAGAGTTCTGAATTTTGGCTGAGAATTAAAGATATTTATGGTTTTGATGTCTAAGGGCTGAATTGAAGCTGAGAAGCTTGGGTTTTAGCTCAGAAGTTGTTAAGGAAGTGGTTCATCAAAGAAGGTAAGCTTCAATTCATAATTTGGAGTCTAAAATCTGAGTTTGCATGACTGGTTTTTGAGTTCTTTAGTTGCTGGGTTTCAGGAATCTAAATGGGATTTTAATGAGATTTTAAGCTGGACTTCTGTTGGATTATGTTGTTAGAATCATGTTTAAAGTCTTATGATTAATGGGTTTTGGAATTAGGATGCTTTGGGGTGGTTTTGAATAAGGTTAGGATGTTGGAAATGGTGGATTTTCTGGGCACGAAGGGTTGGGCCGCGGCTCTGTTCTAGAGCGTTGCGACCATGCGAAGCAAGGAAGAGCTAAGGAGGCTCTGCAGTGGGGAAGCGTTGCGGTGCCTAAAGGCAGGGCCGCGCGCATCTCTGTCTTCAGAGAGGCTTATCCTCTGTTTTAGGGGTGGGCAGCGGCTAGGTTTCAGGGGCCGCAACCCTTAAGAGCATTTTTTATCTTTTGGGGATTTTAAGAGTGGGAACCTAACCTAGGGTGCTCGAGATCGATTCCACCACCGTGTTTGGTGGAATTCGATGTCCCAAAAGCTAGAACTTCACCCAAAAATATTAATGCGATTATTAATGGTACTCCCTATCTTGGTCGTGACTAGGTGTTAAGGTAGGGCTCGGGAAGCGGATTGTGCTCGAGAGGCGTCACTCGTAATCAGTGAACTTGGAAACTAAAGGTAAGAGAATTGCACCCGGTTGTGGAATTATATTGGGACTAAGGGTTCCCCATTTTGTCTGCTTTTTAAAGGATGGTATTATGCCATGTAAATAGTAAATCACCGGCCTAAGAGTGCCGAAGTTTACACTAGCGTATAGGGCGCGGCTCGACCACTGGTAGCTGAGGACAGCTTGTTGTGCACTGAGCTCGGTTTAAGCGGGTCAGAGTCAGTGGGGTAAATAGAGGGTGCGACCTTGAGTGTCGACCCTGGCTAGTATATGATTCGTTTGTTATTATTGTTTGATGGATTGTTATGCTAAATAGTTGGCTGATGATTAGCTGACTCTTTGGTTGAATCTCCATGCTTTGTGAACGTTGTGGTATGTTAAGTGTATGAACGTGCTTAAAGGATTATTCAATTAGTATTATTGTTTGTTATGTAATATGATATGTTTTCTTGCTGGGCCTTGGCTAACGGGTGCTATGTGGTGCAGGTAAAGGCAAGGGCAAGCTTGACTAGCCCTGATTTGGAGAGCTCTGAGAGCAAAATGTACATGAACAGCTGCTCAGCCGCCACGGTTGAGGGTGAGACAGGAACAGGAGAACCAAAAACATCTATTTTGCCTTAGAGTGGCTAACGATTGCTTAAACTTTGGAAATTTTTGTAAACTGACTTTTGTACGCTGTTCCTTTTTGGGATCCCATATGTAAATTGTTTAATTTTATGAAATGTACCTTTTTGAGACTAAATCCCTTTTAACCCTAGCACATTGATGGTTTCAGTGACACGTTTTTAACTAAATGACTTGATCAGCAAGTCCTGCACCTTTGTAAATACACAATGTAGCGGTCTTGGCTATCCAGAGCATTACATTAGTCATCTATATAGAGATAGATTTATCAGTCATCTACACAGAGATACACTTATCAGTCATCTATACAGATATAGACTTATCAGTCATTTACACAGGGAGAGACTTAGTAGTCATCAATACAGAGAGACTTATTAGTCATCTACCTCAGAGCGAGAGACTTATTAGTCATCTACTCAGAGCGCAAGCCTCCACAAACTTTTATTTGTACCTGCTTGCATGCATGAGTAGGGTTATTACTGCTAGGCATGCCTATAATGATTCAGTGACATGTTATTACCTGTTCATGAGCATATTGAGTTTTCTTATTGAGCCTTGGCTCACGGGTGCTATGTGGTGCAGGAAAAGGCAAAAGAAAGCTGGTCCATCCTTGAGTTGGAGAGCTTAGGTGACGATGTGTACATATGCGGCTGCTCGACCGCCACGACCGTGGGTTTAAAGAGGAACTAGGGTTAAACCCTATTTTGCCGCTTAGGTCGGTTGGTTGTAAATATTTTATTGTAATGAACCTTTAAAATATATTTTTGGGATCCCAATGTATATAGTAAGCGTTTTAGTGAAACGTTGTATCTTTGACCAAAAAATTTAACCCTAAACCGTTAATCATACTTAGTTACACGATTATGGCCAAATGGCTCGGTTAGCGAGTTTATCACTGGCTAAGATGCATAACGTAATGGTCCCTTGGTAGTAGGGCATTACATTTTTGGCCCATTCTGGATCCATTCAGTGAAGGGTGGTTTTTCAGTATTTCTTGATACCATTTCGATGAAGTCAGAACTGTGTGCGGGTCGACCCTCAGAGAATTTGTGCATACTTCTCGGAACATTTCCTCTCTCCAACTCTCCAAGAACCGAGCGGAGGGGGTAGGGTCTTCAGTTGTCGTTTCGGGAGTGACCCGGGTATGGGTTTGCGGGTGATCACGCTCTGTGGTGGCTTGGCTCTCTCGCGGTCATTCTATGTCAGCGTCTGCTTGTACTTTATACAGTTCGGTCTGTCGCTCAACAGCCTTCTGTTGTTGATGTATTGGTGACGACGGTATCGGGGCCTGAGATCCTTCTCTGACGCGAGGAGTGCTGTCTTCAAATGGGTCTACCTGGACTACCAAGGTTCTCGACCCATCTGGATTGGATTTTTCTTTATCCTAAGTCTTGCGCAAGCCTTCGTTTGCTCTCCTCAATTCAACAATCTCGGCCTCCATTTTTTCTTGTGCAGCAGTCAATGTTTTGATGGCCTCATCAGACTTCTGTTGGCTGGCCTCCAATAGTCGACACATCTTGTCGAGTTGTTCATTGACATCGACCGTGGAGGCGACAGGAACGACTGTGCTCCATGCTCCGTTAGTTTTCGGCAGCATGGCTTTCACGTTAGAATGATTCTTGATCTTTAGAAACTTTCTTTATTCAAAGTTTCCACAGACGACGCCAAATTGTTGATGCAACAAATTCGATCTTTCTATTTCGAGAGGTACTTGGTGTCAAACGTTGATTCTCCGATCGTTCTCCAACGATGCAGATAGCTCAGGTGATCGTTGAATCATCTGGGTGTACCTACAAGAAAGACACTCCGATACTTAAGTCAGTCTCTCTTTTTCTCTTAGGCGAAGTGATATTTATAGGGCAAAACACTATAGAGTTAGTTGTTCAATCTACTTCCAAACTGGTTATTAGGATAACTTAATTTCCCACCAGAATGTCTGTTTGCCCATTCAATTTGCAGAGGATAGAAGAGAGATTCGCCTTTGACTTGTGGGTTCTGACGACTTCTCCTCTATTCGGACAAAACACTTTGTTTTACTTGTTCCAAAAATAACAAGACATTTGGGCCGAGTATTTTGAGTCCAACAAGATATTTATTAATTACGTTAATATAAATTTAAATTCAAATGTTATAAAATATCATTATTATAATAATATATAATACAAGACTAGATTTTTCATAATTATATTAATATGTATTTAAATATTATAATAATATATAATACATGACTAGATATTTAAAACGTATATTAATATAAATTTAAATATTATAAAATATCATTATAATAATACATAATACATAATCTTATCTTTTATTAAAAGAATTATAGTTTAAAAAAGTTATTATATATAATTTTTTTTTAAATCATAAACGATGCGATGGTTTAATTTTTCTTTTAATACGTTTATATCATTTTATATATATAATATTATTTATTTATTTAAAATTTATATGACAATGATACAAATTTAATAAAAAAAATTAATAAATTCTATAAATAAAACTAAACAAACATGTATTGTATGTTGCTTGTATCTAGTATATATATTAATCATTTTTATTAAATTTGTAACATTGTTATATAAATTTTAAATAAATAAATAATATTATATATAAAAAATGACATAAATATATTAAATAAAAAATTAAGCGAAAATATTGTTTATGATTTAAAATATATATAATATGATATTCTTTTTAAACATAAATAATAATATTTTTAATAAAAATTAAGATTATAAATTATATATTATTATAATGATATTTTATAACATTTAAAATTGAATTTGAATTTATATTAATATAATTATAATATATGGGTCTTGTAATAAATATTATTATAATAATGATGTTTTATAATTTTTGAATTTATATTAATATAATTAATAAATATATATTTTTAATTAATTTTATAAATATATTCAGTTAAATATTTAGAATATTTTATTAAAATTAATAAAACAAACCATTAAAACTAACCACAAAAAAATTCTTTATGTACACATTTTTTTATATAGAAGAGATATAGATACTGTTTTCTAATAGTTGTCAATAGTCTCTCTTATACATTTTTACCTTTTTGTATATTTAGAAAAAATAACTAGCAAATTAAAATAATACTGGACACATATATATAACACTTCTTCATTTAACTATATATATTACACAAGTTAACGAACATATATACCACTCATTTATATATAGTTTGGTCCACTCTTTGCTGCTTATAATGATGTTGTGGGCAAACTAGGTCCACCTTATTCTCAACCAACACCCACCCTTTCCTCTCTCCTTCTGAAAATAAAATAATAATAATAATCTCTTATTGCTGGGTTACATACAATTATATATGTATATATATATATACCCATATCCAAATTTCTGTTACCAAAGAGTGAGATGAGTTTGTTGTGAATTTACATATATAATATGAGTAATGCTGTGGTGGCAATGGACAGTGAAAAACAACCACCAAATCCTCCGTCGCTACAGCCGCCACCGTCGTGGCCGGTGAGAGGTGAAAGAGATGGAGATGGAGAAAGAGGAAAGGAAGAAGAAGAGGTGGCTCAATCTTCGTCTCATCAAGAACACAACAAGGCAGAAGTAACAAAGTTAAAAATAAATCACACTTTCTTGGGGAGGCATAGGATGAATGCAGCTATATCTCATCTCAATACTCAAATCAACCTAATTCAGGTTATCCTTTTACACAATTTAATCACATATATATATATGGGGTTATATTTTTCTAGAAAATTGTGAAAAAATAACACAGATATCGATTTTGATGTAGGAAGAACTAAATGAACTGGACACAGTAGGTGAATCCTCCATTGTATGCGCAGAGTGAGTAATATATATATATATTCATTTGTTTGGCTTTATCAAATTATAGTTTTCATTATATATCTCTTTGCACAGACTCATTTCAAGCCTCGAAACCATTCCAGATCCACTACTTCCCACGTAAGAGAGAAATTTTAAAGATTATTATTGTGTGATGATAATTTGTGAACATTGTACATAAACGATTATGTATTATAAAAACTTAGAATTACCTTTTCAGTTTCTGATTCTAAAAATAAGAGAACCAAATCTATAACTATCAAACTACACACTTTGAATCTGTTTACAATTTCAGTTTCTGATTATGTATTACAATTAATCTGTTTTTGTACCATAAATATATATATTTATATATATATGTATTACTCACTCTGCGCATACAAAATTCAACTCTCATGTCTTCAAAGGGTTTTTTTTTGTTTTAAAAAAAAACAAAAGTATGTTGCAATGTAATTAATACTAATACTTATTAGAAAGATGTTTGATGATTTTGGATGAAACAGAACAAAAGGTCCGGCAGATGTGAGTTGGGATCGCTGGTTCAGGAAAGCCCACATCTCACGAGGCCACAAACGTTGGAAGTAAGGACCAAGGACACACACGCACCGATGGTACTATTTGAATGAGGCAATGATTTTAATAGAACAGCTTTAATTGTTTTGTTTAATATTTAATAATCAGTGCTCAAAACATATTATTAGACAATATAATTCTATCATTTCAAAAGAAAAACAGTCTCACATTGACAAACTTTCATTACCATAACAATTACAATTAATGGTAGTATTTTGTAATGTCAACATTTTAATTACTCTAATATGAAAATCATAGATTTTAAACTTTCACTTTGCATTTTTGTATATTAATTTATTTTAAGTTTATACCACTTTATTACTATTCTGTTATTTTTTTTTTGTTAATACAAGTTTACACTAGCCATAAGCACTGTGCAGTTTTGCATTCACTACAAAAAATAGGGGCTATACAGAGAACAAACGTCGTCAATAAAAGCCCGTTTGTCCTCGGTAGAAAGTTCTTAGTACATCCTCGTCGGTAGAGAAAAACTTCTACCAAGCACATTAAATATGTTATCGGTATAGGTTGTACCAAGGATAATAGTTATCAGTATAAAGTTGACAATATCGTCGGTGAAACCTGTCCAATTTTGTCATCTGGATGGTCTATACCGAGAGTATTTTCCTTGGTATAGACTGAACCGAGATTTTTTTTTTAATTTGTGCAATATTTATTTATTTATTGATTTATTTTGAATCAAATATAAAACAATAGACTAAAATTAAAACATTTATATTAAACATATAAATAAAAACATAAGAGTGTGTTTGCTCTCCTAAACATGAAAATATAATAGTCCATAATAATAAAACTCATACATAAGTCCTACTGACTCGATGCTCCAACATCGGGATCATTAGGTGGTGGTGGGGCACACTGAGATCTCGAGGTGACACAATAAGTCTGGATGTACTCCTCTAATTGTCGAATACGCTCTCTCATCTCAGCCATCTCTTCATCTCTAGTTTATGGAGGATCAATAGTAAATGGAGTTTGGTCCCTTATATTAGGAATAATCCCATATCCTTTCTGGTGGTCACGTCGTTTTCCGAAGACAGTTTGTACCAAAGACAAGTCGTCATCTTCAAGCGCGATATGTGTCTGATGTGTGTCGCGATATGCACGCAATTCATCCTATGATACAATATATAATGTAATTATGTATTGTAAATAAATAATTAAAGTTTTGAAAAATGTTTAAAAAAACTTAAAGTACTCAGGTTTTTTTGGCTGTTTCTGTCACCCACCCTATACCTGATATATGGTGAGTATCCATCCAGCTATCCAGGATCGGCTCAAGTTGCCATGTCTCTAAATTGTGTTGTCGCGTACATATTTAAAAAAAATTAGACGTAAATAAGAAAAACAAACTAAAAAATAATTAATTAACTTTTTTGTAGCGCAGCGCTGGGAATAGCTGAGAACCTCCGTAGTTGAGCTCTTTTAGTTTCTTCTTATTTTCCTTGGTGACCCCAGAATGTTTCTGCAAAAAGTTTATGTTAACAATATATTTAATTAAGAGAGTTAAGTTTAGCAAGAAATTAATATCATAATGTCTGGGAGTTTGAAAAATTCAATGGTTTTTGCCACTGCGTATCTGTGCAACCACCAGAACGATTTTATGGCCCATTAATCTTTAAATGTTCTTACTACTGTACTTCTAATCATAATACTTTTTGGCACAGATCCTAGGCATGTGCCCTTGTCCATATCTGGCACGCCCGATATCAAACAAATCATCATAAATTACAAACATTTATTAGTAAATATGATATATAATTAAATAGAATTAACATAAATATAGAAATGACTTACCTCCATAAATGCAAGTATTCTTTGTTTCGAGGTCTTTGATACTTTTGACCATTGAGGACAGTCTGGATTTGTGTACTGTCGAACAAGTAATCCCAACTCGCTTGAGAAATTTGAGTTGTAATCGCCGATCTCTTTATATGTTCTCCCTCGCACATCTCACTCGAGAGGGAGAGGACGCCCCAACTCTTCCTTTTTTTCTTGCGTGTTCAATCTTGTGGTGTCCACGCTTGTTTGGAGGCGCTATTATATGCAAATTTAGTATTGTTAAATTAATATGTATTAACTGTTAAAATTTAAGGAGTGTATCAATGTGTAATGTATTACCATGTCATAATCAGCTGGGATATCTGACGGTCCACGTGGAGGATCACATCCTCCACCACCACCCCTGTGAGATCGAGCAATAACGTCAGCCATATCTGAAAAATATAGATATTAAAATTATATTTATACTAAACATAATAACTATAATAATAAATTATTGTAAAACATAATTACTTCAACATAATAAAATCATATTATAAAATTACCACTTAATCATCACTATAATAATCTTCACTATCACCATCAATTTCTATGTGTTCATCTTCCTCGTCATCATCTTCTTCTATGAATTCAGCTTCCTCTTCCTCTTCCTCTTCCTCTTCCTCTTCCTCCTCCTCCTCATCCTCCTCCTCCTCCCTATCCTCCTCAATTGCAACATTATCTATATCAACAAATTGTAATAGAGTTGTAACGTCTCAAATTACCTAATAAGGCTTAGGACCTTGATTATGGGGCTAGGATGACAAATTATGGAAATTATGTGATATATATATATGTGTATCATTATATGATTATGTTACTTATATTATAATATGTCTTGATATGCATGTTTAGGTGTATTAAATATGCCTGTGGGCCCGTTTCTGATTAAAAGGGGCAATATTCGTCATTTGGCCCATTATGGGTATATTGGCATATATGTGATATATGTGTGAGACCACAACATTATGTGGATATATTTGGGTTACTCAGCACGAGATGTTCCTAGAAAGAAAGCTAGTGGGAAAGTCACAACGGGACCAATACTTGACTCGGAGTGAGTCAAGGAATATTTTGGGTATTTAGTATATTACCGGGATCAGATAATGGGAAAATTATTTGGTAATTATTTGAGGATATTAGAAATAACGGAAATTCTGAGACGTTAATTATGATTAACATAATAAGTGGCAAAAGACAAATTTGCCCTTTGGGGCATAAATCAGAAGCCAAGGGCAAGGGGTATTTTAGTCAATTCTAATCTAAGGAGATATATACTTAGCAGTAGGAACCCAAAATAGAGTAGCTCTCCTTCTCTCTTTCTCTTACACTCGGTTTCTCTCTTTCTCCCCTATCTTGGTTTGGATTTTTGAGGAAATTAATGGAAAACTTAAGCTTGGATTGAAGGCTTGCTTTGGGGCTTAATTAGTTACAGATATGAGGACATAATCAGAGCTGAGGTAAGCTTCAATTCTTGTTTTAAGTGAGTTCTGGCCTGTTTTTATAGTGTTCTTGAGTTTGAGGCTCAAGGTCTTGGATTAAAGATTTGGTGGAGGTTTTAATTGAAGTTAAACTTGGGTTTTCATGGTGTTAATGTGCTATTAATGTTTGGGAGTTTGAATTATGATTTTGGGAACTAATTAGGATGATTTTTGGTAAGGTTTTGGCTGAGAAAAACCAGGGATTTCTGGGTTCGTGGGGTCGCGCCACGACCCTGTTCTTGAGCGTCGTGGCCTGTGTGAACCCAAGGCACTGAGGCAGTTCTGTCTGGGAGGCATGACGCGACCCTCATGGGCATGCCGCGACCCTTGAACTGAATTTCAGACAGGGGGTTCTGTCTGGGAGGTATGCCGCAACCCTTAAGGGCAAGTCGCAGCCCGCCTGGGCAACTTTGGCCACCTTAGGTTTTTAATGACAGAAATTCAAACCTAAGGGCTCGAGATCGATCCTACTACCCGGTTTAGTAGAGTTCGAGGTCCCCGAGGCTAGGTTTTGATCTGAAAGCCTTTATTTGCTTGTTTTTGTTGGGATTCTATATTATGGTTGTGACTAGGTTATCACTAGGGGCTCAGAATCAAGATCTTGGGGTCGTTCATTGGTAACCTGTGCTTGGATTAAAGGTAAGAAAACTGCACTCGGTATGTGGTACATGTGATTATGGCTTGGGCCAAATTGTTGAACAGGAACATGAATAAGGCATGAATGCCTGAGAATGTGCATGATTATGATTATGCTTGTGATTATTGATTTAAGCATGTTGAATGCTTTGTATTTGGATATTTGATATATGATATATGCTTGTCTGCATTATCTAATTGAGAAAGGCTTGACTTATCAGTCAAGGACAGCAATAGCGTTGAGCGCTGGTCGTAAAGCATTGACTTATCAGTCAAGGGCAGCAATAACGCGCCGAATGCTGGTTGTTATGGTTATGCTTAACCTGGAACTCATCATATGCTTGACCGACCTATTGGTCGTGAGAAAACTAGAGCGCCAGGTATGTTGGGCCAACTCCAAGGCTGGTCATACAGTGGATAGGGCAATGGGCCCCGGGGTGACTTATTAGTCTCATATCCTAGGGCTGGGCCCCAGCATTGACTTATTAGTCAAGGACGACCTTAGCATGTTGAGTACTAGTCGTAAAGCATTGACTTATTAGTCAAGGACGGCCTTGGCATGCTGAGTGATGGTCATACAGCATTAACTTATTAGTCAAGGACGACCTTAGCACGTTGAGTGCTGGTCGTAAAGCATTGACTTATTATTCAAGGACGACATTAGCATGTTGAGTGCTAATCATAAAGCATTGACTTAATAGTCAAGGACGACCTTAGCACACTAAGTGCTGGTCGTAAAGCATTGACTTATTAGTCAAGGATGGCAATAGCGCACTGAGTGCTGGTCCATGTGGTTATGCTTAATCAAGAGCGTGATAGACGCTTGACCAACCTATTGGTCGTGGAAAACTCAGTGCCAGGTATGATGGGCCAGCTCCAAGGCTAGTTATATGGAGGATGGGGCAAGGGGCCCGGGGTGACTTATCAGTCCCATATCCTAGGGCGTGGAACCTCAGTATGATTTATTAATCATGTATTTTGGGCATTGGGCCCCACTATGATTCATTGATCATTTATCTTGGGCTATTGGCCCCATATGACACTGTAGTCATTTATATGGATGGTGTGCATGCATGAGAAGAGTTATTACTGCAAGGCATGCTTATTGTGATTCGGTAACATGTTATTTATTGCTTATGAACATGTTTAAGTTTTCTTGCTAAGTCTTGGCTCACGGGTGCTTTGTGGTGCAGGTAAAGGGAAAAGAAAGTTGGACCATCCTTGAGTTGGAGAGCTTAGGTGATGATGTGTACATATGCGCCTGCTCAACCATCACGGCCGAGGGTTTAAAGAGAAACTAAGGTCAAACCCTAATTTTCCACTTAGTTCAGCAGGTTGTAACCTTTTCATCATTGAAAACCTTTTAAATGTATTTTGGGATCCCATGTATGGAAGTAAACGTTTTAGTTACACAATTATGGCCAAATAACTCGTTTAGCGAGTTTAGCACTATTTAAAATACAAAGTGTAACGATCTCTGAGTAGTAGGGCGATACAGGAGCCCCTGTACGTTCAAAGTTGATTTGTGGCAACGGACCAAAACCAATGAATAATTGGAAATCAGAGGAACTAGTGTCATGCATAGCATCTACTTCTACATCCTCCAGTTATTCTTCAACTAGTGGAATGTCCCACACATTTCTGTGATGCACTACTTGGACGACTTTCCAGTGAGATTTATTTTTGAGGTCAGCAATGTAGAAAACTTGGTTAGCCTGAGTTACTAAGATAAATTTATCATCTTTGAACGCCTCCGAACTATTTTTAATACTAGTTATGTTTTGCTCAGACTTTAATCCTAAAGACCGATTAGTGTCAAACCATTTGCACTTAAATAATGTCAATTGGTATATTTCCGTAGAAAATCATTTACAAAAAGATGATCTTCTAATACATCAATCGTCTGAAATTCAACGTTGACACACCTTCTACACAGACATTTCACCAATCCCCTTGAGTCAACGCACTACCTTGCTCTCTGAAAAAAATCCATCACACCAGCTTCATACTCATCAGATAATCAATCTGTCAAATTAATCCAGCTCTTGTCGATTGACATTGTATGAGTGTAGCACTGCACGGAACACTTATCATCAAACTTACAACCAATTTGTGTGTGTTTCCTAATCCATATTTTCACTCCATTTCTATAAGGGTAAAGAACCTATCTCATTCAGGTTTACAATATACATATAATGTGATTTACACTCATAATATTATTACATATTTGTAAAAAAATTGGTAGCACCTCCCCATAGTTCTCATAAGTGCGCAAACTAAAATTAAATCTACCCACTTATGAGAACAAAAGAGATGTATACTGAAATCTCTACAAATGAAACAATAACTAAGTAACAAATCACACTAAAGGTATATAGTAATCCCAAACTATCCGAACTGGACAATTCAGTGAGAGGAAAATTTAAGAGTCATTAATGACTCACCCTCTCCGAACGGATCTAAGGCTTTTAGTGAAAATAGAAATAATTAAAAAATTATCACTATGTGATAATAACACACTATCCTATCTTTGGTAATAATTTTTTATTACCAAAGACAAACAAATAGATAACTTTTTTGTCCTATAATATCTTATGTTATTTTCAATGAATTATAATGTTTTGTGACATCTAATTGTAATATGTTTAATAATTATCTTTATTTGTTTATATTTAATTATTTAAATTTATTAATAATTAATCTTTGGTTAAATATTAAATTTAGTAATTTTATCATTATTTTTATTAGAATAAAAATAATTTTAAAAGTATTAGGCTTACTTTTTTTTTCTTCTAAATTAAACTACTTTATTATTTTAAATTAATTATATAATCAATTTTAATTAGTTTTATATTTAACATTTAACATGAAAATGTTCACTAATATTTATAAAACTTATTTTCATCATAAATAAAAAATTATTAAATTTACTTGTTAACTCACTAATGAAATCAATTAAGTGTTTGATTTATTGGAAAATTATTTTATTAAACATTTTAGTTGATATCCTAAATTTATTTTTAAAAAAAATCGGTGGCATAACAACTATATTTTCATCTATCCCAAAATAAAAAACCTGCAAACAACACCCAGACAAAACAAGAGAACATTACAAACACATTTTTATAACTAAAAGTCAAATTACACACAAAAAATATACTATTGAAGCATATTAAATCTAATTGCAAAAATATACTATTCAAGTATAAGACTAACAAAAAAATAATTAACTTAAAGGTAATCTAAAATACAATTTATAAGTTCTTTAATCTACTAAATTTAATTCCTATACATAATTTTTACCAAAAAAACAAAGGTTCCATTTTAATACCAAAAAATACTAATTAATCATCTAATTCAGTAACCATCTAAATTTTTTTTAATTTTTTAATCCCTAATCTCATTTTCACTAATAAAATATTTTTTAAATTTAATTATAAAAAAATTAAAATAACACGTAATCTAAGAAAAGATTTTTATTTTTATCTAACATAAATATATACATACAAAACTAAAATCCAATCCAAATCTCTACACAGTAAGTAAGTAAATAGATATATATATACAAAATAACAAAAAAAATTGAAAAAAAAATCATACAAATCTGAAAAATAGGAAACAACTTACTCTTAAACTTTGAAATAGTACGTAAACTTCAAATTGGAATGTGAAAATTGCGCTTAAAAATCCTTCAAACAAAAAAATCCAAAAAAAAAAAAAAATAGGTTAGAAAGTTATACAAAAATATACATAAATATATACAACTTAGAGAAATAGAAATTACCTTAAAAAATGGATAAGAAAATTGAGTTTGGTGGGAGATTTAGCACTTAAAAGAGGGATTTTAGTGAGAGAGAAAGCTGGAGTTTAGTGAGAGAGAGAGAGAGAGGATGCAGAGGAGAGAGAGAGAGGGGTTGTCGACAGAATGATGGAAAAGGAAAGAAGAAGGAGTCTGTTCGCAGGGTTTATATCCAGACCTTATACAGTTTTTCTCAACCCATGTATCTGAAAATTTATATTCTCGGTATAGTGTTCTCGGTACAAACATTTTTTTTTTTTTGTAGTGGTTTAATCTTTTTAACCATGTGGTAAAAAAATTACTTTCTATAATTTAAATAACCTTACATAGTTTTCCAATAATATTTCTCATAATACTTTTTTTTCTTGAGAAAACCAATCTTTTATTATATTTAGAATTTTGATGTATAATGATTACAAAATATGGAAGAATTTCTCTAAAAAAATATATATTCATTATCTATCAAAACTACATATTTACTAAATTTTTAATATTTTTGCAATACTATAATATTGCTTATTTTTCCAACTAAGTCGTTATGAAATAGTTTTGTATAGTTTTAAATTATTGGTAGTTATCTAGGTTAATTAGCTATTTTAAATCAATATACTTATTTTATATTAGATTCATTTACAGTTTTACAATTTTACAAATTATTTAAGTATTTAATAAATTATACATTTCAAATTATATAATAATCTTTGCAATATTTCATTTACATTCTCTTATTGTTAAAGTATCTAGATCTGTTTACAATTACTTATTTGTTAGGCAAATTAAACATATTACAGTCTCTTATGTTATAAGCTATTGATTATTGTAGCAATCATTAGAAGAAACATTACTTTTGCTAAACACGAACGAAATTTAGTTTTTCCTGGGGCTTTTTCGTGAAATGCATCAGTAAAAAACTGGATAATTGTCGACGTTTTTTTCCTAGCAAAAAGTACCTTTCACAATGATTTTTGGTAATGTGCCAGTAAAACATCTTTTGCCAGCGAGCTACACGAAATACATCGATAAAAGACCTCACCTTTTATGATTAGACTTTTCCCGACACTTTTAGTCAAATTTTTCCCAGAAAAAAGGATTGTTTATTTGACGTGGGGATTTTTGCCGACGAATTTCATAAATGCACCAGGAAAAGTAAGAGAAATGCACCGAAAAATATCATAAAAGTGTCGACAAAGGTATAACTAACAAAAAGAAACAATTTAAAACTTTTTAGTTGGAGTTTCTTTGTATTCTTGCATCCTTGTCATATTATTGAGTATTTTAGATCTAATCAACAATCTGATTTCCTCGAGAGTGTTCCAAGATTAACAATAAAACTAATCAACATTGTTTTCATCAACTATTAGTGGTTAAACTGTTGTGACCAGTGTCGATCGTTGTTGATCTAACCCCAAGGTCACGGTTTCTTGTATCATTTGATACTTATTGGTTATTTTAGACCAAATCCATGGTTTGATTACACCCACCGTATTTGAAGATCCACAATGTCATTGTTATTGGGTATTGTTATTGACTCTCACTTGTTAAAATGTTATGATTTGTGTCTATCGATGTTGTAACACCTCAAAATGGTAGTTTATTGCAACATTGACTAATTATTTATTATTTAGAACTATTGAACATGTCGATTATACCACTAGTGTTCTAAAATCAACAACTAATAGTATTCTTGTTGAATGCTAGTAGTTAAAGTGTTGTGGATTGTATCAATCGATGTTGATCTCACCTAAAGGTACTAGTTTATTGCAACATTGAATATTTATTAGTTATTTCAAACTTTATATGATCATCTTTATGGATCGTTGTAGATGGCACCTCAAAGTATTAGTTGAGACGTTGGCTTATCATTTGGTGTTTTAGACATAAGGAACGATTTGTCTGTCTGTACAAATACCCTTTCCTGCTTAGGTTCAAACTTCTATATCACTACAAGAAATCTGACATTTACCTACCAATTTCTTACCTACCTATAAATATTGGTAGGTAAAAATACTTTTTCCTACGCAATATTTAATGGTACGAACTATTGGTAGGTAAATATTGATAAAATTTTAAATATTTTAGAATAATATATCACTACCAATAATATTGGTAGGTAAAGGGTTTTTCCTACGAATATATTGGAGGGAAAATTTTCAACTTTTGGAGCTTATTATTCCCTCCAATTTTATTTAAAATTTTAATTTTTTTATTAAAATTAAAGGTGATGTGGACAACATTCCCTCACTCTCTCTTCATAAAAACATAAACATATCTATTTATAAAAATAAAAACATAAATATAATTATATATATCTATTATATAATAAATACATAAATATAAATTTTATAAACCTAAAACCTACACTTATAACTTTTCTCTTCTCTCTTCTCTAAGTCGCCTCCTTCTCTGTCGAACCCTTGCCGCCTCATCTTCTGTCGATCCCATATGCCTCCGAGCAACAACGAACCCAGAAGCCACCTTCTCCAAGCCGCCTCCTTCTTCTTCTATACTGGAACTCATGTCGCATCCTTCTTCAATTTGTAACTCAACGCCTTATTCCAAAGATTAGTGAGACGTCGCCTCCTTCTTGAACATCTGAGCCACCATCTTCATTCCACGATTCCTTTGAGATCGATCAACGAATCCTTTATCCACCACTGGTCACTCTCTTCATCGACGCTAAAAGGCTCTGTAAACTGGAACCCATTCATTATCTTTTTTATTTTTATTTTGTTTGATTAAAATTGTTTATATTGACTATGTGTTTTGTGAATATCTTGTTAGTGTTCCTTTGCTTACTATTAGTTTTATTTGTATTGAATCTTTAGGCTTGATTTGTTTGAAGGGTTTGAGCATTTTGGGTTGGTCTCGATGGCTTTAAGAGTTTTTAGTTGGTTTTAGTGGCTCTGAGATTTTCGGATTAGGCTCGGTGGCTTTCCTTTTCTTGGATTAGGCTTGGTGGCTTTGAGATTTTCGGATTAGGCTTGGTGGTAGAAAGATGGATTGTGGCCTTGGAGGTAAAATTGTATGATTTATACTGATTAAATCCCCATTAATCTGAAGGTTTGATGATGAATCGTAGTTCTGAGGTACTTTGTTATGATTTGATTATGGTGTTCTCATACATTGTTTCTGATTTTTCTGTTTGTGTATTTTAATTTTTTCTCTGTTGGTTTTATTCATATTTAGTTTGGTACTTTGTATCAAAATGTTGTTAGTGGCTTGCTTTTCGACTGCATTTAGATTTATGTTTTTTTATTAAATATGTTGTTTCTGGTTTGGTTGATTATGTATACATGTATATAAATTTTGTATGTATATGCAGAGATTTGTTTTGAGCAAGAAATCTATTTTAATATGTCTATATATGAAGGGATTTGTTTTGAGCAAGGATTTTTTTTTAAAAATATATTTTGTTTGGTACTTTGTTTCTGGTACTAATTACAACTTTCTTAGGGTCTACTTCTTTGACAGCTTAGTTTGTCCTTAGTATTCTCGTTTTGTTGGTTCTTGTGTTGTGTTATAATTTCCAAAATTTTGCATTAATCTTTGTTTCTGTTACTGGTTCTGTTTTGAGCAAGCAATCTGTTTTAATATGTCTATATATGAAGAGATATGTTTTGAGTAAGGATTTGGTTTAATATATGTTGTTTGGTACTTTGTTTCTGATATTTGTATTTAGCGTTAGTGTTGCTATTTGAGTGTAGGGTGTGGTTCTGTTTTGAGGAATGAATCTTTTTTAATGTATATATATGAAGGGATCTGTTTTGAGCTAGGATATGTTTTAGTATATATTGTTTGATACTTTGTTTCTGATATTTGTATTAAGATTTAGTGTTGCTCTTAGGCTGTAAGGTCTGGTTCCGTGTCTATAAATATGATTTTTATAGTTTGTGGATTTTTGCCATTGTTACTTTGAATTTATTTTGCCTATGATGTTCAAGAATAAGTGTACTTATTCTATGTTGGTGATTATGAGACTTGATGTGCTCATAAATTTGTTTTTAATATATGTTGGTATGTCAAGTGTCATAAATGCCCATAATAATAAGTCATGTTTTCTGAAATCCTTGTGATGATTAAATTGGGGAAAATTATTGTGTTGAAATTAATTATATAATCTTCCCATTGCCATCAACCTGAACCCCACCTCCAACCATCTTCGGTGTCCACCTCCCAAAGCCATCATCGACATTCACAAGTTCAGTTAGAGAAAAATGAGTCTCTCGTGCAATAATCCCAAAGTGAATAATAAGAAGAATATCAATAAAATGACATTATTGAGTTTGTAATGACTTGTAATAGACTTGCTGATATTTTTTTATAAAATGTTATTAGTTAACACTCATCGTTAAGCAATGAATATTTTATAATATATGTTTGTTTATTTTATTATTAATGCTAAATAATTTATTTGAGAAAAAATGTTAAATATTTTTAAAATTAATTACTTTTATTTATTATTTATATTAATTTAATTTAAATATATAATTAAAACTACCTATCTAAAAATCTTTACTTACCAATAAACACTACAAGAAATAAGGTTTTTGCCGGCGCATTTAGTGAATTGCGCCGGCAAAAACAAGCACTTTTTTCGGTGCAACCCCGAATTGCGCCGACAAAAGTCAACCGTACATTTTTAAATTGTGCACGTTTTCAACAAAGTAGTTGGCTAGACTTTTGCCGGCGCGTTTCGTTGCGCCGGTAAAAGTCTATTTTGCATCGGTAAAAGTTGGACTAAATAAAACGACACCGTTTTGTCCTAAGGTTGTATTAAAAACTTTTGCCGGCGCAATGAAACGCGCTGGCAAAATTCATGGCGATATTACAGCAGCCGTGAGCCCTTCTTCCCCATTTTTTTTCTTCCTTTTTTTTCTCTTTTTCTTCTTCTCTTCTCAATCCTCCACCACACTTCGGCCACACCACCACCAGCCGCACCCCCACCAGCTATACCCCGACGGCACCCCACCCCGACGACCACCCCACCCACCCTGATGACCATCCCACCCCAGTCGAGCCCACCCACCCCGACGGCCACCCCACCCGAGCCCCCACCTCACCCCACCCGAGCCCCACCCCGGCGCCACTGCGAGCCACCAGTGCCGCCGCCTCCTCCTCCAAGTTGCCCACTGTAAGTATTTTTGTAACGCCCTGGTTACCCCAGAACAGTTACGGTGAACCGGAAATTTGACCTGCTACCCGAGTCCTTTGGTTAAAAACGTGTTCTTAGTGCGATTAACAGGCTAAGGTGAAAAGTCAGTAAAAAAGAAAGGATATATTTCATTAAGTATAAAAACTGCTCATGAGCTATTCAAAACATTTACAAGTTGTTTATAGTACAAAATGGTCACTACTGTTTCAAATTTACAACCCCGCCAATCTAAGCAGCAAAAATAGGGTAAACCCCCTAGTTCCTCTGAGAACTCCTTGGCCGTGGTGGTCAAGCGGCCGCATATGTACACATCACCACCTAAGCTCTCCACTCAAGGCTGGGTGAGCTTTTCTTTCCCTTTACTTGCACCACATAGCACCCATGAGCCAAGGCCCAGCAAGAAAACACAATATAGCACGATATAATATCAACAATGATCATAATAATCATTTAGGACTTTCAGTCCAAAACAGATGGGTGACAGTCGCATAAGTCACTAAATTGGGAACAGTTCCCTTTAGCCATGTGACGATAGGGTCACCGAGGCTTAACAGATAAGTGAGCCTTTCACTAGCTTAAACATGATAGGTGCATGGTGATTAGTCACCAACATAACCTTCCTCGTGACTCTAGAGTCATAACTATGGAACTCTGTTCCCTAGCCATGTGACAAGCAGTCTCCTAGGCCTTTGGCCCTGGCTCTCAGTAACTAGTCTTAGACTAGCCAAGCGTTTATAAATTCATCGACCTTAGGGTCGGTCCAGCATTAATGCCTTAGAGTCATTCAACACTGATATCGATTAGATCTAATCTTTTATCGGCCATGCGTTCAAGACGCTAATGCCGTTTCTGATTCTTAGGTCAGTGCCCCCTGGGGTGCGGCAGCATACCTCAGCTTGTTGTCAGGATTTCCATCTCCTGGGGCGCGGCAGCTTCGCTCTTGGGAGGTAGGAGCTCGACACCTTAGCGAGCCTAACAGCCTTATACCATGAAAGGCCAAGATATCGTTTATCTGACCTAGCGAGGTAACCGAGCTCCAGTAGTGCTCGGTCTCGAAAAATTCTCTCCTTGGCTACGAGGTAGAGGGCTCCCCCATCAGTGAGAATTGAAGCTCTCCCGGGTTGTATGCGATCATCACCTTTAACCTAGGATCAAGGGGGGTCGATCTGGGCCCTGAACCAGATTCCGGACAAAGTGCCTCTCGAAGGATTCTTCTCTTTTTCTCTATGACCTCGACGATTTGGCAGCGATAATGAGCTCGGGTTTCTTTCTGGTCGCGCGCGAGATCGTATTCACGAATCAGACGTTGGTTTTGAGAAAACGACGATTCTGGGCTCGGATTTTTTGGCGAGTACGGGATGGCAAGCAGCGACCCCCACCGTCTTTTCAGATTCTGTGACATCTAGCGAGAAAGAAAAAATGGCGAGGGCCATGCATGCAAGGAGTCAAGAATTACGAGCTTGGCAAGACAAGCTCAGAAAGTGCTTGGGTACGAAACGAGCTCGATCCTGGAAACCCGATTAAGGGTCAGAACGTGTATTCTACGAAAAAAAGTAGGGAAGTGGGACTAATTTATGAGAATCCCGAAATATCAGGAAAAAAGGTGGCGGTTGTACAAAAATGGTATTCTTGGTATCGTGCATTCTTCAAAACCAAGATTTTGTACCCGATATCTTGGTGTGCAAGATATGTCTTTTAAATTTTGAAAACCCAGAAAAAAGAGACCTTGTTTGAGTTTGTTCTACATCAAAACTGGATTTAGAACCAGTAACGGGGAAACTTAAACCTAAATGCCTATCGTTCAAATCTTCCTAGCGTGTCAAACTAAAAAATAAACCAGCACATTCCCATAAATAAAAGAGCAACACAGATAGAAACCGGCATAATGAAAAATGAAAAGACCATCAGATACTTACGCAATGATGGCGATTGCAGAGAAATTGTTGATTGAAGGAGAGGCTGCAGGTATAACCTCACGGTCTTGAACAAGTTGGCGGTCCTTTGTTTCTTTGGTTGGGAGAACATGCAAAAGCAAAAAGCTCTCTGGGATGGCTTCTGGTTTGTTCTCTTTTCTTTGTTCTCTGATGAATGTAAGGTAAGAGGAAGAAGATGTCCAAGGCCTTATATATAGACAATCAAAAGTGGTAAAAAGGGATTAATCTGAGCCGTTGGCCAGAATCCTTATCAAATCCGACGGCCAGGGACAAATGACAAGATGGTACCGAAGAGGTGGCAGGCGAACGATAGTGGGCAGATTTCCAAGGTACTCGAGTACCTTGGATGAGCAATACCCAACTGACACGTGTCCATACTCAAGTATGTGTGACGGTGCAGTTCCCGAAGAAAGTAGTTCAAAAGTTTCCTTCTCATAGGATTCGAACAAATACTTTTGAGGGGGCAAAATGTTACACCCAGATTTTGAGCCTTGAGAATTGTGATCTCGAAAGCTGGATTCGTCAGGTATGGGCTCGCAATATCTAGAAGTACGTGTCCGCAACCTAGGCACCGAACCTATAAAGCCAAATTTCTCACAACCTCGGAGATGGTAGCCTCGAAATTCTCACAAGCTCGAAAGACAGACATCGAAGTACGTCTATTCTCGGGTGGCCTCGGATCAAGAGTTCCGAGCCTGACATAAGTATGAGCTCGAAGCCACATGATCTCGAGGGTAACTTCCCTATAATAAAGGGGTATTTATTATTCAGTTATACGCCCCCTGGTCTTCAGGGGACGTTTCCTTGTATATAGGAGTTACAGGCTTTTAAAGCCATTAAATTTATTGACATAAAGAATAACTTCCCAGAGACGTGTGGGATAGTATTCTGAGACTTCCTATATAAATAGAGAAGTCATGTACCTTTGTAAAGGAGGGAAATTTGGTAATCTTGAGAGAAATTCTGGAGAATTCATCATTGAAGAATTTCCATAAATCATCTTAAGTTCTAATAACAAAGACTCGTGGACTAGGCAGAATTAACTGCTGAACCACGTAAAAACTCCTCCTTGTTTTATATATTTTTCTAGCCATAACTATTTATTTTTTACGTGCTCTATATTCATTGTTGACGAAAAACGGCATCAACAGTTGGTTTTTAAACAAAAGAGATATAGAATCTCCCTTGGTGAAGGCCCTTCCCACTTCAATTCGTGGTAAAGCGACCTTAGGGCTGACAAGACCCTGTACGAGTTGGTCTAGAGTTGGAAAGGCGCGAGCCCAACAAAATCTAGAAAGTCCTTAAAATAGGACTTCAAGGGCAATAAGGCCCCTGCCTTCATATGCTCATGGCTCCAATCCGTGAGCTTTAGTTTATTGTCAGGATTGCCATCTCCTGGGGCACGGCAGCTGCGTTCTTTGGAAGTGGGAGCACGACATCTCAGCGAGCCTGATAATCCTAGGCCATGGTGAGCTAGGATGTCGGAGATTTGTCCCAATGAAGAAACCGAGCTCCAATAGTGCTCGCCCTTGAAAAATTCTCCCCTCGAGGAAGGAATGGCGGTCAGCTGCAAGGTGGATGGGCGATTTGATGATTCTTCCATCAATGAAAATTTGAGTTCTCCCAGTTTGAATGCGACCGTCACTTTAAGAGTAGGGTCGAGAAGGATTAGTCTGGGCTCAGGGTTTGGATCTGGATAGATTGCGACCCTAAGTTTCATCCTTTTTCTCTCTTCGACCTCGTCGATCTGGTGAAGAAGGTGAGCTCGAGTATCCTCTTGCTCACACTTCAATTCGTGCTCTCGAATTAGCCACTGGTTCCGAGTAAAAGGTGACTTCGGACTCAGAGTTGTCGGTGAGTAAGGAATCGTAAGTATTGACCCCCACCACTTTTCCAAATTCTGCGACATCTAGCAAGAAAGAAAAAGGGTGAGGGCCTGACGAACAAGAGATTATGGAAAAAATCAAGATGGTCTAAGCTCGAATGCTCGAGACCATCGAATAAGCTCGATAAAAAGAACGAGATCAAGTTCGGAAGAAACCTGACCTATCAAAAGAATCGAGCCCCGAACGTGTATTTGACGCGGAGGGGGGAAAGTTGATTTATTTTTTAAAGATCTCAGATTTTTAGGGAAAAAGTTGGCGGTTACTCAAAAAGTGATATTTTTGGGAAAAGTGCAATTTGAAAACCCTAATCTTATACCCCGTTTCTTGGTCTATACGATATGATATTCGAAATCAAAATAACCCAGTAAAAGAGCCATATTTGCATCATTTATGCAAAATCTGGATTTGGAAATCCGTAACATCGGATGAACCTAGAAACTACACAATATTGACTAAAGCATTCTAGTGCTAAGCTAGTACCCAAAGTGCTAATACAACACAAACATGCATGGAAAAACATAATGTACATGATTATATGAGATCAAGAACAGATACTTACACAGTGTGGCTGGTGGGTACAGAGAGATTGATGATCGAAGGATTGGTTGCAAGAACAATTTCACGGAGTCGAACAAGCCAGCGTTGTTTTGCTTCCACGGTTTGGAGAACATGCAATTACTGGGCAAATTGGGTTCTGGTTTTCCTTCTCTCTTTTTTCTGAAAACACGAAGACGTAAAAATGAAAGGAAGAAGATGGCACAAGCATATTTATAGGCCACAAAAGAATGTCAAAGGACGAATCAATCTGGACCGTTGGACGAGTTTGGTATCTGATCAAACGAATGGGTACAGACGTAGCAATGGAGGCAAAAAGATGGCAGATGAGAAGACGTGGGCATGGTGCAAACATACTCAAGTACTCTGATCTTCCAATACCGACCAGACACGTGCCCATACTCGAGTGCACTTGATGGTACAATTTCCAAGAAGGGCAGTTCAAAAGTTTCATCCTCATGGGATTCGAACTGATACTTTTGAGGGGGCAACATGTTACACCCAAATTTCGAGATAAGAAGTTATGACCCCAAAAATTGGGCTTGTTTGGTGTGAGCTCGAAACACATGCAGTCATCATATGATCCAACCGTCGGACCTCTTTGAAGTAAATAAGACCTCGAGGATGTATAATCTCGAATATTCTCGGAGCTCGCAATGGCCATGGTATGACTCACGAATATATTTTTCCCTAATTGCCTTCAGGCAAGATGGCTCGAGCTTGGGAGGTGCAAGCTCAAATGTGACAGCATCGTCAGCATATTCTGAGCACAGCGCGAAGCTAGGTGACAGGCTCGTGATTGACTCATGGTCTCGGCAAGTTCAATGCCAATTGTTGATCTCGAAGATTTGATGAATCGTCTGGGTTAATCAGTTACGTGTGAATGTTTTTATGGTTGTACAATCTCAATATTTAAGGGATATCATTTAATTTATTATCCGTTCCCGATCTTCATGGAACGTTTCCATGTATAAAGGAAATAATGCATTAAATAGCATTATATTAATTGATTTACATAATATCTCCTCAAGATATGTGGGGATGAATTATGCAACCTTCTTTATAAATAGAGAAGGAAACACCATTTTTAAGGGACCGATTTCTGATTTCTTGAGAGAAAACTCTTGGCAACTCTTCTCTGAAAAGTTTCCAAAAAACTCTTAAGCCTTAATAACACAGACTCGTGGACAAGGCAGAGTTAACTGCTGAATCATGTAAAAATCCTCTGGTTTTCCTCTTTATTCATTTGCATCAATATTTTATTGTTTAATTGCTCTACTATTTAAGTTGACGAAAAACGGCGTCAACAAAGTGCAATTATTAATAAAGATTTGGTATCATTTCCGTCAAAATAAATTAATTGGTACTTAAGTGAAACTATTAACAAAAATCCATTTAAGTGAATTAGGTCATCTCCAACCATAATTTCATTTAAAATCAACTTTATCTTCTTTTTTTTCACATTTTTCACATTAAATTACTATTTCATCTCCAATCACTACTTTAAATTTTACTTGAAAACAAACTCTTTTTTTTATTCTTTTTAATCATTAATAAATAATTTAACTAATTAATAAATATTAATTTTATACATTAACATATATAATTAAGTAATAATAATTTTAACACTAAAAAAATATTAATGAACTTAACTTAAATTGCTACATTATTATGAAAATTAAACAATATGGGTCATTATTTTAATGATATTGGAGGATTGATCATCCAGACTATTAAGTGATGATCCTAGTTTATGTTGGTAGTAGAACTATTTTTTTGTTATTATTTTTTTTTATATAAAAAAAAATTGTTGTTGTTTAATTATGTTTAGTTTCCTTTAGTATTTTTAAATTTTGTAATTTTAAAATTGATAAAGTTATTGGTTTTTAATTTTTGTTATTTATTCATGTTATATATACTTTTATTTATTTAATTTATTAGTATAATATAAATCTTAAAATAAAATATAAAAATAAATAATTAAAACATATAATATATATAAAATGATATAAATGTAATTAAATAGATTTATTAAGTGTGTTTTTGGTAGGAATTTTTTGGCTTTAAAGGAATAGTGCTGCCTTCAAGGAGCACAGTGTATATCTTCATACTAAAAATATAGTCATGTATGGTTGGAGTAAAAAATTTCTAATTTTTTGTCTTTAAAATAAAAGAAAGATGATTTAAAAGTATAGGTTGAAAATGATCTTAGTATTTTTGCTACCAAAATTTTTTTGATATATAAGTAAAAGTATTTGAAAATATTTAGTATTTTTGCTGCCATTAAATCATAATTTTACAAAAGCAAATAAATCTATTTGATTTTTATCATTTGGCTGGGCTTGAAGTATGCCTTTTTTTTTCCAACACTTCCTTCCATAAATTAAGTAAGCTTGATGAATTTTTGGTTATATCTTCAACGAATTCTCGTAAGCAGTAACAAAATCCAATAAATCTTCATTCTAATGAAATGATCAAGACAACGTCTATTAAAATTGAAATTATTTTAATTTTCAATGCAATTTTTTTAAGATAAATTATAATAATTAGTAACTACTCCATAAAACTCAAATAACTGATACTGACTACTAGTTATTAATAAGGGTTTGTAGAAATATCTCAGTTAAGTGATATGTGTTTAATGTGTAGAAGTGCATTTGTCGAATATATACCAATTAATGATGGACCAATTGCATATTTGACACTTAATCAGCACCCCTGTAAGACAAGACAACGCATGTTCAACCATGCATCTTCATACATAAGATTCATTGCTTTGTCTCTAAGAGATAATAATCCTACCATGACTACTGTGGAATCACGTTTAATTCATATCTTTGTTTATTAGTCATATACCATCATCATGTCCTTAACATGAGATCCTAGGCTATAGACATTCACGTTTAAAATGTTGATTTTAGTTTGTAGAGCATTAATGTCTCTGATTACATGTTTATGTGATATATACTTTTTATATTTCAAATGCATGTCAATTTCTAAATATAGTTAGTTTCTCTCATTGGTTGGAAACAATATTAATTATGGCAAAAAAAAAAACCTAATTTGAAATTAATGTAAAAAAAAATATTTAGTGGTGACTTGCTATACGAAGAAACTATGTTGTCACATCATCATAATTGTTAGTACCCATCTATGGGTAATAACCATTGAGAAGTCTTCCTTATATATATATATATAGTGGAAATTATTTTTAATAGAATGTGCAAAAATATGGATTTTTTTCAAAAAAAAAAAAATAATTTATGGCTTTTTTTAAGAATTTTCTCTTTAATGGGTTAATTTTCCCATATTTTTGTATAAAAGTTGGTTTATGCCAAAGTTTTACTCTTAATCAAGTTTTATTATTTTGGAAGGGTGTGTTTGTAATTTGATTATTATTTTTTTAGCTTATTTGTTTATTTTTATATTAAATTTTTCTTCGGTTGTTTTGCAATTTTTTATAATATAAATTGTGTTTTAAATTATTTTTTATTTATTATAAATATTTTTTCATTTTTTTTTTAGATTTTACGTTTCTTTTTAAAAAATACTGGGTAAGGTAACCAGTTAATTAATTGATCTTTGACACTTATGTAAAAAAAAAAAAAAAACTAGAGCTAGGTTAAATAACATGTATCAGAAGGGGTAACCAGTTATCCTGAGAAGAGTAATTTTTTGCCATAAGAGAGGTAACCAGTTACCATAAGAGGGGTGACGGGTTACTCATATCAAATATGAAAAGAAACATCTAATTTGAAGGAAAAAGAGGAAAGGAATAACACTTCATTAAAAAAGGAATAAGAAGTAACTACGATTTTAGTAACATAGGTAACCAGTTACCATAAAGAACCCAGAAATATACACACACATTAGAACGTGAAGGTGACCAGTTACTCCCAGAAATATACACACAAAGAACGTTAAGGTAACCAATTACCCCCAGAAATATACACACAAAGAACGGGAAGGTAACCAGTTACTACATATCTGAAGATAAAAAAATCAGATCCAACCCCTTTCCCTTCTCTCCCACCTTCTTCATATAATTTTTTTTCTAGATTTGAATGTTCCCATCAAGGTAACTGGTTACTCATTCACGTTTTCATATTTTTATTAGTTTTCTTTCCAAATTTTAGTGTTCCAATAAGGGTTACAGTAAAATGAAAATGCTAAAAAAATTGATTTGAACTTTTTTTGTACATATAGTGGAAAAAACTATAAAAAAAATTATAATAATAAATAAAAAAATAGTAAAATAATTATGTAATGTTAAAAAAAGAAAATGGAATGAGAAAATAATAAGTACAAAAAATGAAGAAAAATGAAGGAAAAAAAACTAAAAAAACATGAAAAAAAAAAAACAAAACAAAAGAAATGATGAAGGAAAAAAATAGATGAATGAATAAAAATGAAAAGAAGAAGAAGAAAAATAATATAAAAATGGAAAGAAAAAAATATGAATGAAAAATTTTGAAGAAAAAAAGGAAAAAAATGGGAAAAAAATGGAAGAATAAAAAAAGCTCATATGTGTGAAAAAAGAAAAAAAATGGAAAGAGAAAATAATAAATACAAAAATGAAGATAAAAATAAGAGGAAAGAAATGAAAAAAAAAAAAAAGAAAAAAGAGGAAAGAAAACTGAAAAAATACAAACAAAATTAAATAAAACAATGCAATACAATTGAAAGAAAAAACAATAGATAAATGAATAAAAATGAAAAGAAGAAGAAGAATGGAAAAATGGAAAGAAAAAAAAATGATGTCGGAAAAAATTGGTAGAAAAAAAAATGAAAAAATAGAAAAAAAATAAGTAAGGAAAAAAAGAAAAAAAATAACTAAAAAAATAATTAAAAAATTAAGAAAAATTTAAAAATTTAAAAATTTAAAAAAAAAATTACCTTGAAAATCAAAGAAAATATAACTATGATAAAAAAAAATGTGGCATTTCCATATTTTAGTTAGCTACTATGGTGTTTCTCATACTTTAATTTTTTCTTTAATAAATTTTCTTATACAAATTAAAAAAAAAGTATAATTCTCATATTTTTGCACATTGATGGTATAAAAACCATATTTTTTTTAAAAACTCTCATATATATAAATATATTTATCTTTATATATTATAAATCACTACAAAAAACAAGGTCTATACCGAGAACAAATGTCCTCGGTACAAGCCCAAATGTCCTCGGTATAACCTCTACCGAGACAATGTCGTCGGTATAAAGTTATCGGTACATCCTCGTCGGTAAAACAAAACTTCTACCGACGACATTAAAAATGTTCTCGGTATAGGTTTTACCGAGGACATTGTCCTCGGTAGAAAGTGACAAAAGTCCTCGGTACAACCATCCCCAATTTGTCATCGTGCTGGTATATACCGACATCTTAGTGGTATATACCGAGGACAATGTCCTCGGTATAGACTTTTCCCTAATTTTTTTTTATATTTGTTATTCCCTTATTTATTTATTTATTTATTTTAAATTAAATATAAAAAAAATAGAATAAAATTAAAACACTTATATTAAACATATAAATAAAAACATAAGAGTACGTTCGCTGAATCAAAATAAAGAGTTGTCTTAAACATGATAATGTAATAGTCAATTGTAATAAAATTCATACATAAGTCCTACTGAGTCGGTGCTCCAACATCGGGATCATCGGGTGGTGGTGGGGTACATTGAGATCCCGGGGTGATACAATGAGTCCGGACATGCTCCTCTAACTGTCGAAGACGCTCTCTCATCTCAGACAACTCTTCATCTCTAGTTTGTGAAGGATGAAAATCAAATGGAGTTCGGTCCCTTATGTTAAGGATACGTCCATATCCTTTCTGGTGGCCCCGTCGTTTTCCGAAGACAGTTTGTACCAAAGATATGTCTTCATCTTCAGGCGCACTCGAAACTGGTGTGGAACTCTCAGTATCAGTTGCATGTGTCTGCTGTGTGTCGCGGTATGCACGCAATTCCTCCTGTGATATAATGTATAATGTAATTAAAATTTTGAAACAATTAAAATTTTGAAAAATGTTTAAAAAAAACTTAACGTACCCAAGTATTTTTGGCTGTCTCTGTCACCCACCCTGTGCCTGATTTATGGTGAGTATCCATCCAGTTATCCGGGATGGACTCAAGTTGCCCAGTCTCTAAATTGCGCTGTCACGTACATATATTTTTATAAAATTAATAATTAAACGTAAATAAGAAAAATAAACTAAAAAATAATTAATTAACTAACCTTTTTATAGCATAGGGCTGGGATTGACTGAGAACCTCCATAGCTAAGCTCTTTCAGTTTCCTCCTATTTTCCTTGTTGACCACAGAACGTTTCTGCAAAAAGTTATCGTTAGTAATATATTTAATTAAGATAGTTATCCTTGCACAGAACGTTTCATATAAACATATTTTTATAACTAAAAGTCAAATTATATACCTAAAAAATAAACTATTAAATTAATAAATTTTCATACTAATAAATTAATTATTTATCATATGATTAAACTAACTAAATCCTAAAACTATATACGTATTTTACTAAAATACTACACAATATATTATTTCCTCTAAATTGGATATCACTAAATTTTTAACTAATTCTCATCACTAATTATTATTCTTACCTATTTTAATTACATAATCAGAAATTATATATATAATATAACAAATAACAATATATTAACAATATTAAACAAATTATACATAAAACCCTAAATATATTTATGCAAAAAATATAAATAAAACCAAAAAATTACAAAGAAAATGTGAAATACCTCTAAAACCGCTGGTAAACAATGCAAAACCTGAAAATAATACCACAAAAATCTCATTATATAAGACCAAAACTGAAAAAAAAAAATTGAAAAATTTATACAAAAAAAAAAAACTGAAATATATGTAAATGCTTACCTTAATAGGCCTTATAGCGACTTAAATCTTCTTTGGAAGGGAAGATTTGACCAAAACCAAAGCTTGTGGGGGCCGAAATCCAGAAAAAAAAGAAAAGGGGGGCGGAGAAGACGGAGCTGTGCATTTGCCGTTTCAGAGAGAATGAGCTCTCTGTTTGGGGAAGATGAAGATTATAAAGACCCTATACCGAGAACATGTTCTCGGTATAGGGTCCTCGGTACACAAACTAAAATGAAAAAACCGCGTGAAGGAGGCGGGAGTCTAAATTATCTATACCGAGAACGTGTACTCGGTAAAATGTTCTCGGTATAGAACATTTTTTTTGTAGTGAATGTGAGTTTAATGAAAGATTGTTGGTTTCCGTTACATTTAACATTTTTTTTATTATTTTCTAACACCGCCGTTAGTTTTCCAAATATGGTAAATAAATTAAAAAATAATAAAGTCATCTAAATAAGGTAAATAAATTGAAAATTAAAATTAAAAAAATAATAAATGAGCCATATTAATTCTCGTCACATATTTTTAAATTTCATATTAAAGTATTTAAATTACTCTATCAATTATGTTTTAAAAACTATAACAAAAAAATATTTATGTGTTTAAATTTATTATTTTCTTTCTTTTATTAATTATTTATTTTGTCACTTAATATATTTTGTTTATCCAAACATATATGTAATAGTGACATAAGACATAAATATACATATTTTTTTTCTCTTAGATTTTTTAACGAGAAATTACTTATTTTAATTGTTCTAGTCATTAATTGAATAATATACATTTATATATAAATTTTGTTCATTTTAATTTTTTTTAATTAAATAATAAAAATTTTATCAAATAAACTTTTTAAATTCATATTTTTGATTTAGAATTTCTTAATAATATTTTATTATATTGAATATTTTTTCTAAAAAAGTATTTAATTTTAAAATTAAAATCACCATATATAATATATAAATCAAAACATAAAAAATATATCAAAATTTAAATTATTATAAACACTAAATTTCAAACTAATAAATAACATCAAATAATTTACTTTGAAACTAGAATGTTATATGTAAAAGGCTTGTATCTAAAAGATTCTTAATTTAACGAATTTTTTAAATAAAAAGTATAATATTATTTATTTAGAGAATATTTTGGCTTAATTTTTTAAATATATTTGAGTCATTTTTTTTATAATAAATGACATTGTTTATTTATTTAAAATTTAAATAATAATTAAAAAATATAATCATTGTAAAATAAAACTAATCAAACATATAATTAATTAATGCATATTGTTATAAAAATCGATCTGTCAAAACATACTTTTTGTCGTCTATTTCATCTTTAAAATGATGTATTTATTGTTTGATAGGGAAGGATAAATTAAAATAGGCAAGGCTATTCTATCTTTGGAGTGATACATTTGTTGTTTATAGGTAAGGTTATTGGAAAACAGACAAGAGTTTTTCTTTAAAGAGAGAAATAAATCAGTAAAAAAGAAAGGGAAACTATCACACAAAATTTAATATTCCACCGACTAAGAGGAACCACCAGTTCACACACAAACAAAAACTAATACATACTTAGTTGACGATGTAATCAATATTAGCCATATATATATATATATATATAGCATTAAATAAAAGTGTCCAAGTCTTTTTCTAAGAAAGTTACTACGTATACGTAAGATGGTGTTTATTTTCCAGGAAAGTTTCTACGTAGTATGTTCTTTTTCCAAGAATGTTACATTTACAAATAGCCACACCAACCATATATACCACCTGAGAATCCAAGAGTTGTAAAGCGGAGATGCCTATAGAGCTAAACGCAGTTCAACTTCCTATATAAGTGAATTCAATAGTTTCATTTTTCATCACACCCTTACTACCTCTAGCTTTATCAGTACATATTTGTTAATCATCATGGAGCTACGTTTACTTTCACTAAGCTGCATTGTCTTCTATGTGAGTTTTATCTACACATTGTTTGTGCATTTTTTTTAAAAAAATAATAATATTAATAACTTTTGTTAAAAATCAGTTCAAAAAGATTATTAGCTACTTATTATTTTTCATTTTAAATTTATATATGGTGCGTAGGTCGCACTGGTTGGAAGTTCATTGGCTTCAGTTCAGACAGTCGACTGGGTTGAATCATACTGGCATTATGTCTCGCCAAATATTCAGTTTCCAAAAGCTCTACGCAATGTTTTACAGACAGGTAATAACTCAGTTATCAGCCATTCTTTTTCTTTCACTGCAATATTAAATGTTGTAGCAATACTTTGTATATATATATATATATATATATACACGTGAGTTTTATTATCTACACGTTATTATGTAGTCCACTCCACTTATAATGCTATCATATTGAACATGCATCACACAGCTACCCCAATAAAAGGTAAAAACACGTACGAGGGAGTCGGAAAGGATGCTCTTACACAAGCTCATAATAACGACAGCGGCATCTCTCCTGAAGACACATCTTTCGAGTATTCATTAAGCTACAAATATCACTGGTCGAGCTCTTCGAATAAGGATAATAATAATGTCAAAAACAGCTCTGTTCTCAAAGCTTACCACGATCATAACAACGTTTTCTTTAAACAAAAAGCTCTCCACCCTGGTCAGGAATTCACACTCCAATTTCCCGAATCCAAGTGCAATGCCAAATTCCTGCGACGCGAGGTGGCCAACGCCATACCCTTTTCGAGTAACAAGCTACCTGAGATTTTCGAAGAGTTTGGCATCAAACCCGAATCGGTTGAAGCCGAAACAGTCGAAAGAACTCTTCTGATGTGCGACGAATTGGCCATCGAAGGCGAGACTAAGCTGTGCGCAACATCTCCCGAAGCACTGATCGATTTTGGGGTGTCGATTCTGGGAAAGAATGTGGGAGTTTATGCCTCAGAAGTGGACAAGGTTAGTAATAAGGTGGAGAAGTATACGATCGTGAAGTCGAAGAATGGAGTGAAAAAGATAGCAGACAAGGGTGTTGTGTGCCACAAACAAAACTATTTGTATGGATTATTTTACTGCCATGACATCCAGTCGACCAAGGCTTTTTTGGTTTCGCTTGTGGGTTCCAACGAGCGCAGAGTTAGTAAAGCCGTCGCCCTTTGCCATTATGACACAAGGTTTTGGAACCCTCGTCACATTGCTTTTCAGACTCTTAATGTCAAGCCTGGAACTGTTCCCATTTGCCATTTTCTGCCTAAAGGCCACATCGTTTGGGTTCCTACTACTAGTATATAAATATATATATGTACTACGTATGTATGCTGCAGCCACTCTTGCTATGCTTTCCACCACCTTGAAAATGGTATGAAATAAGTGAGTGGAGTGATCATCAATTAATTGTGTAGAGTGGAGTCTTTCTTTTGTGTAATTTCATATATTCACAACAGCTAAAATTGTACCGCTATGTCTATAAATATATATATATATACTACCTACAATCTTTTTAGTTTTATTTCCAGAATTTATTAATTATATTTATTAAATTTGTATCATTTATATAAATAAAAAATATTATATATAAAAAAAAACATCAACATATATATTAAATAAAAAAATTAAACCAAAACACTATAATTTTTTTTTTAAATTTATGTATATATAATATGATAATTTTTTTTAAATAATTTTTTTAATAAAATTTAAGATTATATATTATATAATGGTATTTTATAATATTTAAATTTATATTGATATAAGTATTAAATATATAGTTTTGTATTAAATATTATTATAATAATAATATTTCATAATATTTAAATTTATATTAATATAATTGATAAATATTTACTTTTAAGTTATTCCCCTTCGCCCTTGTCCTCTCTTCGACCTTGTCCTCTCTTCTTCTTCCCACCTGTTTACCGAGATTTTCGGAAACCACACTAATGAATATTAGCTAAGAATAAAGATATGAAATATAAAAGATTAACATAAGGTTTTTTATGTGGTTGAGGCGTTAATGAGCCTTAGTCCACGAGTAAGTTATATTAGAGCTTGGAAAGTCTTTTACAATGGAGTTTCTCTCTATGTTTTGACAGAGTAACTGTATATATGTCGAAGAGAGATCATTTTCTCAGTGTTCTATCGCCTGTATTTATAGGCTCATGGGAACACTGGGTCTGGGCCGGGTACTACTCGGGCCCATCAGAGATATGGATACTCTTGGCTTCTCTGGTGGAAGCCCAATATAAAAGATAAAACATACATAGATTCATGACTAATTAAGGCCCAATAGGGTGGCCCAAGAACTATATTTCGCCCAATAAAACGGTGATTTTGGTCTGGGCACTTCGAGTTACGAAGCAGATTCAGGGGACAAGAGCAGTCAGAGTACTTGGCAGTGCAGATCTGAAACAGCGGCGTGCAATCCCGAGGTGGCATTTTCCGCAGGTGAAAAGTGGGGACAACCCCCACGCGTTGTGGGGCGGCTTCAGGGTCACGGATGCTTTTTCTTACCAACCGGGGGCGACCTGATCCGGGTTTGTTTACCTTTGTCCCTTTTCGTTTACCATGGGCCCAGACCGTTGCCAGACTCCGGGACCGTTTTACGTATACTTCAACGGGATTCTGAGCTCTGTTTTGTCTCCCGGACACCGTCCGGGCCCAGAATCGCACTAGGGCCGTGCCCCTTGGATATTCCAGTACCAAGCGGGCTTGGGCCGGGCCCACATTCGAACGCCCAGACCATGGGCCTAGACCACCGTCCCGGGCACACGGCAGGAAATGGGGATAACATTTACCCCCCAAGCCTTCGCCTGGGGCCGCCAGGTGGAGGCTTGCCTTGCTCCCGGACGATCCACGGTTGCCTTCCCAGTTCCTGCTTGGAATCGTGGGTCCGTGACAGAGGGCAGTGACGTTGGCCGTATGCTGGGATCAAACCATTTACCAGTGTCCGGGTACGTTTACCTTTGTCTCGCTTTGTGATAGGGGTACACGTGTCACCAGGTGACTGCTGAATGGATGGGTCTCGACCTTGAAAGGTCGCCTAGCCATCTCAAGGGTCGCTAGGCCTAGGCTAGTGTGTCAGCACAGATCTCGAAGCGTCCCATCCGCACGGGGGTCCATCATCAATACTTCTGGGTTGAGGTGGACCGTAGGATGGGGCGACATTTGGCATCCGCCCCTCCTGGGCCATTAGATCGGAGATGGCGAGGATCCAGCCTGAGAGGGCTCATAAATGCCCCTGCACGATTCTGGACCGTCTGATGGGGAGACACCTTTCCGTTGGATTAGAGGCCAGGATTTAGGCCTTTATAAATACCCCAGAGATGCTCATTTGACAATTTTACACTCTCGAGCCATCTTAAGAATTGATCAGCTTCGCCCAAGATTTGCATGTCCGATATCGCCGGCGACATCCACCATTGTCTGCTAACTCTACGCCGTCATTTATTCCCCACGGCCCCAGCGTCTGCCCATCCGCCTGAGAACTCATCCTGTGTCTGTCCTATCGACGAATTGCTGAACCGGCTTCACCATTACAAGAAAGAAGTTCTGTCGTTCTTACCGTCGGACAACCACCATCTTCTACGGCCAATAACTCACAGTAAGTCCTTCTGACCTTCTTGATGAATATATGAACTTAGACTTTCTTTTAATTCGCATGTTTAGGCTGCTAGAATCTGATTACGTTTAGGAGTTGTTAGGAAGGCCGCCTGGCTCGGGTTGCTCCGTATCTGGATGCTTCCCGGACAGATGGCAGAGCCTTAGTAGCTCTTTTTTTTGTTCCCGATCAGGGTCTCGTGGTTCCTTGGCGATCCCGGACCCGATCCGAAGGGGCTCCAAGTAGTCCTTAGGAGACCCCTCGTACCTTAACCGACTTTCTTGGGTTTAGGTACTAACTGCTTGGCTTTCTTTCTTTGTTCCCAGATCATCAACTATGACAACAGGCGTCACACTCCACTCCGAGGAAGAAGTCAATAGGGCCCTTGTCGTCATCCCTGGGTCCCGGACACCTACGGGAAACAGGTGGGAAATGGACGTGGTGCCCAACCTGTTCCGGAATTACCGGATGATGTACCTCCTGGAGAAGCGTCTGGGCATCTAATCCACTCCCGGACTTTTCCACAGCCGCATGGCCAGGATTGAGGAGAGGGCGCACACGTCCATAGAAGGGTTCGGGGCCTGGAGCACCGGCCACATCAGCGCGGGAGCCACGCTCCCGCTTCACGACTATTTCGTGCGGTTCCTGACGTATGTGGGAATCGCGTCGTTCCAGCTCTTGCCGCAAGCGTACCGGCTACTCGCGGGATGGCGAGTGTTCTGCATCGTGCAAGAGATCGCGGAGCCGACCCCTACGGAAATCTTGTATTTCTATAAGATGGAGTCACAGGTCAACATCAAGGACAAGACCTTGGACAGCTTCTACAGACTAAAGCCGCGAGGTAGCTACCCCGTTCCCACCAGCTCCTAGAAGCATCCCCCGGACGTCCGTCATTATTGGTTTATGACGTCTGGGTTCTTCGTGGAGAAGAACCCTACACTGCTGCTGGACTTCCAGCGAGTGGGTAAGTGCTTCCCCGATCCTTTTTCTCTTTGTTTTTATTCTCTTTTTCTCCGTTTCTCATCATGTTCTTCCGGGTGGCAGGACCTTTCGCTCAAACTCCCCTCACCAAGTTCATCATGGAAAGGAGGAAGTTTTACTCCGGGCTGAGCGCGGATGACCTGGACGTAGGTGGCTACGTTAACACGGACAACCTCCGAGTGGTCGGGATGCTCACGGCCACCCAAACCATCGTCATCCAGAACTTTCAAGGCATCGCCTACGAGAAGAAAGTCGCAGTCCGGGAACAACTGGCCTTGGACCACATCACAGAAGTGGAGAAGGCAGCTCGAGCTGACGCGGCCCAGCGAAAGGACCAGGCCCAGACGGAGGCAGCCTCTTCAAAGGAGTTGGAGGAGCTCTTCGAGGATGCCCTACCGAACACGGGGACTCCCGGGGCTAGCGTATCGGGGTGAGGTAACTCCCCTTTAATCTTGACTTATGCTCCCCAAGTTGGGGACTTAGCTAGGGATAGGCTAGTTCCGAGGCCCCGCGTTCGGGGTTGACAGGGAGACGAGACCTTCGATTCCAGTCCCCGTAGGCTCGGAGGTCCTTATGTTTTTATCCGGGTTCCTTCACTACGGGAATTTCCTGAACCTGGACGACATGGGGGACCGAGTCCATTCCTTCACTTTAGAGGAGTTGAGTCGCGCCCGGGGCATAGATGAGGGTTCATCCCGAGTCATTATTAATTTTGATGATATTTATTTTCCTTTTTCTTTTTTGTTTGGTTTTCCATACTAATTCCCTTTTCTGTGCTTTTGCAAGAGACTCCGGCATGTCTACTCCCGCCAGCGAAATGAGGCAACTCCTCAAGGACAGGGCGACCAGGAAAGCCAATGAGGCGAAGGGCCCGGAACCCAGCCTCAACAAGGATGTGTCCGGGACGGAGCTTCGTCCCGGTGGGGGAGCCCTTGCCGCGGTCCCCATTCAAGCCATGGAGCCGGCTGCAGTCTCCGGCCCCGCCCAACACCCGGTGATAGACCTGGAGGCGGGGTGTTTAGCGGGCAACCAGAACACTGGGAAAAGAGGCCTGGAAACCAGCGCTGAAGAGGCCAAAATCGGGAAGAGGCCCCGGATAAGGCGGGCTTGCTCGGCCGATGAGTCACAGGCGAGAGTCGGCTCGCCGCGAAAGAGATCCCCGCCGCGCCAGTCCTCCCCGTACGCCCGACTCTACTTAAGGAGGGGGAGGCTGTTGTGCGGGAGGAGCAGTCCCGGCTGATCAACCAGACCTGGGAAAATGGTCGAGGCTGGAGGGACGAAACATACAGGGCCCTGACGATCCGTCATCATGTAGAATTTGCGGATCGTTCGGCAGCGTTCAGCGCCCCTCAGTCAATTGTGGATCGGCCAGCCGCTGAAACGGGCTTCCGCCCTAAGCTCGGGCAGGACACGGCCCCCTTGGTGGCGGACCTGTTGGACCAGGTGGGAAATACCATGTCCAACCTCCAACTCAAGCGGTACGCCACGATAGCCAACCCGGACGTGCTGTTCATATCCTAAGCTCTCCGCCATCAGGCCACCGCAGTAAGTTTTACTCGTCTTTTTCTTCCCCCTTCTTACTTGTTAATAAGGATTTCTCCTAACTTTTCTTTGCTCTAGGTTGACCTGTTGTCCCATCAGAGTGCCCGAGCTGGCCATGAAGATGGAGACGGCCAAGCTGGAGCTGGAGGCGGCCGCAAATCAGAGGGAGGCCGCCAAGGAGGCCCTTGCTAGGGGGACTGCCCAGGCGGATCGCGAGGAGTTCGACCGCGTCAAGGCCGGACTAGAAGAGGCTTTGTCCCGGAAGGAAAAAGAGGTCGATGAGAGGGCAACACTTCTGGAGGCGGTCGTGGCTCAGTCCGTCCAGGACAAGGAGGAGATCCAGACCTTGAAGGCCCGGGTCTGCGAACTAGGCAATTCTCTTCTCGAGGAGAAGGCGACACACAAAGCATTCCGCCGCGAGAAAGAGGAGGCAGAGGGTATGTTGGAGGTCACCTTCGAGGAGGCCATTTACATGGCTTGGTGCAAGGACAAGAGTATGAACCTCCTGGTCTTCCCTGATCCAGAATCAAAGCTGGCCGAGTTCGAGGCCAAGGAGAAGGAAGACGCGGAGCTCCTGGTGGATGAAGCATAGGCCCAGATCCTCACCTTGTCTCTTTTTCTTTGTAATTTTGCAACTTGTTCGAACGCGTACGCGTCCAAAACACTGTTATTTTCTCTGGTTTATATATATATATTTCTTTTTGTTCTTCCGAGTAGAAATTTCATTTTATTGCCGCGCCTAATTGATTGAGGGTTGGTCCTGGTTCCAACAGCCTGGACTAGACCAACTGACTAGCTTGTCGAGTTTTCAGACCTAACTGCCAAGTTTTAATCCCGGCTCCAACGGCCAGGGCCAACGGGGGCTGAGTTTATTTTGGAAACTTGTTCTCCCTTTATCAGTTGTAGGCAACGGCTTTGCCCTCGGGCATACCGGATGCTTCTCTCTCCCGGACATCACTCGTCCGGAGCGGGACGAGCCTTGGGCTCGGTACTTTTTAATTTTATACCCCCGGACATCGCTCGTCCGGGGTTGACCGGCCTTAGGCTCGGTCCTTTTAACTTTATACCCCCAGACATCGTTCGTCCGAGGTGGACCAGCCTTAGGCTCGGTCCTTTTAACTTTATACCCCCGGAATTCATTCGTCCGGGGTGGACTGGCCTTAGGCTCGGTCCTTTTAACTTTATACCCCCGGACATCGTTACTCCGGGGGGGGCCAGCCTTGGGGTTGGTCCTTTTTAGTTTATACCCCCTAGACATCGTTAGTCCGGGGCGGGACCAGCCTTGGGCTTGGTCCTCTTTAATTTGTACCCCCGGACGTCGCTCGTTCGGGGTGGGACCGGCCTTAGGCTCGGTCCTCTTTAATTTATATCCCCCAGACATCGTTAGTCCGGGGCGGGACTAGCCTTGGGCTTGGTCCTCTTTAATTTGTACCCCCGGACGTCGCTCGTCCGAGGTGGGACCGGCCTTAGGCTCGGTCCTCTTTAATTTATATCCCCGGACATCGTTAGTCCGGGGCGGGACCAGCTTTGGACTTGGTCCTCTTTAATTTGTACCCCCGGACGTCGCTCGTCCGGCGTGGGGCCGGCCTTAGGCTCGGTCCTCTTTTATTTATATCCCCTAGACATCGTTAGTCCGGGGTGGGACTGGCCTTAGGCCCGATCCCACGGGGTTTGTTTCACCTGGACATCGCTGGTCCGAGCCGGGACTAGCCTGAGCTTGCGCCCTGTCGGGTATTTGCCCATACTCGGGATACCCCCCGCAAGTGAGCGGAGACTAGTCTAGGGTCACTTGAGATAGATTCTCATTGTTCGATAATGCTTCTTTATGACGTTTTGTACACGCCGTTATTATTATTAAAAAAGGGTCGCCTTGAGGTGTACATTGTTTACAATGAACATACTAAATTGGAACACGCTCTCCCGACTACTGGTAGTATTTACAGAGATGTTCCGCATTCCAGGCTCGCGGGACATCCAAGCAATCGAGCCGCTTTAAGTGGTATGTCGCGGGGCACACTTCGTGTTGGATCTCGTACGGTCTCTCCCAATTTGGGCCCAGAACCCCCACTCCCGGATCATGGGTAGCAGGGAAGACTCTTCGCAAGACTAAGTCGCCGGTTTCGAACTTTCGGCTCTTGACTTTCGAGTTGAAGTGTCGTGCGATCTTGCCTTGGTACATCTTCATCTGCACCTGCGACTCCTCCCAGATCTCCTCGATGAGATCTAGTGATTCTTGGAGTAAGGCGTGGTTCTGGGTGGGGTCGTACGTATCTCTTCGGTCACACGGAATGGTCGTCTCGATGGGGATGACGACTTCGTATCCATAGACCATGGAGTAAGGAGTATGGCCGATCGATGTCCTCTCGGGCGTCCGGTAAGCCCACAGTACGCGGGGCAGTTCCTCGAGCCATTTGCTCTTGCAGACCTGGATCTTTTTCTTCAGCGTCCCTTTTAAGATTTTGTTCACGGCTTCTGCCTGCCCGTTTGCCTGGGGCCTGGCAATCGCAGAGAAGCTCTTGACGATGTCGTGTCTCTCGCAAAAATCTGTGAAGTGGGCGCTGTCGAACTGCTTCCCGTTGTCAAATACAATTTTGTAGGGGAGGTCGTAACGACACACTATGTTGTTGATGACGAAATCCAATGCCTTCTTGGAAGTGATTGTGTTCATGGGCTCCGCCTCAACCCACTTGGTGTAGTAGTCCACAGCCACGATGGCATACTTCACCCCTCCCTTCCCGGTTGGGAGCGATCCCACCAGTTCGATCCCCCACACCGCGAAGGGCCAGGGTCTAGTCATCAAGGTTATTTCTGTCGGGGGGGCCTGCGGAACCTTTGCGTACCTCTGGCACTGTTCGCATTTGCGGACGTAATCAATACAATCTTTCTTCATGGTCGACCAGAAGTATCCTTGGCACAGGATCTTCTTGGACAGACTGGGCCCGGCTGTATGATCTCCGCAGAAGCCTTCGTGCACTTCATGCATGATGGCTCTTAGTTCCGTCCCGGACACAAACTTAAGGTAAGGCATGGAAACCCCCGGCGATAGAGTTTTCCATCCATTATGACGTACCGGTGGACTTGGTACTGAAGCTTCCTGGCTGCGGCCCTGTCTGTTGGTACCTCCCCGGCTGTCAGGTAGAGGATAAGCGGTCCCATCCATGATGTGGAGTGATCGATGGTGTGGACCGCAGGGGCCCTGATGCTTGGGACGGGGAGGTGGTTGACGGGGACTAGCCCAACCAGTTCTGCTTCGGCGTCGGTGGCCAGCTTTGCTAGTGTGTCCGCGAAGACATTTTGCTCTCTGGGGATCTGGCGGATGGAGTGCCTTGTGAACGCCTACAGCATCTCTCTCGTCTAGGTCACATAAGCTGCCATTCTCTCTCCTTTAGTTTGATATTCCCTCGAGATTTTCCTGACAACCGCTGGGAATCACTGTAGATTTCCAAGTTCACTGCCCCAACCTCCCGGCCAAACGCAGCCCGGCTAGGACAGCTTCATGCTCCGCTTCGTTCTTCGACGCCTTGAACTGGAAACGAAGAGCATTTTGTAACTGATGTCCCTGCGGTGACACCAAGATGATCCCGGCCCTGGCCCCATTCTCATTCGAGGCCCCGTCCATGAAGACCTTCCATACGGGCGTCGCGATGACCTTGGGATCATTGTCTTCCTGAGATACCCCGGAACATTCAGCGATGAAATCGGCCAGGGCTTGCCCCTTGATGGACACTCTAGGGACATAGAATATATCGAACTGACTTAGCTCCATGGCCCACTTCAGGAGTCTTCCCGATGACTCAGGCTTCTGTAACACTTGCCGCAGGGGGTGGTTGGTCAGGACCTTTATTGCGTGGGCCTGGAAGTAAGGCCGGAGCTTCCAGGATCCCATCAGCAGGCAAAAGGTCAGCTTCTCGATCAATGGATACCGAGACTCAGCGTCCAACAATCACTTACTTACATAATACACCGGGAGTTGCGTCCTTTCCTCTTCCCGTACCAGTGTTGCGTTAATCGCGTGCTCTGTCACTGCCAGATAGAGGTACAGAGGTTCCCCATCCACCGATTTTTCCAGGATCGGAGCTTGGACCAAGTGTTCTTTCAGTTTACGAAAGGCTTCTTCGCACTCAACTGACCATTCGAAACGCTGGCTTCCCCGAAGGACGTTGAAGAATGGGATGCACTTGTCTGTGGCATTGGAAACAAAATGGCTTAAGGCGGCTATCCGCCCCGTCAGGCTTTGCACGTCCTTATGCTTCCGGGGAGAGGGGCATATCGATCAGTGCCTTGATCTTATCTAGATTGGCCTCTATTCCCCGGAAGCTCACTATGAAGCTCAGGAACTTCCCGGAGGCCACGCCAAAAGTGCACTTCTTGGGATTCCGCTTCATCCCGTACTTCTGAATGACTGCGAAAGCTTCAGCCAGGTCGTCCACATGCTTCCCGGAAGTCTTGGACTTGACCAGCATGTCGTCGATGTAGACTTCCATGTTTTGCCCTAGCTGGGCCCAGAACATCCGATTGACAAGCCTTTGATAGGTTGCCCCGACGTTTTTCAGTCCGAAGGGCATGACTATGTACCAGTATATCCCCTTATCGGTCTGGAAACTGATGTGCTCCTGATCTGCCACATGCATAGAGATCTGATTGTAGCCAGAGTAAGCATCCATGAAGCTTAAGATCTCGTACCCGGACGTAGCATCCACCATTTGGTAGATCCGGGGCAGCGGGAAACAGTCCTTCGGACAGGCTTTGTTGAGATCCGTGAAGTCGATGCACGTTCTCCATGTCCCGTTTGGTTTCGGCACCAAGACGGGATTGGCCAGCCACACGGGGTACACAGCCTCGCGTATGAAGCTGATAGAAGACAGCTTCTCAACTTCCAGCTTAAGGGCCTCGGCCCTCTCCGTCCCCAAAGTCCTGCGTTTCTGGCGGACCAGGGTAGCGTTTGGGTCAATACTAAACGTGTGGCAGATGATGTTGCGGTCGATCCCCTTCATGTCTGAGTGAGACCAGGCCAGGATATCCTGGTTTTCCTTAACTTGGGCGATGATGGCGGCCCGAACATCCACCGGCAGACTTTTTCCGACTTCGATGATCCGGGTTGGATCGGTGTCACGGATACATACCTCCTCTATCTCGTCCATTGGCTCTAGGACGCGATCATCCCCTATCCTCGAGTCCAGGTCATCTTCTTCCCGGACCACCCTCTCAGCAGGTGGGTGTAACGCCCTGGTTACCCCAGAACAGTTACGGTGAACGGTGGACCAGAAATTTGACCCGCTACCCGAGTCCTTTGGTCAAAAACGTGCTCTAAGTGTAATTAACAGGTTAAGGTGAAAAACTACTAAAAAGGAAAAGGATATTTTCATTACAAACTACTCTATAGAGCTAATCAAAACATTTACAAGTTGTTCTCGGTACAAAATGGTCATTACTGTTTCAAATTTACAATCCCGCCGACCTAAGCGGCAAAATAGGGTAAACCCCCTAGTTCCTCTGAGAACACCTTGGCCGTGATGGTCAAGCGGCCGCATATGTACACATCACCACCTAAGCTCTCCACTCAAGGTTGGGTGAGCTTTTCTTTCCCTTTACCTGCACCACATAGCACCCATGAGCCAAGGCCCAGCAAGAAAACACAATAAAGCATGATATAATATTAACAATGATCATAATACTCATCCAGGACTATCAGTCCCAACAAATAGGTGACTATCGTAAGAGTCACTAATACAGGGACAGCACCCTCCAGCCATGTGACGATAGGGTCACCAGGCTTAACAGATAAGTGAGCCTTTCACAAGTTTGAACAGGATAGGTGTATGGTGATTAGTCACCAACATAACCTTCCTCATGACTTACAGTCATAAACCCTGGAACAGCGTTCCCTAGCCGTGTGACAAGCAGTCACCGGGGCCATATGCCCTGGCTCTTAATGACTGGTCTTAAACCAGACAAGCGCTTATAAGTTCATCGACCTTTGGGTTGGTCCAGTGTTAATACCCAATATGAGTCATTCTTTACTGATATCGATTAGATCTAATCTTCATTTGGCTCGGCGTTCATGACGCTATGCCATTTCTGACTCTTAGGTCAGTATCCCTGACTGGTCAGTACATATACAAGTATACAACATGTTAGAGAATTTTTTTTTTTTGCTCAATGGAATAATGGAAAAACCAAATACAACTCTATGCAAAAATACAATGGACAAGATAATATTGATTAAATAAGTATTACAACTCAATTGCTCAAAATACAAGTAAATAAAAAGATGTAGAAGAAGAAGATTACAAACTCAATACTATAACAATACAAGTAAATAAGAAGAACAAAAGAATGAAAACACAAACAAACTCTCACACAACCAAATGTAGAGTAGTGGGGATCACCAACTTGAGAAAGGTTCAAGACCTTTGTCCAAAAGCTTATTTCCCCCTATTCTCTAAGCACTAAGGGATCTCTCTAGGAAATAGCTCTCTGGAATTATCAAGCCTTTTGGTGTATTTTTCAGCCAAGTGCTTTGTGGATGAAAAATGGTGTGTCATACAAGTGAGCATTAGGCTCCTATTTATAGAGTTTGAGATACCCCTTTGAATTTCAAATTCCACCAACCCCCATGGCTGTTACCAATGTTTAATTGGATGTTTTATGGAATTAAAATTGAAATTTGGGAGTTACTTGGCTGTTGGAAACGTTCAAAATTGGATAAAAACCGAAATTCAAAGAAGTTGTCAGCCACTAGGGTCGCGGCGCTTGTTCCAGGCGCTGCGGCGCTCAGTCAAGTTCAGTAACAAATTTTTTCAGTTTTTTCCAAAACGTTCAAATTTATTCCCACTTGATTTTGTAACTTCCATACACAATATGAGAGTTAAAATCACATCTCTATCAGTCATTTCTCATATGGCTTTATGAAATCCAATCTCAAATGTGTAACATATAATATACACATTATTGGATAATATTTGGGAGTTACAGATTTGTAACTGATTTTGTAACTCCAAAATATGTCACATTTGGACACACACATGTGTCCAATTTTGTGACTCTCAATAATATGTTACAAGGTGTAACAAATCACATTTTGTCACATTATTTAATCTAATATTATATTATATGAAATAATATAACACAACATTCTCTAGCACATAATATGCAATCCATGTCCACATTTATCAACCAACATGCCTCAGTAATAATCACGCATGTGACATACATATACAGGGTGCAGTTATGTTCATACACTGTTTTCTTATCTCAGATTCGAGCAAGAAAGATTAAGAGAACGACCCGTGAGAATGATCAACCTTTAGTCCTTTAGCAGTCACCTAATCATAACCAAACACGGGACATCATTAATAATAATGATCAACATAGGTTTCCACACCAATATCTAGCCTCCGGAAGATCAATCCTAACTAATCCAAGTAGTAGGAACACTCCTGAGGCCTATAGCTAAGTTCTCGGGGTCAAAGCAAGCAAACGGGGTGAAAAAAGGGAAAGGGCTGCAGCCCTGGCACCATGGGCCGCGGCCCCCAGAAATCTCTGAAACAATCGCCGCGGTGCCCAACACCAAGGGCCGCGGCGCCCAGCCAAAATAGAACCTCCCTTTCTTCCTCTTCGAACCAGGGCCGCGGCCCCCAACCCTGGGCCATTCCCAAACGTGTTTTCAACTTCTCCAAGCTTCCAAAATCATACCTAACCATCCCCAATCATCAAAACAAGGTTCCCAAGCTTCCCAAAACACCAAAACCCTCAAAACCCAAGGTTCAAACCAACCAAAAACTCAACAATTCACAAAGTCCAATTCAAAGCTTAGAAACTCGGAAAACTCAAAAATTTAAACTTAGATTACCTTTGATCGGGTTGTTTTCGGTCAAATCCTTCAGTTAAGAAGCTTCTAATCTTTCCTAGGATCGCTATGCCTCGACCCTCACTTGATTCCGACTCCTAGAACTCGAGATATCTTTGAAAATGCTCAAACAGTAAAACGGACTACCGAAAGGGAGAATGAGAGGTTTTCTAATCGTACGTTCTCTCTGACAGCTACTTCAAGCTTAAGTAACCTCAAATAAAACCTAATGCTCGGGGTCCCAAAAATACCCCCAGGGACATTATAGTCAAAACCTACGAAATTTCACCCTGATCTCAAATATTCCCAATTTATCATCAAATAAACATTTCTACTACCCCAAAATTGACCCCGTTATGACAAAACCGCTAATCCATTATATATGACCGTCTCCTGCCGAATAGCTCGAATATATCTCCATAATAATGGAATCTCATTCACAAATCAAGTTATGCACCCAAATACACATATTCACCCTCAATGGGCCAAATTATCAAAATAGCATAGTTATTCAAATGTAGACCCACATGCACGCATATAACATCATATCATAACATAATTCACATATACATGCATAATATCATTTAATGGCATAATTAAGCAAGTATGGTCCTCCCGGCCTACTAATCTCGCCATTAAACCATACCGGAGAATTTGGGGAATTACAGTGGGGGAGGAAGCGGGTCGATGAAATCTTCAATGGGCTCTTCCCGGACCATATATCGGTCGGGCTGACACGTGGTAGCACTCTTCTGATCTCCCCGGACGGTGCCCACCCCTCCGTTGTCGCAAGGGAACTTCATACAAAGATGACGGATGAAGGTGATGGCCCCGAATTCTACAAGAGTGGGCCGGCCGAAAATGACGTTGTAAGTGGTGGGGCAGTCCACCACTACAAAGGTGCAGAATTTGAACGAGTGCTGCAACTCACTTCCCAACGTAACGGGCAACTGGATCTTCCCCATGGGGAGAAGAGCGTCTCCATTGAAGCCGTAAATCTTGGTTGGGCACGATGCCAGATCCGCTTCGGTCAAGCCAATGGCGGTGAAGGCGGGCTTGAACAAAAGGTTGACGGAGCTCCCGTCATCCACCAACACGCGGGACACCAACTTGTTGGCGATTTGCGCATCTATGACCATCGGTTCATGGTGCGGGAAGTGGACATTGCGGGCGTCGTCCTCCGTGAATGTGATGGGGAGGTTCATCAACTTTGGGCACTGATTCGGGGCCTGGACAAGGGCGCATACCTCCTGATCACGGTCCAGTTCACTCAGATAGCGTTTTTGTCATTCCTGGACGGTCCTCCCAGGTGAGGTTCGCCCGAGATAGTGGCCACATGCCCATCCACTCGAGGGGGTGCGGCCCCAGATGGGTAAGGCATTCCGGGGCCAGGAGCTTGCGAGACAGGGGCCCCCTGAGGGGCCTGCGCCATCATTCCCTGCACATACCCTCCCTGAGGCGGGTATGCCCTGGGCGCTCCTCGAACCGTGGGTAGTCCGGGGCCTGCTGACAGGCCCGGGACTCCCACAGGCATCCTGACCCACTGGTGGAGATGCCCCAGCTTGATGAGATTTTTTATCTCGTCCTTGAGCTGCTAACATTCTTCAGTGGTGTGGCCTACATCCTTATGATAGGCGCACCTTTTGCTGGTATCCCTCAGATTCCTTCCTCCCTTGAACATGGGGCTAGGCTTCCGATAGTGAACCGCCCTTTCGGTGGCCAGGTAGATGTTCTCCCTAGTGTCTACCAGATTGGTGTATTCTGAGTATTGGGGCTCGTAGCCCCTTTTTCCCTTCTTGACTGGCTCGGGCCGGTTCTGGCCTTTGCCAAATCGCTTCACCCGGGAGGGGTTCACGCTTGCTTCTGTCACTCTCGCCTGTGACTGTTGGGCCCCGACAAGGGCAATGCTGTGCCCTGCCGGTGCGTCTCTTTATCCGGAGAAGTGAGTGGATTGGGCCGGGGCATACCCTGAAGCGACAGGACCGTACACCGTAGGGGTGTAGGTGACTCCGGGCGTGACGGCCGGTCTTGGGACGATCGGGGGCGCGACATAGGACTGCGCCGAGAACTGCACCCCATACCACGGGAACGATTGGGCGATGGGCTGTGGTGCCAGAGGCCACCCAAAAGCCTGGATCTGGGCCTCTTCCCAACTGATAAATCCTTGGGCCCTCCTGATGAACTCTTCCAAGGTAGCTGCCTTGGTCCGCTGCATGTCATCCCAAAGGGGGGATCCCGCCCGGATCTCAGACTGCAAAGCCACCAAGCGCTGTCCGTCGTCCACCTTTGTTTTGGAGGCTTCTTCAGTGAAGCATTGGATGTAGGCCCTCAGTGTCTCCATGGGGAGCTGCTTGATATTTGCGAGGGCGCTGATCTGCATGTCCATCCTCATGGCGGCCACGAACTGCTTGCGAAACGCTAACTGCAGTCCGGACCAGGATTGGATGGATCCCGGTTTAAGTCTCTTCCACCACTCCTCGGCGGGACTACCTAGGGTGATCGAGAAACAGAGGCACTTTTCGTCGTCACTGATGTGGGCCACTGTCATGAGCCGGTTGTATCAGGACAGATGGTCCATGGGGTCAGTATAGGCGGTGAGGCTCGGCATCTTGAACCCCTTGGGGAGTACAACGTCCAAGATGTGCCTCGCGCAGGGCTCTTTATCTTCCTCATCGGAGTCGGTATCCGCTCCTTCCTGCTTGCGAACCAAACGGTCCGTAACCTTTTTCAACGCGGCCAGCTGCTCCATGAGCTGGTTTGCCGCGTCATCCTCCAGGGGGATTCTTTCGCTCCTCCTGTCGTTGATGTTGTTCCTAAGGTCGCCACCTCGGGGGAGAATTTTTTCTTTACGGGCCCGCTCCTTCCGAGCATTCAATCTGTCGCGTAGGTCTATCTGGGACGTATCTCCCCTGAACTAAGGGTATGTCGCTCCTCGCTGCACGGCCGCTCCCAACGGTTTTTGTTAATCGAGGCACTTGGGTGCAAAGACCTTTCCCGTTCGCCTCGCCTTGGGGCGTGTCGGGGCCGTGCGTTTCGCGGCCGCGTCCCCTGCGGATCGATCGGGTGGCCTCGTCCTGGGACGGGGTGCACCCTCTCTTTCCTAGGGAGCGGCCGAGAACGGGTCCCGGCTTTTGTGACAAGGGTGTTCTTTTCTCGAGTCTTTCCACCGACCTTCCTTTTCTCCCTGTCCGGGTTTCCTGGGGCTGGCTCAGGAAACTGCTCTGGGGGAGGGGGGTTGCTTTGCGTCTTCGGGGACCCCGGCTCGGTCTTGCGGAGCGGGCGGTTGCACTCCGGGAATTGGGATAGCTGTAGGATTGGTTTCCGGACCCTGTGCGGTTATGAATGCTTGTAGGGCTTGGAGAGACTCTTGCATCCGCCAATGCACCTCCACTTGCTCAGCGATCCTAGCCTCCTGGTCTAGGACTTGCTGCCTCAGTCTAGTCACCTCCAGGTCCTGCTGGTTGGGCTCTCCTTCGGGGATCCCGGGATCTGCAGCTTTGTCGTGGTACTCCCCCTCATTTTCTTCTTCATAATATTCATCCTCGTTCTCCTCTTCGTATTCTGTCCCACCCTCATAGTCTTGTGATTCGTCATGGTGAGAAGTTTGCGGAGGAGCGTTTTCAGGCGGATTTTGAGGAAGATGTTGGGAAGGCAACGGATCTCCATTTCCCTGCTCCGGATTACTAGGGTCGAACGTTGTGTGTCGTGTGTTCACCATTGTAGTAAAGGCTTGGTGTTAGCACTAGCTTTCTTCAACTCTCAATGAAAGCACCAAAATGTTTACCGAGATTTTCGGAAACCACACTAATGAATATTAGCTAAGAATAAAGATATGAAATATAGAAGATTAACACAAGGTTTTTTACGTGGTTGGGGCGTTAATGAGCCTTAGTCCACGAGTCAGTTATATTAGAGCTTGGAAAGTCTTTTACAATGGAGTTTCTCTCTATGTTTTGACAGAGTAACTGTACATATGTCGAAGAGAGATCCTTTTCCCAGTGTTCTATCGCCTGTATTTATAGGCTCATGGGAACACTGGGTCTGGGCCAGGTACTACCTGGGCCCATCAGAGATATGGATACTCTTGGCTTCTCTGGTGGAAGCCCAATATAAAATATAAAACATACATAGATTCATGACTAATTAAGGCCCTATAGGGTGGCCCAAGAACTATATTTCGCCTGACAAAACGGTGCTTTTGGTCTGGGCAGTTTGAGTTACGAGACAGATTCAGGGGATAAGAGCAGTCAGAGTACTTGGCAGTGCAGATCTGAAACAGTGGCGTGCAATCTCGAGGTGGCATTTTTCGCAGGTGAAAAGTGGGGACAACCCCCACGCGTTGTGGGGCGGCTTTAGGGTCACGGATGCTTTTTCTTACCAACCGGGGGCGACCTGATCCGGGTTTGTTTACCTTTGTCCCTTTTCGTTTACCATGGGCCCAGACCGTTGCCAGACTCCGGGACCGTTTTACGTATACTTCAACGGGATTCTGAGCTCTGTTTTGTCTCCCGGACACCGTCCGGGCCCAGAATCGCACTAGGGCCGTGCCCCTTGGATATTCCAGTACCAAGCGGGCTTGGGCCGGGCCCACATTCGAACGCCCAGACCATGGGCCTAGACCACCGTCCCGAGCACACGACAGGAAATGGGGATCACACCACCGAATGCGTTTCTTCCTCCTTCTTCTCTCTTCTTTTGATTTTTTTCTTCTTATTTTAGTTAAAATATATTTGTTAACGCTGTTTTTCGTCAAACAGTGAAAGAAGAGCACATAAAAAATAACTGATGATGGCCAATTGAAATAAGACAACTCAAACACATGATTTTTACGTGGTTCAGCAGTTAAATCTGCCTAGTCCACGAGTCTCTGTTATTAAACTCAAGATTATCTCTGGAAATTCTTCAGGAATGAATTCTCCAGAATTTTCTCCCAAGATTCAGAACTTCGGTCCATTACAATGGTGCATGACCCCTCTATTTATAGAGAAGGCTGTAGAATACTATCCCACATATTTTGGGTAGTTACTCTTTTTGTGTAATTCAAATAAATGGCTTTGAATGCCTATAATCAGATATAAAAGGAAACGTCCCCTGAAGACCAGGGGACGTATAACTGACCACATAATATCCCACGATTCTTGGGGATTTACAATAATAAATGAGGATTACATTTCGTATAGACATCACTTATATATATTCAAGGAGGTTATCAGGAATCTCCAAGGCTTTAACTTCCCAGGTTTCCCGTCATCTTTCGAGATCGTCTGTGCGTCGAGCTCGGGACCTCTGATCCGGGGTCATCCTTGAAGATGGATGCGTCTCCGGAGCTACCTTTTTCGAGATCATGAACACTCCGAGGTCACCATATTCGAGGTCGTTTATGTCCTGCAGGCTCGATATTTAATCCTGGAGCATATTTCCAACCTCATGAGTCCACTTGTTTGCGAATCCAAATTTCGAGGTCATATTTAACATAGCTCGAAATCTGGGTATAACATCTTGCCCCCTCAAAAGTATGTGTTCGAATCCTAAGAGAAGGAAACTTTTGAACTACTTTCTTTTAGAACTGTACCGTCACACTTTTGAAAATGGACACGCGTCAGCTGGGTATTGCTCATTTTTGGTACTTGAGTACCTTGGAAACATGCCCACGATCATCCGTCTGCCACCTTTTCGGCGCCATCTTGTCATTGATTCCCATCCGTCCAATCTAGCAAGGATTTCATTCAACGCCCCGGATTAATCCCCCCTTTTTCCATCTATATATACGAGACCCCATTCTTCATCTTCATTTTTACCTTCGTTCACCATAAGCAAGAAAAAAAGAAAAACGAAACCAGAGACTTCTTTATAAAGTTTCTATTCTGTGCATGTTTTCTCGGCCAAAGAAATTAAGAAACCCTGGTCTGTTCGAGTCCGTGAGTTCTTATTTGCAACCTCTTCTTCAATCGACAATCTCTCTGCAATCGCCATTATTGTGTAAGTATGCAATCTTTGTTTTCCATTTTGTCAGTTTTCATTCATGCTGTGTATGTGTATATACTAGTTTACATCCTTAGCATAATATGATAGGAGGTTTTGATCCGATAGGCTCTTATGCTTTTTAGACTTCCATACTGGATTTACATCACTGGCTTATACCCAGTTTTCATATTTGAGTGAGGTTCCTATTTTCTGGGTTTTGAAATTTTTTAGGCGACGTTTCTTGTACACTAAGTTTTCGGGTAAAAAACATGGGCCTTGACAAATGCACGAAACCCAAGGCTGCTTTTCCTGGTTAACCGCCACTCTCTTTTCCCTTGATTTTCGGGATTTTCAAAAAAATTTCCACTCTCCTTCCTTTCCCGTGGAACGCACGTCATGACTCTTTAATAAGGGTCTTAATATATAGCTTGTTTTGCTCCTTAACCCCGAGATCGTAAGTTCGAGCTCGGAACTTTTGCATGCATGGCCCTCACCATTTTTTCTTTCTCGCTAGATGTCACAGAATCTAGAAAGATGGTGGGGGTCGCTGCTGGCAATCCCTTATGAGCCAAAATCTCCGAGCCCAGAATCGTTGTTCGCCCGGAATCAACGTCGGATAAGAGAATACGAGCTTGCGCGCGAGCAAGAGGACATTCGAGCTCACTACCGCCGCCAGATAGACGAGGTCATAGAGGGGAAGAGGAGAGTTCTTCGGGAGGCCCTCTATCCGGAATCCTATTCAGGACCTAGGCCAATTCCTCTCGATCCTCCATTAAAGGTAACTGTCGCATACTATCCAGGAGAGCTCAAATTTTCACTAATGGGGGAACCTTCTTCCTCGCAGCCGAGGAGAGAAAAGTTTGAGGCCGAGCACTACTGGAGCTCGGTTACCACAACTAGTCAGATAACTGACATCCTGGCTTTCCATGGCCTTAGCCTGTCAGGCTCCTTGAAGTGTCGACCTCCGGTCGACCATGAACGAAGCTGTTTTGCCCCTGGGGGCCGCGACGCCAGTGTGAAATACGCGGCCTGGAGCCAAGAACATATGAGGGTAGGAGCTCTGTTGCCCTTGAAGTCTTTTTTCAAGGACTTCACAGATTTCATTGGGTTGGCCCCGTTCCAACTCAACACCAACTCTTACAGGGTACTGTCTGCCCTGAGGTCCTTATACCACGAGATGGGGTGGAAAGGACCTTCGCCTCAAGAGATCTTGTATCTCTTTTGTCTGAAAAGTAACCCCTCCCGAGCTCGGGGAGGGGATGGCTTTTATTACCTCTCGAGCTATCCCAAGGAGAAGAAGGTCTTTGGAGATCTTCCCAATCATCCGCCTGATTTCAAGAGGGCCTTCTTCTGGACAGACGGTCTGTCCCCGTCTCGACACTACTCGTTCAGGCGGATTCGTAAGTATTCTTGTTATCTTTATTTCTGTGCTCGAGATTTTAGCTCTTAGATCCGTACTTAGTAGAAATATGTTATCTCTCAGCCAATTTTCAGCGTCCCACTCCTGACGATACAATGAAGGAGCATAGAGAGACCCTGCTCCAACTCCCCCGAGGCAGGAGGTCTCTCCTATGCCTTTTGCACAAGGATAAGCTCCGAAAGTGCGGACTTTTGGAGGAGGACCAGTCCACCTTTGACTGGTCCAATATAAAATATGAACACTGGGAGCAGGTGCCCCTGCCCACAGGCGCCCTCCCTCCGAGGAGAGAAACGAGGCCACCACTTCCAGTTCGCCAGAGGAGTTCGCCGTCTGGGAATGAGGCTAATGATGAAGCCTCGAGCTCGGATTCGGATGAAGGTAAAGTCCTCCCTACCTCGAGAATGTGGTCCCCCACCTTACTAAAACACAGGCCCAATAGGTTAGTCTCGTGCCCACAGGATAGATACCACTTCTACATATGGAGTTGGGTAGATGACTGTGTCCATAGGTTTGATAGTGGGCTCGGGAAATACGACACCATGTATACCATGGACGAGGTGTGGAACGGGATAGTTGTTCAGTATGGGACCAACGATTATAGGGACCTTTCAAGGTTATCACCTACATATAGGGAAGGCACTCCCCCCGCCTCCTCTGAAGACGGGGGAATTTCATGGTCCCCAAGCTCGAGCTCGGGGGAGAGTTCTAGTTAGGTTTCTTCTATCATCACTTTATATGTCTGTGATACTGAAACAACTTGTATGCTTCTCTTTTACTGGCTCACTATGTGTTGTCACTTGTGCAGGCAAGATGGACTCCGACCTCGACAACATCATCGATGGTGCTGGCGCCAAGAGGAGCAAGCGTCCCAGAGCGGGGTCGTTTAAGACTGACCAGCCGGGCAAGGGCCCCAAGAGGTCTAAGAAAACACCTCCCCTTGCTCCGTCGGTTTCGAGCTCCATCGTTGCGGCGACTTCCCAGGCCGACGCTTCCACAACGGCGCCGTCCTCGCAGGTCATCGCCTCTGCTGTGGCGCCGACTTCGCTGGTTGGTCCCTCCATTATGGCTGAGTCCCAACCTCCTGTGGTAGGTCAGTCATCCTTAGGTCCGCCTACTAGAAGGCCTTCTGCTTCTCGAGCTCAGAAGCTATCAATTTCCACCCACATGGATGCATATGTGGTCGATAATGCCGCTGGGTCCCACGGATCTACGCTGATCTCGAATGTTATGTCCCGGATCGGCCAGAGCTATCGCAGTCTCGAAGCTCCCCAATGGCAATGCTTAAATGACACCCGATACTGCACTGTTCTCTACGAGAAGAGTATCGATCATACTTCCGCGGTGAGTATCCTTCTATAGTCCTTCCTTTTCTGTTTATAATCACACTGACCTGGAGCTAATGGTGGTTTCTTCCTTTTTCTGGCTCTTGCCTTCACTGCCCAGCTCAACTATAAGCTGAACAATGAGATCCACTCGAGCAAGTCTCATGCTCAGGAGGCGAAGGATCTCCAGCTCAAAGCATACGATGATCTGAAGGTAGCGAATGCGAAGCTTGAGGCAGGAGCCAAGGAACGTGAGGACATGGCCACCGAGCTCAGGAAGCTAAAGACTGAGCTCGAGGAGCATAAGAGGGAGATCACCCAGCTCCAGGAGACCAATAAGAAGCTTGAAGAGGAAAAGGCTACTACCTTCTCCTTCTCGAGCTCCAGCTCATGGAGGATGCAAAGGCTCGTCTCCTTGCTGAGTACAAAGAGAAGAAGGAACAAGCGGTTGACTCGGCCATGTACCGAATGTGGGCCTACAATGAAGATCTGGACACCAGCTTCTTAGGTCCTCACGAGGCGCCGCTTCTTTAAAGGTGGAATGCTCGGCTCGAGAAGGAAGAGGCTGAGCAGCTCGAGAAGGAGAAGGCTGATCAGCTCGAGAAGGAAAAAGCAGCTTGGGACGCCATTTCGGAGGGAGCCCAGGAGGATAGCCATGCTATTCGTCCTGAGGAGACTCCTCTTCCTTGACTTTGATCTCGGGGAAACCATTTATTGGGGCTGCGTCCCCTTATTTCTGTAATTATTTTAATTTATGCCCTCGAGGCTGATACAATTTCTTTAAATATTACTTATATATGCTTTACATTTCTTGGCTCGAAATATTTGGCACATTTTATATTGATGAATTAGTTATGTTTATTTAGTCATACAAACATATTGTGGATTTAGGTTCGAAGCTCAATGCATTCATGCACAGTTTGTTCAAATTATCCGCTTCCGACCTCGTTATTCTTCAAAGTCGGATATTACTTCAACCATGAACCCAAAAGTACTTATATGGTATGTAATGTGGATGATTTGGTTATATCTTTTTTGCTTAGTCACTTTTTCTCATCCTCGGTTTTTGCTCCAAGGTTAAGAGTTCGAAACTATTTTCTTTAAGATATTCCAGCCTCGATTTCGAAATAGGTTTAGGTTCCTACTTACCATTGATTAGAGTTTTTTTTTTGGCTGGTTTGTTCCAAACCTGTTAAGTTTGCACATCTGGTTAACTCCAAACGTTTTCGGTTTTTGATAATTCGGTTATGTCCGAACTATCTCAGCTCGCGTATTTGGTTATATCCAAGGACTTTATATATTTTTGATAATTCGGTTATGTCCGAACTATCTAAGCTCGAGTATTTGGTTACATCCAAATACTTTATATGTTTTTGATAATTCGGTTATGTCCGAACTATCTAGGCTCGCGTATTTGGTTACATCCAAATACTTTATATGTTTTTGATAATTCGGTTATGTCTGAACTATCTAGGCTCGCGTATTTGGTTACATCCAAATACTTTATATTTTTTTTTGTATATGTTATTTTATTTCTTAAGCTGATGGTATATGTACCAATGTTGCCCCCTTAATATCCTATGAGTGTGACCATAGGTTATTAAATTAAGAGAGATTGCAAAAATAAAAAGAAATAACATATTTGAACGAAATGGATCTTTTATTTGATGACATTCAAAAACAAATAAGCTAATACAAATAGAAACTCATGGTTATAGGCAACACTTTTCCTACACTACTGATAGTAAGGTCTAAGGTGTTCACCATTCCATGCTCGCGGTACTAGGCTCCCGTCCAATCTCGCAAGTTTGTACACACCAGGTCGGATGACTGACTCTATCTGTTATGGTCCTTCCCAGTTCAGCCCGAGCACTCCAGCTGTCGGATCTCGAGTTGCCAAGAATACGCGTCTTAACACCAGATCTCCCATTCCGAATTTTTGATCTCGAACTCTCTTGTTGAAATATCTGGTAGTTCATTGCTGGTAGGCAGCGTTTCTCAGCTGGGCCTCTTCTCTTTTTTCTTCAATCAAGTCTAAGGTTTCCTCGAGCTGAGTATGGTTTGAACTTTGGTCGTAAATCTGAGTTCGGATTGTTGGGATTTCGACTTCTATGGGCAACATTGCCTCGCAGCCGTATGCTAGAGCGAACGGGGTATGTCATGTCGAGGTTCGAGTCGTTGTCCTGTATCCCCAAAGGACTTGGGGAAATTCTTCGGGCCACCGTCCCTTTGCTTCCTCCAACTTTTTCTTTAGAGAACTCTTGAGAGTTTTGTTCACAGCTTCGACCTGGCCATTCGCTTGAGGGTGAGCCACTGATGAAAAACTACTTATTATACCGTTCTTTTCACAAAAATTGGTGAATAGGTCGCAATCGAACTAGGTTCCGTTGTCGGATATGATCTTCCTCGGCACTCCGTATCGGCACACGATGCTCTTTACAACGAAATCAAGAATCTTATTTGAGGTTATAGTTGCCAACGGTTCAGCCTCCGTCCATTTTGTGAAGTAATCCACGGCGACTACAGCATATTTCACTCCGCCTTTGCCAGTCGGGAGAGAGCCTATGAGGTCGATGCCCCATACCGCGAAAGGCCATGGGGATGTCAACATGGTCAGCTCGGATGGTGGGGCTCGAGGTATCGTGGCGAATCTCTGGCATTTGTCGCATTTCTTCACATACTCGAAAGAATCCGCTTTAATGGTTGGCCAGAAATATCCCTGGCGTATGATCTTCTTGGACAGGTTGTCCCCCTCAGTGTGATCTCCACAGAACCCTTCATGAATTTCATCAATGGCTTTCTTAGCTTCGGGAGGGGTTATACACCTGAGTAACGGCATGGAATATCCCCTTCGGTACAGCCTTCCATCCAAGATTGTGTAACGGGGAAGTTGATACATCAACTTTCGAGCTTGGTTCCGATCTTTTGGAAGAACTCCATTTTCGAGATAATCAACTATCAGGGTCATCCAGGTCGGCTCTGTTTCGATCATACACACATCTTCCTCTTCTGGCTCGTTAATGCTAGGCGCTGATAGGTGTTCTATGGGTACGACATTCAGCTCTTCATTTTCGGCGGACGTAGCGAGTCGAGCTAAGGCATCTGCGTTTGAATTCTGCTCGCGGGGAACCTATTCGATTGTATAGAATTTGAAACACTCTAACGTTGATTTTGCCTTCTCCAAATAAGCCGCCATTCTCATGCCGCGAGCCTGGTATTCACCCAAGATTTGATTAACTACTAGCTGGGAGTCACTGTAGCAATGTATGGCTTTAGCTTTGAGCTCTTTAGCTATACGAAGTCCTGCGAGTAAAGCCTCGTATTCGGCCTCATTATTCGACGCTTTGAAGTCAAATCTTAGGGAAGAATGAAATCTGCTTCCCGCGGGGGTAACTAAAATGACCCCTGCCCCTATTCCATTTTCATTTGACGAGCCGTCGACGTAAAGTTTCCACAGCTCGTGGGCCGTGGTTATTACCTCATCGTCGGCTATACCAGTACATTCCACTATAAAGTCCGCCAATGTCTGTGCCTTAATGGTCGTTCTCGGGTGGTAGGTGATCTCGAACTGCCCGAGCTCAATAGCCCATTTAAGAAGCCGACCTGAAGCTTCTGGTTCAGACAGGACTTGCCTCAGTGGTTGATCAGTCAGTACATGGATGGGATGTGCCTGAAAGTAGGGGCGGAACTTACGGGATGAATGAATTAAACTGAGCGCGAGTTTCTCCATCAATGGGTACCTTGACTCTGCCCCCAGTAATCTTTTACTGATGTAATAAACGGGTCTTTGCACCCTCTCTTCTTCTCGGACGAGCACCACACTTATCGCGTGTTCGGTAGTTGAAAGGTATAGGTACAGTATTTCTCCCGTTTTAGGTTTTGACAGGATGGGTGGTTCCGCAAGGTGCTTTTTGAGCTCCTGAAAGGCCAGCTCCCATTCCACTGTCCATTCAAATTTCTTACCTCCTCTCAGTAAGTTGAAAAATGGAAGACCACGATCTGTAGATTTCGAGATGAATCTGCTTAGGGCTGCCATCCTGCCAGTCAGACTTTGGACATCCTTGTGCCTTCAAGGTGAGGGCATGTCAATCAGGGCCTTGATCTTGTCGGGGTTAGCCTCGATTCCTCGAGAGTTCACAATAAAGCCCAGGAATTTTCCTGAAGATACCCCAAAAGTGCACTTCTGAGGATTTAGCTTCATGTTATACTTCCTGAGCACGCCAAAGCACTCTTCGAGGTCATCAACATGGTTCTTGTTGAGTTGAGACTTTACAAGCATGTCATTGACATAAACCTCCATGTTGTTCCCTATTTGCTCTGAAAACATCATGTTTACGAGCCGCTGGTATGTGGCTCCAGCATTCTTGAGCCCGAATGGCATAACATTATAGCAATATAGCCCTTTATCCGTGATGAAGCTCGTGTGTTCTTGGTCGGGGGCATGCATGGGAATCTAGTTATATCCAGAATAGGCATCCATGAACGACATCAGGCCATGCCCCGCCGTGGCATCTACGAGCTGGTTAATCCTTGGTAACGGAAAACAGTCTTTTGGGCAAGCTTTGTTGAGATCTGAGTAGTCAATACAGGTTCTCCACGTCCCATTGGGCTTTGGGACCAACACCGGATTGGCTACCCAATCGGGGTAAAAGGCATCCCTAATGAATTGGTTTGCCTTTAACCTATCAACCTCCTCTTTTAACGCCTTCTTTCTGTCTTCATCCAGTTGTCTTCGCTTTTGTTGCTTCGGGGGAAAGCTTTTGTCTATGTTTAGTGCGTGGCTTGCTACATTCGGGCTTATCCCCACCATGTCTGAGTGCGACCATGCAAAGACATCCTGGTTTTTCTTCAAAAAAACAGATTAATTGTTATTTGGCCTCGTCTTGGAGGTGTTTTCCGACCTTCACCTTCTTCGAGGGATCAGCTTCCTCGAGCTGAACCTCTTCGAGCTCCTCTAAAGGTTCGAGGTCAAACTTCTCCTCAATCCTCGGATCGATCTCTTCGTCAACCTCTAAGATCGTTCCGTCTTTGTTTTGTATGATGACGAGTGCTTGAGCGTTCGTTTGTTTCTTTCCTCTCATGGAGATGCTATAGCATTCCCTCCCTGCCAATTGGTCTCCTTTCAACGTCCCGACTCCGCTAGGGGTCGGGAACTTAAGGGCCAGATGCCTTACTGATGAAACTGCCCCCAGCCCGACCAGGGCGGGTCTCCCGAGCAGCACATTGTAGGCAGATGGTAAGTCTACTACTACGAACTCCATTATCTTGGTCACTGAGACTGGATAGTCTCCCAAGGTTATGGGGAGCTCAATGGATCCCATACAAGCAGTTCCTTCTCCTGAAAAGCCGTACAAAGTAGTTGCACATGCTTTCAGGTCGCGAAGGGAGAGTCCCATCTTCTCGAGGGTTGTTTTATAGAGGATGTTGACTGAGCTCCCATTATCTATGAGAACTCGGTGGACCCTTTTATTGGCCAACTGAAGAGTAATAACCAGCGGATCATGATGAGGGAATTGAACATGGGAGGCGTCTTCCTCGGTGAAGGTTATTGGTTGCGTTTCAATCCTCTGGCTTTTCGGTGCCCTGGGTTCGGGTTCATAAGGAGACCCGTCCCCTGTCTTCAACTCGTTAACATACCTCTTTTGGGCATTCCTGCCCCCTCCTGCGAGATGAGGCCCTCCCGAGATGGTTATTACATCTTCTCCATCTATCGGCGGGGGCCTATCTTCTTTCCGAGATCGGGAGTTATTGTTTTGTGTGGTCGGAGGCGCGGCTACTCTCTGGCTCGCGGCCGCCTGACCAGTATTCTGGTTTTTGACATAATGCCGGAAGTAACCTCTCGAGATCAACCCTTCGATCTCGTCCTTCAGTTGTCGACATTCATCGGTTGTATGTCCGGTGTCTCTGTGGAACCGACAATATTTACTGGAATCCCTCTTGGATTTTTTATTTCTCATCGGGTCCGGATGCCTAAAGGGGACCTGGTTTTCATTAGCCAGATATATGTTTTCCCGAGACTCATTGAGCTCGGTGTATACCTTATACACGGAGAAATACCTCTCCCCTTTCTTTTTCTTTCCTCCCTCAACTTCGGGGTTACTTCCTTCATTCTTTTTCCTCTTGGATGGGTTCTCCGAGGTAGGCTTTGGTACCGTTGGGTCCGTCGAGGTTGAGGCAGAGTTGATGTTTATCGTTGTAGTTTCGGACTGGGAGGTCGCTTTGAGCGTCGACCTCGCTTCCTCTACATTGACAAACCTCTGCGCTCATCTGTTAAACTCGGTTATTGACCTGACCGGTTTCCCTTTCATGTCGTCCCAAAGGGCACTTCCCGGTAATACGCCAGCTCGGATAGCCATGAGGTGTCCACTGTCATCCACATCCCGAGCTCGGGCTACTTCCAGATTAAATCTTGTTAAGTAACTCTTCAATGTTTCGCCCGGTTGCTGCCGGACGTTAGTTAAGGTGGATGCTTCTGGTCTGACCCCTACCATTGCTCTGAACTGCTTCTTAAAGTCTTTAGACAACTTCTCCCATGAGGTTATTGAGTGTCTCTTATTCTTTTCGAACCAACTTTTGGCAGGTCCTGCCAATGATGTTGGAAACAACATGCACCTGAGCTCGTAACCCACGTTACTGACTCTCATGATAGTGTTGAACGTGCTCAGGTGACTACACAGGTCGGTCTTTCCTTCAAACGTAGGGACGTGAGGAATCTGAAAACCTTGAGGAAATTGAGTGTCAGAAATATGGGGAGCAAACGGCTCGAGCTCCTCATCAGAGTCCTCATATCGACCATTTCCTCGTTCATTCTTTAAAAGCCTAAAGGCTCTTTCGAGCTGATCGATTCTTTCTTGGACTGGGTCAGTAGGAGGTGCTGTCTGGAATTAACTGTCATTGATAATGATTCCAGGCTCGCGTCTCCGCAAGGGATCTCTACGTTTATTCAAGCGATCCCTCAGGTCTGGATTTGTTTGATCTCCATTCCCCCGACTCTGATTCAGATGATTTCGCAGGTCGGGACGATTCTTGCGACTTCCAGTATTCTTACGACCTCGTTCGTGTTTACTGACGGACCTGGTCTCTCCGGACTCATCACTGGTGAAACTCATTGCTCGGTTATTTCGCGATGGATTCTTTCCACGTCGCCTCGTCTCCGCAGTGCGAGACCGAGACGTCTGACTCCTCTCAGATGGAGCGCATCTCCGCTCCTCGAAAGTCTCTCTGTTTCCTTGTCTTTCCCCCGCACGCCCTTGATCCTGATCTCGAACAGGTTGAGCGTTTCTGTGTGGGGGCGAAGGATATCTTATGGGTGATGGAGGGAACCGTATAGGCGACGGTGGCTACCACCCTTGTCGCGGCCTGGAGGGTCCAGAATTTTCTCGAGATGGGTCAGTCGCATTCGGTGCGCTCCCAGGTACCTGAGTCCGAGCCTCTGCAGGGGTTCGGTTATTTTCAGCTCCTGCAGGCACTTCTACAGGCGTGTATTCGGGGCCCGAGTTCGAGTACTCCTCTGGGGCCTAGGTGGAGCGGATGGCTCTGCTGGTGCCGGAGGTCGAGTCGGCCTCCTTCTGGCAGCATCCTTTCGCGGACGCCCGCGGTGCCTCCGGGGAGGAACATGTACGTCCCTTGGAGGAGGGACTTGGTTTTCGCGCGGAGGCGGGGGCTGAGCCACCTGCACCTCTGCGGCTATCCTTGTCAACTTCTCATTCCGTTTGTTGGCTTCTGCCAACAGCTGCTTCAGTTGTCGGTTTTCAAGTTCCACAATAGGAACATACCGCTCAGGATTGTAGTACATATCCTCATCTCTTGGTGGAGGAGGTGGTCCCCGGGAATCAGAGGACCCACTTCTCTCTTCAACATCCGGGTTCTCCATTGGTTGTTTTCCAGGTCGTCTTGGGTAATTTTCCTCAGGGGTGTTCTGATTGTTTGTGGCCATGATTTTCTCAGGGATGAATGCTTAAGGCTCTCAATGAAAGCACCAAACTGTTGACGCCGTTTTTCGTCAAACAGTGAAAGAAGAGCACATAAACAATAACTGATGATGGCCAATTGAAATAAGACAACTCAAACACACGATTTTTACGTGGTTCAGCAGTTAAATCTGCCTAGTCCACGAGTCTCTGTTATTAAACTCAAGATTATCTCTAGAAATTCTTCAGGAATGAATTCTCCAAAATTTTCTCCCAAGATTCAGAACTTCGGTCCATTACAATGGCGCATGACCCCTCTATTTATAGAGAAGGCTGTAGAATACTATCCCACATATTTTGGGTAGTTACTCTTTTTGTGTAATTCAAATAAATGACTTTAAATGCCTATAATCAGATATAAAAGGAAACGTCCCCTGAAGACCAGGGGACGTATAACTGACCAAATAATATCCCATGATTCTTGGGGATTTACAATAATAAATGAGGATTACATTTCGTATAGACATCACTTATATATATTCAAGGTGGTTATCAGGTATCTCCAAGGCTTTAACTTCCCAGGTTTCCTGTCATCTTTTGAGATCGTATATGCGTTGAGCTCGGAACCTCTGATCCGGGGTCATCCTTGAAGATGGATGCGTCTCCGGAGCTACCTTTTCGAGATCATGAACACTCTGAGGTCACCATATTCGAGGTCGTCTATGTCCTGCAGGCTCGATATTTAATCCTGGAGCATATTTCCAACCTCATGAGTCCACTTGTTTGCGAATCCAAATTTCGAGGTCATATTTAACATAGCTCGAAATCTGGGTGTAACAATATTTTTTATTTTTAAATTAATTAAAATACTTTTTAATTATTTCTTATACTTCAAAATACATTTTAATTATTTTTTATTTTAAAATTACTATAGGGTGTACAAAATAGCAAAAAATGATTTTTTTTTTAATTATTTTAAAGTTTTGGTACTTTCACTGCCAAAAAAAATTAGTATATAGTCGTAAGTAAACACAAAATTTATGTATTTTAGCCGCAAATTTCCTAGTCAAAAGTTAGACTTAACGATTTGAACTTACGGAATGCAATAAAAATTAATGTTTGGTACTTTTACCACATTGTAGGGTTTTAGGGCACTGCCTTTAAGGACTCCCTTTTGGTCTAATTCATTAAAGAAAAATAAGAATGTACCACGCGGTTGTCTTCTCAAATTTAAATTAGCTTGATCCCGCTGCTAAAGGAGCTCTCTTTCGTTTAATTTACTAATTGAAATATAATATTTGAGTTTGATTATATAATGGGTATTGATATATATATATATAGTAGATATAAACAACGTGCAATATGTACGTTTTGCTTAGTTTTATTTATAGAATTATTAATTATTTTTATTAAATTTATTTTAATGTCAAATAAATATCTTATTTTAATTAAATAATTTATTTATTTTTGTTTAAGTTTATGTTTGTTCTAGTTTTTTAATTTGAGAGTGACAACAAGAGATTATATATTATATGTTTAATGAAATATTAAATATTATACGTGGATTTTAAATTTAAGTTTCTTGTTAATTTAAAAAAAAAAAAAAATTGTTGCTAATTCACAGTAGATTATATTATATGTTTAATATGATATTATTCTAATAAGTGAGTTTAAATTTAATTAAATTTTATTTAAGTTATAAAACATATGATTTTATTATTTTTAAATAATTATCATTGTAAAATATCTAAAAATATCATATTAAAATTTGTTTAATTATTTATTATTTTAAAATAATTATCATTGTAAAATATATCAAAAATATCATATTTTAATTTGTTTAATTATTTATTATTTTTAAATAATTATCATTGTAAAATATATCAAAAATATATATTTTTTAATTTTTTAATTTTTTTAATTAATTATTTTATTTTATTTAAGTTTAAATATTTACAAACTACCGTTAAATATAAGAATATTCTGTTAAATATAAGAATATTCCGTTAAAGTTAATATTAAAAAAATAAAAAACTGTTAAAACCAATCATTTATGTTATCTACACACTTATTATATAGAATATATATATATATAAATACTAAAGAATTCTATTAATTAAGAGGTAATTTTGAGTTACATATTGGGTCATATATATCATACATTTAGTATGACCTCATTTTGAAGCCTAAAGCATTTCAGAGTTTAACTTCATCACAATATTCATACATAGTTCATTCGATTGTACAATTTTGACCTCTTTATATTCAAGTTCGAACATTACTTATATCATGCATTTTTGCGTTAAAAAACACTTGTTGGCGTGTAGTCCCGTTAGTCTAGTTATTTCTTGCCTATATATAGTAACTTTTCCTCATCCTCAAATATGGTCTTAAGGTTGTGAGGTTGAAACTATTTTGCAAAAAATGCTAGCTTTGTCTCGACTTATGAATACTGTTGGTTTATCTAGAATTCCAACTTTTAGTCGTGTCGATTAGTATTTTACTGATTTATTCCAGACTTGTTGAATTCATGCTTGGTTAGTAATCCATCCACCGTAATTGGTTTTATTTTTATTCATGTTATAATTTTCAAGCCTATGGTATAATTGTATACCATTTATGCCCCCTTAATACCCTATGATTGTGAAATCTTAGGTTATTGAATTTTATGAGTTTGCAAAAAATATAACAATAAAAAATAAAATTGGAATAGGAAATAGTACTTTATTAATGGAAAGCAAAAATGAAGTACAAGCTTGGTTACAACTAAATATACATTATTCCTACATTACGGGTAATAAGGTCGTAGATGTTCACCATTCCAAGCTTGTGGAACTAATTCTCCATTCAATCTCGCTAGTTTGTACACTCCAAGTCGAATAATGGATTCAATTTGACAAGGTCCCTCCCAATTAGGCCCGAGCACGCCTGCTATAACGACCCAAAATTACTAATAAGGCTTAAGGGCATTGATTAGCATGCCGGTAGGGCATAATTGGTATATGTGTGATTGAATAGTCAAATACATGATTATGTGTCATGCATGATTAATATGATTATATGAATATGTGATATGCATGTTTATGAGTATTAAATACTGAGGATCGTGCTCGGGACCGTTCTATTATCTCCGCCCAGAATTCAAGGTAAGAAAATTGCACCCTTGAGTGGTTGTAACGGGACTGAGATTTCCAATACTTGAACATGTATATTGTATGGCTAAATGATTGATTTGGCATGTGAGAATGAACGGCCTAAGAGAGTCGGGGCTGATAATTTGCGCACAGGACGCGGCTCGGCCACTGTGAGCTGGGGTCAGCTAGATAAACACTGGACTCGGCCTAAGCGAGCTGGAGTTAATGGAGTAAACAGAGGGTGAGGCCTAAAGGCACCGACCCTGAATATTGTATATTGATTGAGATAAATTGCTGAATGTATATTGTTATTGATATTAGTTTGATGTCTATGACTTGTTCAATATTTGGATGACTGTTTTATGATTGAATGATTATCATCACTGATTATGTATTATTGTTATGGTTTTCTTGTTGGGTCTTGGCTCACGAGTGCTACGTGGTGCAGGTAAAGGCAAGGGTAAGATGGATCAACCATGAGTTAGAGAGCTCTAGGGGCGAGATGTACATTGTTAGCTACTCGTTCCACCACGGCCAAGGGAAAATGTAGGGACAGAACCTAAAATTTGTATTTTGCCATTAGAATGGCCACTAGATTGTATATAACTTTTGAGAATTGTGTAATTGTGTCTCTTAAACCCTGTTTTTGGGACTCCATGTACCAAACATCTATTTTAATGAAAAAATAACCGTTTATGATCAAAATATTTTAACCCTAATCCGATTGTTGACCTTAAGATCACATTTTTAATCAAATGACCTGATGAGCAAGTCATGCACTATTTTAACTACATAGTGTAACGATCTTGGTTATCCAGGGCGTTACACCTGCAAAGGGGTCTCGTGTGACCAAAAATACACGCCTAAGGATCAAATCTCCCAATCAAAAGTGTCTATCTTGAACTCTTTTATTGAAGTATCTTGTTACCCTTTGCTGTTATGCAACATTTTTTAGCTGGGCCAATACTCGTTTTTCTTCAATTAAATCTAGGGTTTCTTCGAGCTCAGATTGGTTTTAGGTCTGGTTGTATGCCTCGCATCTGATTGTAGGAATTTTGACCTCAATGGGAAACATTTCTTCGTAGCCGTAGGCTAGGGAGAAGTAGGTATGTCTAGTTGAGGTTCGAGCTGTTGTTCTGCAAGCCCATAAGACTTGTGGTAATTATTCAATCCATTTGACTTTAGATTCTTCGAGCGTTTTATTAATGGAGCTCTTTAGAGTCTTGTTTATGACTTGAACTAGGCCATTTTCCTGTGGATGAGCTACAGAAGAGAAACTCATAATTATCTCATTTTTTCGCAGAACTGTGTAAACAGCTCGCTATCGAACTGGGTTCCATTGTCTGAGACAATTTTTCTTGGTATCCCATGTCTGCAAATTTCCCCTCCAAGATAGTGTATCGTCATATCTTGTACATCAGTTTTCTAGACTCGTTTCAGTGTGCTAGGAGGCTCCTGGTTTTGAGGTGGTAGATTATGGGTGTTATCCAAGTAGGTTGTGATTCTATCATATCGACTTCAACTTCGTCAGGCTCGATTGTGCTCGGTACTGGTAAAAATTTGACTGGTACCACATTAAGTGTATCAACCTCCTTGGTTGTTGTGAGCTAAGCTAGAGTGTCTACATTTGAATTATGTTCTTGTAGAACTTGCTCAATCGCGTAGAACTTGAATTGTTCAACCGCTACTTTGAATTTTTCCAAGTATGTTGCCATTTTAGTTCCCTGAGCCTGGTATTCTCCTAAGACCTGGTTGACAACTGATTGGGAGTCACTATAGCAGTGAATGGATTTTTTTTTTAGCTCATAAGTTATTCGAAACCCTGCTAATAGTGCCTCATACTCAACCTCGTTATTTGAGGCCTCGAAGCCAAACCCTAAGGCTGAGTGAAACTTGTTTCCCGACGGGGTAACTAGGATAACGCCTGCCCCTGACATGTTCTCGTTACAGGAACCATCGACGTAAAGTCTCCATAGCTCACGGGCTGGGGTTACGACTTCCTCGCTGATGATTCCGGTACACTCGACTATGAAATCTTCTAAGGCCTGTCCTTTAATCGTCATTCTCGGGTGATACGCTATCTTGAACTGCCCAAGTTCGACCACCCATTTCAATAGTCTTCTGGATGCTTCAGGATTTGACAATACTTGTCTCAACGGTTGATCAGTCAGCACGTGTATGGGGTGTGCTTGAAGTAAGGTCGAAGTTTTTTGGATGCATGCATTAAGCACAATGCGAGTTTTTCAATTAATGGATACCTCGACTCTACCCCCAATAATCTTTAGCTGACATAATAAACAGTTTTTTGTACTTTCTTATCCTCCCGAACATGTACTGCACTAATTGCATGCTTGGTCATGAGGTACAAGTACAATATTTCCCCTATGACTGGTTTGGATAAGATAGGTGGCACAGTAAGATGGTTTTAAGAGCTTGAAAAGGGAGCTCGCACTCGTCTGACCATTAGAATTTTTTGCCCCCTCTAGAAAGATTAAAGAATGGTAGGCATCTGTGTGTATATTTCGAGATGAATCTACTTAAAGACGTCAGTCGTCCAGTTAAACTCTAGACATCTTTATGCTTTTGAGGTGAAGACATATCAATTAAATCCTTTATCTTATCTGGGTTTGCCTCTATGCCCCGAGCGTTTACTATAAATCTGAGAAACTTTCCCGAGGATACTCCAAATGAGCATTTTTGTGGGTTGAGTCTCATGTTGTACTTTCAAAGTATAGCAAAACACTCGACTAGATCATCAACATGGTTACAATTGTGTTTGGACTTGACCAACATATCATCCATGTACACCTCCATGCTTTCACCTATCTGCTCGGCAAACATTCTATTTACCAGTCTTTGATACGTAGCCCTGGCATTCTTGAGCCCGAAGGGCATCATGTTGTAACAATACAACCGTTTATTAGTCATGAATTTTGTGTGCTCCTAGTTGGGTGCATGCATGGCTATCTGGTTATATCTAGAATATGTGTCCATGAATGACATGATGTCATGACCTGAGGTTGCATCCACGAGTTGATCAATTTGACACAGGGAAAAACAGTCTTTTGGACATGCCTTGTTGAGGTCTGAATAGTCAATGCAAGTTTGCCACGTTCCATTAGCCTTTAGGACCAGAACTGGGTTGGCTATCCATTCTGGGTAGAAAGACTCTCGGATAAACCAATTTGCTTTTAGTCTTTCGACTTCATCTTTCAAGGCCTTCTTCCTCTCGTAGTCGAGGAGTCTTCTTTCCTGTTGCTTTGGAGGGAAGTTTTTATCGATGTTCAATGCATGGCTTATAATATAAGGACTAATCCTAATCATATCTAAGTGTGACCATGCGAATACATCTTGATTTTCCCTTAGGAAGCGAATTAATTGCTATCTCGCGTCATTTGGGAGGTTCTTCCCAATCTTCACCACCATGGTGGTGTTCTTCTCATCGAGCTGAATGTCTTCGAGCTCTTCAATTGTCCTGAGATCGGCCTTATCCTCATCTACCCTTGGGTTGATCTCTTCTTCTACCTTGTATATTGCGTCGCTTATTTCCTCAATAATTACCCGTGCTTGCGCACTAGTTTGGCCCTGACCCCTCATCGAGATGCTATAGCATTCTCAGGTGGCTAATTGATCTCCTTTTAGTGTCCCAATGCCACTTGGTGTTGGCAATTTTACGGCCAAGTGCCTCACAGATGTAACTGTCCCCAGCCTAATCAGGCCTGGTCTCCCGAGCAATACATTGTTGGTGGATGGGGTGTCTACCATGATGAACTCCATTATCTTGGTTATCGAGACTGGATAGTCCCCCAAGGTCACTGGGAGCTCAATAGACCTCGTATTGGCGACTCCCTCTCCTGAAAATATGTACAACGTTGTCGCTAGGCCTTCAGGTCTCGAACAGAAAATCCCATTTTCTCCAAGGTTGCCTTATAGAGGATGTTGACCGAGCTCCCGTTATCGATCGGGACTCGTCACACCTTCTTATTGGTGAGTTGAAAATTTATGAGCAGATGGTCATTATGAGGAAAATGGACGTGCGTAGCGTCCTCTTCAGTGAAGGTAATGGGTTAGGACTCAACCCTTTGTTGTTTCAGAGATCGTGGTCCAGGCTCGTAGGGAGATCCATCCCCAGTTTTGAGATCCCGAACATACCACTTTTGGGCATTCCTGCCCGACCCTGCAATGTACGGTCCTCCCGCAAAGATTATTACATCTTCTCCATCGATTGGGGGAGGTCGATTATCCTCCCTCACATGTGGGGCCACAGATTGCTGGACAAGTTGAGCCGAAGCTTCCTTTTGTTTAAGCAAAGTTTGAGCTGGATTTCGATTTCGGACATATTGCTCGAGGTAGCCTCTTGAGATCAATGCTTCGATCTCATCCTTTGTTTTCATCAGTGGTATGACCTACATCCCTGTGAAATCTGTAGAATTTGTTTGAATCCCTCTTGGATTTCTGGTTTTGCATCGCATCAGGTCACCTGAAAGGGATCTAATTTTCATTTGCAACAAATATATTTTCCCGAGTATCTGTGAGCTCAGTATAAACTGTATAAATGGAGAAGTATTTTTCTCCTTGATTTTTCTTACCCCCCGTTAGCCTCTGAGTTACTCCCTTCATTATTCTTTCTCTTAGAAGGGTTATACCTTGAGGGTCGCGTTGTGGAGGGTATAGCCGTGGTGGTGGCTGAGTACACGTTTTTCGTTGTAGTTGTTACGAGCGGAAGAGTTAGTTTGAGTTCCAACCTCACCTCTTCTACATTGAAAAACCTATGAGCCTGTAACGTCACAAATTACCTAATATGGCTTATGGCCTTGATTAGGGGCCAGGATGACAAATTATGGGAAAGTATGTGATTTAATTATGGAATATGTGTTTATGTGATATATATGTGTATAATTATATGATTTTTATGAATTATATTATAATATGAATAGATATGTATGTTTAGGTGTATTAAGTATGCATGTGGGCCCGTTTCTTTTTAGAAGGACAATTTGCATAATTTGGCCCGTTACGGGTGTATTTAGAATATATGTGATATATGTGTGAGACCACATTACTATGTGGATATATTTGGGTTACTCGGCACGAGGCGATCCTAGGGAGCAAGTTAGCAGGAAAGTCACAATGGGACCAACTTGGGGTGAGTCAAGGGGTATTTTGGGTATTTAGCACATTACCGGGATATCGGGTAACGGGAGTAAATATTTGAGAATATTATGAGGGAATTTTGGGAGTTTTTACCAATTTACCCTTGGGATTTACTTAGAGTTACTTGAACTCTAAGTAACCTCGCAAAAAAAAACACAGAAAACACTTACGTTCAAACTCTCTCAACTCTTTCTCCTTCGTTCATACTCCCTTTCTCTCTTAATTCATTGGTAATTCCTTGCGATCTAAGAGATATCAAAGCTAGCTTAGGCTCGAGATTGCTTGGGGAAAAGCTTGGTATCATTTTGGGCAGTTGAGGTAACAATTTCTAGCCTCAATTCTCTATGTTTCTATGGTTTTTAGCTGAGTTTTGGAGTTCTGAAAACTCAATTATGAATTTGAGATTTAGTAAGGTTTTGGTCAATTTTTAGCTTGGGTTTTGAGGATATTGAGGTGATGAGTTGATTGGGAACTGTGACGCCCCACGTCACTATGGCTGCTTTCTGGAATGATGACTGGCCCTACAAACCAAGACAAGTCTTTCCAGCGTGCTTTGTCCTCACTCGCACACTTCCTGGGAAAACTTCCCAGGAGGTCACCCATCCCTAGATTACTCCAGGCCAAGCACGCTTAACCATGGAGTTCTCAAGTGATGGGCTACCGAAAAGAAGATGCACCTTCCTGATATAGGTAGTACCCATCAATCCATTTAAGCCATCTTCAACTGTGTAGTCTCATACCTACACAGTCTTAGAATCATTACACTCGACCTTCCTCAGGCGGTGTGGGATTGCACAGCTTACCCGGTCTTTCCCCTTACGGATCACGGGATTCTGATTGTCACAGGAACTTTGTTTATGGGAATTGTCTATGTTTGGATAGGTTTTGGGCGAGATTTTTCTTGAACAAACGACGAAAAATTCGTGGCTTTCATGTTGATCCGCAACCCTGCTCTTGGGGCACCACAGCTCTCATGAACGAGAAGAAGAAGGAGGTGTTGAACCTCCATTTGAGTCGTGGCACTTGTAGGGGCATGGCCCGATGCGTGTGTCTAGAAAAGAGCCCTTGGGCTCTTTGACTTGGGTCGGGCCGCAACTCTTTTTCCTTGGGCTGCGGTGCTTGAAGGACTTTTGAGCCCAGAGAAGGTTTTGAGTGCGGGAACTCAAACCTAAGGGTTCAGGATTACCAGGTTTAGTATAATTTGACGTCCTAGAGGCTAGGACTCGGTCTGGAAGCCTTTATTCGCTTGTTATTGACGGGATTCAATATTTGGTTGTGACTAGGTTACCGCTAGGGTTGTTCTTATTTTACTTTGCACTCAAACCCGAGGTAAGAAACCGGCACCCGGTCTGCGTTTAGGGCTTGGCCCGGTTATAGTACAAGATTAATATCATGTTGAGAATGTTTTATTAATCATATTAAATGTGTTGTGTTTACCTATGTTATGTAATAACTGCTTGCCTGTATATATGCTTGGAAAGCTCAACTTATAAGCTAAAGATTTGTCTTTGTTATCTGATGAAGAGCTTGGCCTAATAGTCAAGGGCATAGCTGGTTCTAAAAGACTCGACTAATCAGTCATAGGTTAAAAGACTCGACTTATCAGTCGAAGGTTAAAAGACTCGACTTATCAGTTGAAGGTTAAAGACTTGACTTATCAGTCGAAGGTTAAAAGACTCGACTTATCACTCAAAGGTTAAAATACTTGACTTATTAGTTGAAGGTTAAGAAACTCAGCTTATAAGTTGAGAGTTTAAAGGCTCAGCTTAGGAGTTGAGGGCGGTAATAGCGTGCTGAACACTAGCCGATAGGGTTAAGCCAACTCGGAAGTGAGATATACGCTTGAACGCCTCTAAGGTCGTCTGGAATGTTAAGCATCAGATTTGCTTGGCCAGCTCTAAGGTTGGTTATACGAGAAGTGTGACTTTATAGTCACTTATCTAGATTGATTGCATGCATGAGTAGGGTTATTACTGCTAAGCATGCTAATTATGAATCTGTGATTTGATAATGTACTGCTTATAAGCATGATTATGTTTTCTTGCTGAGCCTCGGCTCACGGGGGCTAACTGGTGCAAGATAAGGTAAAGAAAACCTGGACCAACCATGAGTTAGAGAGCTTCAGGGGCAGAATGTACATATGCGGTCTGCTCGTCCACCACGGCCGAGGTTATCAGTTGGAACTAGGGTTGGACCCTAATTTTGCCGCCTAGGTCGACTCTTGTATACATTTATGGGTTTGTAACCATTTTAAACTATGTTGGGATCCCATGTATTGAAGTCAAACTCTTTTAATGAAATGGTTGAATTTTGACTGAAATTTTTAGTACCTAAACTTGTGGTTTGTTTTAATTACACGATTTAAGCCCAAATGAATCGTTTAGCGAGTTAAGCACTATGTAAATTACACAGTGTAATGGTCCTGGATTAGGAGGACGTTACAGAGCCATATTATTGAACTCGGCTATCGACCTCACAGGCTTCCTCTACATGTCGTCCAAGAGAGGACTCCTTGGCAATACTCCAGCTCGTACTGCCATGAGAGGACCACTGTCATCGACATTGCAAGCTCACACCACTTCTATATTGAACCTTGCCAGGTAGCCTTTTAGTGACTCAGTCGGCTACTGTTTGACATTGGTCAATGTGGATGCCTCGGGTTTGATGCTCTTCACAGCTTGGAACAGTTTTTTGAATTCTCTAGAAAATTGATCCCATGATGAGATCGAATGTCTTCAAATTTGTAGAACCAATTCTTTGTTGGTCTAGTGAGTGTGGTCGGAAAGAGCATACACCTGAGCTCATACCTGACATTACTAGATCGCAATACTATATTGAATTTACTCATGGGGATACCTTTGGTCGGTGGTCCCATCGTAGGGTGCCATATGAGGTATTTTGAAACCATTAGGAAATGGTGCATTTGAGATATGGGGGGAAAAAGGATCGAGCTCCTCTTCGAAATCGTAAGCCTTTTCTTTATTTTTCCCTTCTTGAAGGAGCCTGAATGCTTCCTCCAGCTGGTTGATCCTCTTTTGGACCAAATCCACCAGAGAGGGAGCTTGTACTGCTGGCAACTGGTTCTTGTTGTGAGAACTCCAGCTCCTTGTCGTAGCATAAGGTTTTATTGATTTCCATATACTGGTTGTAGGGGCTCTCTCCAAATATTTAAGTGTGTTCGCAGGTCTGGGTTTGGCTGATTAGATTGCCCCCTGTTCTGATTTAGGTGATCTCAAAAATTAGGATAATCGTTCTGATAATTCTCGTAATTTATAGGCTCAGTGTTATACACACTCACCGAATTGCTGTAATCCTGACTTCCACCAAGGAAGCTAACATTCCTCTCTGGCTGTTGCTGTTGTGGGGCTCGATTACGAGGTGGGTTTTGCACACGTACTCTCCTTCTGGTCGCTTGTGACCTTGACTGTAACGCCCTAGTTACTCCAAGATCATTACTGTGGACTTTAAACAGTGCTTAACTCACTAAACAAGTTATTTGGTTATAAACGTGCATCTAGGTGTTATTAATAGGCTAAGGTGAAAAATCTTGATCAAAAGGAATGGATATATTTTATTTAAAACATAAAACTGTACAGGGGCCCATAAAAGTGTTTACAAAGTTAATTACAATCCAAAATGGTCATTATAGTGTAAAAATTACAACCCGCCGACCTAAGCGGCAAAAATAGGGTTAAGCCCTAGTTCCTCTGAGAAACACCTTGGCCGTGGTGGTCAAGCGGCCACATATGTACACATCGCCACTAAGCTCTCCACTCAAGGCTGGGTGAGCTTTTCTTTCCCTTTACCTGCACCACATAGCACCCATGAGCCAAGGCTCAGCAAGAAAACTTATTACTGCATGTATGTAATATCAATAAATGATTATGGTAATCATCATGGGGCTTGCAACCCTAATCAGATAATGAGTCATACTTTGGGCTCCGCACCATAATCAGATAAGTGACTATTAAGTCATACTCTGAATAGATAACTAATAATTCTATCTCCGAATAGATGACTAATAAGTTTATCTCTACGGCTCTGCACCCTAAGCCATGTGACATTCAGTCACCTGAGCCTTTGGGCTCTAGCTCTAAGTAACTAGCCTTTAGACTAGACAAGCGCTTTTAGATTTCATTGAACATTGGGTCAGTCAAGCATTTCATGCTCATGGTTGTTGACCACGATTTTGGCCAACAATGAGTAGACGTCAAAATGACAATAAGCCTTGAATAGAAAATATGACACTAATAATTTTATAGTGGTTCAGCCTAGGGGTGCACATTTAACCCGCAAAACCCGAAAACCCGCAAAACCCGCCCGACCCGAACCCGGAGAACCCGTTTTTTTTCGAAAAAACTGACAAAATCAAGTTTAACCCGACCCGAACCCGAAAAAATCGGGTCGAATTCGGGTTTGCAATATATGTATTGTCGGGTTCGGGTGTAACCCGAAACCCGATTGAATTTTTTTTTAAAATAAAAAATAAAATCAAAATCTGAAACAATTTAACCCTAAACTTTATACCCGACCCCCTTTTTTTTTGTTCTTCTCCTTCGTTTCAGTCAAGCGGCAGCCCAGCCCCAGCCTCCCTCGTCGTCCCTCCTTCGGTTCAAGCTTCAGCAGCACCATCATCAAGCACGGCAACCTGAGCTGAGCCTCCCTCTTGGTTCAAGCTTCAGCACGGCATCAACAGCAAGGAGGAGAGAAGAAGAGAAGCCGAGTGCCACTGCCTTGCCTGCCGCCGACCCAACCCTTCGAGACGAGCCCGGAGCCTCCCTCACCCTCAGCTCTCACGCGCCGGCACCACCGGCCACGACCAGCGGCGCAACACGCCTCACCTCGCCTCGGTCCGGTAAGCACAACTATACATAATACATATTTACATTTAGTATATATATATGTATATATATATAATATATATATATATGTTAGGATAGGCAGTTTCGGTTAAGTTAGAATTTTATAATTCAGATTTCATATATATATGTATATATATATGGTAGGTAGGTTTCCGGTCACCATTAAGTTAGAATTCTTTCATATAATTCAAATTATGAGATTAAGAAATCATTTCTTGGTAAAAACCATTAAGTAACCAGATGGAATTATGAAATCATTAACTTAATATAATTCAAATTTCTGCCTAATGAATTCATATATATATATATGTTAGTTGTCAAACCATTAAGAAATGCTCTAACAGTTAGGTAGTTAAAGTTTTGTTTTGGTTGGAAATAAGGGCAAGTTTTGTACACAAAAGTCAGAGATTTTGGGTTTGAAATTGGCAATGTGGGTTCAGTTTGAATATTTTGTTAGTTTAACTTTTGTTAGGCAATGAACATATGATGCATTAATAAGGACCAATAACTAAAACTTTATTGTATGCGATGGTCAAAGTATATTTTTTGTGTGTATATCAGTGTGTGTTTTATGTTTATAGTATCTTCTTTTGTCTAGCAATAACAATTACTTGAATTTCTATTGATTTGTTAGGTAATGGATATTGATGAGGTAGATGAAACTCTTCCCCTAATAGATGCTCAAGATCAACCACCTCTCACTCAAACTGAAAACCCTGCTCCTCCTACTGATCAGGGTAGAAAAACTAGAGCTAGTAGAAAGAGGGTTAGACCTCCCCCCATCCCTAATGCTAGTAGTACCGGGAAAACAAAGGGAAAAGGGTCATCTATTTGGGATCATTTTACTAAGGAAGATCCTCCTCCACCCTCGACAGATCCTAATGAAGAGTCTCCTCCCCCCAAGTGCATATGTAATTATTGTGGGTCTGACTTCTTGTGTGACAGTAGAAAACATGGGACCAGTCATTTGTGGAACCATTTTAAGAAAGTATGCGACCTAAGTCCGTATAAGATTGATGAGCAGAGACAAAAGACTTTAAGCTTTCAGAATGTAAAGGGAGGGAAAGAGGGGGAGACAAACTTAGTAGCGGTAGCTTATAACAAAGAAGCTTGTAGGGTAGCCCTCACACAATATATTGTGTTGGGTGAGTTGCCATTTAGACATGTCGAGGGTGAAGGGTTCAAAAGATTTGTCAAAACACTCCAACCTCGGTTTGATATCCCTTCTTGAATGACTGTTGCTAGATATGTATTGAAGTTATATAAGGAGGAGAAGGCAACATTGAAAAATATTTTGAGTCGTGAGAGGATATCGATTACTACCGATACTTGGACTTCCATTCAAAATTTGAATTATATGGTCACACTGCTCATTGGATTGATAATTCTTGGGAGTATCAGAAAAGAATTATCAATTTTTGCCAAGTGGTAGATCACAAAGGGGAAACCATTGGCCATGAGATCGACTTATGTCTTTTAGATTGGGGCATCTCTAAGTTGTTTACCATTACGGTAGACAATGCTTCGTCTAATGATGTTTCCATTAGATACTTGAGGCAACAATTCAAGGAGAAAGAGCGAGGCCTAATTTTGGATGGAAAGTTTTTACATATGAGGTGTTGCGCTCATATTGTGAATCTAATTGTCACTGAAGGGTTGAAGGAAAAACATGGGTCAATTGCAGCAATTAGAAATGCTGTGAGGTTCGTTAGGTCTTCTCCTGCTAGGCTAAAAAATTTTAAGGGGCGTGTCATGCAGGAAAAGATTGAATGTAAAGGACTTTTGTGTTTAGATGTCCCAACAAGATGGAACTCCACATATCTAATGCTCAATTGTGCAATGAAATTTCGAAAGGAATTTGACAGGATGAAAAGAGATGCTAATTATATGAATTATTTTGATGAGGTTGACAAAAATGGAATACCAAAGGAGGGGCCCCCCACTGTTGATGATTGGGAAAATGCTTCAGTGTTTTTGAGGTTTTTGGAGACTTTTTACGAAGTAACATTAAAGTTTAGTGGGTCTACTTATGTTACTGCTAATAAGTACTTCATTGAGATCTCCAATATGCAACAAGAACTGTGTGACTTAGTAGCTGACGATGATGATAATGAGTTATTGAGGACAATGGCAATGAGCATGAAACTAAAGTATGACAAGTATTGGGGAAAACTTGATAATTGCAATGAGACACTTCTAATTGCCTTAGTCCTTGACCCAAGATACAAGCTTGACTATCTCAACCATTGCTTTAGTGCTACTTATGATGAGATGACGTGCAAAGAGATGGTGAAAAAGGTAGAGAAGAAAATGCGGGCAATGTTTGATCAATATAATGAGACAGCATCAAGTCTTCATCTATCGGCATCTATGACTCAGGCTCAGCTACAATCAACCTCTATTGTTAGTTCTTCATCCACATTTGTCATGCCTGTTAGTGGTCGACCTAGTGCCAACAAGAAGTCACGAAATTTGCATGATGAGTTTGTGGCACGAAGATTGGAGAAGGATGATGGAGTGACAAAAAATGAGGTCGATAAATATTTGGAAGAGGAACCTGAGCGACCAACTGAGAATTTTGATGTTTTGGGATGGTGGGCTAGCAGTGGGTGCAAGTACAAGATCTTGTCACTCATGGCTCGTGATGTGTTAGCTATACCAGTTACCACCGTTGCTTCTGAGGCGGCATTTTCTATAGGAGGTCGAATTTTAGATCCTTTTAGAAGCTCACTAATCCCAAGGATGGTCGAAGCATTAATTGTCTCAATAACTGGTGGAGCAGGTCACATCAACCCATCATAACTCGAGAATATATGGAAGAAGAAGAAGCGCTTCAAACATCAGAGTATCTTGAGTCAGGTAGTTTAATACATTTTAATATTTATTTTAAGTGTGTGAATGTTTTTTTATAATCTAATATTTATCTTTTATATTAAAAATATTTGTAGAGATGACCAATGATCCTACAAGTGCTGGGCCTGGGCCAGCTTCATCCTCCGTCAATTTTCAGTCTTCAGCCTCATCTGCTGCACAACAATCTACAAATTAAAAGAATTGCAATTGCTTGTAAGAATTTATTCATGCCTACCTGCCTTTATGTTATTTATTATCCTTGATTTCTTTTCTTTACTAATTTTTCTTATTTGAATTTTGAAAGGAATAAAGGAAAGGAAAGAAGGAAAGGGCATGGACTTTTGCTGTTCATGTATTTTGAACTTTTATAGACTTAATTTAATGTTTATGGTTGTAGACGACTTATGGACTTTATTTTGGTTTTGTGGTTAACTAGTTATGAACTTAAGTTTATGGATTTTATCGTTGTTTATTTATGGTTGTATTTTGGGACTTTGACATTTTTAGTGTTTGATTGACATTATATTTTAACTTCTTTTTTCTTTTCTTATTTTTTTTAAATTAAAGGATGTATAAACTCCAATCCAAGGGTAGGTTTTATGCTGGTATTATAAAAAAAAAAAAGTGATATTGGTGCTTGACAATTTTGGTCCACAATGTTACATGAACACATGGCTCCTGTTTTTTTTAGTCCATACACTAGAGATAAGTGCTTGATCACTTCACCATAAATACATACATATTTTTTTAGAAAATTTTCCTAGCAAAAAATACATACATATTTTTTGAGAAATATGATATTTTTGAAAAAAAAAATGGTATTTTTTTTTAAAAAATGGCATTTTTGCAAATCTGGGCTTTTCGGCCCAAAATCAGAAATGGCCCATCAAACCCGAAATTACACCCGAACACGACTGAACCCGAACCCGAAAAAATCCAAAAATTTCGGATCGGTTTCGGTACCATTTTTCGTAACCCGAAACCCGCAAAACCCGAACCCGAAACCCGAAAATCTGACCCGTGTGCACCCTAGTTCAGCCCCATTTTATTGGTAATAGCCTAATCCACTTGGAGTTGTGATATATATATATCCTACACTTAAGATCAGATGAACTTGAGTCAACTGAGTTTCTTAATTGTAAGTAGAAAAATACAGAGTTTCTCTCTCTAGAGAATACAATCTTTCTCTCTCTAAGCTCTCTCAGAAAATGCCCCAAGAATGCCCCAAGTAATAGTCTGAAATAGGGGTGAGCATCTAAACCGACAAACCGTGGCGACCGACCGCACCGCACCACACTACATCGCAAACCGCAGTGTCAAAAGTGGAATGGTTCGGTATGGTTTGTATTTTAGCTAAATCACGCAGTGCGGTGCGGTGCACGGTTTGGCAGTGTGAAATTTTGGTTTGCACCACACCACATCGTATACTTACAAATATGTTAAAAAAAAATTAAACTTTACATGTATACTATTTTTTAGTAATCCAATATGAAACTAGGAGCCCACTTAAGTTAAAGGTATAACCTTATTCACTAACACATCATACACAACAACAACTCCTTCCTCTCTCATCTCATTTGCGCCTCCTCCCTATCTCCATCTCTATCTCACACATTTTTTAACACACTTACACCGTGGAAAACCACCCAAACCACACCGCAAAAAATGTTTTGGTTTGGTCGGTTTGGTGCAACGAAATCACACCGCACGATGTGTTCTAGCTACTACACCGCACTTGTGGCGAGGTGTATTAAAAAGTGTTCAAACCGCCCAAACCACACCGTGCACACCCCTAGTCCCAAAGTCTAAAAACTAGAGAGTTCTTTCAGTCTCCCAAAAAGATCCCCCTAAATGATGCCATGAGCCATTTATTTATAGGCTCATGGATCGTACATCAGATATATCCCTTTGACCGAGTCCTTGGTTCTTCCAACAGACTTTAATTAATAAAATATAAATAAATTTAAATTACAATAATATAGCTATTATTCTGGGATATCTGAGAGATTCCCGCGACAATTGAGAATGATTCGGGTTGAAGCTGTTACTGAGGCTTTACTGAAGAGTCACTAGACGGTAACTTCTGAGATTCTAATCTGTGAACCAACCAAATCCACCCTCGAAGTGACTGATCGGCCAAGACAAATCACCGGTCGAAATAGGCAAGCACCTTTCATCGGCATAGGCAAAGCACTCCTCTAGCACACCTCTGGTCTAGCATGACACATCTCTGGTCTAGCATGACACATTTCTGGTCTAGCAAAACACTTTACTAGTCTAGCAAAACACTTTACTGGTCGGGCAAAACAAATGACTGGTCGGCCAAACTACTCCACTGGTCGGCCAGAACATTTTACTGGTCAGTCAAAAATCTTTACTGGTCGGACAAAAATTCTACCTGGTCAGTCAAATCACTTCCAAACCAGATAAATAATTTTCATGACCAGTTATATCACAACTCCGAAGATTGATCTCAAACCTTTCCATCCTTGGTCAATACATTTATTGACTATTAATGTGTCATTTATTGACCATGCATTGCCACTTGTCACTTCTGATTGCCACATCATCGAACTGAAATTTTGGGGATAACAATGGTGATTAGATCTAATTATTTCGACCTGTGTTAACCACATTAATGTCATTCTTGACTCTTAAGTCAATACCATACGACCAGTGCTTATATCATCGCTGAACTTGACTGGTAAGTCACAACTTCAAGGATCAATACTGAGCACCATTGTTGTTTTCTGACTAATAAGTCAGTACCATACACAAATAAGCCAAGTTGCTATGCATTTACTATGCAATTCATGCCAATATATAGAGCACTCAACATGCTTCATCAATTACCATGCATGTCACATTCTGGGTGCAGTTTTCTTACCTCTGGTTCGAGCGAAAAATACTAAGAGAACGACCTTTGAGAACGATTAGTCCTTAAGTTCCTTAGCAGTCACCTAGTCATAACCAAATATGGAATTCCATTAATAAAATAAATCATAAAAGATTCATAATCTAAAACCTCGCTCCCGGGACCTCGAATCGTACTAAAACAGTTAGTAGATTCGATCTCAAGCCTTAGGAAATGAAACCCCAAGCCTAAGCCCTCGAAATACCCTTCTTAGTTCAAAAATGAAGGGTGGGTCGCGACTTGGCTTAGTGGGTTGCGACTCACCCTGAAGACAGAAAGCACCATCTAAAGAACCAGGGGCGGGCCGGGACTTGGCCCAAGCAAGTCGCGGTGCGCCTGCTTCACAGAGCCCAAAGGAGGCTCTGACTTGGGTCCAGGTCGCGACTTGCTAGAACTCAGTCACGACTTGACCCCACGAACCCAGCTCCCCTACCATTTTCTCAATTCAAACCTCAATCAAACCTCCATCAAATCACCCCAAAATCAAAACCAATCATCAACGTAGCATATCCACTAGTTTAACCACAAAACCCAAGCTTTGAACCATTTAAAACCACACCAAATAACCACTTCTAAGATCAAAACTCTCAAACTCAAGAACTAACTCAAAACAGAGCAAAACCAAAAAATAAAGTTTAGAATTCTTACCCCTAACTTGAATTAAACCCCTTCCACTGGCTGAACCAATAACCTAAGTTCACAAGCCTTGATTCCCAAGTTTGAATCCTCAAAGTAAGCTTCAAAATTCCAACCTAGAAGAAGAAGAAGAAGAAGAAGAAGAGATGATCGTGGGATAGGAAGGAAAAGGCTATGTTTTTGGCTGTCTAAAGCTTCTACAACCAGACACCTAATTTAAATATAACTGTTGGTCAAAAGACCAAAATGCCCCTAAGCCCATTTAATCCTTTTTTAAGCCACCAAGGGCAAAACAGTCATTTCCCCCTTATCCCGCTAATTATAATTAATGTCCTCCAATTCTCATTATTCTCAAGTAATAATTAAAGCATATCCCATTACCCATTCATTCCCAGTAATGTACTAAACATCAAATTACCTCTAGGCTCACCCCAAGCCCGGAAATTAATCCCGTTGTGACCAAACCGCTAATTTGCATTCTAAGATCGTCTCATGCCGAATAGCTCAAACATATCCACATAATAATGTGGCCTCATCAATACCTCACCAACATGCATGAAAATATACAAATATGCCCTCAGCAGGCCAAATTACCAAAATACCCTTACAATGAAAAGTGGACCAACATGCATGCATTTATCATCATATAATAATATAACTCACATAATCATGCATATAATCATTTAATTGCATAATAAATCAATTATGGCCCTCCCGGCCCCCTAATCCAGCCATTAAACCACATTAGGGATTTTGGGACATTACATTGACATATGACTCCCTAATGGTTGGGGTTGTCTATGTTCCTGATGCGCTCCCCGTGGGGCCTCGCATTCACCCCTGTGCTCGGGCCGAGCCTGATGGCTCCTGTCTCGACTTCCGCTTCAAGCACTTCGTGAAGACCTCTGAGGTGCCACTACAAGAAAAAGGCTCTACATCGACGACATCTATTACGACGGCTGTATGTAGGCAAAATCCACGAAAAATTATTTTCTCTTAATTTATTAAAAAATAAGCTATAGCAACAACATGTCGTCGCTGTAGGGTCGTCAACAACACACGATCTGGCCTCCAAAATTTTTGATACCCTACAGCGACGACTATACGTCGTTGTAGGGTTCCAAGAATTTTGAGGGAACAAGAGGCGGGAACTGACTATACAACGACGACATGTCGTCGCTGTAGGGTATTCGTAGGAAAAAATAGGGAAATTTGTTTGTTTATAGCGACGACATGTCGTCGCTGTAGGATGCTTAGGGAACTCAACCGTCCAGAGTTGATTGCCTATTTTGCACACCCTATAGCAACGACATTTCATCGCTGTAGAGTCCAATATAATCCACTGATCAGTTATTTTGTACTCTACAACGATGATATGTCGTCGCAATAAGGTCCAAAATAAAACATGGGAACGTGAACCGCCAAAAAATTTAAGTCAAATTTCACTGACTACAGTGAGGATATGTCGTCGCTGTAGAGTGGACACATAGCACACGAGGGGATTCATGTACTATTCACTATTCTACAGTGGCGATATGTCGTCGCTATAGGGTCTCATTGTTTGAGTAAAACGATGCGTTTGATATCAGTGACGACATTCATATACTCTATAGCGACAACATGTCGTCGCTATAGGTCATAGCCATATAACCCCCAGGCAGAGGCTTTCTTCCTCATTTGTGCTCTGTTTTCTTAAAAAAAAACAGAGAGCTCTGGTGATTTAAGCCCCCCACCGGCGATCCAATTTATTTCAGGCTGATTACTTGCAATTTCTTCCTTGTTTTGGTAATCTAAACTCATTTTATTGGTATTTTATGGTTTAAAATATATATTTTTTGTTAGTATAAGTGTGTATTTTGTGTTCAGTATAAATGAGTTTTTGAAATTTTGTGGGTTATTTTTTTTGCAGATTACTTGTGCCTAGCCCGAGCCTTGGGATTAGATTATTGGCATTGGATAACGCTCTATAGCTTGACTTTTGGGTATTGTTTTTAAGTTTTTTTATTATTGATTAAGTGTTAAATTAAGTTTTCAATTGTGTAATTGGTTATTTTATATTGTGTTGAATTTTGTTTTTTAGGTTAGATTTGTATTTTTGTTAATTTAATTATATTAGTATTTTTTTAGGGATAGATTGTAAATATATTTATTAATTTGATTTAATTAAATATTAGATGATATAAAATATTAGATGTTATAAAAAATACATATGATAGGTTTAGATATTAGATGATATAATTTTATTTATTAATATATGTATGTTTATTTTTTTATGTGTATATGAATGTATGTATAAAAAATGTGAATATGTTTATATGATTTAATGTAAATGTGAACATTAGAATTTAAATAATAATTATATTATTATTTTAGATAAATATAATTAAATGTTTATAATATGATTTATGTTGTTGATATGAGATATAAATCTTTGAAATCAATTATATGTATGTTCTGGGACTGTTTTTGTAGTTTTTATGCAAGTTTTAAATTTTGGGATAGATTAGATTATAGCTATTATGCTGCCGAAATTTTAGTAGTTTTACAAATATTAAACATTATAATTTAATTTTTAATTAATTTTAAAACAATTAATTAAAAATAAAAAGTACAAATTTTAACAATATAATTTTTAAATTAGTGTTATTAGAATTTTTATGATTGTAAATTTTAAATCAATTAATTAAAAAATTATAAATTGTAAATCAAAATAATAATATTAAATAGAAAATTATAAATATATAATTAAAAATAAAAAGTACAAATTTTAACAATGTAATTATAAAATTAGTTTTATTAGAATTTTTATGATTGTAAATTTTAAATCAATTAATTAAAAAATTATAAAGTGTAAGTAAAAATAATAATATTAAATAGAAAATTATAAATATATAATTAAAAATAAAAAATACAAATTTTAACAATGTAATTATAAAATTAGTTTTATTAGAATTTTTATGATTGTAAATTTTAAATCAATTAATTAAAAAATTATAAAGTGTAAATCAAAATAATAATATTAAATAGAAAATTATAAATATATAATTAAAAATAAAAAGTACAAATTTTAACAATGTAATTTTAAAATTAGTGTTATTATAATTTTTATGATTGTAAATTTTAAATTAATTAATTAAAAAATTATAAAGCGTAAATTAAAATAATAATATTAAATAGTAAATTAATAAATATATAATTAAAAATAAGAAATTAAAATTTTAACAAAGTAATTTTAAATTTTGATAATTTATTCATAAAATTTACTAATGTATTAATAAAATTCAATAAGATATCATAAGTTAATTGAAACAATTAGTACTTTGGTGATAAAAAATTTATTACCAAATAAAAGTAGTTTTTTATGATTATCACATTGTGATAATTTATTTTCCACTTGAATCAGTTATGACAATTGACAAGAGTTGGATAACTAATAGATGACATAACTCTTATGAGTTTCACCGATGCAAGCAAGGGTCGAAATGTGACTGAGAATAACATAACTAGTACCATGATTAATTATGAATGGTACAAGAACGATCAATTTATTCTCGCCACTCAAACAAAACAAGTTTTCTACTTGGAAGATCCTTCAAGAAACAAAAATTGGATGGTAGTACAAGAAGTCAATCATCGAAAGATCTGGGATCATCCAAGTATTGATGATGATAACAAGGATGATGTCGTACACGATAGCATTTCATCAAATTTTGTACTCACTGTGGAAATAGGAGAGTTGGAGATTATGCATTTGGATCGACCTGGTCACACCAGCATAATTGGGGAAACGTCTCGATGTGTTCCGGATGTGGATGATGATTTCATCAATGACGATGATGCTAACGAAATTAGTGAAGATGATTTAGAAAGTACAGATGATGATGTAGGAATCGACATTGATGATGAATAATATTTTCTTATGCATATTCATATTTGTATGTTTAATGTGTATGTTTTAATTTGAAGACTTTTCAATCAATATATGATTTTTCTCAACAATGTTTGTTTTTCAATAGTTTTAACTGCATTACCGAAATTATTTAAGTTATGTAATTAACCTCCACCTATAACTGAGTTTAAGTTAATAATTATTTAAATTGCAAAGATATGTATGTTACTGTTGCTCGTTCTCATGGCGGTGATGGAGCGGATCCTCTTCCTCCTCCAGGTCCCACGCAAGTTCCTACTTCCTGTGAGACAGATAATATACTATAATTAGTCTATCTTTTATCAATAAATGACAAATTGTTATTATTTTATTCAAATTAATTGTATTGTTTAATTAACATATGCAGTGGCTGCTGCAAAAAGAAAAGGACGGTCTTGATCCAAAAATTTGCAGCAGCTCGTCAACGACAATAAAGGTCCGTTGGCTCTACAATTTGATCTAAATGAGGGAACCTACAAAGCAGTTGGTGATATTGGGACGATGTTCACGAGACTTATTGGCAACCTTATTAGTCACCATGTCCCGTTATATTATGACTCGTGGCAGAGTATTTCGGATGAGCACAAGATTGGATTGATGCAAAAACTTGAGGTAAATTTATCTACTTATTCAAGTGTAATGTTTTTTTATAATTTAAAAAATCTCACCATTTATTTTAAGGAATTTTTCATTCTTCACAAAGCTCTCCCTGAGTGGCGACTGATAGAGACTGGGATTGAGCGAGAGTTTCAGGATCGCTACAAGAATAGAAAATGTCGCAAGAAAAGACACTTCAATGAACATGGAGGGTGTGATGATATCGAGACAGCCAGAAAGAATCCACCAGAGGACATTGACAACGAGAGTTGGCAGAAGTTGGTTGACCTTTTCACTACTCCACAGTTCATGGCACGCTCAAAGACAAATGTTACCAACAAAGCGAAACAGAAGTATCCAAGTCTCCATGGATCGACTTCATATGCTTCTGCTCGATTTAAGAAGGTAAATAAAAAAATATATATAATTTGAAATATTTTAAGTTATCTTAATAATAATTTCAATATTTAACTAAGATTTTGTTAAATTTTGTTTTCTAAAGATGAATCTTCAGACCAAGGAGCTGCCCAGCATTATCGATACCTTCCATGACATGCACAATCATCCGATACGAGGATGGGTGAACACGAATGCTAAGGATGCGTATGTAAGTAACTTTCTAAGGTTTGTATCTATGTATATTATTCAATTATATTATGTATTAATTGTCTTGTTTCTAAACTGCAGAATGCCTTGCAGCAAAAAGTCCAGACACAATCCCAATCTCAGTCTCAATCTGAATCTGAAGCAGGAAGTGCTAATGTCAATGAGACACAAGTTGTCTCAAAGGTACTTGGTCAACGTTGTGGCCACAACCGAGGTATTGGACGAAAGTTGAAGGGCACTAGTACATTTGCCTCATGTGCCACCAGATCTTCTTCACAATCAGAGGCATCACTGTTTCCGTCCACCATAGTTGGCCCTCCGACGATACCACCTGAGGCTTTCCAGTCCATGATTCAACACTTCAGTCAAGCCTTTATGACCCAGAACAACAACTTCCAGCAAATGCAACAATATTTGCAAACAACAAATCCAAGCATCAACCTCCATAATTTCAGCCTGTCAACTTGGACATGAACATGATACAGTCCTTGATGGCAAGCTTTCAACCACAACAGCCACAACCACCACAACAGCAACCACCATAACCAACACAACAGCCCGACGATAATGACTTTGGAATTGATTTTGATGACATTTAGATTTATTAAGTTACTATTTTTAAATTATTAATATTTTGTGTTTTTTTTTACTTTGGAGACAATACTACTTGTGTTTTGTTATCTTACATTTTGGAGATTATGAATATTGTTAAATTGGTTTTATTATTTAATTAATAAATTGGTTTTATTTATTTAATTAATTAATATTTAATAATTTATTAAATAAATTTTAATCAATATAATTAATTAAATATATATTTTTTAAAAATTGTATACCTACAGCGACGACATGTCGTCGCAGTATATGGAGCGGTCGACAGACCTACAGCGACCACATGTCGTCGCTGTAGAAGTTTTTTGAAATTCAAATTTTCAAATCTTTGCACCACCAACAACGACGACATGTCGTCGCAATATCCCAGTCCAACCGGAAAAAAAAAAAAGATTTCCTACTGCGACCGACATGTCGTCGCTGTAGTAAAACCCTACTGTGACGACAGAGTTTTGTCGTCACCGTAGATTGCTACACATATGGACCTACAGCGACGCCATTGTTGCGACGACATATCGTCACTGTCTACCTACAGTAACGACTTCTTGATCTACAGCGACGACCTTTTCTTGTAGTGTGCCCTATCTCTTGCTCGGTTCCCACTAGGAACTTGCTGGGATACACCCTATGCTGGAGAGGGGTGTCTTATCGAAGAAGGAGGATGCCTAATGGGCAAAGGTGGTACCCTCCCATTATTCGGCCTGATAGGCTTAAGGCTAGTCCGGGCAGGCTCTAGGTTATCGCTCCGAGCTATCGAGGGAGCTCGGTTATACCCAGGTTCTGCAGGAACACTCCATGATGGATTATTCCTAGTAGGGTTCCGAGAAGTCCCCCAGGTCGATTTTTCCCAGTATTTTCCTTATGCCTCGGTTGAGCCTGTTGGGCCCTTTGTTCGGCCATCCTGGTAGCCATACTCCCCGAGGTCGCCCCCTGGTCCTCCGGGGTGGTGCCTGGACTTCAACAGCTCGTCTTGCCATCTCCTCGTTTAGTCATGTAGCTTCAACTAGCTGTTCACGCAACCTATGATTTTCATGCTCAACCGCTGGCATGTATCTTTTAGGATTATAGTAAAACTCCTCATTAGGTCTAGAACTCTAACCAGACCGTCCTCTAGGAGACGACGTGGCACTCTCTTCATCAGGGCTCTGGTCTACAACGAGTTGTTTACCAGGCCTTCGAGGATGGTCCTCAGTTCGTGGAGTATGCTCCTCGGGGATTTGAGGTAATGGTCGCCCAATAGTTCCAAGGATGTTCAGGGCGGCCATCGTCACTATGTAGGAGGTTTTATTCTAAACAATAGGAAGAATTGCTTAATGCTCTCAATGAAAATACCAAAATGTTGATACCATTTTTCGTTAACTTAATTATGTAGAACAATAAATATTGATTAGGAAGAAAAGAAAAGAAATAAATTTTTGCGTGGTTCAACAATTAAAATATGTCTACGTCCACGAGTCACATTTAATCTAGAACTTTGTATCAAGGCTTCAAGCGAAAGAAATTTTTCAGAGTCTTTTCTAGTACAAAATTGTGTGTGAAAAATAAATGACTAGGATCCAGGGTATTTATAAGCCTGATTGTAATAATATCTTCCCATAAATTCAGGGAAGTTACAACAGATATCCAAATTTAATTCAAAAAAAAATATTTAAATTATAATACAAATAAAATGCTTCATTTTAAATAAAGATTCCATTAAAATAGGAACTAAGTGCACGGTCAAACTTAATCAATAAGAAATAAGGATTTTCTAACAGTCTTCCGTGTTGTTGTTTAATCTTGTCTTCGAGCCTGACTTCTGTCTCGAGACACCTTTAAGACTATACTCTATTACAAGTTCACTAATCCAGTCATCAACACCTCAGTACTAGATGAGTTTGTCGAGCTCATTTCCTGGGGAAGACGATTTCCTTCGAGCTTACGACTTATGCTCGCAATCTGATGACGTGACGTTGACATTCTATGATAATTTGCACAAGTATAACGTGGAAATTCATTTATTTCGAGTCTATGCTTTTACAAGCTTACATTTCGAGGTTGTTTGCTTAATCTCGAAATTTGGGTGTAACAATGGGAATAACAAGCTAATTCATTTTGTCGAGCTCATTTCCTGGGGAAGACGATTTCCTTCTAGCTTACGACTTATGCTTGCAATCTGATGACGTGACTTTGACATTCTATGATAATTTGCACAAGTATAACGTGGAAATTCATTTATTTCGAGTCTATGCTTTTACAAGCTTACATTTCAAGGTTGTTTACTTAATCTCGAAATTTGGGTGTAACAATAGGAATAACAAGCTAATTCATTTTGTTCTTTTTTTCTTTCTATTTTGAATAATTATGTTATTTTAAATATTTTTATTTATTACTAATTTTTCTAATTAAACACATGCCAACGTGTGAATGGCACGTGGCTAACCTAGTAATAACAAAATGAAGAACAAGGTAGAAGAGCCTATACTAGTTATATAAATGGGTAAATTGATAATTAATCATCCTATGTAGATGGAGCAAAGCTGGCCTAAGCTTTAATAAAGAGTTTCCACTTACAATACTAAAACGCAATGATTCAATCAATGTAGTCTTGAAATCGCTCTCGTTCGTACATAAAATGAGATTTTTATATAAGACGTTTAAACATACAAGCTAAACTTAGGAGGATAAGAAAAAAAAAACTATATAAAATTAATATATATTAACATATATAAAATGAAAATATTTATAAATGGGTGCATCATCCAAAACTTTAGGTATAAATAATTGCCACAAAGGAGAGAGTTAACTAGATACGTTGACTATAAAATGGTGCCAAATGTTTAAAATATTAACTAAAAATTAACAATATATTATATTAGAGTATTGTTATTTAACATTTTAAGGTGACTAACACTACATAAAGTGACACTTCATGATTGGTTAGCAATAACTCATAATACTTATTAAATTTAAATAAGTACGACTCAATATTAAATTGCATCAATAAACATATACTACATGTGATGTTGCCTCCTAACCATTCTCATTAAATTAGGATTTTAGGATTAGCGTGTAACCAACTTGGTCCGCAACCTAGGATCAAGTCAACCCTAAGGTTTATGATTAATTAAATTTTATGTTTAAATTAAGAAATTGAAAATGAAGGAAATGGCGCCACGTAACCCAGAAGGGCACGTGGATTTAAGGGAATAGCGTAAGCTTAGCCTTTGATTAATCGAATCGAATATCTCTCATTCCTTTGTACTTTTAATTATTCTTTTGCTGATCCCCACGAGTGATCCAGTAGTAACGTGTACACTGTATCAGTCCATGCATGCCGACTTTTTTTCATTATTTTATTATTATAACTCTTTACTCCAAATTACAAAACTGTCCTTTTCTTTTTATTGTTTTCGAAACAGCCAAAGCTGATAAATTTACGGGTCCAAAACAAAACAAATTGTTATATGTCAAAGGCAATTTTGGTAAGTGGAGATTTGTGTGATATTACAAAATCATGCTCTACTAATAAATTGTAAATATTTAAGGAAATTCTACTATTTTAGTTACTCTTGTTTATATTATAATTAATTATTTATTGCTTACTTAATACCATTTTAATATCTTATATATTGTAAATTAGTTTAAAATTGTATTATTTTTTCACTAATTTGATTTTTTTTTAATGGAAAAAAGTTAACAAATATATTTAATTTTTTTAAAATTAAAATATATTTATAAATTTTTATTAATAAAAAACATTTACTAAAATTACTGGAAATGTATAATTTTGAACTACCAAAATATTAAAATGGTATTAATAATTCAAGAAAAACAATAAAATATGAAAATGATATATTGCCAATATTTATACCACATCTTCTTTCCAATTATTTTGAACGATCAAATATTGCGAACTGTCATTATATCATCTCTATAATACAAGATGACATGACTTTATAAAAAATATTTCAAAAAATGAATATAAATAAAATTACTTTGACTAATATATTTGTTAATATTTCGGGTATATTTTCTCCCAATTATCTCTCATAATATTTATAAGTTACTTAAAAAGTCATATATTTTGTTGGAGAGATCCTTTATTAAGATGTTTAACGTGGGCACTTTGGATATATTTATACACTTCAACATCAAAGTTGTTCCTTTCTACATGGGTTCTCTAAATAATAAATTTTACTTATTCAATTAACCAAAGGCAAATTGTCAAAGATTTTAGTATTTACTTTGTCTCTATTAGTTACCATATGGTACTTCTGTTATGGAACATATTCATGTGAAATTAATGTATGTCTATTTGGAGGAAAAAAAGAACAAAACAACTTCAAGATTAGGTATATATGCTTGTATGTATCTATCTTTGTATGATCGAATAAAAGCTATTAATATCTCCAACCAATCTCTTGTATTGTTTTTTTCTTTTTTCTTTTTTTGACATCAATCTCCAACCATACATATAAAATCTCTAGTACATAATAATACACAAGGGTGACATTGGTCATTTCATGTACTACAAAACAGAGAACATTAATGACAACTAAGAAGGCTTTGACTTATCAACTAGTTCAATTGATCTCACTTCTCACCCAATCAACAATCGCCACGATCACCATTGGAGCCACGCTTGATCCGCCTCCTAAACAGCTCTTCGTAACATGAAAAACTCTTCTATTCACATACATATTTACCCTTTTCCTTGGTCCCAACGACTCCCCAACCGACCATTAATTCTCTTATCAAATATCACTCGTCTCAGCCCATTGGTCAACAAATACAAATACAAGTACAAATCTCTTCTCCAATCTTCACAGTGCTCCTCAAATTCCACTCACTTTTCTTCTCAAATTCTCTCTCTTTTCCCTCACAGACATTTTCTCGAACACTTTGTCAACAGTAATCAATGTTCACCATTGCCGATATCGAAAACCAGATGTTTCAGTTCCCTTCTAATAAGACACTGACTGAAATCGAGAAAAGATGGAAACCCAGTATCGAAATCGCTCCCAACTGCCCTCGCTGTGCTTCTTCCAACACCAAATTCTGCTACTACAACAACTACAGTCTCTCTCAGCCTCGATACTTCTGTAAAGGCTGCCGACGTTACTGGACCAAAGGTGGGTCCTTAAGAAACGTCCCCGTTGGCGGTGGTTACCGGAAAAATCATCGGTCTAGGTCCTGTAAGGTTCCGGGAAGGGGTCGTTCTTCGCTGAGTACTTATTCTCCAGACTCAACCGAGCTCTCTGAGAGCTCTAATGGCGACTCGGGTTCGGGCTCTCAATCCGGTTCGGACATCGACTTGGCAGCCGTGTTCGCCAACTTCTTGAACCAAAATCCGAACCAACCGGAGCCGAGTTCAAATAGAGCAATCGTTTCAGGCATTTCATCAAACATCTGCAATGCACTAAAAGACGGATCAGTCATCGAATCCCAGAGTCAACACTGCCTTGTTCTTGAAGAAACCGAACTAGCCCAAGAGTTATTAGCTCCTTCCCAAGAAGAGAAAATGGCAGAAGTAAATCTGGGGAGTGAAATGAATGATTTCGGGTTTCAAAATTTGCTAGGAAACGATGACGATGATCAAGTCGGACAAGACTTGTTTTGGTCCGATTCTACAGCCACAGCGGCGGCGGCGGCGGTGGAGATCACGCCAAGCTTTACGTGGCAGCAGGCAACGGTGGCGCATAATTTTCAAGAACTGGAAAGCTTTCCATCAACAAATCTAGTAAATGATATATGGAACTCTTTTGATTTTTCTGGGCTTGAGATTTTCTCAAGATCTTAGTATTATGGCATCCACCATCTCTGCTATATATATTTTACATTTTTGTAATTTTACATAATCAATTAGTTTCCATGACATAAAGAAAGAAACAAAAGAAAATGTCATCATGGTATATAATTTACAATGATATAATTATACAATAATATCATTTTTCATCATACTAAATTTAATAATGGCTTCGATTCATAAGTAATTGTCAAATGTTTTATTATATGCAAATCTATGATTTCTTCCTCTGAATTTTCATGTGAGTGAGTGTTACGACATCGTTATAAGTGTGGAGTGACGGAGTGATAACCTATTTTTTTCATAAAATGGCATACGCAAATTTAACTCAAATACTTAAACTTAATGCAACTAGGTTTTATATTAGAAAAATTAGTGTTGCCATATGTCGTCATATCACATGAAGTAATGCACACGGAACTGAAAATTAGCAGGGAGTGCTCTTCCATCCCCGTTCTCATCCTCATCCATATTTATCATTTTAATTCTCTCCATGCTAGCTTATTCCTTGTCGATGATAGGGCGTGGGGAATCCCCTATTAGTTGGGGCGGAGAATTTCAATGGGTAACTCATTTATTTAAAAAATTAATTTTAGATTAAAATTTTAAAATAAAAATAGTAAATTATATATAAATTAAAATATTAAAAATGTTACTAAAATACTACAATAACACATAAAGAAAGATATATGATACATGTAAAATATTACAAAAATATATAATAATTTAATCGGAGCTCTGTCGAGGTGATGAGTGCCATCCCCGTCCCGCCCCATTTAACATTCAGGGATTGAAAATTATTCTCGTACCCGCCCCGTTCCCCATTAGTGGCGAGTTCCCACGGACCTCGTCCCGATAGGGAAAATGTGCATCCCTAATTACATGCTGCGAGAAATGATGGTTGAAATAATTTAATATTGATTTTTACATATTTAAACTTAAAATAAAACATACAATAATCGATATTAAATTACATTAATCATTATATGCCACATCACATGATATTGAACACTATATGACCTATACCAAAATGAATCTACCTTGTTGTTATCCATATTTTCCAGACACTTGGCATGGCCAAATAGGTTTCGTGGGCTCTCGGGGTGAATCGAAGTTATTGAGTTTTGTAATCGGGATCTGCAAAAATCAATTGAGAAATGAATGAAAATAAAATATGAAAAAATTAGAATCAATATTTGTATTATTTTGTTAACTAAAATTGTTCGAAAAGGGAATCATAATCATTTTATGTTGTTTACACCATCAGGAAACATAAATTATATTTTTTTATTAAAGAAAATATAAAGTAGTTATTTTGTGAAATATATTTTCAAAGAAAAAAATTGTCTTTTAATTTTTTATTTGTAAAAAATAAAAGATAGAAGTCATTACCCTGAACAACATTACTTAGGTATTTGGGGAGAAACATTCTCATTCTTTTTCTTTTATCCAATCAAATTCTATCATTTTTTATTTTAGTAAATATATGAATGAGAATCAATCCCTTAGAATTAGTGGAATATCGATGAGGTCATCATTATCAGTTTCAAAACAAAGAAAACATCACTAGATATCTTTGCTCGTTTAGTTCGAACAATATATCTAAAAAGAAAAAAGGAATCCATATAAGAAAAAAATGGAAAAAAATCCATATAAGAAAAATTTGGGAAAAAATCCCATAAAAAGCTTAGGAATTTAAAATCTCACATTTTAATTAAGTGGTTTGAGATTTCATGTCTAGTGTAAAAATCTCTTAATATATAAATTATACAAAAATAAGTTAGATAAAAAAATTGTAATTTTGTCTAATCATTGATATATACTTATACTGTAATTAATATTATTTCCTTAATGACAAAAAAGAAAACACACCTCTTTTTTTTATTATTAATCAAACATACGTATATCAATTTATTTAAAATATAATAAAATAATTTGACATCAATAGTCCTTAGAGTATATTGTTTTTTTTTATTATTTGGTCCTTAGTTAAACTTTAAAAAAATTCTGTTAAGTCCTTAAACTTCAAATAATGTCCTTGCAATAATAAGTATATTTTTGCAAATAAAGCTCAAATTTTTTCGTAGGAAGGCACATGTACTCAGGGGCGGACACACATTGGAACGAGTGGGGTCAACTGACCCCAGTGAATTTTTAGAAATTACATGTACATATGTTAATATTTTTGTAATATTTTAAGTATTTTAATAATTAAATGTATTGACCTCACTAAAATATTTACATTTTCTTTTTTCTTTTTTAAGATTTTATAGTTCTGTTTGTTTATTTCAAACTTTACCTCATGTACTTTGTTTTTAATTCATGAGAATATTATTCATATGTATTTTTGTTAATGGATGTTTTTTTTTTTTGAATTTCTTTTTTTGATCCCATTAAAAATATATTCTAAGTCCGCCCCTGCATGTACTATACTATTTATTCCTTACAATTTGTGGATTAATTTGAAGAATTGAATTGCTAAAATTATAACTTAAAAAAATATATCTCATTTCAAAACATAAATATTAATAATATATTTATACGAAGTTGAACCAACAAGATTTAGAAGGATCATCACGCAGCACATGAATAGTAAAATTTTGGCTAAAGATTTCCTCAAAAGAGGAATTTTAATTTTATATGGAAACCAATTGTAGCTCCATGAGGTCATATCCATCACATGGCAATGTCGATGAGATATTCCTCTATAGAGAATAATGGAAGATGAGTAGGGCTAGGGCTAGGGAACATGTGGGTCCCCATATATATATATATATAAATATCCAAGGTTTCTAATATCACCTATATATCCTTTTCAACTTGTTTTGCCAAAATATCGAAATTAGAAGACAGCAACTTGCATGGGATGTGTTACTAAAAATAATAAAAGGTCTCTATTCTTGCTACGTATCAAGGTTTAAATGGTATCTCTATGCCAATCCAATAATTATTTATAAACATTTATATATATATATATAAATTCATTACATGCTACAATGAATAATATACACATTATAGAATAAAACATGTCAATTAATAATCTCCTTGAGATTGAACTTGATGATCTTCAATATTAGCAACACATTTTTGGTAGTCTTAGAGGAGTGTGTGGAACCTTTTCACAAACACAGGATAAGAGTACCATCACCAATACTTTGGGGGAATACCACTACGACACGAGGGACTAACATCACCCCCTTAATATACTAAGGTGATGAATTAGGCCCACACCTAGAACTCTAAGTTAAAATGGGCCATCTTTTTATACAAAAAAAATCCTTACATTTTAAAAAATATCATTTTATATGTAATATTTTGTAATAATATCACTTTTTCATTAGGCCCTACAAAGTTAGGACCGACCTACCAATAAATAAGGGGACAATATATATAATACACATATATTTAAATATATCAAACTGCAGGGTTAAAAACCCCCGACCTTGGGTTACAAAGATCAAGACTCTGCCATCATCCATCTAAGGGTGATGGGCTACATTTACAGTATCTTTAGGTCATGTTTAAAAATTAGAATATCATTGAATTGAATATTTAGATAAAAAAGAAAAACATTGAATGGAATTAAATCCAAGATTTTTAGGGTGCTTTTGGAAAGTCATTGTGTAATTGGAATTGAGTATAATTTAGAGTAATTACTTTATTTAACTTGTTTGTTTGACCATGTAATTATGTAATTTGAAGTAATTATGGAGTTCTAATTACACTTTTCAATTCTCATAACTCTTATGAGAATTATGTGTAATTACTAATTGCTATCAATTTTAAATAGTATTTATTACATAATGTTATTTTTCTGCGTAATTACTATATATTTTGTCAAACATAACAATAGGAATTCATAAGTAATTACTACTTGACATCCAGACAAACTTTATGTTTTAAAATATAATATAATTACTCATATATGTAATTACTATCCTAATAATTATATGGTCTAGTAACTACACAATTATTTCCAAATAATTGTATATACGTAGCATAAATGAATACTGTAATGCCCCAAAATCCCTAATGAAGTTTAATGGTTGGATTAGAAGGTCGGGAATGACATAATGGATTTATTATGCCATTAAATTATTGTATGCGTGCTTATATGAATTATATTATTAAATGATGATAATCACATGCATGTGGGTCCACATTTCATCATAAGGACATTTTGGTAATTTTTCCCATTGAGGGAATATTTGTATATTTTCATGCATGTTGGTGAATTATGAATAAGGCCACATTATAATGTGGATTTGTTCGAGCTTTTCGGTATGAGACGATCCTTTAATAAAGTGGTTTGGTCATAACTAGGCTGATTTCGATGCTCGTGGTGAGTCTCGGGGTAATTTGATGATTAGAACATTACTGGGAATTCAAGGCTAATGGAATATGATTTATTAGTATTTGAGAATAATAGGAATTGGAGGGCGTTAATTATGATTAACATGATTAGACGGGAAAGGACGACTTTACCCTTGGGGTTGTTAAGAAGTGAGATAGGCTTGGGGGTATTTTGGTCTTTTGACCTAAGGTTATATTTATCAAATGGATGGTTGTAGAAAGCTTAAGAAAAGAAGAGCCCTTTCCTACCTCTCTCACGATCATCATTCTCCTTCTCCTTCCTTTGAAATTTTGAAGCAAGTTTGGGGATTCAAACTTGGAGATTGAAGCTTGAGGTCTTAGGCTAGTGTTCAACCATTGAAGATGATTCAATTCAAGTTTAAGGTAAGGTTTTAGTTCAATTTTCTGGTTCCTTGCTCTGTTTTTGTGTTAGTTTTGAGATTGGAGTTTTCATCATACGAATGGGAATTTGATGAAGTTTTGAATGGTTTAAGGCTTAGGTTTTGTTGGATATAAGGTGGATAAGTTGTGGTAATAATTGGGAGCTTTGCTTTGTGGTATTGGAAGTGTTTAACAGGTTTTTTAAATGAGTTCGAAGAGGAAAAACAGGGGTTTTTGGCTGAGTTTCAGGTGGGGCCGCAACTCTGTTCTAGAGCATCGCGACCCAAGCTTAATGAAGATGAAGGGTGGTGCTGAAGGCCCATTGGGCCGCGGCATGGGGATGGCTGGCTGTGGCGCGTGCTGATGGCTGGAAGGTGGGCACCTCTGTTTGGGGAGGCAGACTGCGGCATGGTGGAGTAGGGCCGCGGTCCTTAGTGGTATTTTGGCCAAAATTATGTTTTCAGCGTGGGGATTCAAACCTTAGGCCTCGGGATCGTTCCTACTACCCGGTTTAGTAGGATTCAACGTCCCAGAGGCTAGGTCTTAGTCCGAAAACCTTTTATTATTCATTTTATTGATGGAATCTCATAATTTGTTATGACTAGGTGACCGCCAAGGAACTAAAAGGCTGATCGTTCTCAATGATCGTTCTTTTACTAATTCTCGCTCGAACCAGAAGTAAGAAAACTTCACCCCATATGTGACATGCATGGTTATTCATGAGGCATGTTGAGTGTTTAAATGTGGACATTGATTGCATATCAAATGCTTAGCAAATCTTGCTTACTTGTGAATGGCACTGACTTATTTGTCAGAATCGGTGATGGTGTCAGTATTAACTGTGAAGCTGTGACTTACTAGTCAAGTTCGACAGTAGTACTGAGCACTGGTCGTATGGTATTGGCTTAAGAGTCAAGAACAGTTTTAGCGTGTTTAACGCAAGTCGAAAAGATTAGATCTAATCAACATAAGCATTGAATGGCTCATCATGAGCATTAATGCCTGACCAACCTCAAGTTCGATGAAAAACAAAAGCGCTTGTCTAGTCTAATGGCTAGTTACTTAGAGCCAGGGCCAGAATGCCCAAGTGATTGCATCGTCACATGGCTAAGGGTGCGGAACCCAAATTAGTGACCGCTCGTCAACCACTTATCTGGTTTAAGCTAGTGACTCCATGGTCACTCATTTGGTCTAAGTTAGTGACTTACACATCAGTCACTCATCTGTTTAGGGCTACAAGCTCTGTATGATTATCATTATCATCATCTTATAATATATACATGCAGTAATGAGTTTTCTTGCTGAGCTTTGGCTTACAGGTGCTATGTGGTGCAGATAAAAGGAATGAAAAGCTCACCCAACCTTGAGTGGAGAGCTTAGGTGGCGGTGTGTACATATGCAGCTGCTTGACCACTACAGCCAAGGTGTTTCTCAAAGGAACTAGGGAGTTAACTCTACTTTTGCAGCTTAGGTCTGCGGGTTGTAATTTTTATACTATAATGATCATTTTGGATTGTAAATAACTTGTAAACGCTTTTATGGGTCCATATACAATTTTACGTTTTAAATAAAATATATTCTTTCCTTAAGAATAAGTTTTTCACCTTAGTCTATTAATAATACCTAGATGCACGTTTATAACCAAATAACTCGATTATCAAGTTAAACATAGTTCAAAGCTCACAGAAAGAGTCTTGGAGTAACAAAGACATTACAAATACAAAATATCATTGTATGAGTACAATAAGTCAAGTACGTACTCCTACGTATGAAAATGAAAAATCTATAATAGGATTTTATTTTTATTAAATTTTTTTTTCTTTTAAGTTGATGGTTTCTTCCGAAGAAAATCTAAAAGCTTATCAATTCCTCCGTGACCGTCAGAGTGATCATTAGACTTCTGCAGTATCGCTACAAAACCCCAAAAGTAGGAATTAATACTTTTCTAAAAAATAATAATGTGTAATATATGAGCCATATCAGTTTTGAGCTCAAATCACATATAATATTGCATTCAGTAAGTGTTTAGAAAATTCTAGAGAAAAGCTTTGGCATATGTTATGTTTTTATCTCTTAATTTTTTTTTAAAATTATATATATGTTGATGATCATGTTAATATGTATTCTATATATAGATGGTTATATACATCTTTTAATTATTAGATTAATGGTTGTGATGAGTTTGATAGTTTAACAGAAGTTAAGAAAACTCAGTATTTGGCCCTATAATAAAAATATAATGTTTTATTTTTTAAAAATGTGCTCACTATGAATACTTAATTAGTATTAAAACCTCTTTCATATATCAAAACAGATCAATTAGTTTACTAATGATTGTATCTTATGTAGATTTACCTATATTGCTTAAAAATAATGTTATAGATACTCAACCTGGCATGCAATCAATCTTATTCTTATTAATATAAATTCTAAATACAAATAATGTACATATAATATACATTTGTTTAGTTTTATTTATATAATTTATTAATTATTTATTATTAAATTTATATCATTATTGTATAAATTTTAAATAAATAAATAATTTTATATATAAAAGAATCTTTGGTAAGAAATGACACGTGTTTTGAGATGGCTAATTCCTCTAGCGAGGAACTTTTTTTCTTATTTCTGATCAATCCAACTCTGGCTATGACATTTGTTTCCAGATGTGAATTAAGCATTTTGTTGATGACATAAAGATATTAAATGAAAAATTAAACAAAAATACTATTTATAATTTTTTTTTAAATATATATAATATGATAACTTTTTTAAAAAGAAATCATTGTTTTTTTAATAAAAATTAGGATTGTATATTATATATTATTATAATGATATTTTATAATATTTAAATTTATATTGATATATGTATTAAATATAATAATAATATTTTATAATACTTGAATTTATATTAATATAATTAGTAAAAGTTAGGATAATATTATCATAATAATATTTTATAACATTTAAATTTATATTAATATAGTTATTAAATATCAAGTTTTGTATTATATATTATTATAATATATTTTATATTAATATTATAATAATGATATTTTATAATATTTGAATTTATATTAATATAATTAAAAAAATATCTATTTTTAAGTTAGTTTTAAAAGTATATTATGTTAAATTTTTAGAATATTCTGTTAAAATTAACAAAAACAAGCAGTTAAAATCAACTATTTTTGTTATCTACACATTTTTTATATAAAAGAGATATACCTAAGATATTAAATTAATTGTCAAAATATATTGCATTTATAACAAATTAAAGACAATAACACTTTTTATTAATATAGATACCACTTTTTATTTTTATTTTTAATGAATGTAGTAAAAAATATTAGAATGAGGAAGAATATTATTATATACACATGACGTACCTTCGGCTGCGAACGGGTAGAGATCAAAAAATGTGGTAACTGCCTTTAATAATTTCTACAAATTGAAAAGCCATAAAGCTATATTAATAAATAAATTATATGCTTCTTTGAAAGAAAAAGAAGAAGTTATATATACTTGGGAAACTAGACTAAATATGCTGTCTATCACTTTTAAAGGCTTTGATGCCTCTCCAAATCATAGCTTTCTTTCATGAAATCTCTTTCATTTTCAAGATTTTTTTTATATGAATATTTTGGTATAACTTATTGGGATTATGCTTTTAAATTTTCCACTAGCCTTATACATAATATGAGTTTCAATACGTGTGAAAAAATAAAATTTATGTTCATTTTATTAAAAAAAAATTGACAAAGAAAATAGAAAAATCTTTAAATATTGGAATTTTTTTTAGAATAATTAGTATTTTTACCCCCGAACTTATGATACTATCATATCGTGCCCACTAAAATATACAATCGGTTAAATACTCCTTCTGAAATATATCATTTACAAAAACTTAGTCATTTTATTAGGTTCCATTCCATTTTGTCGTTTACACGTTGATGTGAGATTGTTAATTATAATAAATTAGCATTTTTGACTCTCAAATTTTAACCATTACCAAATTGTGTACTTTTTTATTAGAAAAATTAATTAAAAATTTAAAAAATCTACTTTTTGTATTAATTATTTAAAATTAATTCAAACCTAATAAATTTAAAAAAAAAAGTCAAAAATTAAAATCAAAATAAAATTAAAATGGTAACATTAAAAAGAAAAATGTTAAATCTTTGAAAAAAAATCTTAGTATTAGTTGGAATTTATAATAACTTAATTTATAAAAATCTAAAGTTAAATGAAAATAAAACCTAAATACCAAACTAAATATACCTTTTTTGTCTAAAAAAAACTAAATATACATTCAAATACAAATCGCATTATACGTATCTTCTTTCTTTTAAAAGAAAAGAAAAGAAAAATTATAAGAAAATGAAACGATTGGAGCCATACAACTCAAAACCCAGCATGAAGAAATCGTTTCTTTTTAATTTATAACTAAAATAAATAGGTTTCTAATATGTGTCTATTGAATTAATTAAGATTTTATTTATATTTAACTTGTTTATTTCATTCATATTTGATTTTTTTAATATCTAGAGTGAATTTTAATTTGATATTTAATTTTTTATTTCATTCATATTTATTAGATCTTTGTTTTTTTTTAAATCTATAGTGAATTTTAAAATTTTATTAGAGTTTAAATGACTTTTATTTAATTTTTTAAGATTTCAATTAATATTTGAATTATTTTTATAAGAATTAATAAAAAAATATATTTTTTTAATTTTAAATAATTATTTTTAATAAAAAGGGGCACAATTTTGTAGTAATCAAAGTTCAGAGGGCAAAAATACTAATTTTCTACATACGAGATTGACGTGACAATACCACATCAAAGTTTAAACAGAAAAAATGGAATAGAAGCTAATAAAAGGACTACGTTTTTGTAAATAGAAAAGTTAAAGGAGAATTTTTAACAGATCGTATATTTTAGAGGGCACAATCTGGAAGTGTCATAAGTTCTGAGAGCAAAAAAGTTAATTATTCATTTCTTTATGCTTATTATATAATAATACCAAAATTCAAAATATATATTTTAAAAATACCATATTTCTAAAGTTATTTATAAAATTACTATTTGAGATGATAGTTGATGAAATTGTTCGATGATTAGAGAAATATAATATTTTTAAAATTTCCTGAAAAAAAAATATGATTAATAAAACGAAAAAAAGAACAAGAGATGTATGGTGAACCATACCAGTACAAACTCGCCAGGTTTTAGTGGCAATTCTTCCAAACCAGTTATTTTCCTACATATACAAGATGATATAGTCTTGTCAATCATATAAGTATATATATATATATACATACATAAATATATAAATGAAACAATATTAGTTACATATAAACCTGTTTAATCATTACGTTTTTCTTTTCCTTTTGGATTTCAACCACGAAATAAAGAAACCAAAATTTGTTTGAGAGATCAATATGAAATAGGTTCTCATGAATCAAATGCAATTATTTTAAAGAAACTCAATTTGTAGATTTCAACACAGCATGACAAAAGATAGACAGTTTGACATGTCAAATTTGCAAAAAAGACATATTTTACGAAATAATTCATAAGTAGCCTACCCAATAACACTCCACCACATCACTCTTCATGATACCTAGGCTACTTTGCTAGCAAATACTAATAAACATGTTAATATATATATATATATATATTTACAAAAATAGATTATAAGAACTAATGTATTTCTATGTAATTTAATTTGTTTTCACAACAAAATCCCTGCGCAGTTTAGGAAATTATAATTCACACTTTTGATTTTGATTTTTATTCAATTCAAGTAATTAGTAATTATTATTAATATTAATATAATAAATTTATATTTATATGTATACCTAATGAGAAGCTTTCCTTCAACCTCTACACATTCAAATAATCTGCAGCTACTTGTGAAGGGTACCTCTTTCTCTTTCCACTCTGCAAGTAAGAAAAGACTTTTAATTAAGTATGAATTAAAAAAAATTGTTAATTAGTGGCAACAAAATTCCTTACTCTAAAATTTACTATAAAAGCCAATAATTATTTATGTAGCTAGTACAAATAATAATTTGTAAGAGAACATGAATAGTGATATAGATTACAAGTACTAGTTCGTAAACTACTACTATTAAAAGGAAGGTATAATTCTACTATCTTGGGTGATTTTCTATTTTTGGTATTTAAAAAAATTATGACTAAATTATTTTTTTATGACAATATATATATTATAGTTATAATATGTATTTTACTAATTTTTTAAAAATTTCGAATAATTTACCGTGTCCAAATCAGAGTTCAAATAATTTATTTTTCATATGTACAAAAATTAGTCATACGTGCAATTGACTATTTTAATTCTGATTTATACATTGTAAATAATTTAAAATTTTTCAAAAATTAGTAAAATGTCTATTATAATTATAATACACACAATCATAAAAAAGAGTTAGATTATAATTTTTCAAAAAGCTAGAAATAGAAAATACTCCAACAGTAAAACTATTTTCTACACCTCTACCAAAGAATTATAAGTAAGTATTAATAATGGTAATACTAATAAGAAATCTCAGTTCAATAATAATAATAATAATAAAAGGTTGAAGAAGATACCTATATGACAAAATACGCTTGCAGTCGATCCTTCGCCTTCTGCCACTTTGTCAATCACAATAATACCGTTTGGCCCCATTGCATCTATCACACTATCGAAAAACCTCTTCACACCCTACATTACATCATACTTCAATTAATTACCTATTCATATATTTTTTAATAACTACATAAAAATTCATATTTTACAAGTAGGCACATATTAAATCCAGTCGATAGGAAAAACAATTCTAACAAGGCACTAATTCGGGAAGTAATTGTTATTTATTTATTTTTACTTGAAAAATTAGCTAGAAATACAAATAGTACCTCTCTTCCCTCGAAGGGAACATAGAAAAGAAGATCTTCGTAGTGGCAATTATTTGTGAGAAGTTCGTCTAACTTGTTCAAATCTCTCTTGTTGAGATGTTTGTGGAATTCTTCAACCACACCAATAGGGGAAGGCGGCATGTAAGGCGCGATGCCACATGAACCGTCATCGATGCCCTGAATACTCCATCCACCATTGTTTCTCGCCAATTCTTTCCTTTTTTTCGATGACAACAATGGAAGAAAAGTAGGCTTAGTACTCCATGATTGAGAACTAGTAGTGGGGAATTTGCTTCTGATGAAGCTCTCATTGCTTGTGTTTAGAGGATTAGAATTACTAGCTCCTATGGAATATTTTGGTAGATATAAGGTCATATCCATATCTATAATTTCTATATAGGCTATAGCTTACTATTACTATATAGTGGTTGAATTTGAGAGAGAGGAAGTGAAAGTTTGGTTTGGATTAGTTTGCTATCTAATTAAATTGCATTTTTTATTATTGAGTTTATGTCTCAAAGAAAAATTAAGATGATTGTTGAAGAGGCAAAGAATAGATCTTCCTTTACTATATTCCATGTTTGTTCTTGAAAGGCAGATCTTTCTTTACTATATTCTACGATTGCTAGCACGTAAAGCAAGGAATAATACAGATACATTTTGCTTTAGAATAAAATTTTGGCTATATATGTACTCTAAGATTATATATGCATGAATCCTATGTTGTAGCATTGCATTACACAAATTTTATTATGGCACCAGAAGAACGATACAATTTATATTATTTTGTATTAATGAGTACTGTATACAATTTATATATTAATTGGAAATAGACCGGTTAAGTTCGATGATATTTGGTTGGGAGTAATGGAATGGAAATAAATCAATTTTCATATAATTCCTTTGTTTGGTTACAATGGAATGACTTTATCAATATTTTTGTAGAATGGCTATTTCATTTGAAAATAAGATAAAAGATCATTCTAATACATGATTATTATTACGGAAACGTAAAAGAGACAAAAGAAAGAAAAATAGTCTTATTGAATTGATTAAAAAATATACAGAGTAGTGAGCATATTTATACAAGCGGAAGAGAGTAGAACAACCTAGCTATACATAACAAACTATTAACCAACTCAGCCTATATTCAGGGAAATAGTTTTAACAGTTAAGTATAATATTTAGACTCTATTACCCCTCCTTCAAGATGGACTGTATATATCATATACAGACATTTTGGCAATATGAGAAGTGAGGATTGTAGATGGCAGAGGCTTGGTGAAGGCATCTGCAAGTTGTAACGCACTGTTGACAGGAATAAGGCGGATTTTGGAGTTTTTGATTTTGTCCCTTATGAAATGGCAGTCAAGTTCAATGTGTTTGGTACGTTCGTGAAAGGTAGGATTGTTGGCGATGTTGATTGCTGAATGGTTGTCACAATAAATAAATGCTGGATTGTCTTGTGGTATGTGAAGGCCGTGAAGGAGATATTGCAGCCATGTGATTTCACTACTGGTTGCAGCCAATGCACGATACTCAGCTTCAGCTGAACTCTTAGAGATGACGGGTTGTTTCTTTGTTCGCCAAGAAACAAGGCAGCCACCGAGGAAGGCGCAAAAACCAGTGGTGGAGCGCCGGGTAGTGGGGCAAGAAGCCCAATCTGAATCAGAAAAACCTCGAAGATGTAACGAGGATTTGGCTGAGTATAAGAGTCCTTGGCCTAGACTTCCCTTTAAGTACCGCAGTAAATGGTGGACTGCTTGGAGATGTGGAATGCGAGGAGATGCCATAAATTGGCTGAGATTGTTGACAGCGTAAGTGATATCAGGTCTAGACAGTGTAAGGTAGAGAAGCTTGCCAATAATTTGTCTATATGAAGAAGGATCTTCGAGAGGATCCCCTTGTTGATCATCAAGCTTGATGCGGGGATCCATTGGCATTTTGGCGGGTTTACTGCCAGTGTACCCTGTGTCGGTGAGCAATTGGAGTGTGTATTTCCGTTGAGATAAAAAGAGTCCTTCCTGTCCCCGAGCAATTTCAAAGCCAAGGAAATATTTGAGAGGACCTAAGGCTTTGAGGGTGAACTTGCTGTTGAGAGAAGCTTGAAGTTGATGTAGGAGTGAAATATTGGGACCAGTGATGATGATGTCATCCACGTACACAAGTATGGCAATGAAAGAGTTGTTGCTGCCTTTGGTGAAGAGAGTATAGTCAGCCAGTGATTGGGTGAAACCTTCCTGAAGTAGTGCATCAGAAAGCTTCCGATACCATTGTCTAGATGACTGTTTAAGACCGTAAATAGACTTGTGAAGTCTGCAAACCAGATTTTTATCTGCACAGGTAGAAGTGGGTAAAGTTAGTCCTTTAGGTAAAGTCATGTAGACTTCCTCATGGAGATCTCTATTGAGGAAGGCATTATTAATATCAAGTTGGAGAGTATGCCATTGTTTAACGGTGGAAATGGCAAGTAAAAGTTTGAAAGTGACCATCTTGGCCACGGGAGAAAAAGTATCAAAAAAATCCAATCCTTCTTGTTGGGTGTATCCTTGAGCAACGAGACGAGCTTTGTGTCTCTCAACTAAACCATCACTGTTGTATTTTATCTTATATACCCAGCGGTAGCCTATGGCTCTTTTATTTGGAGGAAGGGGCACAACCGTCCATGTGTTGTTCTTGAGTAGAGCCAATAATTCTGTTTGCATTGCTTGATTCCAAACATCGTATTGAGCAGCCTGTTTGTATGTTGTGGGTTCAAGCTGAGCTGTCACTGCAAGAATAAAAGATCTATAAGAAGTAGAGAGATTAGTATATGATAAAAATTTATGTATAGAATGAGGAGTAGAGGATTGGTCTTGGATGGTTGAGTGACACTCATAGTCACGAAGATAGCTAGGCGGTTTAGATGGTCTGCTGGTGCGTCTGAGAACAACTGGCGGATCGTGTTGTTGTTGTGGGGAAGTTGTATGTTGGTTTTCCTGTTCAAGATCAGGTGGAGGGACAATGATGTTGTCATTGTGAAGAGGAGTGTTATCCTGTAATGAAGTGTTAGTACCAGAAGTACAAGGAACAAATAAAGGAAAATCACCTACTGGTGTATGAGAAACATGAGAAGAGGGTTAACGATGTTAGAAAAAGGATCAATATTACGATCATTAGTATGCAGTTTATGAAAAGGGTATATCTGCTCATGAAACACAACATGCCTGGATATAAAAATGTGTTGTGTGTTTAGATCAGATAATTTATATCCTTTTATTCCTTGAGGGTACCCTATGAAGACACAAGTACGAGCTCTTGGAGCAAATTTAGTTCTATGTGCCGTGAGTGTTGATGAGAAAACAAGACATCCAAAATTTATCAAGTGGTCATAAGTAGGTATTTTATCAAACAAAAGCTCATAAGGTGTTTTATTTTCCAAATTAGGAGTAGGGTTACAGTTTATAAGATAAACCGCTGTCATAATGCAATCTGTCCAAAATTTTATTGGCAAATTACATTGAAAATAAAGAGCTCTAGCAACATTTAGGAGATGTTGGTGTTTCCTTTCAGCTGTACCATTTTGTTCAGGAGTTTCAACACAAGTAAATTCATGTAGGATGCCAAAATCAGCAAATAAATCTTTAAAAATTAATTCAGGAGCATTATCAGATCTGAAACACTTAAAAACACAATTGAATTGAGTTTTAACATAAGACATGAATTGAGGTATAATATGTTGAGCATCAGATTTATGTTTCAGCAAATATATCCAAGTAAATCTAGAAGCATCGTCAACTAAGGTGAGAAAGTATCTATGATTAGAGTGAGAAGGAATATGGTAAGGTCCCCAAATGTCACAATGGATCAAATCAAATTTTTGTTGAGCAAAGTTGTTGTTATTTGAAAAGGGTCATTTTCGCTGTTTTGCTAAAGGACAGATGTAGCAAGGAGAATTCTTATGTAAATCATGCATATTACAATGGAAATTATTACTAAGTAAAGCTAGGCGTTTGTGAGATGGGTGTCCAAGCCGTGAGTGCCATATATCAGCAGAAACAGTGAGAGTATAGGCAGGGACAGGTGAGAGATCCAACTTGTAGAGGCCATTGTTGTTATTACCCTTGCCAATCACTTTCTTTGTGTGTGATTCCTGGATATGAAAACTGTCAGTATAGAATTTAACCTTAATGGACTCATTGGTAGTAAGACAGCTTATAGAGAGTATATTGAACTTGAAATGAGGCACATAAAGAACATTGTTTAGAATGAGTTGTTTGGTTAAAGCAACAATACCACTGTGATGAACTAGAAATGATTCATTATTAGGCAAAATCAATCTTGTAGCTGATACAGGACAAACAAACTGAAATAGCTTGATATTATTGCATATATGCCTTGTTGCTCCTGAATCGATAATCCAAGATGTATCTAGAGGAGCAACGGTTTGAGTAGTTAAAATCATACCTGTATTTACTTGTGGATGGACTAGTATCTGAGATAGACATGGGTGGTTGTTGAGTAGCAAGCAAGTTGAGAAGTTGCTGGTATTGTAGTGCATTTAGTTGAGGTAGGAGAGTATGATTTTCGCCAGTCATAGTGTTGGTGTCGCTGCTAATGTGGACCTGATTTGCAGCCGCTTCAGTGGATTGATTTTGTTTGTTGTAGCCTGGAGGGTATCCATGTATCTTGTAGCATCTTTCCACAGTGTGTCCATGAATGTTACAATGAGTGCAGAACGGTTTCCCCTTCTTTTGTGGATGATATTTTGGCCCTTGATATACTGATCTAGTGGAGGTAGGCTTGTTTCCTTGGAAGGCAAATTCCATGGTAGCATTCGGATTTGTATCAGTATCAAGAGTCCCTTTTTGATTTTCCTCTTGAGTAACTAAATGAAAGACACGATTCACTTCAGGCAATGGATCCATTAACAGAATACTGCCACGAACTTGAGAGAACTTATCGGAAAGCCCCATTAAAAAGGACATAATGTATTCCATGTGATGGTGTTCTTGTAGCTTCTTGACACCACCATAAGTACAACCATTACATGTGCAAGAAGGGCGGTAATTGGAGAGCTCTTCCCAAACAGTTTTCAGCCTTGTAAAATACATACCCACGGTCTGAGCATCTTGTTTCAGAATCATCAAACTTTTTCTTAGATTGAATATGTGTGGCCCATTTCTCTGATGGAATCTAACTTTCAGACCAGTCCAAATAGTAGCAGCTGATTCATCATAAAGAATGCTGGAAGAGATTTCTTTAGATACAGAATTCAAAATCCAGGAGATAACAATGTTATTGTTTCTAATCCAGGCATTGTGAAGTATGTAGTCAGATGGTGGAGGTTTGGGAATAGTGCCATCAAGAAACCCTAATTTATTCTTGACAGATATTGATAATTGCATAGCTCGACTCCAAGACACATAGTTATCTTGACCAGTCAAGAGCTGAGACACAAGAATATTACCTGGATTATCTCCATGATGAAGGTAATAAGGATTCATGGGATCTTCCAGAAAGCTTTTTGGATTGGTCATTTGTGTACTTTGATTCCCATGGATGATGGGGTTTGGCGGAGCTTCAGCAGATTGTGGAGTTGATTCTCCAGTTCCTTCCGGCATGGGTGTTTGATCATCAGTGGACATGATGAACAGAAAAAAAAGAGTCAAGAACAGGACCAAATGCTGGAAAACAAGAACGGAACGGAATGAAAGTCAAGAATGGAAGGTAAGAACGGAAAAACGGAACACAGGAACAGAGTGTTCGAGGAGAAGAGGAGGAAGCATGACAAAACGAAGAGAATGAGGAAGAAATGTTTAGGATCGATCAGGGAAAGCACCTCTTTCCCGGGCTGATACCATATTACGGAAACGTAAAAGAGACAAAAGAAAGAAAAATGGTTTTATTGAATTGATTAAAAAATATACAGAGTAGTGAGCATATTTATACAAGCGGAAGAGAGTAGAACAACCCAGCTATACATAACAAACTATTAACCAACTCAGCTTATATTATGGGAAATAGTTTTAAGAGTTAAGTATAATATTTAGACTCTATTAATTATTCTTATTAATTTTTTTTTCCATTTCTATTCTTTTTTCCAATCTAATTCTCATTCTACCAAACATCACATTAGTATTTAACGAATGTCACTAATTACTTTTCTAACAAATAAATCTATATGCTGCCAGCCTGCCACCATTCAATGTTAGTAACCATATGTAGTGATCAATAAATTATCAATAGTACCATATTAGTTACTAATTAATATTTTTTGTAACAATTAATATAAATTATCAACAATTTAGTGACTGTGAGTAATCAATCGTTCTAAAAAATTAGCAAAGCAATAACAAATAGTTATTAATTTGATACGCATGTAATAACTATTTATAATACACTAAATATTTTGATAACATCTGCAAAAAATAGCGAGTTTTCAAAATGTTGTTTGTTTGATTTTAGGTCATTGTAAATTTTAAATTTCGACCGACATTATAGTTTTAGAAAAATACAATTTTGTCAAAATAATACACAGTAAAATAAGTAATGTCCAATTTAATAATTAATTAAGCATAATTATATTTAGAGATTTCTTTTCCAAATATACCCATACTAAGAAAAATAATAATAAGTTTTTGTGGTTGATTTTTTTTCTTTCCAAATTTAGGACATCACCTATTTTTTTTTTCTTTTCAATTTTCAACTTATTTTTTTTAAATAGTTGATATTTTAACTTTCTCAGTAAAACACAGTTCATGTTCCACAGAAATTGTCGACGTGTCAAGTTTCCCAAAAAAACCCTCATTTTTTATCACTTTATTAGAAGTAATATTTTTTCTCAAGATTTTAACAAAAAACCCCCAAAAATTTCTATGAATTTTATATTTTCTTTAAAAGTGCCACATATATTTTAGTTTTTTTACAAATAACTCCACAAAGTTCATATTGTAATAAAAAATCATTATAAAATTTATAAATAATTCCACAACAATTTTTTTTAACAAATTCATTAATTCTCCTACCATCATTAGAAACCATTGATGTTTCATTTTTCCAAAGAAAGAGTTGATGTTCCACGAAAAAACAATTTATGGTTTACCAATTTTTCCATGGAAAACCCTATAACCGAAGGGAAAAAAAATTGATGTCGTATTTTTTATTTTATTTTCTTCAAAAAGTAATATAAAGTGTAATATTCTCTTATATTTACTATTGATTTAATTATTTTTTTATCCAATTTTAAATGTGAACTTCTAAAACTACCCCTGTCTTGTTCGCTTTCTCCATCACTCTTTATTTCTCTCTTCCATCACTTTCGATAACTCTTTCAACTTCCATTAAACTCTCTTCCTCAACTCTTCCTCTACGCCGCCATTGGAACATTCTCCTTCGCGATCTCTTTCTTGTGCATTCTCTTACTATCTTCCGCATGTTCTCCATTTCCCAACCTCTAAAGAAGTTTCTCCCCCTACACTGGTACTGACGAAGCTCCAAAGAACAAAGAATTTTTGTTGCGAGCAAACTTACAAATACTAACTATAATTGTTGTGTGCTTTGTAAAAATGGTTACATTCTAATCTTAGTTATTTGATGTTAGTTTTTGTATAATTTCTCATATTGCACAATTGTTTTGGTCACAGGCTGGCTCAATACCTTCTGAGGCCTTAAGCATAAAGAAAACGAGACCTTATTTTTGAAGAAATTGTTTTTTTGGTCCTTATTTGTAAAAAAAAAAAAAATCTATTCTCTCCTCATTTCATATTAAAGGATACTTTTGGAGGCCTTTTTTTTAATAGATAACTTTTTGGGCCTTTTTTCTCATGAAAAATTGAAGAAAAAAATTGAGGCCTTAGGCTAAAGCCTAGTTATCCTTATGGTTGAGCCAGCTGTGGTCATTGGTAGTGATCTACAAATAGAATCAGTAAGCATTTTAAGTAATAAGTAACTAGCTTTTCAATTTTAGAGTTGTAACAAGTTAATAGTCATTCTGGTTTTTTGTTCTAAACCATAAACTATATATAAAAACTCCAATAAATTTATTTCTAAGATAATAGCATAATACTAACTAATTAAACTAATCACTGGACGATAATTGCACACTAAACCAATAACATATTGGAAATTAGTTACTAATATCTTTATTAAAATTATAGTAATTGGTTGCTAAATCAGTAACCTCACAACAAATAGTAACTCCCGTAATTACTCAAATTCAAGAATTGAAGACATTAGTAACTAATTACCAAACTAGCAATAAACAAGTAGATTCAGTAATTAGAAGCCACTTAGTAACTGAAAAGATAGTAACTCGTTGCTAATATTGCTACAATAGAACTAAAAGTGTGCATTATAACAAAACAGCAATAGGTTCAACAACTAGAAAATGCTTAGTAACTGAAAAAATAGTAAGTAATTAATAATATTGCTAAAAAAGAACCAAAGATGGTCAATAGAGCCAAAAACCCATAACCAGTGACAGACCATGTTTATTTTATTTTTAAATAATAATAATAATAATTTTTTTTTTATATAATTTAGTCCGTTTTTGTACATTTTTGCATCTATACTCTCATTTTTATATAAATTTGATTCCATCTACACCCCCTTTTATGGAAATTTTACATTTATGCCCCCCTAAATATCTTTTTTAATTTTTGGCCCCGGTAAACAAAATTTTTAGATCTACCATTGCTCATAACCACTGTAAAAAGTGAAATCATTAGTAGAAATGTATAGTTTGTAGTAAAATAGTGACTAAAGAGCACTCCTAATAGGTGTTCTACTCCATTTTTTAAAATACCTCATCAAAACATAGATTTTTATATTTTACCTCTAAATTTTACATTATACCATACATCAGCTTCTCTATGTATTTCTCTACATCATTTAAATATTATATTTTTAAATCTATTTTATTACTTAAAGTCAAATAAAATAATTGAAAAATAAAAAAATAATAATAAATATATACTAAATGGAGAGAGAAAGCTTATAAAGAAAAATAATAATATTAAAATATTATATAAAAGATATGTAAATGTTATGTAAATGTAGATATAAATTAATTGAAGTTTGTGCATAGCTATTATAAATATATGTATAAAAGAGCTGATGAAAGATGCTTTTATGAGTTTTAACTAAATATTATAGAGAAAGTGTATTACAAAATATATCACAAAAACATACATTTTTATAATTTATCTCAAACTTTTACATTATACTATACACCTGCTTCTCTATTTTTTCTCTACATCATTTATATATATATTATATTTTTTAAAATATTTTATTCATTTTAAGAAATAAAATAATTAAATATAATAGTATCATACTCATATATATACAAAAATTTATAAAAAAAATAATAAAATATTTATAGCTTGATGAATAGTGTTTCACTATATATAGAGAAATACTATTCATTTATGTAAAAAAATATAACTTTACATCATCCATTGGAAGACTACTTAACAATTTCTTTTTTTATATTATAAAGAATAACACATTTCAGCTCATCCATTGAAGATGCTCTAACTATTACAATCAATGACCAATAAATACTTAATAAAGAATAACTATAGCTAAAAAATTTATACAAGTCTTGCTAAGGCACCCTAGGATTCCCAATACTGCCAAACATGACATATTACTTTTACCCCGATTTAAAATTAGATCTTATATATTTTTAATTTAATTAAAATATGTGTAACCCGATATATCCTTATATTAATAGTCATGTGTCACTTAGGCTATTGATACTCTATAGTGCTCTTTAGCATTATTTCTCTTTTTATATATAGTTCTTTTCGTAAATATAACTTTTATACAAAATCTTGGCAAAAATATGATGAAAAACTTTTCCCACATTTTATGGGAAAATTTTGAGTAAAAACACGAAATTCATGGGAATTAAATCACAGATAAAAAAAAACAATAAAGTTACATAACAAAAATTCATTCAAAAAACAAATGGCAAATTCGACCACCCTGAGACCTTCTCTTCTTCCTCGCCTTTTCTTCTCCTTCCTCTCTCTGAGTTTTTCTCCTGTTGGCTAATGAATCAAAGCTACTAGAATGTCGAGGGAATGAGGGGTAAAGGCCTTGATTTGGTGGTCGAGTCCGGCATCAATAAGGGCGACATGGAGAATTTGGTTTCTTCTTCTTCTTCTCTCTCTTTGATTTCATTACACATTCATTAATTATAATCTCAATCTTTTTCTCCACTTGCAAACACCTTAGTCTTTTATTTTTCTCAAATTTAGGGTGTGTGGGTTGAACTCTATGCATATATAAATACACTAGTTGAGAGCATCTTCGTTATAAGAGTTTCTTTTTTTAGAAGGAACGATGTAGAGTTTGATAACAAAAATGAAAGAGAACCTCAATAAGATCACACAGGATGTGCATGACGATGAAGATGATGACGAGTTCCAGATCTATGGTGTCAATGGAGGTGGGGCGTTGCTGGTCTTTGCTCAGGGAAATTCTCACTGTTTTGTGTATTTCAAGTTAGTTTATCGCTCACTGCTCGTGAAAGGGATCGATTACTCTACTACAAGTCTTGAGGTATGTTGTTGGCTCTTTCAGTAGTCTGGTTTGAGACATTTGTGTCATTTCCAAATCAATGAGTTTCTTGGCATGGGTTTTAAATTCCAAATTCAAACCTCATTTAAATTAAACACTTTGGATAGATTTTGAAGTTTCTTGCCTGACTCTGTCTATGGTTCTTTGATAAGTTTTGGATGTCGATTACCCATTCTCTTGGTACGAATGTAGCTTGATATAGATGTTTTATTATTTAGAAACAATTTTGTAGAGTTAATGACTTCATGGCAGTCTAACACATATTTTCAATTATTGTTGCATTACTTTTCTAATCAAAACAAACACAAGTTTAACTAACTAATTCCTCAACACTCACTCACTCTCTCTATGTGGCAAGTTTCTATTATTCGATTAACTTCTTAGTGATTTTCATATCTCATATTATTTTCAAGAATCACTATAAGGGTATGAGCCAATACTTTTGATAGCATTAGCTCTCCTTTTTCTTCATACACATTTTTAACATTTTGCATTACTCCTTATCATATGGATTGTATATCTTTTAGTAGATGTCTGGAACCATCACTTCTCCGAAAGATCCTAAAGCCTGGTCTGGTTTGAATCCATGTAAATGGCTTTACATCCATGAAGTGAACCACCTCACCATTGAAGGAGGAGGTACAATCAATGGGATGGGACATGAATGGTGGTCTCGGTCTTGCAAGCGCACCCCAGAAAAAGTATTACAATCTTGTGCCATGTCGACATGCTCCCACTATAAGTGCTGCTATATTTTTCAGACATGCAATTAGTTTTATTTTTAAATTTATTTTTCTTATCTGCCCTTTAGTTTAGATCATTATCTCACAGTAGTATCAATTATAATTCAGGCTATTACTTTCCACAAGTGAAAGAATCTGAAGGTTAAGGACCGAATGCTTGTTGATAGCCAACAAATACACATGGCATTCACTAATTGTATCCTGGTTTTGGCATCCCATCTCAAACTCGTTGCACCTGGTTCTAGCCCTAACACTGATGCAGTCCACATTAGTTCATCAAGAAGAATTGAGGTCGACCATAGCATTTTCAAGACATGTCACTTTAGGCCTTGTTCAGATGGCTTTCATTAAAACCACTCCTCTTTTTCATCTCCTTGACAATGGCTACACATTGATGAGCTATATTTCTTGAGTTTGACATTGGCTCTACAAAATTCTCATAGTTATTTAACTTGTCCAGGTGATGATTGCATTTCTATTGTTGGTACCTCACAGATTAGGACACGTGATATTTCTTGTGGCCCAGGTCATGGGATTAGGTAAGGGGCTCTACTCTTTTAATAATGCAAGATTGTGTATCATGATCACCATAACTGACTCTAACCTACATCCATAGTATTAGAAGCTTGGGAAAGTCAAAGTCAAGTTTCTTAACCAAGCTGGCACCGTTCCACTCCTGGAGCAATTTATACTTTTTCCATGTATTATTCAGGGTGGTAGTTGTTTTGCTTCAAAGATTTCATTCCAAAACGTGTTAATGGAGAATGTATCAAATCCAACAATAATAGGCCAATATTACAGTGACTCTCAGAAACCATGTCACAACCAGGTTGGGATATGTCAGTAGCAGCTTATGCCATTAGTTCCTTCTCTTAAAATAATGTGGACAAGGTACTAATAAAACCTGACATTATATCTTTAATATGTCCTTAGAGATGCAGATTTTGGCAGCGAAAGTGGAGAACATATCTTTCATACACATTAAAAGGACTTCGGCTACAGAGGAAGCGATGAAATTTACTTGCAGCGATATATAGGTTACCCTGTGAAGGGTTGTATTTAGAAGATGCACAACTTCTGTCATGCATTAGGGAAATGACCATGTCCTTTTGTTGGGAGGCTTATGGCTCAAGTTTGGGTTTAGTTGATTCACCATATTGTTTTTCTACCAGTGACGGCTCCATCAAAGAGCCAGGGTTATCAATTAGCTATTCACACGTACAGAGCAGCTAATATAGTTTGCCATAAAATTTCTTTAAATTGCTTGGAGTTTGGTGAAGAGTAAATAAGATGGTAACTGATTACCCATAATATCGGGTAACTGGTTACTTTGATGGGTAACAAGTTATCCTGATTGTAACAGGTTATTTTGCTTTAAAAAATCACACCAAAACACAAAGTATCAAACAAAAAGGTAACTAGTAACCTTGATATATCAGAAAAAAAAATATCATTTGAAGTAACTGGTTACCTGCAATTGTTTTTTTAAAATAAAACTCTGTGGTGTAATTGGTGACCTATCTTTAAAAAAGCTCACCAAAAAAATATCAAAGAATATAGATAACTGGTTACCCCAAAAATCATAAATGATTACCCGATGGAGACATCCATATTTGAAAAAAAAAATCATAGATTTTGAAAAACGAAACGTACAATCTAAAAAAAAAAATGTTTATAATAAATAAAAAAAATTAATAAACACAATTTATATTAAAAAAAACTTTCCAAAACAACTATAGTAAAATTTAAAATAAAAATAGTTATATAATATTAATATAAACAAAATCAATTAAGCTAAAAAATAATAATTAAATTACAAAAAAAAAACTTTCTACTTTAATAAACTTGATTAAGAGTAAAACTATGTTATAAGCTAACTTTTATACAAAAATATGGTAAACTAAATCTATAAAATTATAAATTCTAAAAAAAAAGCCATAAAATAAGGTTTTTTTTTTTAAAAAAAAAGCCATATTTTTTGTACTTGGTTAAAAAGGTATATAAAATGTAATTTCTACTTTTATATAGACTAGCAATCAATCTAGTAGCCCTATGTACTGTTCTTTGTTCTTTCTGATGCATCTCCAGTTTGAATTCTTGATATTTATCTTACGAGATTTTTAAGTGCCAAAGTTAGGAAGACGAAGAAAAGAGAATTTCCTTTTTAATAGATTTTATTTTATTTTCGTTAATTAATAAATAAAAACTAAGGCCATTTGGTCTTATTAAAAATATTTTAATTAAATTTGAACTCGTTAAACATTTTTAACCATATTATAAAATAGCATGGTTGACTTGTAATTTTTTAAAAAGAGTCTAAACTAGAATAAAATTTATATAACGAGGACACCAAAGTTCAACTAGAATAAGATCCTTTTAATTCATGTTGTTGAAAACTTTATGTGTTAGTATTAAATTGAATAAATTTTATTAAAGCATATATACTCTCTATAAATATATATAGTGCATACATCAAAATTACAATCCAATATATTAGGTTCAACAACATCAAAATCAAAATCAAACACTAAATTAAAACTATATACAGTAATATGTTCATGATATTATATTATAATAATCCCTGGGAAAAAAACTAAGCCTCCTGAATCTGGAGAACTTCTAGAGACTACCCTTAATCTATAAAGATAATTATAAAATAGAAATTTATAAATTAATTATGTAAAAATAATAATCCACTAAATAAAGAGAAAAACATTAAGGTGGTGCATCTAGCCAGATGGAAACCAAACAATATTAACCAACAGAAAATACAATTGCATCAAATCATATCAAATGATAATCATCCAATGATAAACATAAATTTATGTTTATGCAATGCTATATTCTGCTTCATGTTCACCTAATTAGCTTCAATTTACATCTCATTAATGATTGATATTGCTACTTCAAGCAAAGCATTTAACCTCGCTTTGGAATATTATATGGTGATTTTTTCTTTCTTCAAAAATACCTATTGGAGAAAGGTGATGATTAATTATATGTATTCCTTTAATTCAAGTTTTGTAATTTTTATCAGTCAAGTAATAGGTATAACTATTGTTTAACACTATAATTAATATCAGTAACATATAAAAGTTTAATATGTGCTCTATCTCTGTAGTAGACATATGTATCTAGTTCGTTCATATTAATTTTACTTACGCTATTATAAAAATAAAAGATACGTAGTAAATTTATTTTGTAACCGATATATACACTCTTAAATATTGGTTTCTATAAGACTAGTTGTAGTGTTATCATACATATGAGATTATGCTAGTTTTATATTAATGTTTAATTTTCTTTTTTGATGACATTTATTGACCAATGTTTATCCTCCGAAGTGTTAGCAATAATTGTAGATATTTACTACTATTGAAAGATCAAATGAGTTATATCCATTCTATTCTTTTCCTTTCCATATTTCGTTCAAATCATAATTATTTCAATATGGCTAACAAATTTTATTATGTTCTCCTCAAAATCAAATTTTAAATTCATTACATATATAATGCCTATCCATCATCATCACACGTGTGAATGTGATATAATAAAAAACATTCATATTGGAAAGAGACTGATTTTTTAGGGCTATACGATAAGGGTAGTTTACACATATATATATATATATATATATATGAGAAAAATATATATAGATTCTAAACTTATGGAAAAAAAAATTATACAAAATATGATAAGTTTTGGAAAAAAAAAGTTTAAAATATGGTAAATAAATTACCATAAACTTAATTCTCTTATTTTTTCTTCTCTCCCTCACGATTTTTCTCTCTCTCTCTTCTCATTTCTTTCTTTCTCCTCCCCCATTCAGTGTCCATCTAAGATATCTTCCGGCAATGCCACCTCTGTCGCTGCCTCCGACGACGACGACGATGACGACCTGGTTCTTTTTCTTCTTTCTTTCTTTCTTTCTTCTTCTTCTGTCTTTCTTATTCTTCTTTTTCTTTCTTCAAATCTAGTTTTATTCTTCTTCTTCTTTTTCACATCTAATTTTGAATTTCATATTTGATTTTTCTGAGTTTTTTTTTTTTTCCAAATTTGTTTAAGTAACCAGGTACTTGACTTCATATTTGATTTAATTTAAGAAATGTACTTTATGAAATAATAGACTCATGGATATAAGCTTATCTATTGCTAACCATGTAAAAATCTCTTTCATTGTCATTTTATTAACAAATTGTTGTTAGAATTTTCTTGTGCCAACAAATATAAAAATAGCCTAAATTAAGAGTTCAAACACTTGAATAGTTCTCACACGCATATTACACTCATCTGGTTAGGTTCTTTGGTAGACACATTTTCTAAACACAAAATACACACCAATATAATATATAAAGTGCATATCACACACAAACCACTGCTCTATTAAAACTTGGAATAAAAAATTATCGTTGAAACTGGCAAAATTAATATTTCAGATCATACTTAAAGTATTTAGCACTAAAAATCTCAAATTAGAGTTCTATCCAAACTTTTGAAATAACACTAGCGTGTAGCATTGATAGGATCTCACCTCTTTTTGTAATTTAGCAGTTTAGACTGAAAGGAAATAACACATGAAATTGCTAGTAGTTTTAGTGCCAAATATTTCTCTAGTTTTCTTTCTAATACGCTCTAGATTAAAGAAATTCCTTGTACAGTCGTTGGATAGTGCAGTGTTAATAGATTATTAGATGCTGTGTGCCAGAAATGAAAGCAACAGATTTTTGTTATGACAAATCAAGAGAACAGCAACTACGATTAATTTAGACCTAGGTGTAACCAGTTACAATAACGATTAATTTAGATTTTTTTGTTTAGATTTGATTTTGTTTTCACACCTGACTAAGTAACCAGGTACCATAGCAAGTGGTTCTTTTTTTTAGATTTGATTTTTTTTTTCAAACATCGCTGTAACCAGTTACGATTATAATCAGTTTAGATTTTTTGTTTGAATCTTATTTTTTTCCAAGTCTGGCTAAGTAACCGGTTACCATCGCAACTGTCTCTATTTTTTTCAGACCTAGTTGTAACCAGTTACCTTCAAGATCAATTTAGTTTATTTTTTTCATATCAGTTTTTTTTTTCTTCCAAATCTCACTAAGTAACCAGTTACAATTCAGTTGATATTTTGATAATGATACATTACCTAAAAAAATAAAAATTATTTTTATAGTTGTAACTAGTTACTACAACACCACTTAAATAATAAAACTGATTTTTATAGTTGTAACCGGTTACCACACATCACTAAAAAAAATGGATAGTGGCATACGATTATTATCACAAAAAAAAATCAAAATTATTTTGATAGTGGTAACCAGTTACTGTGGATAAAATGTTGATTGAAGATGATAAAAAATAGAAGAAAAGAAAAAGAAATGAGAATAAAAAGTATGGTGATGAATATGTCTCAGTTTTTTTCTTTCAAAGAATTATGTAACAAATATTTTATCAAATATAAATGATAAAAATTAATACAAATAGATTAAAATTATTAAAACAACCTCAAAATATAAATGATACTTGCTTGATGATGATTGACTTCTTCTCTTCTTTGGAGGAGCAGTGGTGGAAGCAATTGAGGAAGTGAGAGTAGCAGTGGATGAATTAGGCTGCTGTTGCAACATTTGGTTTTGATTTTCTTGTTCTGATTTGCCTCCAAAAAAGGTCACCGATGATTGAACAGCCGCCATCTGAATTTTCTCGAAAAATCTTTGCTTGCTAATATATCTCCAGGAAAAGAAGAAGAAGAAGAAGAAGAAGAAGAAGAAGAAGAAGAAGAAGAAGAAGAAGAAAAAGAAGACGAAGAAGATAAGATCAATCCAAATTATATTAAGACATATCCATATGAATTTGAAAACCAAGCAGCAGTAGCAACTTTCAAACAACTAAGAAAAAAAAATCAAAGCATCTGAAGAGAAAAGAGAGATGGATAGATAGATAGATAAATATAGAGAGACAATAAAAAATCCAGAAAATCAATAAAAGAGAAAAGAAGAAAAAAAATAATACTACCAATAATAATATAAGAATAATCAATACAGGCATTTTCTTTTGAATATGTCTTAGTTTTTTCTTTCAAAGAATTATGTAAAAAAATATTTTATCAAATATAAATGATAATAATTAACACAAATAGATTAAAATTCTTAAAATATATAAAAAATAGGTACTAAAAAAGTATAAAAGATAAAATATGGTATACAAATATATGAGAAAAAAACTCCCATAAAAAACTTAAAAAAAAAAACTGCTATATTTTTCAAAGTTTATAAAAAAATTTCATATTTGGTATAATTTCCTCATATGATAATTTTATAATAAAACTAATACTTATATATTAAAATAAAATTTTACTTTTGTATAGATATTCGATGCATGCATGTATAGCAGCAGAATTAATAATATGACAATATACATACAATACTTTTTGTTAGACTTGTACACATTCTGACTAGAGAATTAAGCAAGGGAAATTTTACGTTATATGCATTATAATTTAGTGAATTTGTGTAATATACCAACATAAGTTATTATCCCAAATATATGACAATTTCAATTTTTTAGACAAAAATACCCCTAACATTCAAACACCAATTTTCTTTCTCAATCCAAACTCTCTCTCTCTCTATCATATCTCATTCTCTCACTTTCTCAAACTCTCTCTCTCATTCTAATATTGTAGAACTCGAAAAAAATACCAAATTTAAAAAAAAAAAATCATCAAAACACAGACATTTGAGTGAAAAAATATGAACTTCCAAAGTTTTCGTCAAATTTCAGTATAGAGAGCATCGATTTTGCATCGAAATTGCTTCGAAAAAGCATTGCTTTGGCCAAAAATCAAGTTTTCATGATTGCATCGCAACAGCATCGAAATACCATCGATTTTGCATCGAAACACCATCGATTTTGCATCGAAAAGACATTGTTTTGGCCAAAAAAATAAGTTTTTATGATTGCATCGAAACACCGTCGATTTTGCATTGAAAAAGCATCGTTTTCGGAAAAAAATCAAGTTTTCATGATTGCATCGTAACAGCATCGATACACCATCGATTTTGCATCGAAAAAGCATCGTTTTGGCGAAAAACAAGTTTTCATTTTTGCATCGCAAGAACGTCGAAACACCATCGATTTTGCATTGAAATTGCATCGAAAAAGCATTGTTTTTTCAAAAAATAAGTTTCATGATTGCATCGAAATTGCATCGAAAAGACATCGTTTTGATGCAATTTAGATGCTTTTTTTATGGTGTTTCGATGCAATTTCGATGCAAAATCGATGGTGTTTCGATGTTCTTGTGATGCAATCATAAAAACTTATTTTTTTGGCCCAAACGATGACTTTTTGATGCAAAATCGATGGTGTTTTAATGCCAAATCGATGGTATTTTGATGCAAAATCGATGGTGCATCGATGATGTTTCGATGCAATCATAAAAACTTGATTTTTGTCCAAAACGATACTTTTTCGATGCAATTTCGATGATCTGCACTGAAATTTGATGAAAACTTTAGAGGTTCATATTTTTTTCACTCAAATGTCAGTTTCAGATTTTTTTTTTTTAATTTTGGTATTTTTTCGAGATCTACAAGATTAAAATGTTAGAGAAAGTGAGAGAACAAGAGATGTTAGAGAGAGAAAGTTTGTATTGAGAGAGAAAATGAGTGTCTGTTAGGGGTATTTTTGTCTAAAAAATTAAAATTGTCATATATTTGGGATAGTAACTTATGTTGACATATTAAAAAATTTCACTAAGTTATTATGCATATAACATAAAATTATTATATGTACTACTATTGTCATGGTCGCATGTGTGAATTGTCATATAGTGATTTTGCCAATATGGACTAGATGCTTTTGGTCCTATTGATACTTCTCTTGTAGCTATATCACATTTAAATTAAACACTTTGGATAGATTTTGAAGTTTTTTTGCCTGACTCTGTCTATGGTTCTATGATAAGTTTTGGATGTTGATTACCCATTCTCTTGGTACAGATGTAGCTTGATATAGATGTTTTATTATTTGGAAACTATTTTGTAGAGTTGATGACTTCATGGCAGTCTAAGACATATTTTCAATTATTGTTGCATTACTTTTTTAATCAAACCAAATACAAGTTTAACTAACTAAATCCTCAACACTCACTCTCTCTATGACAAGTTTCTATTATTTGATTAACTTTTTAGATTTTCATATCTCATATTATTTTCAAGTATCACTTTGACTTGTTCATTGGTGGTTCACTATAAGGGCATGAGCCAATACTTTTGATAGTATTAGCTCTCCTTTTTCTTCATACACATTTTTAACATTTTGCATTACTCTTTATCATATGTGTAAATCTTAAAATTGGTATATTTTATAGAAATATCTTTTTTATTAAAATATCAATTTTTGTTTCCCTTATTGTGCTTTTCGGAATTCACTTTCTATTTCTTGTGATTTGTGGAATATTTACATTCCTTATTTAATTGTATTTTATCACAATTTGTTTATAAAGGGAAGTGATATCTTGCAAATATTCAGATCTTATTCAAAGTCATTTCTGGAATATTTGTCTATATATTTTCGTGCAACTCAAGTTTATAAAAACAGGAAACTAAATCTTTGTTGTCATTAATTGTTATTTCTATCTTGAACTTTTTGATCCAACACAGGTATTAGCTGTCTCCACCAAAATCGTATCTGTCAGGTCAACATCTTCTAAAAAATGCAATTCTTCATCAATCAAGAATATCTTCATCTCACAGCTTGGGACCAAGTGTGTCTTCCTAAACAGTTGGGGGGTGTTGGCTTTAAGGAAGGTGTTAAATGGAATATGGTTTTACTTGCTAAGTATATATGGGCTGTTTCTTCTAAACAAGATGTTCTTTGGGTTAAGTGGATCGATGCCATTTATCTTAAAGGTCAATCTATTTGGGACTATAAGCTTCAAGCGGATGTGAGCTGATATTGGCGTAAACTCATTAAGCTAACATCTGTCATCACTTCTGAGTTATTGATCAAGGCAATAGTGAAGAACAAGTTGAATACCAGTAAATTGTATGGTCAGTTGGTTCACAAAGACAGAGTTCATTTTGATCATGTTGTTTGGTGTAATTTGACTTTGCCAAAGCATAGGTTTATCCTTTGGCAATCTACTTTGAGGCATTTACTAACTAGAGACAACTTGATAAAGTGTCACTTACAGTTGCCTTCAGACTTATGCCCTATATGTGAATTACAGCAAGAATGCCATGAACATCTTTTCTTTCAATGTCAATTCTCTCAAATGGTGAGACATAGAGTTGCTGCTTGGCTGAAATGTGATGTTTGGCCTATTCAGTACCAGGGATGGATTGAGTGGATGAAGGGGAAGCCGAAAGGAATTCAGCAAAAAATTCTTGCTGCTGGTTTAGCAGCCGCTGTGTATCTAATCTGGTGGAATAGGAATCAATGCTTGTATAATCTGTGTTCTTTTTCTGTAAACTCTGTTGTTTCTTTGTTGCAAAAGAGCTTATTTGCTAGAATTAAAAATCTGCCTAGATCTAAGCTTACTAGTAAGGATGTAATTTTTCTTGAGAGAATCAATCTCTTGTAATCCTCGGTTGGAGGGGCTCTTTTGAGCTTGTTTTGTGGTTCAATATATTTCTTCTTTCATAAAAAAAAAAAAAGAATATCTTCAATTATTCTTTCCTTTATTAAGAGATTCTTTCTCAGTCTTTATGAGCACAAAAAATGACTCTATAAATAGGGCTCTAAAGACAGTGAGAAAAAGTGAACTCTTAGATTCATAATCTGTGAGTGTATTGTAATATTTGTGAGAGTTCATTCTTTGTATTCAAGATCATAGTATTCACACGATCTTGTAGAAATATGAGAGTTTAGTTTATGTGGTGAGTTTATATCACGTTCATGAGTGAATACACATTGTAATTTGAACACAACTTTTATAAGTCTTCGGGAGAGGATTTTTACAAGCCTTACGTCGGGAGGATGCAAGCACTCGCTGGCCATTGAAGGGAGTTCAAGTGGTTGAGTGTTTCAATCAAGATCAGATTAGTGAAGAGAAGTACAACAAAGTTGCGGCAAATCTCAAGAGGGAGTCTTGTTTTGTTTAAGTCAATATTTTGTACTTGTGATTATTTATTAATTGGTTTTATTCTCTGGGCGTGGTCCCAAGGAGTAGGTTATTCGAAAGGGTTTCTGAACCTTGTAAAAATTCGTTGTGTTCTTTATTGTTTTGCACTGTCTTTTTATTGTGTTCAATTTTTGTCGTGACAAGTTCGGATTCTGTCCCGACAGAATTGCAATCTGTTTAAACAATTAATTACCATTCCGCACTTTAATTAATTTACATGGTTTAATTAATTTAGTAATTACTAAAAACAGAATTTCAATATGGATTGTTTATCATTAAGTAGATGTCTGGAACCATCACTGCTCCGAAAGATCCTAAGCCTAGTCTGGTTTGAATCCACGTAAATGGCTTTACATCCATGAAGTGAACCACCTCACCATTGAAGGAGGAGGTACAATCAATGCGATGGGACATGAATGGTGGTCTCAGTCTTGCAAGCGCAACCCAGAAAAAGTATGACAATCTTGTATCCTTTTGTTCATGTTTCCTCCACATATTAGTTTCACCAACCTTATTCTAAGAGACTTTTTTCTTTTTTTACAGCCATGTCGACATGTTCCCACTATAATGCTGCTATATTTTTTAGACATGAAATTAGTTTTATTTTTAAATTTATCTTTCTTATCTTCCCTTCAGCTTAGATCATAATCTCATAGTAGTATCAATTACAATTCAGGCTATTACTTTCCACAAGTGCAAGAATATGAAAGTTAAGGACCGAATGCTTGTTGATAGCCAAGAAATGCACATGGCATTCACTAATTGTATACCGGTAGTTGTTTTGCTTCAAAGATTTCATTCAAAAATGTGTTAATGGAGAATGTATCGAATCCAACAATAATAGAACAATATTACTGTGACTCTCAGAAACCATGTCACAATTAGGTAGGGATATGCCAGTAGCAACTTATGCCATTAGTTCCTTCTCTTAAAATAATGTGGACAAGATACTAATAAAACCTGACATTATATCTTAAATATGTCCTTAGAGATGCAGACTTTGGCGGTGAAAGTGGAGAACATATCTTTCATACACATTAAAAGGACTTCAGGTACAGAGGAAGCGATAAAATTTACTTGCAGCGATAGGTTACCCTGTAAAGGGTTGTATTTAGAAGATGTACAACTTCTGTCATGCATTAGGGAAACGACCATGTCCTTTTGTTGGGAGTAGTTGATCCACCATATTGTTTTTCTATCAGTGAAGGCTCCATCAAAGAGTCAGGGTTATCAAATAGCTATTCACACGTAAAGAGCAGTTAATATAGTTTTCCATAAAACTCCATTAAATTACTTGGAATTTGGTGAAGAGCAAATAAGATGGTAACCGATTACCCATAATATCGGGTAACTGATTACTATGATAGGTAAAAATTTATCCTGATTGTAACAAGTTATTTTGCTTTAAAAAACCTCACCAAAAACAAAGTATCAAACAAAAAAGTAACTAGTAACCTTGATATATATAAAAAAAAAAAATTCATTTGAAGTAACTGGTTACCTTGCAGTTTTTTTTTAAAAAAAAAAGCTCCATGTGGTGTAATTGGTGAACTATCTTTTAAAAAAACTCACCAAAAAATATCAAAGAATATAGATAACTGGTTACCTCGAAAATCATAACTGGTTACCTGATGGAGACATCCAGATTTGAAAAAGAAAATCATATATGAAGACGTGGGGTAACACAAGCAACTGGTTACCCAGACTTTGAAAAGAAAAACGTACAATCTAAAAAAAAAAGAATTTTTTTTTATAATAAATAAAAAAAAACTAATAAACAAAATTCATATTAAAAAAAAAACTTTGCCAAACAACCACGGTGAAATTTAAAATAAAAATAATTATATAATTGTTGACGCTGTTTTTCGTCAACTTAATTCTGAAGAGCACTAAACAAAGATTCTAAAAAGAAGAAAAGAACAATAGAGTTTTTACGTGGTTCAGCAGTTAAAAATCTGCCTAGTCCACGAATCAATATTATTGATTCGTAATACTCTCTCAAAGCTTTCTCAGAGCAATTCAATAGAGTAATCTCAGTACCAGATTGTGCGTGCCTACAAATGAAAAATATCAGGCTATTTATAGGTTTGGTTAGGAGAATATCTTCCATTGATTCATGGAAGTTACAACTGATTATTCTAATCTGAAATAAATGTAATTAAATACATAATATCCCATGATAATTGGTATTTAATTACCAGATAACAACAAATCCCTAAAGAATAGAGATCTCCTAACAGTTGTAGTATGGAAAACGCGTTGTTGACCTCGAATGCAAGGTTAACGTGCTTTCGAGATCGACATAAACTCGAGCTTGTTAATTTAGTTAGCCTCCTCCTCAGCTGGTGGTTTCATCGAACTCAATCTTCGGAGACCAATACCTTCGAGCTTGCAACTAAGGCTCGAATAACACCCATATGCGTCGGAGAAGATTCGTTCTTTCGAGATTGATACTTAAGCTCAAGCCTTTTAAACTTGTGCTCGATCACCAACAAGAACAAGTCAGGAATCATGCATATTTATACAAGTGTTCAACCACTGCTTGTTATTTTCGAGCTTAAGCTTTACGAGCCTACATTTCGAGACTCATTTATTCATCCTCGAAATTTGGGTGTAACATTTTTCCCTCTCAAAAGTGTTGGTCCGATTCCTATAAGAAGAAGACTTTTGAACTCCACTTTGTAGAAAATCGTGCCACCTACCACACTCGAGTGTGGATACGCGTCACTTGGAGATTGTACACCAGGAGTACTCAAGTACTCTCTTTTTCTGCACACGTCCCTTCATATGACCTCTTTTTTCCGGCAATGTTAGAATTAAACCCCATCCATCAGATCATTTTTCAACTCAAACCAAGGGCCCATATCCATTTGACCTTTGACATCTCCACTGGGGTATATATATACACACCCCCTTCATCTTCATCACTTTCACCTTTCTTAACATTACACACCAGAGAAAAGCAGAGTAAAATAAAAAAATTATTTCCCTTCACATGTTCTCAAAACCCAAAAAGAAAAGCAATCTTTCATCCTTCGGTTCAGTGGGACCGTTTCAGCTACCTCTCCTACAATCGACAATATCATCGTATCCTCGATCCAATTTGCGTAAGTGCTCTAATCTTTCTTGGTTATATATACATTTTTGCTTTTTTACGTGTTTCGTTTGTTTGTGAGGATGCCTCTGGTTTTTACCAAATTTTTATAGCTCCTCTATTGCATTAGGCAAGTTTTTTGATTTGAGTAGTTTTGGCATGCTTAGAATCACGGTTTAAACCGAAAAATTTATGGTAGAGATGTGTAAAAATGGAGTTTTTCTAGTAATGGGGTTTTTTTTTTCCATAGGTTCTGTGTAGCTTAAGAAATAGGGTTTTGGTTCAGGGTCTTAATGCACGAATCCCGAAAACATCGTCTTTTCGGGTAATTGCCAACTTTTTTCCTAGAAATATGGGATTCTTATAAATTGGTAATAATTGCCCCACTCTCATGTGGTGCACGTTTGATTCCTGAAATTTAAAATAGTTCGAGATACACATCTGAGTCAATATCTCCTTTTCCAGCCTTCAAAATCGATTATGTAATCTCATTATCTCGAGCTTTCGAGCTCGTATTATCAAAATTTTAACCCCTTCTTATTATTTTCTATATAATGGGCCCTCGCCTTTTTCTTCCTTGCTAGATGTAGCAGTACTCTGAGAATTGGTGGGGGCCCAAGTTTGCTATCCCTTACCACCCATCAACTCCTAATCTTGAGTCGCCTTTCACTCGAAACCAGCGATTGATCCGCGAGCACAAAGAACGGTGTGAGCAAGAAGATATATGAGGCCACTTTCGACGCTAGATCGACGAGGTCGAAGAGAGAAAAATGAAGAGACTCCGAGTGGCAGCTTATCCTGACCTAGACCCCAAACTCAAGTTTACCGTAGTCTTTTCACCAGGTGAGCTCGTATTCAGCTTAATGGAGGGTCCTTCTAACCAACCACTTAAAGCTCCCAAACCTCTTTCTATCCCAGTCTCGGAGAGTTCTTTCTTCGTGGCTGAACATTATCAAAGTTCTGTAACCTCGACTCGACAAATTTTTGAGCTCTTCTCTTGCCACGGGTTGAAGCTCTCCGGAAAGTTGATCTTTCGACCTTCCAGCTCCGACGAGAGGAGATGCTCTGCACCTGGGAAGATAACCCAAATAGAAAGGTTAAGCTCGCGGCCTGGAGTCGTGAGCATTTACGAGTTGGGGCCTTACTGCTCTTAAAGGACTACTTCCAGAGCTTTCTCAACTACGTCAGCATAGCTTCGTTCCAACTCCACACGAACTCGTATAGGGTTCTGTCTACGCTGAAATTGTTATACAAGGAGATGAAGTGGGAGGAGCCTACAGCGCACGAGATCTTGTATCTCTTTTGCAACCCTTCCCGAGCTCATGGCGGGGTTGGGTTCTACTATCTTTCCAGCTACCCAAAAGAGAAGCGACTGTTCGAGGACATTCCAAACCACCATTTGAACTTCAATCTGGACAGACGGTCTTGCTCCCTCTCGATTCTACTCCTTTTAGAGAATTTGTAAGTTCATTGTATTTTTTGGGCTAAATTCTCTTTTAATTTGCGAGCCCGACTGACTTAAATCTTTTATATAGCCACCTACCATCGCCCTCATCCTACGAATGCCATGAGGGAACGTAGGGAAGCCATCATCAAGGACAAGCTTCGACTGTGCAACCTTCTTCACGAGGACAAGCTTCGATTGTGCAACCTTCTAGAAGAAGGCGAGACCACTGATGTAACGACCCAAGATTTCTAATAAGGCTTAAGGGCCTTGATTAGTGTGCCGCAAGGGAACAATTGGGAGTTATGTGAATTAATGGTGAAAATGCATGGTTATGTGATAAGCATGCTTATATGATTATTTGGATATATGTGATGCGTGGCTATGTGTATTAGTATGCATGTAGGCCCTGATTATGTTATAAGGGCATATTTGTAATTTTGGCCTATTGAGGGCATAAGTGTAGATATTTGTGATAAAATTTTGAGACCACATTATTCTGTGGATATATTTGCAGCTTGTGCCTCAAGGCGATCCTAGTGAGCGGTTTAGCAGAAAAGTCACTGTGAGGATTTATACCCGGCTCGTGGGAGTCCAGGGTTATTCCTGGGAATTTGAGAAGTATACTGGAGATTATTTGATATTGAGGAATATAATTGGTGATTATTTAGGTATCAGGATGTAAGTGGTAAATATTAGAGACACTCGAGGAATTAGTGGGAATTGGGAACAAATGACCAAAATGCCCTTGGAGGAATTAAGGGCTAAGATTTAATGGGAGGGTAATATGGTCATTTGGTTTATAAGGGATAAGAGTTATGTCTGTCTTTATGACTTAGTGGAATGTTTAGAGGATAGTAGAAGCTGAGAGAAAAGGGAAAGAGACAAAAGATAAGGAAAGAAAAGAAAGGAAAACAGAACTCCTAAGTTACCCCTTCTCTCTCTCTCTCTCTCTCGGTTTATCATTCTTCTTGCACCATTTCTTGTGAATTCTTGGAGCTGTGGTTCAGAGGAGGATTAGGTCAAGTCTAGCACCTGAGGTTCTTCGTGAAACTAGGAGGTCCTATTGGAATTTAGTCCAATTGAGGTAAGTTTCAAAGTTCTTTTCTTGAGTTTCTGGTTTTAGCTGAAATGGTTTTCTAAACTTACGTTCTGGATGGAATCAAGGGGGATAAGCTTGAGGAAGAGAAGGGCTTGAGGTTGAAAGGATACTAGAGATAACCTAGGTCGAAATTATCCATTGAAGGTATGTGCACGCCCTGATTTTCCCACGGGATGATTAGCAGGCTGAGCTGCGGCCTAATCATGATTATCTCGTGGACATCCCCAAGACCGGAGCTTCCGTCATAAGGTCGTACCTCCTTAGCTCGAGGAAACCCAAGGGTTCACCAAGATTGCCTGACTTGAGCCTGGACTCTAAAGGTCGAGGGGCGAGTTAAGTATCCAGCTCGTGGTACGAGCTGAATATGGAGGCTATGACCCTTTGTAAAGTCAACACACGCAAGGTAAATGTGCATATATCAGACATCATGTGTCTGATATGCCCCTGACTTCTTGGATACGCAGCAGGAACGTGCATATTCAGACACCCACGACTGGGTTGGGCTGTGCGGCCCATTATCTCTTTACCTATCGATTTGACCACACTTATGTGTCAGGTTTATGAATTAATCATGAATGTCACAGAGTTGATATGATAGGTAAGAAGGTCACGGGATGACCTTCTTACCAACTCCCAAGTGCCTTCTCCTATAAATATGGAGACCCTGGGAGTTGATAGGGGTTGGACTATCTCTTGTAAGAAATATCCTGTAATCATATACCCAGAATAGAGCAATAATATTGACTAGTGGAGTAGAAGGATTTTAACCTTTGAACCACTTAAAAACCGTGTCTTGAGTCACCTTTCCATTTCCTAAGATCATATATCTGTTTCGGTTCATTATTAGCACTAATCCCTTTCTCTTCCTTTCTTAAATTACCTGTTGGCGAAGAACCGCGTCAACAGTATGAAATTCTAGCTTTAAAGTACTGAAGTTTCTGTTGAGTTTTTGAGCTTCAAGCTCAATCATGGTGGTTTCTTTATTTTGGGATGCATGTGCTTAAGTTTCATGTGGTTGGATCATATGGGGTGAGTTATAGATGATGGTAGACTTGTTTTGGTGTTTGGTTGAGGTTTGGTGTTGATCCCAAAAGAGGGTGTTTTAATATTTAAACTTGCAAGTGCACGAATCGTTTCAGAATATAATGTTCATGTAAGTACGAGGTCGAACCCATGGGAGTTGACTAACATAAAAAGAAACTATTTCAAACAAAGCAAGAATATTCTAACCTAGTTCCAAATATTTGATGAGATTTTGTTTTAGAAAAATAAAAGGCAAGTAATAAAAAGATTTAAGATTAAATATGTTATCCCAAAAAAATGGAGATCGATGACGTGGCAATAGAGGTGACAAGTGGCAGTACATGGTCCGTAAAAGACACATTAAATAGTCAATAAATACATTGACTCCTCAGAGTTGTGATAAAATTTTGACTGGCTTGAGAAGTGTCATGACCGACCAGGCATGACCTTGTTCGACCAGTCACGACATTACTGCCCAGGAGTGACATTGCTACCCAAGAGTGGCGTGCTAGACTAGAGTGCCATGTTAGACGAGAGACATGGCATGCTAGACCAGAGTGCCATGTTAGACCAGTATGCACATGTCCTAGCACTTGCATATGTCCAGCATGCATGTGTCTAACCAGCGCTTGCATATGTCCAGCATGCATGTGTCTGACCAGCACTTGCATATGTCTAGCATGCATGTGTCCGACCAGCACTTGCATATGTCCAGCATGCATATGTCCTACCAGCAAGTGCATGTCCTACCTGCAAGTGCATGTCCTACCAGCCAAGTGCGTGACTGTCCAGTAGAGGTGTGTTCGACCAGCTTGAAGGAGATATGGGTCGACCGGATAGAGGAGGACTAAGTCAAGATTCCCAGAAACGGCTTCAACAAGAACTGGTCTTGGCACACGCGGGAATCTCTCATTCTTCCCACAAATTTGGTGTTCTGTTATATTTTGAATATTTTTGTAATTTAAATGTAATAAATATAATAAAATATCCCGATTCTAGGGGATATCAGATGTATGATCCTAAGCCTATAAATACATGGCTTATGAGATCAGAATGGGTCTTCTTTTTCTTTTGGGACTTTTGGGAAATTTTGGGTCTGAGTTTTCTAGAGAGAGAAAGTGCTTGCATCTGAAAGAATTCTTGTATTCTTGTAATCTGTACTGAAGAAACTCAGTTGGCTCAGTTCATCTGATCTTGAGTACAGATCTATAATCACAACTCTAAGTGGATTAGGCTATTACCAACATATTGGGGCTGAACCACTATAAAAATTGTGCGTGTTATTTTGTAACGCCCTACTACCTTAGAGCCGTTACTACGTGAGTTTTTAAGACAAAACAGTGTGCAATGAACTCGCTAACCGAGGTTTTGAGGCAAAGTGTGACCAATTAAAATTTAAGGCTGTAATCTTAGAAAATGCGTCGATTCATTTAAAACTGCTAGTATTAAACATTTGGGATCCCAAAATAAGGTTTGAAAACTATTTACATCTTGAAATAAGTTTACAGTTGATAAATCATAAAATCTTAGATTATTACAGCCATTTTCAAATAAACCCCCAACCAAAGCAGTCGGGCAGGCCAAACATGTACACGTCGCTTCACGCTCTCCGTACTCATGGTTGGTTGACTCAGTCATTACCCTTACCTGCAACACAGAGCACCCGTGAGCCGAAGCCCAGCAAGAAAACTCATGCAGAACATAACATATGCCAATATATATAGTTAATCATATCAGATAGCCCACAGATAAACAAGTCAACCATTAGACTAAGCAAACACGGCCAAGCCGCCCCAGAGCCTTACCGAAGCCTGGGGTATCGGTTCTCACCGCGAGGATAACTCATGTATCCCTTGGGTCCCACCCTGAATGTAGCATAACACATGTATCCACCGGGCCCCGCCCTGACTATAGCATCCCATGTGCTAGGTGTTACTTTCGGCCCCACGGCCGCCCCGGCCTACGCTGTACTCGGCCCTTGCTGCCCCGGCCTACGCCGTACTCGGCCCTTGCCGTTCATTTCATCATAATCACACATATAGTACATTCGAAATGAACATTCACACACATCACGGTTCATTTAAGGTTAAACATTTACACATAATACAATCCGGGGCCATGCCCTACAATCACACAGTGGGGCCATGCCCTATTAACGGGTGTTACGGTTTTCTTACCTTTCCAATCAATAGCTTAGATCACCTGACTCCTTGAGCACGATCCCACTCGAGCCTTAGCGCACACCTAGGCACAAACATAGGTCAAAGTCAACACCGAACCCCAAGTCCGAATACCTAGACTCGGGACCAATCCCGAGCCCCCGGGAAGTCCCAAATCCCCAAAACAAAGTGGCGGAAACAAGCCCCGAACCCTAGGTCAAAATCCCTCATCAAAACTCAAAAATTCCCCTCTGTGAACAGTGCAGCGCTACAGCGCTCTAAAGAGGGCGCTGTAGCGCTACAAGCAGAATGCACCCCCCCAGAAACAGGGACTAGCGCTACAGCGCCCACTGACTAGCGCTGTAGCGCTAGTTGCAGCCCAGAAAACCCAAAATCGCATTTCTGCGATTTCTTTCACCCAATCTCAAACCAAACTTCCCCAAATCTTTACCAAACTCAAAATCAAGCTTATGAACACTCTCCATTCATCCCAAGCATCCCAAATCCTCAAATCCCAAGATCATTTATCCCAAATCTCAAAATCTACCATGAACAACCCTAAACCAGAAATTCATGCAAACCACAAAGATAGAGTCTTAGAAATCATACCATTGCTGCAAATTTCGACGTTGAATCAACCCTAAGACTCCTTAGCTTGCTCTCCCTCAAAGCTTGCCCAGAAATCCCTAAAATTCCCATCAACTTAGCTCAAAACACAGCTTAAACCATCAAAACCCTTAAAACCGAAAATCTCTAAAACTTACCTCAAACATTGATGTGTTCTTGCCAAATCTTCAAGTCTAACCCAAGATCCTTGATGCTCAGCCTATCCTTGCTCTCCACTAAGCTTTGCCCCAAGAAAAATGGAGTGGAATGGTGCAAAAATGCACAAATCGACCCTTTGGAAAACCCACCTGTTTTTCCCTCTTTTCTTTCTTTCCTTTTCCTTCTTTTCTTTCTTTCTCTTTTCCTTCTTTTCTTTCTTTCTCTCCACAGCCAACACTCTCTATAAATCCCACTAAGTGTAAAGCCTCATAAATCAATTTCTAAAAGCCAAATGACCAAAATGCCCTTCCTATTAATTCTCAATCCTTTTGTCCAAATAGGGCCATTTTAGTCATTTTACCCAATTCCCGCTAATCCTCAAGTGTCTCTAATATTTTCCCGTTGCTTTCCAACACCCGATAAACCACCAAATAAATATCCCCCATCATCAAAATAAATCTCAATCTAATCTCTGAATTCCTGCTTATACCCCCGGGCTCGCCCCGAGCCGGGTATAAATTCCTGTCATCACTTTCCGCTAGCCTGCTCACTGGGATCGCCTCGAGTCACAAAGCACAGAAACATCCACATACCACTGTGGCCTCAACAATCAACACATATCAATACAGTTACGCCCAAACATGGCCAAACTTACAATTATGCCCTTCTAACACGATCCGGGCCTACATGCATACTAACATACATAGTCATGCATCTCAGATAAACAAATAGTCATATAACATGCTTTAAATCATAACCATGCGTTTAAATCATTAAAATCACACATAAATCCCATCATGCCCTCCTGGCACGCTAATCAAGGCACTTAAGCCTTATTAGCGAATTTGGGTCGTTACATATTTATTTTCTTTTCAAACTTGTATGTGTCGTTTTATTTCTCTTGAAGGTTTCATCGTTTTTGACGTTCTCACGTCGTTGGCCAAAAATGCGGTCAACAAAATAGAAAAATGGTTTTCAAATGAGATATATAAAATAAGATTATTAAGATATTAGAATCCACAAAATGCAAGTTCAATAGTATTTATAAGTATGTTAATTCCCAAGTTTAGATATAGTTGAAATAAATCACACTATACTTTTTTTCAAAATACATTTTCTATTCAAGCACAAGTTACTTTAAAAAATGTAGGATTTTTCTTCACTTATATAAGATATAATTTCTAAGCATTAGTTGTGTTACAACCTAATGAAACTACAAAAAATCAAAGAGATTATGTTTAGGCAAAATATGATACTTATGCTCTAAGAATTAGATGTGAACAATTTAATGAAAAACATTTAATCAAAGAATATCATATTTTTGCATAATGAAGAACTAAGTGTAATATGCTTTAACAATCAACACTAGATGAAAAATGCATATCTTTGATAGAAAAATCCATAAACAATGTTGTACAAATGGGAAATCATACAACAAAAAATACTATCTAGTTACATTTTGCTTCATCATCATCTTAATAATCTTTGAAAAAGATTAGAAGCTCATAACTAGATTGAAATAAAAGTTACAAAATAACATACTTGACATGCTCTTCAAAAGATGAAAATGGTAGAGAAAATATAGTGAAAAGAAGAAAAATATGAAGTGTGGAAGATGTTGAAAAGATGAAGAAGAGCCCCCCAAATGGTCTTACAAGACTCTATTTGTAGGAAAAATATGAAGATTAAATTAATCAAATTAAAATAAATAAATTGATTAATTTAATTGTGTTGGGAAGTGGTAGGATAAATAGAGTAAGTGTAAGAGTATTGGAAAGATGAAATGTTTGGTTGGGTAAAAGATTAGTGAAAAGCTAGGGTAAAAAAATGAATTAGGAATGTTTATTTAGGTAAGAAAAATAGGGAAGAGTGAATTGATATTTGAGTGAAAAATATTGGGAATAAAAATGTGGTTTTTGGCCTTTTGGTGGCTATTGGCAGCTTGGTTGTCTTGGCATGGGACATCATGCCGAATTGGGCCAGGCGGGCTGGGCTTGGGCCGAATGGCTGCTGAAGGGTGGCAGGGAGGTGATGTTGGCGGGCTGGGCTTGGGCCCGAAGGAGGTGGGAAGGCTGGTGCATGTTGAGGCACGACTTGAGCTTCGGTGGAGTCACGCTGGGAGGCTGAAGTGCTGGGGTTGGTGAGGATGCTATATGCTGAAGCTGATTTGTTGATGTGCATATGTGATGCTCGGCTAGGCAGGAAGGCTGGACACTGATGGCTGAAGAGGAGAGCTTGGGCTCGTACGGCTGGGAAGGAGAAGAAACGTGGGCCTGGGCCTTGGAGCTGGTGTGGCTGAAGAGGAAAATGCCACAATTCATGCTATTTTCTTTCAAATTTGCCACTCTTTTTTTTCCTTTCTTTTCTTGCATTTCAAGCACCTAAAAATAACATTATTTCCTACAAAATAATTATAAACTAAATTAAAATTAAATATTTTCATTAATAAAATATATCATATAACTTCCATGAAAATATTAATTAAAATTTAATTTACATAACATTTAATTTCAATAAAATCATATTTTTAGCATTCAACTAACAACACTAATTTCAACTAATTAAATTACAACATAGAACAATAAAATATCTATAAAAACATATAAAAATCTAGAAAATTACAATAAAACTAATAAATGCAAAATTACTTAAAAACTTAATAAATAAATTAAAAACTCCAGAATTAAGCAACAATTAGCACATTAAAAGTGATAAAATAACTCTATTTTGTAGAGTTATCATTTGGAAGGATTTTAGAGAGTTTTGGCTCGCGGAAGTTCGAAGGGGAAAATCAGGTTTGGTGGTTGCTGTTCCGACTAGTCTGAGGTTGACTTGGCTGTTTAGGCTCTGGCTTACTGGCTTCTTCTTTACTAACATTTTCCTGAAGCCTTTATACTTTTATTGCCATTTCTAGAACATCGGCATAGGTAGTATTTCCCGGGTTTGCTAGCTTAACCCCTAGTTCAATCTTCGGTCGAAGTCCTTTAATGAACTCGGTCACCTTTAGTTGGAACCATTTCCGGTGCAAACTTGGCTAATCAGTCGAGTTGTTGAGCATATTCTGCCACTTATAAACTCCCTTGCTTTAGACCAGCGAATTCCTCGACTCTTGAAGCGATCACTGCCGAATTATTGTACTTTTTGTGGAACAGCTCCACAAATCTGGTCCAGGTCATGGTGGCGACATCATGAGTCTGCTGAACTAAGTCCCACCATATTCTGGCATCTTTCTTGAGCAGAGACGAAACACAGGATATGCGGTTCGCGTTGCCGAGATTCATGTGCATCAGGATTGGCTCCACGTTTCTGAGCCATTCTTCCGCCTTGAAGGGGTCTGTAGTCCCTTCAAAGTTTGGAGTGTGTTGCTTACGAAACTGCTCATAAACTGGCTCCATGTGCTGAGCTGGGTATGGTGCATAGTTCGCCACTAGCCATCCCCCATATGGACCAACTTGATGGGGTGCTGGGGCCATTTGTTGAGGCTATGGCGGTGGCGGAGGCTGAGTCTGAGGCTGAGCCTGTTGTCGTTGTTGCTGCAGTAATTCTTCAACTTGTTGTCGCAGTTTGGAAATTTCCGCAGTGTTGTCAATCGGCGGCAACGACGGCGATGCATTTCGGTTGGCAGTAGCATGCACTCCCCTTCTGTGAACTGGAGGGGCTTCATTGCTTACAGGAGCAGCGTTGGAGGCATTTCCATTGGTGTGAGCAGATCTTCGGAGTGACATCTTAGCAGAGTTTTAACAGTTGAGAATTGTTATCCAAAAAACAGGTGCGAATGACGTGGCAAGTGATTTCTGGACACGTGGCTGACACCTGGCGGAATTCTGCTAGAGTATCGACCAGTAAAATATTGCAAGCAAAGGCGGTTGAGGTTTCCCTGCGATCGGTATGGTCGCGCATTCCGCGCATTTCAGGATAATTTAATAAAGATCTTAGTCAATCCCGAGATTGTCTCCCATGATTTCCTCAGTATCCGATTATTTAGGAAAGAATATCTGTAACAAATTAATGTAATTCCCCTTGAGTCTATAAATAGAGAAAGATACCTCAAGGAAAGGACTTTTGGCTTTCGAATTATTGGAGATTAGAGTTTTTCGAGTGTATTAGAGCTATCATATCTGATATATTGTTTTGTTCTTCAGAGGTTGGTGAAACTCATTGAACCCTAGTTCTTTGATCACTCCTTTGAATTTTATATCAATAACAGCTCAAGTGGACGTAGGTTATTATCAGATTCTGGGGCCGAACCACTATAAATTTCTGTGTGTTTTATTGTTTTTGTCATCATTCTCATTTCAACATATCTGTCCACATCAAGCATTTTGACTCCGTGTCAGTTGACCAAAATCAGGGTCAACATTCTGGTGCTTTCATTGAGAGCTTGATACAGTATCGTTAAAATATCAATGGTGAAAACTACCAAGAAGACTGGATAGGCGGCTAGCGCTGCACCATCTCACCCGCCTCCTCCTCCAAACGTGACTGAAGATGAGCCACATCTGGAATTTGATGAGGAAGAGACAGATTCCGAGACGCTGAGGAATACCCTGGGGGTATTGCAGGATGAACTGGCCAATCTGAGGGCCAGCCAGGAAAGTGCAGCCGAGACTATGGCACGGCAGCAACAAGAAATTGAGCGACACCGCTTGGAACTGAGTGAAAGGCAGGTGGAGATGGACCGCTGTCAGAAGGAGGCCATGGCAGCCCTCGAAGCAGCCCTACAGCTGGCTAGGATTCAGGCTGCGCCTGCATTGCAGTCTGGTCAACCTACAAATGGGCCGCCCCAAAGGGGTCCTAATCCTAGCCCGCCTATCCAACCCTCGAGCCCCCAAAGGCCCGAGTAGCCACCGATGCCTCAGGATGATGTCCCGCTAAGGGACCCTAAGGCACAGCCTCAATCCTAGGCTGCTTGCGGTAATCCCCCGCAACCAAGGCAGAATAGGGCCGGGCAGCCACCCCGCAGCCCTAGACGCCATAGGGGCGATGAGCCAAACCCTCCGAGCAGAGGATAGCGTCCTTCTGGCAACAGAAGGAACTTAGAGATAAGCTTTGCGGTCCGAGGCCCCCCACGACATGATAATGCATGGGGACCTACCGACCAACACATGCCACCCTCTAACGCTCGGGAGGTTCTAGCCCGGGAAGGCAACCGAGGGAAAAATCGATCCCATCATAGCCAATCAAGATTCAGAGATGGCCATGATTATAATGAGGCCGACTCAGGCAGAGGGAACGCCGGTCGGAGAAACGAAGAAAGAGGTGGGGGCAGAAGCCTAACCCCTAGGGATGACCAACCCGAAAGACGTGACGCTGGGGGACAGCTCAGACAAAATAACGTCTTTAACCGGCTCGGAGCTAGCGAGCAACGAAGGAGAGACGGGGATTTAAGAGACTTACTCAACGATCGCCGGGAACGACACTACGAGTACGTTCCCCCAGCACCAGAGGCCCTGGCGATTCCTGGCGCCGTGCAGGCCCAGATAGATGCCCTCAACCAGGCAGTGCAGTAGCTGGTCAGGGAAGAACATCTTATATCGACCACGATAGGAGAAAGGGCACTCCTTTCGTCCAGAGGATAGCTATGGCAGAAACTCCTAGCAAGTTTAAGATGCCTACGCTTCCGAACTTTGACGGGTATGGTGACCCGCTATCTCACGTCAACAAGTTTGAGATACAAATGGACATTCAGAAAGTGTCCGAAGACACTCGGTGCAGGATCTTCCCTGCAACACTTTCTGATGCCGCACATGAGTGGTTTTTCAAATTCCCTCCTGCAAGTATAGTTTCCTGGGAAATGTTCGTAAAGGAATTTTATGGACAGTTCTACGCGGGTTGTGTGCACCTGACTGAGGCAAATCAGCTGGTCAAAATATGCCAGCAAGATGGAGAGCCACTGAAAGATTACGTCCAGCGATTTATGCGAGCAGCTGCTGGAGCGAAAACAGTGGGGGACGAAGGCAAGATGATGGCCATAACTGCAGGAGTTAAGCGCGGTAAGCCTCTCTGGAACAGTCTCAGAAAGCATGGGTTCAGGATTACCCAAGAATTTTTGGATCGAGCTGATTGGTACATTAAGCTCGAGGATGCCATCACCAGCGAAGGAAAAGCCCCAGGCAAGGATAAGGGAATTGCTAAGCCTGCCAAAGCCGCCAATGGGTCGAAACCCAACGGCAACGGCAAAGGCAACGAGAACGGCATTGGCAATGACAAGAATGGGGGGAAATGGCCGCACAATGAGCCTTCCACATCCGACAATAAACGATCCAAGGGTAATCGTTATGAACCTCGGTTCACTAACTACACTGCCCTTATTGAGTCTCGGGGAGAGGTTTATCAGGCCACGAGTTCCAGTGTGCCTTATAAGAAGCTTGCCCCCATTCGAAAGGATATTTCGAGAAGAGACACTACCAAGTTCTGTCGTTATCATAACGACTACAGACATGATACCAATGAATGCAACCAGCTGAAGGACGAAATCGAGTTCATTATTAGACAAGGACACTTGAGAAGATATTTACGGGCCTCGGGAAATTCCCAACGAGAAGCTCCACGTGGCAACGAGCAAGCGCCCACACTCCAATGCTCGCCACCTTTGCAGCCTGATCCCGTAACTGGCACATTGTTAACCATCTGTGGAGGCTCGCACCTCGCGGGAAACAGTGGAAAGGCCAGGGAACGATATGCTCGGACTCTGCGCCACGACCAGGACATCGAGATGATGGCTGTAGAGGACTGCGTACCAAAAAAGGCTCGGTCAGAAGAGGGTGAAATAACCTTCTCTGATAGGGATGCTCAGCATGTCCGGTTCCCACATTCTGATCCGCTGGTCATGGATATCCAAATGGCCAATATGATGGTGAAGAGAGTGCTAGTTGACACAGGAAGTTCAGTGAACATCCTGTATAAATCTTCGCTGGAATGCATGAAGTTGTCCATTAAGGACTTGGAGCCCTGCAACCAAAATATCCACGGCTTCTTAGGCGAGGGACTCACCCCGGCAGGGTCAATCAGACTTCCAGTCATGACAGGTACAGCGCCTGCTACCAGGACATTACTCGCTACTTTTATAGTAGTCGATTGTCCTTCGGCGTACAATGCTGTCATTGGAAGGCCCATATTGGTTGACCTACGGGCTGTCACCTCCATATGGCACTTGGCTATGAAATTCCCGTCAGACGCAGGAGTAGGACACGTGTTGGGAAATCAAAGGGAAGCCAGGGAGTGCTACAACACCTCAGTCACAAAGGCTAAGAAGGGAACGTCAAAGAGCACTCCCCCAGATAGGTTGCAGATGGCTATCGATACACAAGCCCAATCCGGTGATGGAGTCACCAAATAGGGTGTTGCCCAAAGTGAGGATAGGGATTTAGATCCTCGCTTTGGGGATTTTGAGGAAAATGTTGGACCCGTCGAGGACCTGGAAGAGGTCCAACTTGACGAAGAAGACCCAACCAGAGTTGTAAAAGTATGGAAGAATTTAGAAGCAACCACAAAGCATGCACTGGTGGAATTTCTAAGAAAAAACCAGGAAGTTTTTGCCTGGTCACACAAAGACATGGCTGGGATAGATCCTGCAGTTATCAGCCATGTCCTGAACATTGACAAGAGTTTTCCACCCGTGCAACAGAAAAGAAGGCTGCTCGATAGAGATAGATCGAAAGCCTTAAAAGAAGAAGTTGCAAGATTAAAGGAGAATGGGTTCATCAGGGTGGCGTTTTATCCATCGTGGGTCTCTAATCCAGTACTGGTTCCCAAGCCTAACGGAAAATGGCAAACCTGTGTGGATTTCACAGACCTCAATAAAGCCTGCCCAAAGGATTGCTTCCCACTCCCAAGGATCGACCAGCTGGTCGATGCAACTGCAGGACATGAGATCCTCTCCTTCATGGATGCATACTCAGGATACAATCATATTAATATGCATCCCCCTGACGAGGATCACACCAGCTTTCGGACCAATACATGATTATACTGTTATAAAGTAATGCCCTTCAGACTGAAAAACGCAAGTGCGACTTACCAGCAATTGGTTAACCACATGTTTAAGGAGTTGATCAGAGTAAACATGGAGGTGTACGTGGACGATATGCTGGTAAAGTCGAAAAAAGCAGAAGGACATATGAAGGATTTACAAGTGTGTTTCGATGTGTTGAACAAGTATCAGATGAAACTAAATCCTCTCAAATGTTCCTTCGGATTTGGATCAAGGAAATTTTTGGGGTTCATCATTAATTCAAGAGGAATCGAGGCCAACCCCGACAAGATAAAAGCCCTGATCGACATGAAATCGCCAGAGAAGATCAAGGATGTACGAAGTTTAACTGGAAGAATTGCCGCCCTAAGTAGATTCATTTCCAAGTCAACGGATAAATGCGTCCCTTTCTTCAATCTACTTAGAGGCAACAAGAAGTTCGAATGGACAGGAGACTGCGAGCAGGATTTTCAGGCCTTAAAAGCCCATATGGCACAGCCTCCTATTTTATCAAAGCCTATCGAAGGAGAAACTTTGTTCATCTACCTGGCGATTACCAAAGTTGCTGCTAGTGCGGTACTAGTACGAGAGGAAGAAGGCGTACAAAAGGCGGTTTATTATGTAAGCAAGAGGCTAATCGAAGCAGAGCTGAGGTATCCTCCCATCGAGAGGTTAGCCTATTGTTTAATCTTGGCTTCAAGGAAACTACGTCCTTACTTCCAAGCCCATCCCATTATAGTCTTAACTGACCAGCCCCTTCGGCAAGTCCTCCAAAAACCAGAGGCGGCTGGGCGTTTATTAAAATGGGCAGTCGAAGTAGGGCAGTTCGATATTACATATTCACTGCGAGCAGTAGTAAAAGGACAAGTCTTGGCTGATCTTATTGCAGAGTTCACTGAGCTCCCAGACAACGAGCATTGCGAAAAGCCTAGTGCGCTTGAGCCCCAAGATGAAGCTCCTTTGTGGAAGTTATTTACGGATAAATCGTCCAACGAATCTCACGCAGGAGCGAGAGTGATTTTGATAACGCCAGAAGGGCATCGATTTCACTGCGCCATTAGGTTCGACTTCACAACGTCAAATAATGAAGCCGTATACGAAGCACTCCTCGCTGGATTAAGATTGGCAAAAGACATGAGTATAAAGGTGCTGGATATTTACACTGATTCACTGCTGGTAGTGAATTAAGTTCTAGGGGAATATCAAGCACGAGGCCTCAAAATGGTGGCCTACTTGAACAAAACTAGAGATCTGTTGGCTCAGTTCAAGAAGTATACCCTCCAGCAAATACCTCGGGATCAGAATTCAAACGCAGATGCCTTAGCCAAACTCGCAAGCGCGAAAGATGCTGACACTTTGAATATTGTGCTAGTAGAAAGATTGTGCGAGCCAAGTATACAAGCAGATGAAACCAATATGGAAATCCGAATGGGGGACACATGGATGGCGCCTTAATTGGAATATCTTACAAATGGTGTACTACCGACAGATAGAAATAAAGCTAGAACCCTCCAAAGGCAGGTTGCTAGGTACATACTGGTCGATGGTGTTCTTTACCGAAGAGGATATTCCATGCCACTGCTCAGATGTATTACCCCAGAGAAAGCTAAAGAGCTGATGCGGGAAGTACATGAAGGCCTTTGTGGGGATCACGCTGGGGGGCAAAGTTTGGCGAAAAAGATTCTAAGGCAGGGCTATTTCTGGCCGACTATGAACGAAGACTCAATGGAGTTTGTGCGAAAATGCGATAAGTGTCAGAGATTTTCCAAGATCCCGCGTGCATCTCCCAATGAGTTAAAGCAGTTGCAAAGTCCTTGGCCTTTCACAGTATGGGGTATAGACTTGATTGGATCCCTGCCAACGGGAAAAGGTGGAGTAAAGTACGCAGTCGTGGCAGTCGACTACTTCACCAAATGGGCCGAAGCTGAGCCACTCGCTACCATAACAACCAAGAAAGTTCTTGACTTCGTCATCAAGAACATTGTTTGACGATATGGTTTGCCTCAAAAAATTGTCTCAGACAACGACACCCAGTTTGACAGTGACTTATTCACAGACTTCTGCGAAAGACACGGGATCATCAAAAGCTTTTCTTCAGTCGCACATCCACAAGAAAATGGGAAAGTCGAAGCAGTGAATAAAACGCTTAAGGACACCCTGAAGAAAAGACTTGAAGACACTAAAGGAGCATGGCCAGAACAGCTACCTGAAGTACTCTGGTCATATAGAACTTCTCATCGAACAACGACAGGTCATACCCCATTTTCCTTAGCATACGGGTATGAAGCTATGTTACCTGTCGAGTTAGATCCCCCCTCACACCGACGCATTACATACGACCAGGACCAGAATAGCCAACTGATGATGGAGTCCCTAGACTCAATTGAGGAGAAACGAGAAAGAGCCCAGCTCCATGTTGCTGCGTACCAGCAAACGGTCGCCCGGTATTTTAACTCAAAGGTGAAAGAAAGGAAATTCAACGTCGGTGACCTAGTACTACGACGAGTTTTCTTAAATACCCACGACCCCACTGCTGGAGTGCTCGGACCAAACTGGGAAGGACCTTACCAGATTGAAGAAGTCCTTCATCCAGGCACCTACAAGCTTGCACGCTTAAATGGAGATCTCGTTCCACGCTATTGGAACGGTGAACACCTGCGCCAATAAACAGTCCTTTTTAAAGGACTGGCTTGTATTAATTTTTACTTTTTACAAGTTTCAAAAAAAGGGTTAGCCACGTTGTATGGCTAATCGCTTATAAGTATAAGATCTTTTTAAGATCACTCGTAAATACATGTTTAGTCCATTTTTAATACGAGATTATAAGGGACTGTGCGCAGCCAGTCATTCTTGCCAACCTTTGTAAATTTATTTTTACAAGTATTTGTTCATTACGTGTGTTGTTTTGCTGTATTATAATTGTTACGTTTCCTACCGAGCAGTAATGTTCGCACAGGTCATGGTCAAGGCAAGTGACCAAGGACCTAAAGCTCCTCGATCACTTGGGGGGGCATATAAGGTACATCGATAGCAAAGCATACCAAAAGGTATGTAAACACATGAACAAAATGAGTGAAAGCATGCTACGGTACTTAGAGTATTTTTCAAAATTCATATTTTGTTAAATCAAGCCAAAGTACTATGCTAAGTTCGGTCATGCGAACAGATGTTATAATAGATAGAACTATTATAATATCAAAATGCATTCTTTTACATTGCGAGCAATACTGCTTGGATGCAATTGTTTAAAGTAAAAGGAAAGTTTGCTGCCCATACAGCAAATTTAAAAATAAAAATTTAGTCTTTACATCATGACCCGTGGGTCGTGTAAATAAAGAAGTAAAAAAAAGAATAAAAAAGTTTAAGGAGCATTAGGAGCAGGAGGGTCTTGCTCAGCATTCTGGTTGGCCGCGTCCTCGACAACTCCTCCTTCCTCTGCGCCAGCAGCTGGCTGGATGCTTGGGGAAGCAGGAACCCTTACTCTTTCTTCTTCTGCAGCCAATTGAGCAGTGCAGCGGGCTAGCTCAGCATTCCTGGCATCCTCTGGAAGGTAGTTGAAGTTGGCACTCCGGTTGTGTGTCCAAAAGTCATAAAAACACCGAAGTGTCGCATTCTTGTACCTTTCTAGATCTTTGGCATTGGTGAGCTTCAGCTGCTCCACCTGGCTCTAAAAAATAGCTATGGCCTTGTCCTTAGCAAGGAGCTCCTCCTGAAGCCTCTTAACTTCACGATATTGGATCCGACTGGACTCCTGGAAGTCATCCTTTTTCTTCTTCAAAGCTGCTTGAGAAGCTTCTGTCTCCGCCAGCTTTGCCACCAAAGCATCTTTCTGCTGGGTGACCACCTCCAAATCCCCAGCGTGCCTGGCTTCTGCAGCCTGAAGCTCCTCGATGGCTTTCACCTGAAAATCCTCGACGACCTTTGCCCGAGCCTGCTTGATGGTAGCAAAGGCACGGGTACGAGAGGCAGTTATTGTCAGCATGGCCTGCAGTCAAGGAAAGAAAAGTTAGACTATATTACAAGAAGGAGAGGTAAAGACCAAGAGGAAATATACTTACATTGGCCACCTCGTTAAGAGCCCTGTTGAGGATTTGGTCAACCCCCATGCCCTCAGCTTCAGCCATTGCCTCCTTGCAACGGTCGTGCTTCAAGATATGAGCAAGGCGATCTTTAGCTGATCGCAGGGAGCGGTTTGAGAGCTTGGTCCCAGGAAGCTCTGCTTGCGGAGTTTGCTCCCTTCGGGCTACAGGTGGAGGATTAGCAGCAGGAACAGAAGGTTGGGCAGAAGCTTGACCAGTAGGTCCGTCCTTGGAAGGATCATCTGTTCGACCCTTTTTGGCTGGGGGTCCTTGGCTTGATTCGCCATTATGCCTCCTGGCTGATTTTCATCGAACCAGGGGGACTTCCTCTTCCTCCTAAGTCTAATATAGATCGAAAACATTGGGAGTATCCATCTCTGTAGATAAAGAAAACACATGCATACAGTAAGACATAAGTATATATAAAGTCATCGAGAAATCAGAAAAGAGGTTACAAAGTTTAATACCCGAACTACAACTACTGGTCGCTATACTACTGACTCTATTAGTCATACACTCATTATCTGGCACGAAGAAGTCTGGCCCTAGATTTGGAGTATATGTAAAATTGCCTTCCCCGTCAAACAAATGACAGGGAATTGGCAAGCTATTTAAAAGCAAGATAACAACACCATTTTCGTCGGAGGATTCATCCAGATCTATAACAGACTCTGTTGCCTTTTGTTTCCCCTTGCCTTAGGGCATAGAAGGCCTCTCTACTGAAGGGACACCAGTGGGTTCCCTGATCGTAACCCCCGTTGGCCTCCTTCGGGGAGGAGACGCCGAGGGTTGCTGCTCGGGATCCCCCTCGGCCGTGGCATCTGCCACCACGGGTCCTCTTGTTTCATGGCGAGGAGCCAGGAGGCCAGATAACCTCAGATTTTCATCAGTGACCAGGGACTTAACGCTTTTTTCAGCATCTGCCATCCTGGCCAGTGCGTTCTCAACACCATGTCTGGTGTTGGGTTCGGGCGTAACCATGGTCCTGAAAGGCACATTATACTTTAAGAGAAGTGCAAAAGAGTTTGATAAGGAAAAGTATCGACCAGTGAAAGTAGCATTTTCCTCCTCGAGCGAAGGCCAGGTTGTTCGTAGTCATGTCTGGTGTGAGGAAGTACTCTCTATTGTACTGCCTCACGTTGGAAATGTGAGTAGTGTCACTCAGGAATGTTCGGCTTGTTTCCTGGTGACAGAGATGAAAAAAGCCCGTCCCGTATTGTTGAGGGTTGGACTTAAGGTCAAAGAGGAAGTTGACCTCATGAGGAGTGGGTTCTGGCCATTTTTTGAGTTTATAGAGGATATAGAGTGCGGCTAGCATTCTATATTCGTTTGGGGTAATTTTAAAGGGGGCAACACAAAAGTAGTTGGCCACCCCCTGATATAAAGGATGTAGAGGGAGGATAGCCCCCGCCTCTATGTGATATCTAGACCAAGCGCTATAGACGCCCCCATGCAAGTTAGCTATTTGGTCAGCAGCAGGGATTGAGAGATTAACCCCGATAAGAGGATACTTCCTACGATAATTGGCAAGCATCCGGGGAGTTACTTGGCTGGTAGGAGAGAGATACCGCTCGACATCAGGAAGGTTTTGATGCCAAGGGCGAGCCCTGACTTGAATACGAGGATCTGGGGCAGCATTTTCTCGACCATTGGTCGAGGGAACCCTAGCCTGCGAATCAGGCTGGGCAGGAGAATTTGGATTATTTTCGGGGTTTGGTCTTTTCTTGCCTAGAGACTTGGAGCGGGCCATTTGAGGTGGTGATGGTTGAGGTCTAGAAGAGAACCTGGAAAATGGAATCTCGTGAACTCGGTCGGTCGGTTGTTCTTCGCCTTCGAGCAACTGGGCAAGAAGATCGTCATCGACGGGCCGCTCACCTCCCCATAAATCTGGCATTGAAATGTGCGAACAGAAGAATGGGGAGGTGAGGATGAAGGATTTTGAAAGTTTTTTAGAATGGCGCTGGTCGAGTATAAAAGTTAAGCTTTTATACTGACACATTCTAACAAAAAACTAACTTTTTCCGCACGAACAGTTTGAGAAACAGATCAAAAAGTGAAAGCAAAAAGTTTTTTGAAAAAGCTTTTTCAACTCCTTTTAGGGCGGGAAAAACTTGGTTTTCAGCTAGCATAAAAATCGAACTTTTACTTCGGTTTTACGTCCTAAAGTCGTGATCTCAACTATCAAACTAAATCGTACTCCTTAATGGCAGAGAAATATCATTCAATACAGTATCACCCATTAAACCCCCTATTGACATGCATCTCAACCCGGAAACGAATGAACTCAATAGTCAGTCTACAGAAGCATGCACGACAAAAATATAAAGCACAAGAGTCCTGAAACTTACCAGGAAAAAGATCGTGGAGATTTGAGAAAGTTTTCGAGCGCCGAAGAACTCACGGACTGAATCTTGAAACGCTGAAAGACGGTCTCCAGAAGAAAATGGGGGCTCTGATGTTAGGGTTTCTTGAAAGAGTAATGGCTTGCGTAAAAAGAAAAAGGAGACTTTGAAGAGACTATATATATATTTTTGTCCGTAGCATTAAAAGAGAGTAATCATCAGTTTCCCCTTTTTTCAAAGCATGGGGAAGGGTGATAGCCGTTGAAAGGTACTTGGGAAGCGAAAAGCCGTGATTAGACAAGGGTAGGTTGCTTTTTCCAAGATTGCACAAATTGCTTTGACAGGTTCGGTGGGGTAACCGAAGGGTCTCTTCCTCAAAAGTTTATTTATTGCTCGTAATAAATAAACTTGGGGGGAAAATGTTATCAAAAAAACAGGTGCGGATGACGTGGCAAGTGATTTCTGGACACGTGGCTGACACCTGGCGGAATTCTGCTAGAGTATCGACCAGTAAAATATTGCAAACAAAGGCGGTTGAGGTTTCCCTACGACCAGTATGGTCGCGCATTCCGCTTATTTCAGGATAATTTAATAAAGATCTTAGTCAATCCTGAGATTGTCTCCCATGATTTCCTCAGTATCCGATTATTTAGGAAAGAATATTTGTAACAAATTAATATAATCCCCCTTGAGCCTATAAATAGAGAAAGATAGCTCAAGAAAGGGACTTTTGGCTTTCGAATTATTGGAGATTAGAGTTTTTCAAGTGTATTAGAGCTATCATATCTTATATATTGTTTTGTTCTTCAAAGGTTGGTGAAACTCATTGAACCCTAGTTCTTTGATCACTCTGAATTTTATGTCAATAACAGCTCAAGTGGACGTAGGTTATTACCAGATTCTGGGGCCGAACCACTATAAATTTCTGTGTGTTTTATTGTTTTTGTCATCATTCTCATTTCAACATATCTGTCCACATCAAGCATTTTGACTCTGTGTCAGTTGACCAAAATCAGGGTCAACAAGAATAACATGTTAGAACTTTACCCTAACAGGCTCTAAGGAAAAACTTAATCTAAACAAACATAACTCGGACCTATTAATTATGACTTCTTATGAAAATTATATAAGTCTTCTTTATTATTAGAGTGGGTTTCTATACTTAGAAAAATAAGCCATCTTTATTATTTTCTAAGTCTGTATCTAATCATCCTATATGACTTAATTCTCAGGCTCGAAACTCGTCGTTGTTCCAAAGTTAACCATATTGAGGGAGGGCTGCGATCAGTAAAATTGTTCCCACTACTATGGCCCCCTAACTCTCAATATAGAGAACCCAGTTCATTGATTTGTATCCACCCTCACCGAACTTGGTCATTATTTATTATGATTGCAAAGGAAAAAATCAAACTCATACATGTTAACAAAATAACAATGATATTAATTTGGAAAAAAAAGTTTTCAATATTTACAATCATAAATGCAAATAAATAAAATAAATAAGAAACTAATCTATTCTAAAAATCGGGATCTTCTACATCCGATCCTTCATCTAACATATCATCATCTATTTCTTCATAGTCATCATTGTCTTGTGCCTCAAAATTCCCTCGAGGAAGATTCGTAAAAATTCTATGTTTTTGCTCATTTGTAAATTGAAATTCCATTTTTAAAGTGAACCTAAGTATGAGAAAATAATATCTCATAGCTACCGACAATTTATCTTCATCATCTATCATCTCCCAAACATCTTCTAAGGCTGCAATCATAGTAGGATAATCTCTAAAAAGTCTAATTACTCAAACGTATTGCTCTGTTGATCTCATCATGATCTGCTTAGATTCTTGGAGGTGACCTATCTCCCTGTGGAACAAAAGTAGTTTTCGAGTGATTCTTTCTAGCACTCCTACGGTGTTTCTCGGTTCTCTAATTCTTTTTAAGGCCTTAATGGCTCGGATATCCTCATAAGTTAATGCTCCATTCATTTTAACTGAAAACATAAAGGCTAAAATCGTTAGCTATACATATAAACATAATAACTATAATCATAAGCACTTACTTGGCGGTTAGATTCGGAGCTTGAGCGTGTGTATCAAGGAGAAATTCATGCGAATGAATTGTTTCTCTGATACCAACTGTAATGACCCAACTAATTCTAGACTTTGGACCATTAAAACTACTTATACATAGAGACTATTCTTAAGAAAACATACATATGAAACATTCATAACTTTATTAAAAACTATAAAGTAAAAGTTGAAATACACAAACGCAGGGTATGGGATCCCATTATTTTAAAAATAAAACATAACTTAAATATTAAATAAATTTGTTACAAAACCAAGTGCGAAAAATACATATAAACATAATAAAAAGACTGAAATCAACGTCGTCCTCGAATCGTTCACGCAGTCCACCGAATCCATTCTTCCTCAATATACAATCCCAGGCTGCCAAGAATCTTTCCGCCGCCGTAACTATTTTCCTGCACATATAAAAATAAATGAATGAGCCTAATTCCCAGCAAAGAAAATCTACTAAAAGCATAAAACATAAACATATGACTATAAAAACGTATACCATATAGGACTACAATATTAATGGCCATTATGATATGTGATAAACCATTTACGTCCCCTGTCTAATATTTGAGGTAGGTTAGATCACATGATAGTATATGATAACCCATCTAGGTCCTCTATCTAATATCTGAGGTAGGGTAAATCATAACTCTAAACATGAAAATGATAAACACTAGGGCTTGCTAACTAAGCAACTATGAGCCCTAGATAAAACATAACATAACGTATTATAGCATAAACATATCATAGCATATTATACATAACACATAACACATAAGCATATAGAAACTATCCTATTTTCCTTACCAGTACCGGGATTTATGAGAACAAGGACAGAATTTGGAACGCTCCTAAAACCAACAAGAAGAATGTGAGTATTCTAAAGAAAAGAGATGATGACAAGAGGACTAAACCCTCGAGAAGAAACTTACCGACAAGAAATCTTAAGTTCAAAGAACTTAAATACCTAACCAAGATAATGAGAAACAATGAGTTAGGATTTGAGTAGAGAAAACTATAAGAAACTAATGAAACATACATAAATGAACTAAGAATAGGAATACCTTTGAATGCACTAGAACCGAACTACACCTTGATATCGAAAAACACACTATTAACCTTACTTCCCAAGTGTTTAATAAGCTTAAGATGATAAAACTTATAACCCCAACCCAAGTGTTTATCACTCTAAAGTAAACCTAGCAGCTTGAAGACTCTGAACTCAGCTTGAAGAATGAAAGAAATGACTGGGTACTAGGTCCTATTTATAGATTTCAAGGATGAAAAGATCTTCTTTTAGCTTGAATAAAAATAATGATTTTTTAATTGAAAAACATTTGAATATTCGTTCAGCAGAGGCTTAAGACTCGGTCAAAAGATTCAGAGGCTTGCTAAGAGGTTGAGGGTTGAATTGAGCTCGGTTTCAAAACCATTTAAAAATCTTGCCCTAGAGCCGATATATTGCCAATGGTAGGCGATATATCGCCTGGGCTTATATCCCCGAGGCTCGTCGAAGCATTCGTGCGAAGTTACATGTTTTCGTATTCCCTGTGTGGCGATATATCGCCCCTAGAGCTGCGATATATTAGCATATGCTGAAATATTATACACGTAATTGCACTTATTCAGCCTAATTTGAATTGAGTAAACAACTTTAACTGAGTCATATAACGTTTTTAAAGCTGCTGGCAGATTCTGGGGTTTTTAAATATTTCTCTTATAAAACTATTCCTCAAAAATACTAAATTCCTTAATAAACATGCACACGACAAGTGTCATGATCTTATTGGTTCTATCTAAATCTTATAGTATAATAAATAACATCTTTATAATCAACTATATTAATCAAACCTTACGTTATAATTAATATCCTTAAACTATAGGTTAAACTTATAAAATCTATAAGTGTTGGTACGAGTGTTCAACTAAGTCTCGGCTTGAACTAAAATCCATAGTAATAAACATACTATAACTACTACTAGCTATTACTATATCTAACTAGCTAAGTAAAGTTATGGGACTCTACACCAGGGCGTTACAACTTGGTATCAGAGCATCCTAGGTTTAAGGGTTCCTGAAGACTGGTTGGACATGTACATTCGCCGTGAAAGACAAGCTCGACTCAAGGTTTGGTAATTATGTATACATGATTATATGCTTAAATGATTGGAAAAGAATATGAATGCTGATATCTGTATGATTAATAGGAAGCATGAGATACTGATAGGGCCTAGCCCTTGACTATTGCGTGATGGGATTGAAGCGTGCTGATTAGCATTGCTATTGTATGTGAATGAATATTTGGATAATGGTTTTCATACTGAGTGTATGTGGTTAACTGCCTGAATTGAATTCATATGTCGTATCTGTTTATTGGTTTGTAGGAAGCATGATAAAGTGTGAGTATATTTCGTTGTAATAAAAATTTGGTAGCTAAATGTATAGTATTGTGGATCTGTGTTTAATATGCTTTATGGGTGCATGATAACTATGGTTATTTGGACCTGGCTGTGGATTGGTTCGGAGTGTGAACCTCAGGGCTGAGGAGTTTAGTCAGCAATGGCGGATGAACTCAAATTGTTTGCGCCTAGAGTGGTTAAGTGGACTTGGCGTTGTTTTATAGGGGGATTGCAGATGATAGTTGGACTTGGAAACCTCCATCTTCCCCTGAAAGCCACAACAGATGTTCGTTAGTATATGAGTAAGCTGTGGGGTTTAATAGTTGAGACTAGATGGAGAAGCAACAGACTTCTCTGGGGAAAGAGCTGCTTTGTATGCTTTAACAGTGAGGTTACCAGTGTTGGTTTAATGTGAGGGTATAGAAAGAAAATGGTATTATATGGAAGGCCTAAAAGGCGTTATCCTCTGGTTTTGAGGAAAGTTTGGGTTACCTAAGAATTGGTCAGTGGATGGGCAAAGTTAATTCCATCCTTGGTTATATGAAGATGAGAGGTCATGACTAAGGGGTTGTGCTAAGTATTTGTGGCAGAAGGATGCCTGGAAATGGTACTCGAGCCGAGACATTGGCATGATGGGTTGGAAAGAACTCAGATGGTGAATTGATGAAAGAGGTTATAAGGACATAGTCTGGGCTGCGGAGGTTGGTAGGCTTATAAGTTTGATTTGGAATGATAAGGTAACAACCGTGTATGTCAATGAGTTTTTTGAGTTGGGTAATTCATTTTGGGGAATTGGTACAGGTGGATGTAGCTGGAAATGATGACCTATTTAAGGATTAAACTCTGGAATAGTCCAGAGCATTTGGGCCACTCCGATGTAAGAAATCATCATCTGTATTTAGGTAGCAGAGAGGGCCATGTTATTTGAGATCTATGAAATGAGGTATCGAGCATGAGTGCTGGAGATGCAAATGACAGTATTTCCATTGGTGGAGTTTAGTAAGGACAGATTCTCTATAATCGAAGTAGAAGAACCCCAGGCAGTTCTATGGCTCCTGGTCTTGTCAGGAAGGGGAATCTGATTTAGAAGATAGCCGTCAGGATAGTGATGGGAACTAGTGAGGTTATTAATTATGCACCAGAGGCAGGAGATGCCACTTAGGGGAATGTCAGGTGAGGGCACGACTTCTACATAAAATGATTCGATATGTTAGGATGAATTTCCCATGGTTAGGGGATGGAAGACTGGAATGCCTTGTTACATTTGAAGCCTGAGGCTAGTTCCTCAAAGCTGATCAATTAACTAGATAGCTCACATTTTTGGTTATATAATGAGCTGGAAGAGTTCGGTGTTGAGAATGTCCCAAGAAAGATTCAGACATAGAGAATATGCCTCAAGGTCCTTTGCGAGGGTCTGGAAATACTAAGAGGAATTAGAAACTTTTGTAATAGGAATTGGGACACAAGTAATAGAGAGATTCGTGGTGAGAGTGATAGAGCTCGTCATATGGAAGCCTTGACATAAGTCAGAGTGAAAGTTAATTTGTTAAGAAACAACCATAGATTGTAGGGAATATCATTTAGAGTACTTTAGTTAGACTGAATGGAAACTAAGCTGACCAGTAGGAATTCAGATAAGTATACAAGGAAGGATTGGGTACGCTTTAGAACTCAGCTACAGATAGGTTCGGTATCAGGGACATTATGGAAGATGATAATGGTTTTACAGAAAGAATTACTGAAGCTGTCGAAGAAGTTTGACCTCGGGGTGGATCAGATAGAGCATCGTATTGTGTGAATTGTTCGCATCGTCTGTTAAGAATAAAGAGTTTAAATTCCCGGTTACAAGACAGGACAATGTCTTCAGGAATTGATCTATGATCTGGTTATTACCAGCTGAGGATTAAGGAAAGAGACATTTCAGGAATCACAACTTATACCGAGTAGGGTGTGATGAATTGGTAACAAAGGTTCTTAATTAATTCAAGCGTTAGCAATTCAGGTAAGCTCTATAAGCAGAAGATATAGGAACAGTATGGACAAGTCTCCTTCAGGGTTTATTGGCGGTATATTGGGCTACTCTCCAGTTAGAAGTGGAATGCGAACAACTACTATGCTGATGATGTTAGTACTACAGAAGCAGGGTCATAGGTAAAGCTCCATGAAGTGTCAGTTTGGTCTCACCAGGGGTATTCAGAATAATGCTATAAGAAGAATAGGGGACATGTATGAAGAGGTTTGATATGAAGCCACAGAGAAGCTACTTAAGAACGTCTAAAGGATAGGGAGAACAACAAGATCAGTAAACGCGTCATCTACTACATAAGTATCTTTGCAGGCAGCTACACCAGAGATTAAAAAGATAGTAAAACTTGAAGTTAGACCGAATGGATGGTGTCAGATCGGAAGTTCAGAAGACATAGTAAGAATTGATTAGCGCTTGGTGAGGTAGGAATATGCATGTATGGGTGAATATAGAAGGGTGGCATAAATGACTTAACTTTTGATAAAGATATGAAACTGTGAGGGTTGCATCATAGGTTGGGGCACGCCCAAGCACAGACTGACGAGAGAATGGTTTGAGCCTCGCAAGAGGTGAAAGAATGGGAACATGGTCGATATACATGGTGCGTTGAGTTGGCAGCATATGCATAGTGTAAGGTATTTGAGTGTTTGATCATTTGTAAGAAAGATAACCTTGAGACCAAGATTTAGTGAAACGTGATGGATGTATGGATGGTTGGTGTTAGAAATCCTTGACTGTATGAGGAAAAGATCTAAATGGAGGCAGATCTCTTACTTGGGAGGTGTGTGTCAATTAAAAGAACACCATAGATTACAATGGAGTGGACAAGGTAACGACTGAGATTGGTATAGCGTTAGTGTGCGGTGATGAAAAATTACATATTCTTTGGACAATGGAATCCAAAGTGTTGTTATTGGTGGAGACAGGGAAGAACCCTGTCAAGGTAACACAAGTTAGGGCACAAGGATCGGATGAGAGGTCTGATGGAAACTTGGCGTGGAGATGGGAATTCTAAATGGATATCGTCCCACCCCCTAGGGTATGTTGTACCAGGAAGTTTGAGTGGGTAACAGAATCTAGTATACTTGGATATTGGAAGGTAAAATGATATGGTGGTGGATCATAGGAATGGAGCACATTAGATTATAAGTAAGGTGATTGGACAGGGAAAGTTTTAACTTAGCTGAATGAGTTAATGTAATTGGTTCAGGTGAACTGGTAATGGGGCAGAACATTGATGGTGCTGAGTTGAGACCCTATAGTTTTCCAAGTTTTGGAAAGGAACTAGAGAACAAAGAGAACAGAGTGGGAACCTGGAAATACCGATTGATTGCAGATGGAATAGAAATCTGAAAGCTTAACAGTTATTTTAAGGAATTAAGCGTTGAGTATGCGAATACTTGAGATATTAAGGAAAGTGTAGTCCTTGATGAGATAGTCACGGTCATGAATACTGGAGTACAGCTAAGGTGACATGGCATAGGACATGGTAAGATATTTAGCAAGGAGTACTATGCGAAGTAAATAAGTGAAAGATAGTGGATACTATGGTTTAGTATTGGGTCAAGGGGAAAACCAAAGAGGTTGTTGGAATTCTTAAGGCAGGAGTGTCTGCCTTTCTGAAAGGACATAAGAACTTGTGAATTGTTAATTTTGGAAAACAAAATTCCAGGATGAGAGATTTGTATCTCTCCAAGTAAGTGTAGACAAGGAAAAGTATGATATTCAGAGAAAGAAAGGGGGAAGTTCTGACTCCTGATTCGACATAAATTCTGAAGTTGTACCAAGGGTTAGGCTGGGGGCCTATAAACTGATCCCACCCTGGTAGGAGTGATGACTCATAGGTATTTATGGTATCAAGGATAAGACAATGAAGTGATCGTTGTGAACTAAGCAGACCCTGAAGTTTTAGCAGGTTTGTGTTGCAAGCGGGGGTTAACGAAAGTATGTCTATTAGACAAGATCTTGTGGAACAAGATTGTTACTCTCGTAAGAGTGTATCGAGGAGTAAAAGTAAAGGCATTGGACCTTGGGAATTATGGTCAAAGGTACGAGGTTTACTACCTGATGTGTTTGAATAAATTTTGAGGACGAAATTATTATAAGGAGGGGATAGTTGTAACGACCCAAAATTACTAATAAGGCTTAAGGGCCTTGATTAGTGTGCCGAGAGGGCATAATTGGGAGTTATGTGAATTAATGGTGAAAATTCATGGTTATGTGATAAGCATGCTTATATGATTATTTGGATATATGTGATGCACGACTATGTGTATTAGTATGCATGTAGGCCCTGATTAGGTTATAAGGGCATATTTGTAATTTTGGCCCGTTGAGGGTATAAGTGTAGATATTTGTGATAAATTGTTGAGACCACATTTTTATGTGGATATATCTGCAGCTTGTGCCTCAAGGCGATCCTAGTGAGCGGTTTAGCGAAAAAGTCACGGCGGGGATTTATACCCGGCTTGTGGGAGTCCGGGGTTATTCCTGGGAATTTGAGAAGTATACTGAAGATTATTTGATATTGATGAATATAATTGGTGATTCGTTAGGTGTCGGGATGTAAGTGGTAAATATTAGAGACACTCGAGGAATTAGTGGGAATTGGGAACGAATGACCAAAATGCCCTTGGAGGAATTAAGGGCTAAGATTTAATGGGAGGGTAATATGGTCATTTGGTTTATAAGGGATAAGAGTTATGTCTATCTTTATGACTTACTGGAATGTTTAGAGGATAGTAGAAGCTGAGAGAAAAGGGAAAGAGACAAAAGAGAAGGAAATAAAAGGAAGGAAAACAGAAGTCCTAAGTTACCCCTTCTCTCTCTCTCGGTTTATCATTCTTCTTGCACCATTTCTTGTGAATTCTTGGAGCTGTGATTCAAAGGAGGATTAGGTCAAGTCTAGCACCTGAGGTTCTTCGTGAAACTAGGAGGTCCTATTGGAATTTAGTCCAATTGAGGTAAGTTTCAAGGTTCTTTTCTTGAGCATCTGGTTTTAGCGGAAATGGTTTTCTAAACTTGAGTTCTGGATGGAATCAAGGGGGATAAGCTTGAGGAAGTGAAGGGCTTGAGGCTGAAAGGATACTAGAGATAACCTAGGTTGAAATTCTCCATTGAAGGTATGAAATTCTAGCTTTAAAGTACTGAAGTTTCTGTTGTTTTCTGTTGAGTTTTTGAGCTTCAAGCTCAATCATTGTGGTTTATTTATTTTGGGGTGCATGTGCTTAAGTTTCATTTGGTTGGATCATATGGGGTGAGTTATAGATGATGGTAGGCTTGTTTTGGTGTTTGGTTGAGGTTTGGAGGGATTTTAGAGAGTTTTGGCTCGAGGAAGTTCAAAGGGGAAAATCAGGGTATTGTCTGGTTGTGACTAGCGTTGTAGCGCTAGCCTTAGGGCGCTACATTGCTAGGCCTTGTGGTCATAGAGCTTTTTGGCTCTGTTTGTAGTGCTACCCTGTTTCCAGAAGAGGATTTTTGGGTTATTTCTTAGGGTTTTTGCCCGGGGGCTTGAGGTTTGATTCCACCACCCTGTTTGGTGGAATTAGGGCTTCCCGAGGGCTCGAGATTGGTCCCGAGGGCTCGGGATTGGTCCCAAGGCTAGGTTTTGGAATTAAAGTTTGATATGGTTCTAATTTGTGGCTGTGATTAGGTGTATGCTAGGGCTCGGACGGGATCGTGCTTGAGGGTTGATTTCATTGAACAAAGCTAGCAGAATCAGAGGTAAGAATCTGCACCCAGTTATGTGCTAATGATGGGACTAAGAGCTCCCTATATCTGTATGATGTCATAGATGGTATTATGCCATGGGACATGTGATAAACAACCTAAGAGTGCTAGAATCAATATTTGCGCACAGGGCGCGGCTCGACCACTGGTAGCTGAGGAAAGCTTAATATTCACTGAGCTCAGTTTTAGCGGGCCAGAGTTAGTGGGATAAATAGGGGGTGCGACCTAAGGGCGTCGACCCTGTTTAATATGTGAATTGATTATTAATGTTAATTGATGAGCTTGATATGCAGAATGCCTGATTGTGTGAATATTATGGATTGTTGAGTATATAGCTACGCTTTATGGGTTTTTTACCTGTTGATTTGTAAATTGATTGCTTAATGGTTATGCTATGTTATCTGGTTTCTTGCTGGGCCTTGGCTCACGGGTGCTACGTGGTGCAGGTAAAGGCAAGAGCAATGTGGACCAATCCTGAGTTAGAGAGCTTTGGGGCTGAATGTACTTAGTCAGCTGATTTGCCGCCACGGCCGAGGAGTGATACAGGACGGGAAAAGCCTAAATGTCTGTTTTGCCCTTAGAGTGGCTAGTAGCTGTACTTATATCTTGAAATTTTGTAAAATGTCTTTTAAACGTTATTACTTTCGGGATCCCATGTATAAAATGTTTAATTATATGAAATGTAACTTTTGTGACCAAAATCTTTTAACCCTAGTTAATTTATAGTTTCAGTAACACTTTTCTAACCAAATAACTTGATTAACAAGTCTTGCACCTTTATAACACACACAATGTAATGGTCTTGGCTATCCAGGGCGTTACAACTGATGACTCTGGCAACCACAAGTATGTGAGATAGGAGGACGTACTTGTACCTACCACCAAGCTCCCTGTGGGAGGGAAATATGCGGGTCAAAGCTCCCGAGCCCACAAACCTCGCCCATTCGAACCCTCAGTCTTGGGAAATGAGGCAAAAAATGAGGCCTCAGTGAGCTCGTCAGGAGGTAAAGTTGGGCTTGATTCATCCATGTGATCTCCTTCATTACTTAAGCACGAGCCTGACGTAATGATCTTCTTCGAGGACCCCAGGGATAATTTCTTAGCATGGTTGAGGGTAGACCTTAGGGTTTGTAGGTTTGATAGTTGGATAGGTAAATACCAAACTATGTATAGCCTAAAAAGGGTTTGGGATGGGGTAGCAGTGCAATACGGCACAAACGATTATAGGGACCTCTTGAGGATGTCCCCCACCTTTAGGGATAGGAGTCCCATAGCCTCATTAGAAGATAAAGGAATTTCTTGGTCCCCAAGTTTGAGCTCTAGTGAGTCTTCTTGTTAGGTTCTTGACACTTAGTCATTTTTACTTATACAAATACGTATGAATTTTTTCTTTCTCAGCTTGATTAATCTTCCTTGCGCTTTCCAGGTGACATGGAGTCAGACCTAAACATCCTTTTGGGATAGCCCCCCAAAACCCACGGTACTAAACGAGGTCGTGTAACCTCGAAGAAAGGGGCCGCCTCGATGTCGACCAAGATTGCTGAGGGTTCCTCTCCTTCGATGTCTGCCTCATTCGAGCCCACAGCCCAGGCTCTGGGCTCTTCGGTCATGGTTTTCGACACTGCCCTCACGACCTCAACAGTTGACACCATTGAACCCCCAGAGATTATGCCACCTCCTAAACCAGCTAGAGACAAAGGCAAACAAGTCGTGCCTCCTTTTGCTCCGAGGCCTATGGGTGCCCCGACGGTGGTCCATAAGTTTGTGGCGTCATCACAGGTACGGGAGTACCCCCCTGAAGAACGTGGAAGGGACCTTAGGAGCCAATCGGTGCTTGGATATGTTGTCTCGGGTAGGCCAGGCTTGTAGCAGCCTCGATGCCAATGTGTGGCCATTCTTGAGAGGAGAAAATTCCACATGCCTCATTGACCAAACGGTGGAGCTCTTGGTCTCGGTAAATCTAGTTCTCTTGTCTTCTATTTTCTTTGGTCACCTATTTATTCTCTAACCCTTATAAACCATTTTTTTGGTTATTTTTTAGACCCTTCTTGGTGTCCTTCGCCAAAGTTCAGTGTTTTCCTCAAAGATGGTGACTGCGGAAACCCTGGTTTATGAAGCAAACCAGGCTCGCATCCGAGTCGAGGATGGCCTGAATAAGGCCAAGGGAGCCCAGGTCAAAGCTGAGGAGACCCAAGCCAAGGAAGCCCTCAAGCTTCTTCCAGTAAAGCTTGACTCTTCCGAGGCTACTGTCAATAGCCTGAAGACGGAACTCGACACCAAGATAGTGGAGTTTGACGCTGCCAGGGCTGAGATCGATCGCCTAAAGGCAGAGACAAGTGCTGCCAAGGCCAAGGCTGAACGCCTAAAGGAAGCGAAGGATTCCGGAATTCTTGAAGACGAGAAGAAATGCCTCACCGATGAGTTCAAGACCAAGAAAGATTGGGCTACAGACCGAGCTATGTATATGATATGGTCTATGAACCCCGATATTGACACCTCGTTCCTTCAAGATAAAGAAGAGGAGTTCATCTCCAAATGGAAGGCTCGGTTGGCCGAAGAGGAGGTCACGATCACAACCCCGGATGGCGAGAATGGGGAGGACAAAGACGAGGAGGCTGAGTCTGGTTCAGTCGATCAATAATGGACTGTTTCAAACAGAGCTGCATCCCTTAGAATTTTTTACAATTATCTTTTTTTTTTTCCCTTGTGGGGAAGACAATTTACAGCTCAATTCTGAGCTATTTTAATTATCTTATGACTATTTATATTTTAATAGTAGTTTTTATGCTTTCAATTTTTTGGCTCGAAAGCCTTTTTGCACATTGTCTACCTTTAACTTTTTTCCTTAATACTATGTGTTGACCGCATTTTTGGCCAACGACGTGTAGACATCAAAACGACAAAAAACCTTCAAGAGAAAAATACGACACAGACAATTTTTATAGTGGTTCAGCCCCAATGTGTTGGTAATAGCCTAATCCACTTAGAGTTATGATTTTGAATCTACACTCAAGATCAGATGAACTTGAGTCAACTGAGTTTCTTCAGTGCAGATGACAAGAATACAATATTTCTCTCAAGATACAAATACTCTCTCAGGAAAATTAGAATTCGAATCCAAAATCCCCTCTATGATGCCATGAGCTTTGTATTTATAAGCCCAGGATCATACAAACACAGTCCCTCATAATCAGGATCTTTTTGTTATTCTTTCAATATTTAATTAATAATAATATCTAAAATAAAACAATATGCGATTCTTTGGGATAAAATGAGAGATTCCCGCGCAAGTATGACCGATTCTAGCTGAAGCCATTACTGGGATCTTTTGCGTAGCACTGTTCTGTTTAGCCGGTCCACATCACACCCAGAAGGAAAACTGGAGGGCCAAAACACTTCACCGGTCGGCCAAGACAAGTGACTGGTTGGCCAAACACATGTCCAATAGGCCAAACACTTGACTGGTCGGACAAGCACTTAACCGGTCGGACAAGCACCTGACTGGTCGGACAAGCACATGACTAGTCGGGCAAGCACCTGACTGGTCGGACAAGCACATGACTGGTCAGTCAAGCACATGACTGGTCGGTCATGACACTAGGCTGGTCAGTCAAAAATCTTCACCAGTCTACCGGATCACTCCTAAGCCAGATCACCCAGCCATTCCTTGCCATTTGTCACTTCTATTGCCACGTCATCATTTTCAAATTTTGGGGATAACATTTGCCCCCCAAGTTTATTATATGATATTCTCACATAATAAACTTTTTTCTCCACTGCTGACGACACAATAATAAAAAATCTAACTGTACATTTTCCCACCTATGCAACAAACCATGACGCCACAACAGACCACGATCACTGTAATTAATTGCTCCCAATCGTGGGGAGATAACATTCCCAAGGGAATTCCAAGAGTCTAAGAATAAGTGACAATTTCCACTTTTTCCCTTTAAATAGATCCATAAGTGCTCATAATCTCACAAGCAAAAAAGAAAATCAAAAGGCTCATAAACCTCCTCATTCTCTCTTTCGGCCGGGACCTCTCAAAGTTCTCCATTTCTTGGCCAAAAACCTCCAAAACTCCAAAGAAGGCTCCCATTTTCTCCAAGCAAATCCAAGGGTTCTTCATGAAATCAACACATTTGGGTAAGTTCTTATTCCTCATCTCCATTTATGTTTTTTTTTTCAAAACTTTATGAAAAAACTTGTGGGCCGAAACCTTTGCTCAATATACACCCATGAACTTGTGTATGAATCTTTGATATATAATGTGTATTGTGGCTGTTTTGATGTTGTTTAGCTATGGGTAAATCAATTTTTTCTTCAATTTCATGGAAATTTGAAGAAAAATTAATTTTTTTATCCCAAATTGCATATATGGGTTTATGGGTATTTGATGATAGATAGGATCCCTAGAACTTCATATGAACCTTTCAAATCCCATATTTTGATCTTGTTGTTGTGTATTTTGAGTGAGGAAAAGTGTTTGTGTCAATACACTTTGGGATTTAGGCTTTCTCGAAATGGGTTTAGGGAAAACACCCATGGCCGATCGGTCATGGCTTTTTTTTTTGCTTGAATATTCAGAGATGCCAATGGCCGATCGGACACGCCTATCACCCGAGTGTGTGTCCTTCCATCCGCTCGGACCAAGACCCACCGATCGGGTACCACCTAGCTCCCCTCGGACTGATCCTATCCCCTCGGATACACAACTGACTGCTCGGGCGAAAGGCCCCTCGGGTGCCTTGCTGCTCCTCGGAACCAGGGTGCAACCCCTCAGAATCTTCGGTCATGCGCCTCACCGCTCGGACACGCACGGTTCTTCGCGGAAATCATGCCTGGGTAGCTCCTCGGGTGCCCACACGCTTGCCCATATGCCTGCACTCGATCAGACACTCGGACGCTTGCCTGCCCAGCCGCTCGGCCATGCGCACCTGCTACGCTCCTCGGGTGCACACATGCCTGCCCAGATGGCACGCACTTGATCGGACACTCGGACGATTGCCTGGCCAGCCGCTCGGCCATGCACACCTGCTGCGCTCCTCGGGTACACACTTCAGCTCGGTCACCAGATGCGCGCGCTGGCCAATCGGACACGGACGCCTCAACTCGGACACCACGCACGCACAACTCCTCGGGACCTTAAGCACCTTTAGACATCAAAATTTATTTTTCCCTCATGCATGCTATATTTTTACTACTTAGATAAATTTTTTCTAAGTAGTAAACATAATTATTTTTCTGTTGAACCAATTGATTTATGCTTGTTTGGTTACTCACCTCCCCATTTTTATTTTTTGTAGATGAATCACTTCAACTATAGGGGAGGTGACAACCATATAAATTCTAACACTTCCATTCCGTAATCAAGCGATACTCCTCAAAGTAGCGACTCTTCATCAAAGTCTCCTAGCAGTCGCACCCCGAAAGATTGCCTTCGCCACCTTAAAAAGATCCTTCCCCGATCAACCTTATATTTCCTCCATGAAGAACAGTTTCTCAATCAACAGGCTGAACATTCAGAAATGAGGGTGAAGAAATCCAATAGACTTCCTCAGGATCAAGACCCCCAGGTGGCTCGCAGAGCGGCACAGAAAGTAGTGGAACGCAGTGAAGTCCAAATTGTGGCTTCTTTAAGACCGCCCCGCTAGATACAAAAACCCAGCAAGCCTCGGAGAAAAATCATTTAGAAATTTACCACCGAGATCCAACAATTATCCGTTCAAAAACCATGAAAAGAAGGAGAAGAAACACCCTCTTGGTTTACAGCCAAACCCTACAAACTTAACCCCTGCATGTTCGACAAACACATTCAAGCCTCGGGCCTGAAAGGGGTTAACGTGATATGTTCATGCCCTCATCAGAGAGCCAACAAGCCTGGTGGACCTTACTGTGCTTGGTCTAGGTACCACATATTCACAGGAGCTACCATTTTGTTGCATCCTTTCTTTCAGTCAGTAGCGGACTATTTCAACGTCTCTCCTTTCCAGATTGCTCCCAATGGGATCCAGGCATTGTCTGCTTTATACATTCTTTACTTCCTGCAAGGTTGGGATCCACCCACTCCTCATGAAGTGCATTATCTCTTTGACTTCAGGACTAACCCAAGCCACAAGAATACATGTTTTTTTATCACCTATTCCACAGGCATAAAGGGATCAAATACCTCCATGGTATCGCTCATAAATCAAATCCCGGAAAATACTATATAGAGTATTTTCTGACTTCAGATATCAAAGCCAACAACTTAGCTCTTACACATGCGGGTCCATTTCACCAGCCCTTGCCTACCAAGGAAATGTGTTCCTGAGTGGAAGAATTAGCTAATATGTCCACCGAGGAGAAGAATGTAAAAGAGTTGGTTAACGTGGAAAATCTTCAGATGGTGGGGCTATTACCAAGTAACCAGAACATCCTAGTAGAAAGTACTACTGAGGAAGTGAATGCAACTGACCAGTCCAACGCTGACACTGAGGTAGTGAACAATCAGTTCTCTCTCGGACCGTCTCCCTACTCTCGTAGACCAAGTGACCTTATCATTAGGGAACCCTTGCTAGAGGATCAACGTAGATGTGTCATTCCCACTCAGCCTGGGAAAGGAAAGACCATTCAGCTTCATAGGGACTTCAGCTCATCATCTGATGAAGAGGATGACTTCCTTGATCAAATCCTAAAGTCAGGTTTAGTAGTCATAGTGTGATGCTTGGTTTTAAATAACTTGGTTATACGGGATTTATAGAGTTGTCTGGTAGTAGTAAAGTATTTATCTACATATTGCTCCACTTTTTACTAACAAATCTTGTGTTTACTCATTTGCAGATTTAGAGATGTTCAAGCAATTCAACACCACCCTTGCCCAAAAGAGGAAATCTGGGGAGGGAAGTGGCTCAACTCCTCCAAAAAAAGTCCCAAGGACAACCCCGACCAACCAGGGAAGACAACCCGAGCAGCTCATCACGATCCCATAGCTGACTCCCTCATCGATTTCTCCCTCTGTGAGTTTAACCCCCACTCGCTCGACTGGCTTAAGTGAGCCCCTTCGCACCGCTGTCAACATTGGGAAGGAGTTGTTTGAGAAAACTCTTCATGATGCTTCAACCATTCAGAGCTTTGAATCTCTGCCTCGGCTCGGTGTTGAAGTTGTTCTACAAAGGGGGCTGGCCCAACTGATGAATGTAAGTATTTTATCACAAGACATCCAAGTTCGTTATTATTTGCTTTTTACTTGTAGTAACTTTCAGTTTTCCACTGCAGTCGCTTATTACGATCAGCCATGCTCAGCACCGAGCAGTGGACTACAAGGAATTAATCAAGGTCTTGAATGATCAGCTGGTGGACGCCCAAACCAAAGTAGAGACTTTAACTTCCTCGAAAAAAGATCTCAAATCCAAGGTTGAGTAGGCAGAGAAGACCATTGCTGAGCGGGATGGGTCTCTTAGGGAGATGGCTGACGAAAACCAAAAACAAACTCAAATCAATAAGACGTTGACTGATCAGCTGGAAAGACTAACTCGCGAGAACGAGGAGCTAAAGCGAGAGAAGGAAGCCGATCTCGCTCGCTACGAGGAGATTTGTTTCAATTGCTTCTACCAGGTGTGGAAGCTGAAAAAACCCCTCAACCTCGACTTTCTCACAGAGGAGGCCAAAACAGAAGAGCTTGCCAAATGCGAGGCAAAGGCTGATGAGGAGGCAGCTAATCCTGCTGGTGCCACACCTTTTTCTCCCACGCTATCGTTCCGACCGGAAGAAGCCATTGATACCGAGGAAGGTGTTGATCAACCTGAGTGACAACCCAACTTGGGAGCCTCATAGCTGACCAGTGGTCCTTCATCCGACCAGCTGACTTCTTATCAGACTAGTAGACATTTATTTTATATTTCACTATTGTACTTTGCTCGTGTGGCCGAGCTATTGGCATGAACACTTCACTTTTTTAGACGTCATTTAAAAGTTTTATTACATAGATGCCTTATATTTTCATATGGGTACTTAGTTTTCTAACTTAAAAATTCTAAACATTTCATAAGTTACTACTAAGCATGCTTTCTCACATTCTTATTGCTCTAACATTTTATGAGCATAGCGTTTTATTTACACACGAATAGTTGTTCTTAACTTAAAATTTTGAAAAAATTCCAAGTTAATTAAGCTTTGTAAAACAAGTTAGCTTAACAACCCTTTTGACTTCAAAGAATTACAAGTCAATCTAAAAACAAATATCTTTGCTCGTGTTCTTATTGCTTGTGTTGAATTGTATACCAGTATACCCTATGTGCCCCCCAAGTGATTGAGGGTTGAAAAATCCTTGATCACTTGCTACTTGACCGAATTTTTCTGAGCAGTTATTACTCGTGAAACACATTGAATATAAAGGGGGTATTTTAGCAGTTAAACACTGCAAAAACATGTAACTATTTAAACGTTGGTCATTCATCTGATGGATACCGACCAGTTGAACACTGCCCGGTCTTTCCTCCAGAAAGCATTTTTTGTTTTAAGATGTAATGACAGTTGAACACTGCCAAAAGTAAAAATAATCAACACATATGCAAAATTTGTAGCAAGATTCGACCGCGCTGCGCGTGATCTCTTTTATTACTCGTAAAAAAAAGGACAAAGCGTGTCTAATTACGAGTCTCAAACAAAATAAAATTGTTCAAAATAACATGATTGGTTAGCCAATAGCCAGTTCACAAACAAACTTAAATAACAAGTTAAACACTTGAGACAAAGCTACTACTCTGTAAGCAAAATTTATTGATAATATTTCCTCAAGTGCTCGCCATTCCAATAATTCCTGATCAGCTCTCCATTTAATCGAGAAAGTTTGTAAGTGTCGGGTGGTAAGACTTGCTCAATCTGATACGATCCCTCCCAGTTTGGTCCTAGCACTCCAGCTGCTGGGTCTCTGATGAACACCTTTCTGAGGACCAAATCTCTGACCTGGAACTTTCGATCTCTAACTTTGGAATTAAAATAGCGGGCCACCTTTTGCTGATGGGCAGAAACTCTCAAGTTGGCTTTTTCTCGTCTCTCTTCAAAAAAATCTAAAGATTCAACTAGCAACTGGTGATTCTCCTCCTGGTCATACATGGTTCTCCGATGAGATGGTGGGTCTACTTCAACAGGCAACATGGCTTCATATCCATATGACAAGGAAAAAAGGGTATGACCAGTTGCTGTCCAGGCAGTAGTCCTATATGACCAAAGGACTTCTGGTAATTCTTTTGCCCAAGCACCCTTAGCTCGCTCTAGATGCTTTTTTAGAGTATCCTTCAAAGTCTTATTTATGGCTTCAACTTGCCCATTGGCTTGCAGATGAGCTACCGAGGAGAAACTTTTCGTAATGCCATGTCTAGTACAGAAATCGGTAAATAAGTCAATATCGAACTGAGTGCCGTTGTCAGAGACTATCTTCTTGGGCAGACCATAGCGGTATATTATATTCTTAACCACAAAATTTAACACTTTCTTCGAGGTGATCGTTGCTAGTGGTTCGGCTTCGGTCCACTTGGTGAAATAATCCACAGCAACTACTGCAAACTATACTCCTCCTTTCCCTTTGGGTAGTTTCCCGTTCAGATCAATGCCCCATACTGCAAAAGGCCTCGGGCTCTGCATTTGCTTCAAGACATTCGGAGGCGCCCTGGGTATTTTAGAAAATCTCTGGCATTTATCACACTTCTACACAAACTCCATGGAATCTTCGTTCATTGTAGGCCAGAAAAATCCTTGCCGCAAAATCTTTTTAGATAGACTCTACCCCCTAGCATGATCTCCGCAGAACCCCTTGTGCACTTCGGTCAACAAGTTTTTTGACTGGTCGGGTGCTATGCACCTTAGTAGTGGCAAAGAGTACCCTCTTCTATACAACACCCCATCCATCATAATATACCTAGCAGCTTGCCTCATAACTTTCTTAGCTTCATTACGATTATCTGGGAGGATTCCTTGCCCAAGGTAAGTAATGATAGGTGTCATCCAAGTGTCAACTATTGTGATGGGCATGGCTTCTTGCTCATTAATGTCCGACTCTGTCAAGTATTCCACTGGTACCATATTCAAAGTTTCAACATCTTTTGCACTAGCTAATTTTGCTAGAGCGTCTGTGTTAAAGTTCTGCTCCCGTGGTACCAGCTTAATAGTATACTCTTTGAATTGTGCTAGCAGATCCTTAGTCTTATTCAAGTACGCCATCATGCGTAGGCCCCTAGCTTGATATTCCCCTAAGACTTGGTAGACCACCAATTGTGAATCACTGTTTACTTCAACCGACCGGGCACGAACATCTCTAGCCAAGCGTAAGCCTGCTAGGAGGGCTTCATATTCCGCCTCATTATTAGAAGCGTTAAATCCAAATCTTAATGCGCAGTGAATTCGGCGCTTCTCCGGCGTAACTAATATAATTCATGCTCCCGAATGATGTTCGTTTGATGACCCATCAACAAAAAGTTTCCAAGTAGGAAGATTCTCTCTCTGCCCAGTTACACACTCTTGCTAGTCGGAAATATCAGCAATCCCAGTACATTCAACAATAAAATCCGCCAAAGCCTGTCCCTTAATAGCAGACCTCGATTGGTATTTGATTTCGAATTGGCCCAATTCAACCGCCCATTTAAGTAGACGACCAGATGACTCTGGCTTCTGTAAGACTTGACGTAGGGGCTGGTCGGTAAGCACTTTAATGGGATGTGCCTGGAAATACGGTCGCAATTTGCGGGATGCAAGTACCAAGCAATAGGCCAACTTCTCAATCACGGGATACCTGGATTCTGCTCCTATGAGTCGCTTGCTAACGTAGTATACCGGACGCTGCACTTTATCTTCTTCTCGCACTAGAGTAGCACTAACAACATGCTCTGTGACTGCTAGGTAAACAAAGAGGTCTTCCCTATCAACTGGCTTCGAAAGAACAGGAGGTTGAGCCAAGTGTTCCTTTATGGCTTGAAAAGCTTGCTCACATTATTCCATCCATTCAAACTTCTTGCTTCCTTTAAGTAAGTTAAAAAAAGGGACACATTTGTCCGTTGATTTAGAGATGAACCTGCTTAGAGCAACAATCCGCTCAGTCAAGCTTTGCACATCCTTAATTCTGGCTGGAGACTTCATTTCTGCGAGTGCTTTTATCTTCTCTGGATTTGCTTCTATTCCTCGTGAGTTAACAATGAACCCAAGAAATTTTCTCGAACTTACTCCAAATGAGCATTTGAGGGGGTTCAACTTCATGTTGTATTTTCTTAATACTGCAAAGCATTCCTCCAAATCTCATACATGTCCTTCAGTTTGCTTTGACTTCACCAGCATATCGTCTAGGTACACCTCCATGTTCTTGCCGATTAAGTCACGAAACATGCCATTCACTAAATGCTGGTATGTGGCTCTCACATTCTTCAAGCCAAATGGCATGACTTTATAACAGTACAACCCTATGTCTGTTCGGAAACTGGTATGCTCCTCATCGGGAGGATGCATACTAATCTGGTTATACCCTGAGTAAGCATCCATAAAGGACAAAGTTTCATGACCAGAGGTCACGTCCACCAACTGTTCTATTCTTGGCAAAGGAAAATAGTCCTTTGGACATGCTTTGTTCAGGTCAGTAAAGTCCACACAACTCCTCCAATTTCCATTGGACTTGGGCACTAATACTGGGTTTGAAACCCAGGCAGGGTAATATGCCTCCCTTATTAACCCATTTTCCTTTAGCTGCTCCACCTCCTCCTTGAGAGCTTTTGCTCGATCCTTGTCAAGCAACCTTCTCTTCTGCTGCACTGCTGGATAGCTTTCATCCACGTTGAGCACGTCACAATTGGTGAGATACCCACCATATCCTTGTAAGACCAGGCGAAGACATCTTGATTCCTCCGCAAAAATTCTACCAGCTGTGCTTTTACTTCTAACTTCAACTTTTTTCCAACCTTGATCTCTTTGGTCGGGTCATTCTCATCTATTGGAACCTCCTCTAACTCTTCTGTAGGTCCCACCTCACTATCATAATCCCCAAAGCGAGGATCAAAATCCATTCCCTCGCTTTGGGCAACGCCCTATTTGGTGACTTCATCACCGGATGGGGCTTGTTGTTCACTTAAACCAAGAATGCTTTCTTGGCCAAACTCTTCAAACATTCCTTCATGATTGGCTATGACTGTAAATCTTTGGTTGACATCCATCTCCTCTACCTCCTCTCTATCTGCACATATAATCATGTTGTTTTCTTTAGCCCCATTTCATGCTATAGCCACCGAGGCATTATAACATTCTCTGGCTTCTCTTTGGTCTCCTCGGATGTAGCCTATGCCTGCACTGGTCTATAGAGACTACCGCATGCAAGGTTGTGAGTAGTGGTCGACCAATGACCACGTTATAGGTAGACGGGCAGTCGGCTATCAAAAACTCTGTCATAACTGTCTCATGCTTGGGAGCATCCCCTATTGTGACTGGTAACTTGATCGTTCCAGCCGGTGACAACCCTTCTCTGGTAAATCCATAACTGACTTGAGAGCATGGCTTCAAGTTATTGATAGATAATTTCATCCTTTTGAAAGGATGATTTGTAGATGATGTTCACAGAGCTCCCCGTGTCGACCAGGCATCTCTTCACCTTCATGTTTGCTATTTGGACTGTCACGACGAGAGGGTCATTATGAGGATATTTCACGTGTCATGCATCATCTTCAGTGAAATTGAGGGACTCACTTTCGTATCGTGGGTTCATCGGAGGCCGCTCCTCTATAGTCATGACCTCGGACGTCGATGCTGCATCCAACTCATGCCGAAGGGTTTGAGCATATCTCTCCCTTGCTTGCTATCCCTAGCCAGATGTGGACCTCCACATATGGTGTCTAGAGTGAAGTCCACAGGCTCGGGTTGCAAAGGTGGAGACCGCTGTCGCTTAAACCCAGGATTATTATTACTTCCCTTTCCTTGGGTCTTCTCTGCTCGATATTTTTTCAATTTCCCTGACCGGAGGAGAAACTCTATCTCGTCCTTGAGATGATTGCATTCATTCGTGTCGTGACCATAGTCTCCATGGAAATGACAGAACTTATTCAAATCTCTCTTACTCATATCCTTCCTGATGGGTGGGGGTTTCCGGTAGGGGACCTCCTGATGACTCGCGAGATATATCTCTGCTTGGCTGGCCGAAATAGTGGTGTAATTGGTGAGCCGAGGTTCATACTTGGTTGGCTTGTCGTTTGGTCCCGACTTAGCCTTTTTTTCATTGTGGCGGTCAGACCTGTTATTTCCACGTTTCTTACCACCACTTTGATCATTTACACCATTCTTGGGAGGATCAGTTGATCCGCTCAGATTGTTCGGGCCCTTCTCTCCCTTCTCAATCGCGTCATCCAATTTCATAGATTTTTTTGCAATTATCTTTTTTGTGCCCTTATGGGGATGACAATTTACTGCTCAATTCTGAGATATTTTAATTATCTTATGACTATTTATATTTTAATAGTAGTTTTTAGCTTTCAATTTTTTGGCTCGAAAGCCTTTTTGCACATTGTCTACCTTTAACTTTTTGCCTTAATACTATGTGTTGACCGCGTTTTTGGCCAACGACGTGTAGACATCAAAACGACAAAAAACCTTCAAGAGAAAAATACGACATAGACAATTTTTATAGTGGTTCAGCCCCAATGTGTTGGTAATAGCCTAATCCACTTAGAGTTATGATTATGAATCTACACTCAAGATCAGATGAACCTGAGTCAACTGAGTTTCTTCAGTGCAGATGACAAGAATACAATATTTCTCTCAAGATACAAATACTCTCTCAGGAAAATTAGAATCCGAATCCAAAATCCCCTCTATGATGCCATGAGCTTTGTATTTATAAGCCCAGGATCGTACAAACATAGTGCCTCATAATCGGGATTTTTCTGTTATTATTTCAATATTTAATTAATAATAATATCTAAAATACAACAATATGCGATTCTTTGGGGTAAAATGAGAGATTCCAGCGCAGGTATGACTGATTCTAGCTAAAGTCGTTACTGGGATCTTTTGCGTAGCACTGTTCTATTTAGCCGGTCCACATCACACCCAGAAGGAAAACTGGAGGGCCAAAACACTTCACCGGTCGGCCACACCCTCACTGGTCGGCCAAGACAAGTGACTGGTCGGCCAAACACATGTCCGGTCGGCCAAACACTTGACTGGTCAAACAAGCACTTGACCGATCGGACAAGCACCTGACTGGTCGGACAAGCACATGACTGGTCGGTCAAGCACCTAACTGATCGGACAAGCACATGACTGGTCCGTCAAGCACATGATTGGTCGGTCATGACACTTGACTGGTCAGTCAAAAATCATTACCGGTCTACCGGATCACTCCTAAGCCAGATCACCCAGCCATTCCTTGCCATTTGTCACTTCTATTGCCACGTCATCATTTTCAAATTTTGGGGATAACATTATGCATCATACTTCTGGGTCGAAATATTTCGAGCATGTTATTATTAAGGACTTGCTTTTATACTTGTTTATTCGTACAAATATACGCTGGGTTTAAGTTTGAATTTGAATACATTCATGCATAGTTTATTCGAAATGCCCATGTTTGACTCCGTTATTGTCAAAGTCAAACTTTACTTTTACCATGTATTTAAAAAAAAAAATACTCAAATGGTATGTAACTTCGTCAGTCTAGTTATATTTTGTTTTTCCATTTACTTTTCCTCATCCTCGAGTATGACCTCGAGGTTACCAGCCCTAGTCTCAACGTATGTTTTTTGGTTGGTTTATCTAAAATTCCAACTTTTGACTATGTCGATTAGGTTTAGTTGGTTTGTTCCAGACTTGTTTAGTTCGCGTGTTTGGTTAATGATCCATACACTTATTGTTTTCTTCATGTCGGATTAATAATCCAAACATTGCTATCAGAGTTAATTTTAATTTATGTTATATTTTTTTGAGCTTATGGTATGATTGTATACCACTTTTGCCCCCTTAATACCTTATGATTGTGATCTTAGGTTATTGAATTTTGATGTCTTGCAAAAAAGTATAACAATAAAAATACAACATTTGAATGAAATTCAGTACTTTATTAATCAAAAAGTAAAAATCAAATACATGCTTGGTTAAAACGAATAAACAACATTCCTATATCATTGATAATAAGGTCGTAGATATTCACCATTCCAAGCTTGCAGAACCAATCGTCCATTCAGCCTTGCTAGTTTATAAACTCCAAGTTGAATAATGGACTCAATCTAATAAGGTCCCTCCAAATTAGGCCTAAGTATCACAGTAGATGGGTCTCATGTGGCCAGAAACACGCGCCTTAACACCAACTCTCCCAATCCAAATTTTCTATCTTGGACCCTTTTGTTAAATTATATTGTAGCCCTTTGCTGGTATGCAACATTTTTCAACTAGGCTTCGCCTCGTCTTTCTTCGATGAGGTCCAAACTTTCTTCGAGTTGGGATTGGTTCGAGGTTTGGTCATATGCATCGCGCTTATGGTTGGGATTTCGACCTTAATGGACAACATGGCCTTACACCCATAAGCCAGGGAGAAAGGGGTATGCCCCGTCGAGGTTCTCGCCATTGTTCTATATGCCCACAGGACTTGAGGCAACTCCTCTAGCCATCTCCCCTTAGATTCTTCTTGCCTTTTCTTCATGGACCTCTTTAAAGTCTTATTTACTGATTCGACTTGGCCATTTTCTTGGGGATGGGCCACAGAGGAAAAGCTTTTAATTATCCCATTCTTTTTCGCAAAAGTGTGTAAACAAATCACTGTCAAATTGGGTCCCATTATCCGACACAATCTTCATGGGCATCCCGTATATACAAATGATGTTCTTTACTACGAAATCTAGGACTTTCTTCGAGGTGATAGTTGCTAAGGGTTCGACTTTGGTCCACTTTGTAAAATAGTCGACAGCGACTACATCATATTTTACTCCACTCTTTCTGTTTGGCAAGGAGCCTATGAAGTCGATTCCCCATATCGCGAATAGCCATGGGGAGCTCGTCATGGTAAGCTCAGTGGGTGGAGCTCGCGATATCGAAGCGAACCGTTGACACTTATCACAGTGCTTAACGTACTCGAATAAATCAGCCTTGACTGTTGGCCAGAAATATCCTTGCCTAATCACCTTTTTTGACAGGCTATGCCCTCCGATGTGGTTTCTGCAAAATCCTTCATGGATTTCTTCCAAAATATTTTTTGCCTCAGGGGGAGTTATAGACCTAAGTGGCGACATGTAGTATCCCCTTCTGTACAATTTTCCTTCCAAGATGGTGTATCTTGGTATTTTTTACATAAGTTTCCCAGCCTTATTTCGGTTTGTTGGGAGACTTCTGGTTTCGAGGTAGTCAACTATCGGGGTCATCCAGGTGGGTTACAAGTCAATCATGTTTACATATTCTTCCTCAGGCTCGGTTATGCTCAGGGCCAGTAGAAATTCTACTAGAATCACGTTTAGTGTGTCAGCTTCATTGATCGTGGTGAGCCTGGCCAATGCATCAACATTCGAATTTTGTTCCTAAGGAAATTTTTCTATAGCGTAGAACTCAAACTCCCCAAACGATGCCTTTAGTTACTCCAGGTACGCTGCCATTTTTATGCCACAAGTATAATATTCACCCAGGACCTGGTTAACAATCAATTGTGAATCACTGTAGTAGTGGATGGCTTTTGCTTTAAGCTCGGTGGCTATTCGAAGACCTGCTAATAATGCCTCGTACTCACCCTCGTTGTTCGATGCCTCAAACCCAACCTTAACGCTGAGTGGAAGTGATTTCCCGTCGGAGTGATTAGAATGATTCTCGCCCTCGATCCATTTTCATTAGAGGACCCATCAACATAAAGTCTCACAGCTCGCGGGCTGGGGTTACGACTTCCTCGTTGGAGATCCCTGTACACTCAAAAATGAAGTCTACCAAAGTCTATCCTTTGATCGTTGTTCGAGGATGATAGGTGATCTCAAACTATCCGAGCTCGACAGTCAATTTCAACAATCTTCCGGATGCTTCGGGGTTGGATAATACTTGTCTCAATGGTTGATCAGTTAACACATGGATAAGATGTGCTTGGAAACAGGGTCGAAGCATTCGAGATGCGTGCATTAGGATCAAAAATAGTTTCTCAATTAATGGGTATCTCGATTCTGCCCTCAGTAACCTCTTGCAGACGTAGTATACATGTTTCTGTATTTTCTTACCCTCCCGGATAAGTACTGCACTAATCGCTTGCTCGGTTGTGACAAGATATAAGTATAAGACTTCCCTTGCGATTGGTTTAGATAGGATTGGTGGCTCAACGGGTGATTCTAAAGGTTCTGGAATGGAAGTTTGCACTCGTCCGACCATTCAAACTTTTAGCCCCCTCTTAAAAGATTAAAGAATGGAAGACACCGGTATATAGATTTTGAGATAAACCTACTTAAGGCCGCCATTCGCCAAGTTAGGCTCTGAACATCCTTATGTTTTCGAGATGAGGGCATGTCAATTAATGCTTTAATCTTGTCAGGATTAGCCTCTATACCCTGAGCATTCACTATAAATCCAAGAAACTTACCTGAGGATACTCTGAATGAGCATTTTTGTGGGTAAAGTCTCATATTGTATTTGTGTAGCATAGCGAAACATTCAGCGAGATCGTCCACATGGTTAGAGTTATGTATAGATTCGACTAACAAATCGTCCACATAAACTTCCATGTTATTCCAAATCTGCTCAGTGAACATCCTATTCACCAACCTTTGGTAGGTGGCTCCTGCATTCTTGAGCCCAAAAGACATTACATTGTAGCAATACAAGCCCTTATCGCTCACAAAGCTCGTATGTTCTTGGTCGAGTGCATGCACGACTATCTGGTTATATCCAGAATAAGTGTCCATGAATGACATGATGTCATGGCCTGCAGTGGCATCTACAAGCTGGTCGATTCGAGGCAAGGGAAAAAAAATCCTTGGGGCATGCCTTGTTAAGGTCTGAATAATCGATGCAGGTTCACCATTTGTCGTTGGGCTTTAGGACCAACACAGGGTTGGCTATCCAATCAGGGTAGAAAGCTTCTTGAATAAATCGATTTGCTTTAACCTTTTGACCTCCTCTTTCATGGCTTTCTTCCTATCGTCGTCCAAGAGCCTCATTTTTTGTTGCTTCGGAGGGAAGAACTTATCTATGTTGAGTTCATGGCTCATAATACTCAGACTAATCCCTACAATATCTGAGTGTGACCATGCAAACACATCCTGGTTTTCTCTTAAAAAGCAAGATAATTTCTATTTTGCATTTTCGGAAAGATTTTTCCCTATTTTTACAACCCTCGTGGTGTCTTTCTCATCGAGCTTCACTTCTTCAAGCTCCTCCATTGGTTTGAGATCAGCCCTTTCTTCAACCCTAGGGTCGAACTCTTTTTCTATTTCAAAGACGGATCTATTCATTTCCCGAATAACTACAAGTGCTTGTGCACTTGTTTGGTTCTTTCTTCTCATGGAAATGCTAAAGTATTCCCGTGCACCGAGCTGGACTCCCTTCAGCGTCCTGATGCCACTAGACGTTGGGAACTTGATGGCCAAATGCCTAATTGACAACACTGCCCCCAGCCCAATCAGGGCTGGTCTCCCGAGCAGTACATTGTAGGCCGATGGGGTGTCTGCCACTATAAATTCCATTATCTTGGTCACCAAGACTGGATAGTTTCCCAAGGTTACGGGGAGCTCGATGGATCCCATGATGGCAATCCCTTTTCTTGAAAATTCACACAACATTGTTGCATAGGATTTCAAATCTCGAAGTGTGAGCCTTATCTTTTCGAGAGTGACCTTATAAATGATATTGACAGAGCTCCCATTATCTATCAGGACTTTGCGCACCCTTTTGTTGGCAAGCTGAAGTGTGATGACCAGAAGATCGTTATAGGAAAACTAAACATGTGAGGCATCTTCTTTTGTAAAGGTAATGGGTTGAGATTCAACCATTTGTTGCTTTGGAGCCCGTGGTTTAGGCTCGTAGGGAGAATCGTCTCCATTTTTGAGCTCGTTTACATATCTCTTCTAGGCATTTCTGCCCAATCCAGCAAGGTGCGGTCCCCCGGAGATGGTTACCACATCCTCCCCATCTATTGGGGGAGGTTAATCATCCTCCCTTGTTCTGGAAGTGTTATTCTGTTGGGCAGGTTGCGAAAAGCTACCCTCTGTCCAAACGATGCTTGATTGGTATTTCAATTTGTTATATACTATCTGAAATATCCTCTTGAGATCAGGCCTTTGATCTCGTCTTTCAGTAGTTGGCACTCATTAGTGGTATGTCTGACGTCCCTGTGGAATTTGCAGTATTTGTTGGTGTCTCTCTTTGATTATTGATTTCGCATTGGGTCAAGCCGCCTAAACGGGACTTGATTCTCATTTGCGAGAAAGATATTTTCCCGAGTCTCATTGAGCTCCGTGTAAACCGTATAAACAGAGAAATACTTGTCTCCATTCTTCTTTTTCCCCCGTCTTCCTCCGAGTTATTCCCTTCATTTTTCTTCCTTTTTGAAGGGTTATCTCCTGAGGGTCAAGACGTTGATGGGGTAGCCGAGGTCGAGGCTGAGTTAACATTCATCGTCGTAGTTGTAGTGGGTTGATGGGTCATTTTTAATGCTGACCTCGCCGCCTCTACATTGACGAATCTCTGAACCCTTTTGTTGAACTTGGTGATTGTTCTTATCGGTTTTCTCTGCATATCATCCCAAAGAGGACTTCCTGGTAATATACCAGCTCGAACAGCCATAAGATGACCACTGTCATCGATGCTATGGGCTCTCGTTACCTCTATGTTAAACCTCGCCAGATAACTTTGTAACGACTCTCCCAGTTGTTAACTGACATTGGTTAAGGTCGAGGCCTTGGGCTTGAAGCCTACCATGGCTTTGAAATGTTTTTTAAATTCCTTTGCCAATTGATCCCAAGACGAGATCGAATGTCTTCTGAATGTTTTGAACCAATTTTTCGCTGGTCTTATCAAAGTGGTTGGAAATAACACACACTTGAGTTCGTAGCCAACGTTGATGGCTTGCATGATGGTATTAAATGTGCCCAGGTGGCTATACAGATCTGAGTTCCCGTCAGATGGAACTACATGGGGTATCTTGAACCTGTGAGAGAATAGCGTGTTTGAAATATGTGGAGTGAAGGGCTCGAGCTCCTCATCAGAGTCATCGGCCTTGTCCCTATTCCTTTCATCCAGAAAGAACCTAAACGCTTTTTTGAGCTGATTAATTCTCTCCTAGACCAAATCCACTAGAGGCTGAGCTTGTGCTTGGGGTAGCTGGTTATTGTTTATAAAAACTCCAGCACCCTGTCCCGGCATGGGGTTATATTGGTTCCCATATACTGGCTACACAAGTTCCTTTCGATTGTTCAAATGATTGCGTAAATCGGGGTTTGAGGGATTGGCCTGCCCCAGGTTCTGGTTCAGATGATCTCGAAGATTAGGATTATTGTCATAATTCCTAGTATTCCTGGGTTCAGTATTATATACGCTTACAAACCTAGTGAGGTCTAACCTCCCACTCATAAAACTAATGTTTCGTTCTGGTTGATGGGCTCGATGGTTACGAGGTGGATCTTCCACAGTCCCTCTCGCTCCAGTTGTTTGCAATCTTGACATGTGGCTTCCCGCAGGTTGGGCAGCCCTATGTCCTCGGCTTTCCTCTTGCTCACCCTCGTGTCCAGGTCGAATTCGACGGTTCCCATCTCGGCTGCCACTTCGAGATGGCCTTTATGGTGCATGGTCCCCTGCCTGGTTCCTATGAGAAGTTGGTTGGGGTGCATCTCGGAGTGGTGAAGGGTGTCTTATAGGAGATGGTGGTGGCCTCCCATGGTTGGACCTTGAAGGTCCAAAATTGGCCTGAAATGGTTCCGGGTTATTCCTGACAGATTCAGGGTTAGTGCTCCAAGCTGCTGGGGGAGCTCGGTTATCTTGAGTATTCCTTCCAGGGCATTCATTGCCAGTGTTTTCCCTGGGCCTTGGCTGGGCCTGTTGAGCCCCTTGTTCGGCCCTTCTAGCGATCGTGCTCTCGTGGGGACATCCTCTGGGCCTTCGAGGTGGCGCTTGGACCTCGATGGCCTGCCTAGCCAATTATTCATTGTGCCTTGTGGCCTCTACGAAATGCTAATGCAGTTGGCGATTCTCCAGTTCCACGATGGGAATGTACCTTTTAGGATTATAATAGAGGTCCTCATCGGACTTGGGAGCGGGCGGCCCCCTGGAGTCATATGATGCATTCCCTTGGTCTGGGTTGTGGTCTGTCATTGGTTGCTTCCTATGTCTCCGTGGGTAATCTTCAGTGTGAGGAGTTTGCTCCTCAGGTATTTGGGGCAATGGTCGCCCACCAGCTCCTGGGTTGTTCGCGGCGGCCATTGATAATGCAGGAGGTTTCTGATTAAACAATCTAAAGATTTGCTTAATGCTCTCAATGAAAGCACCAAACTGTTGATGCCGTTTTTCGTCAACTTAAATCTAAAGAGCACTAAACAAAGATTCAGAAAAGAAGAAAAGAACAGTAGGGTTTTTACGTGGTTCAGCAGTTAAAAATCTGCATAGTCCACGAGTCAATATTATTGATTTGTAATACTCTCTCAAAGCTTTCTCAGAGCAATTCAACATAGTAATCTCAGTACCAGATTGTGCGTGCCTACAAATAAAAAATATCGGCTATTTATAGGCCTGGTGAGGAGAATATCTTCCCTTGATTCAGGAAAGTTACAACTGATTATTCTAATATGTTATAAATGTAATTAAATACATTAAATACATAATATCCCATGATAATTGAGATTTAATTATCAGATAACAACAAATATCTAAAAAATATGGATCTCCTAACAGTTGTAGTATGGAAAACGTGTTACAGACCTTGAATGCAAGGTTAACGCGCTTTCGAGATCGACATAAATTCGAGCTTATTAATTCGGTCAGCCTCCTCTTCAGCTTGTGGTTTCATCGAACTCAGTCTTCGGAGACTAATACCTTCGAGCTTGCAACTAAGGCTCGAATAACAGCCATATGCGTTGGAGAAGATTCGTTCTTTCGAGCTTGATGCTTAAGCTCGAGCCTTTTAAACTTGTGCTCGATCGCCAACAAGAACAAGTCAGGAATCATGCAAATTTATACAAGTGTTCAACCACTGCTTGTTATTTTCGAGCTTACGCTTTACGAGCCTACATTTCGAGACTCATTTATTCATCCTCATAAGTTGGGTGTAACAATAATATGAATATAAACAAAATCAATTAAGCTAAAAAAATAATAATCAAATTACAAGAAAAAACATTCCAATTCAATAAACTTGATAAAGAATAAAACTATGGTATAAACCAACTTTTATACAAAAACATGAGAAACTAAATCTATAAAACTGTAAATTCTTAAAAAAAAAAAGCATAAAATAATTTTTTTTTTTTTAAAAATCCATATATTTTATACTTGATTAAAAAGGCATATAAAATGTAATTTTCACTTTTATATAGACTAGCAAGCAATCAATCTAGTAGCCCTCTATTGAGCCTAGCTCACAAATTTTTTGGCTCTTTAATTACATGTGTTAGTTTTTATTTTCAGTAATTAAATGTGTTAGTTATATATGCATATTTACTGTTCTTTGTTCTTTCTGGGAGGCTCAAATCCTGTTAGAAAATTTCTGATGCATCTCAAGTTTGAATTCTTGATATTTATCTTACGAGATTTTTAAGTGCCAAAGTTAGGAAGAGGATGAAAAGAGAATATCCTTTTTAATAGATTTTATTTTATTTTCGTTAATTAATAAATAAAAACTAAGGCCATTTGGTCTTATTAAAAATATTTTGATTAATTTTGAACTCGTTAAACATTTTTAACCATATTATAAAATAGCATGGTTGACTTGTAATTTTTTAAAAAGAGTCTAAACTAGAATAAACTTATACAACGAGGAGACCAAAGTTCAAATAGAATAAGACCCTTTTAAGTCATGTTGTTGAAAACTTAGGTGGTGTTTGGTATCAATTAAAAAAATAGTTTTTTATTTAATTAATTAAAATTTTGAAAATTAAATTTGAAATAATGTTTGGTAATTCTATTTTTATTTATTATTTTTTAAAATTTTAAACAAAATTTATTAAATTTTAAAAATAAAGAAAGAAAAATAAAATTATATTTCTATTTTTGTGTTTAAATAATTCAAAAACAAAAATTTTACCAAACATAACCTTTATGTCTTAGTATTAAATTAAATAAATTTTATTAAAGCATACTATAATGCCCCAAATTTCCCTAATAAGGTTTAGGACCTTGATTAGGAGGCCGGGAGGGCCATAATTGCTTTATTATGCTATTTAATGATAATATGCATGTTTAGGTGTATTAAATATGCATGTGAACCCATTTGTGATTAATTGGGTGATTTTCATATTTTGGCCATTTCGGGCATTTTTGGCGTATATGTGAAATGGGCGTGGTGCTTTGTTATTATCTGGTTATGCCAGGGTTACCCAGCACAAGACGATCCTAGGAGGTAAGCTAGTGGGAAAGTCACAACGGGATTTAAGCTTGACTTGGAGTAAGTCAAGGGGTATTTATAGCATTACCGGGTTATTGGGTAATGGGAATTAACATTTGGTGATAAATTGGGAGTTAGTAAGATCAGGGGAAAATTCTGGAAGTTTTGACTATAATGTCCCCGGGGGTGTTTTCGGGACCCTGAGCATTAGGTTTTATTGGAAGCTGCTTAAGCTTGAAGTAACCTTTTAAGAAAGAAAAGAAACGTTCTGTACGTTCTCTCTCCCTAAAGTTCCATTTTCGTCTCCCGATCACGTTCTTGAAGATAACTTGAGTTCTAGGACTCGGAATCAAGCGAGGATCGAGGCATAGCAATCCTAAGGAGAATTAGAAGCTTATTAGCCGGAGGATTTAGTTGGAAACAACTCAATCAGAGGTAATTCAAGTTTAAGTTTTAAGTTTTTAAAAGTTTTTAAGCTTGAATTAGACTTTGTGAATCATTGAGTTTTTAGGTTGTTTGAACCTTGGGTTTTGGTGGTTTTGGACCATTGAGGAGTTTTGGAACTTTGATTTGATGATTTGGGAATGTTTAGACATGTTTTTGGGAGGTTTTAAAAGGTTAAAACGAAGGAAAAATGGCTGCCCCGAAGTTGGGTCGTGGCCCTGTTCTTGGGCGCCGCGGCCCTTGCTCGAAGAAGCAGGTGCCAGGATTTGGCCTTGCTGGGCGCCGCGGCCCTTGATGGTGGGCGCCGCGGCCCTTGCCTCAGAGAACCCTGGGGGCCGCGGCCCAAGGTGCTAGGGCCGCAGCCCTTGCCCTGTTTTCACCCCGTTTGCTCGTTTTGACCCCGGAAACATGGTTTTAGGCCTCGGGATCATTCCTACTACCCGATTAGTGAGGATTGATGTCTTGGAGGCTAAGTTTTAGTTCAAGGGTTGGTTTTAGAACTTGAACTCATTGGATCATCATTTGTGGTTGTGACTAGGTTAACACTAGAGGCTTGGATCAGGATCGTGCTTATGGCCCATTTGTTGGTAACCTGTGCTTGGACCAAAGGTAAGAAAACTGCACCCCATATGTGACATGCATGGTTATGTTTGATGCATGTTGGATGTTTAAATGTAAACATTGATAGCATAATGAATGCTTGGCAATCTTGCCCATTTGCATATGATTATTATTATTGAGGCATGCTGGTTGGTTAAATGTGATGCATGTGATGCATGAGAAACATGTGATTAGGGCATGCCATGAATGATGGATATGAGATTGGTCAGAGCTTGAGTCTCTGTGTTTGTGCATGATTATAATTATGCTAGCAACTGTTTAGTAAGCATGCTGAGTGCCCTACTCTTGGATAATTAGCATATGATACATATTGATAGCATTGCTTACTTGTGCATGGCACTGACTTATTTGTCAGGTTTGGCAAAGGTGCTAGTATCAACTGTGAAGCTGTGACTTATTAGTCAGGTTCGGCAGTGGTACTGGGCACTAGCCACATTGTGCTGTCTCACTAGACATGACAACCCTAGTGAGTAGTGCAAGCTATGTCGATTGGACCTAATCGACCCTCTGCATTGAATGACTCCAAAAGCATTAATGCAGGACCGACCTCAAGTTCGATGAATATAAACAAGCATTTATCTAGCCAAAGGCTAGTCATGTAGAGCCATTGCAGGAAATGGGCACTGGGCCCCTAGTGACTTGGTTGTCAGTCACTCAGTATGGTTTACCAGGACCTCAAAGTGATATTCACTCATCTGATCAGAGCTACGGGCTTTGCATGATCATTTTGATCATCATATGCATGGCTTGGGCACTGAGGCCCCAGTGACTTGCTTGTTGGTCACTCAGTATGGTTTACCAGGACCTGTTGAAGGTTAGAGGCTTACCCAACAGCCAGCCTTCCATTTGAATTAGTGACGTGCTTGTCAGTCACTCAGTATGGTTTACCAGAACCTATTGAAGGTTAGAGGCTTACCCAACAGCCACCCTTCCACTTGAGTTAGTGATTCGCTTGTCGGTCACTCAGCATGGTTTATTAGAACCTTTAGTGTTATGACACTCATCTGATTAGGATTGACTTGATAGTCCTCCAATCAGAAGGCCAGGTTTTCTTTTCCTGGATACCCCAGTATATGTTTGAATTCATTTGCATGCTGAATAGACCTATGATTGCTAGGCATGCCAGATATGATTTGAAATCATGATATAACTGTTTATGAGCATGTGAGTTTTCTTGCTGGACTTCGGCTCACGGGTGCTTTGTGGTGCAGGTAAAGGAAAAAGGAAGCTGAACCATCCTTGAGTTGGAGAGCTTAGGTGATGACGTGTACATATGCAGCTGCTCGACCAATACTTGGGCGAGGTTTGAAAGTGGAACTAGGGTTGAACCCTGTTTTGCTGCTTAGAACGGCCTGTTGTAAATATTCTTTTGTAGTAGACTCTAAAATTATATTTTTGGGATCCCAATGTATACAGTAAACGTTCTAGTGAAACGTTATATCTTAACCAAAGTTTTTAACCTCTAAACCGCTAATCACACTTAGTTACACGTTTATGGCCAAATGACTCGATTAGCGAGTTTAGCACTGTTTGCAATGTGCACTGTAGCGGTCCCTAGAGTTGGGGCGTTACACATACTCTCTATAAATATATATAGTGCATACATCAAAATTACAATCCAATATATTTGGTTTAACAACCTACATCAAAATCAAAATCAAAATCAAACACTAAATTAAAACTATATACAGTAATATGTTCATGATATTATATTATAATAATCCCTGGGAAAAAAACTAAGCCTCCTGAATCTGAAGAACTTCTAGAGACTACCCTTAATCTATAAAGATAAGTATAAAATAGAAATTTATAAATTAATTATGTAAAAATAATAATCCACTAAATAAAGAGAAAAACATTAAGGTGGTGCAACTAGCCCGATGGAAACCAAACAATATTAACCAACAGAAAATACAATTGCAACAAGTCAAATCAAATGATAATCATCCAATAATAAACAAATGATAAACATAAATTTATGTTTATGTAAGGCTATATTCTGCTTCATGTTCACCTAATTAGCTTCAATTTACATCTCATTAATGATTGATATTCCTACTTCAAGCAAAGCATTTAACCCACATCGCTTTGGTATATTATATGGTGATTTTTTCTTTCTTCAAAAATACCTATTGGAGAAAGGTGATGATTAATTATATGTATTCCTTTAATTCAAGTTTTGTAATTTTTATCAGTCAAGTAATAGGTATAACTATTGTTTAACGCTATAATTAATATAAGTATGAGTTTACATATAAAAGTTTAATATGTGATCTATCTCCGTAGTGGGTAGATGTATCTAGTCTTACCCTATTATAAAAATAAAAAATACATAGTAGATTTATTTTGTAACCGATGTATAGACTCTTAAATATTGGTTTCTATAAAACGAGGTATAGGGATATCATACATAGTGTTAGCAATAATTGTAGATATATAATACTATTGAAAACAGATCAACTGAGTTATATCCATTCTATTCTTTTCTTTTCCATATTTCGTTTAAATCATAATTATCACAATATGGCTAACAAATTTTATTATATTCTCCTCAAAATCAAATTTTAAATCATTACATATATAATGGGTATCCATCATCATCACACGTGTGAATGTGATATAATAAAAAACATTCATATTGGAAAGAGACTGATCTTTTAGGGCTATATGATAATTTTATAATAAAACTAATACTTATATATTAAAATAAAATTTTATTTTTGTGTAGATATTCGATGCATGCATGTATAGCTGCAGAATTAATAAATACCAATATACATACAATGCTTTTTGTTAGACTTGTACACATTACCAGACAATTAAGCAAAAGGATCATAATATTATGTACTACTATTGTCAAGGTCACATGTGTAAATTGTCATATAGTGATTTTGCCAATATGGACTAAATGCTTTTGGTTCTATTGATACTTCTCTTGGCTATATCACATTTAAATTAAACACTTTGGATAGATTTTGAAGTTTTTTTGCCTGACTCTGTCTATGGTTCTATGATAAGTTTTGGACGTCGATTACCCATTCTCTTGGTACAAATGTAGCTTGATATAGATGTTTTATTATTTGGAAACCATTTTGTAGAGTTGATGACTTCATGGCAGTCTAACACATATTTTCAATTATTGTTGCATTACTTTTCTAATCAAACCAAACACAAGTTTAACTAACTAAATCCTCAACACTCACTCTCTCTCTCTCTGTGGCAAGTTTCTATTATTTGATTAACTTTTTAGATTTTCATATCTCATATTATTTGACATTATATCTTTAATATGTGCTTCTTAAGGTTCTAGAATGTGAGTTTGCACTCGTCCGACCATTCAAACGTTTTGCCCCCTCTCAAAAGATTAAAGAATGGAAGACACCTGTCTATAGATTTTGAAATAAACCTACTTAAGGCCGCCATTCGCCAAGTTAGGCACTGAACATCCTTATGTTTTCGAGATGAGGGCATGCCAATTAACGCTTTAATCTTGTCAGGATTAGCCTCTATACCCCGAGCATTCACTATAAATCCAAGAAACTTACCAGAGGATACTTCGAATGAGCATTTTTGTGGGTTGGGCCTCATATTGTATTTTCGGAGCACAGCGAAACATTTAGCGAGATCGTCCACATGGTTAGAGTTATGTTTAGACTTGACTAACAAATCGTCCACATAAACTTTCATGTTATTCCTAATCTGCTCAGTGAACATCCTATTCACCAACCTTTGGTATGTGGCTCCTGCATTCTTGAGCCCGAAAGACATTACATTGTAGCAGTACAAGCCCTTATCGCTCACGAAGCTCATATGTTCTTTGTCGGGTGCATGCATGGCTATCTGGATATATCCAGAATAAGTGTCCATGAATGACATGATTTCGTGGCCTGTAGTGGCATCTACAAGCTGGTCGATTCGAGGCAAGGGAAAACAATCCTTAGGGTATGCCTTATTGAGGTCTGAATACTCGATGCAGGTTCATCATTTGCTGTTGGGCTTCGGGACCAGCACAGGGTTGGCTATCCAATCAGGGTAGAAAACATCTTGAATAAACTGATTTGATTTAACCTTTTGACCTCCTCTTTCAGGGCTTTCTTCCTATCGTCATCCAAGGGCCTCCTTTTTTGTTGCTTCGGAGGGAAGCTCTTATCTTTGTTGAGTTCATGGCTCATAATACTCGGACTAATCCCTACCATATTCAAGTGTGACCATGCAAACACATCCTGGTTTTCTCTCAAAAAGCAAGTTAATTGCGATTTAGCATTTTCGAAAAGATTTTTCCCTATTTTTACCACCTTCATGGTATCTTTCTCATTGAGCTTCACTTCTTCAAGCTTTTCCATTGGTTCGAGATCGAACCTTTCTTCAACCCTAGGGTTGGTCTCTTCTTCTATTTCGAAGACAGATCCTTTCATTTCCCGAATAACTACAAGTGCTTGTGCACTTGTTTGGTTCTTTCCTCTCATGGAAATGATATAGTATTCCCGTGTGCCGAGCTGGTCTCCCTTCAGCGTCCTGATGCCACTAGACGTCGAGAACTTGATGGCCAAATGCCTAATAAACAACACTGCCCCCAGCCCAATCAAGGTTGGTCTCCCAACCAATACGTTGTAGGCTGACGGGGTGTCTGCCACTATAAATTCCATCATCTTGGTCATCGAGACTAGATAGTTTCCCAAGGTTACGGGGAGCTCGATGGATCCCATGCTGGCAATCCTTTTTCCTGAAAATCCATACAACGTTGTTGCATAGGCTTTCAAATCTCGAAGCGTGAGCCCCATATTTTCTAGAGTGGCCTTATAAAGGATATTGACAGAGCTCCCATTATCTATTAGGACTCTACACACCCTTTTGTTGGTAAGCTGAAGTGCGATGACCAAAAGATCGTTATGGGGAAACTAAACATGCGAGGCATCTTCTTCTATAAAGGTAATCGATTGAGATTAAACCCTTTGTTTCTTTGGAGCTCGTGGTTTAGGCTCATAGGGAGAATCGTCTCCAGTTTTGAGCTCGTTTACATATCTCTTCTAGGCATTTCTGCCCGATCTAAGAAGGTGCGGTCCCCCGGAGATGGTTACCACATCCTCCCCATATATTGGGGGAGGTCAATCATCCTCCCTTGCTCAGGAAGTGTTATTCTATTGGGCAGGTTGCGCAGAAGCTGCCCTCTGTCCAGACGATGATTGATTGGTATTTCAATTTCTTATATACTATCTGAAATATCCTCTTGAGATCAGGACTTCGATCTCATCTTTTAGGTGTCGGAACTCATCAGTGGTATGTCTGACGTCCCTGTGGAATCTGCAGTATTTATTGGTGTCTCTCTTTGATTGTTGATTTCGCATTGGGTCAAGCCGCCTAAACGGGACCTGATTCTCATTTGCGAGAAAGATATTTTCCCGAGTCTCATTGAGCTCGATGTAAACCGTATAAATGGAGAAATACTTGTCTCCCTTCTTCTTTTTCCCCCTGTCTTCCTCCGAGTTATTCCTTCATTTTTCTTCCTTTCTGAAGGGTTATCTCCTGAGGGTCGAGACGTTGATGGGGTAGCCGAGGTCAAGGCTGAGTTAACATTTGTCATTGTAGCTATAGTGGGTTGATGGGTTAGTTTTAATGCTGACCTCGCCACCTCTACATTGACGAATCTCTGAACCCTTTTGTTGAACTTGGTTATTGTTCTTATCGGTTTTCTCTGCATATCATCCCAAAGAGGACTTCTTGGAAATATACTAGCTCGAACTACCATAACATGACCACTGTCTTTGATGTTACGGGCTCTCGTCACCTCTATGTTAAACCTCGCTAGATAAATTTTTAACGACTCTCTCGGCTGTTGTCTGACATTGGTCAAGGTCGAGGCCTCGGGCCTGACACCAACCATGGCTTTGAACTATTTTTTAAATTCCTTTGCCGATTGATTCCAAGACGAGATCGAATGTCTTCTGAATTTTTCGAACCAGTATTTTGCTGGTCCTATCAAAGTGGTTGGAAATAACATACACTTGAGTTCATAGCCAACGTTGCTAGCTCGCATGATGGTATTAAATATGCTCAGGTGGCTGTACGGGTCTGATTTCCCATCAAATGGAGCTACATGGGATATCTTGAACCTGTGAGGGAATGGCGTGTTTGAAATATGTGGAGTAAAGGGCTCGAGCTCCTCATCGGAGTCGTCGGCCTTGTCCTTGTTCCTTTCATCCTGAAGGAGCATGAACGCTCTTTCGAGCTGATTAATTCTCTCCTGGACCAAATCCACTAGAGGTTGAGCTTGTGCTTGGGGTAGCTGGTTATTGTTTATAAAAACTCCATCTCCCTGTCCCGACATGGGGTTATATTAGTTCCCATATACTGGCTGCACAAGTTCCTTTAGATTGTTCAAATGATTGAGTAAATCAGGGATTGAGAGATTGGCCTGCCTCAGGTACTGGTTCAGATGATATCGAAGATTAGGATTTTAGCATAATTCTCAGTATTCTTGGGTTCAATATTATATACGCTTACAAACCTAGTGAGGTCTAACCTCCTACTCATAAAACTAACGTTTCGTTCTGGTTGATGGGCTCAATCGTTACGAGGTGGATCTTCCACATGCCCTCTCGCTCTAGTTGTTTGCGATCTTGACATGTGGCTTCCCGCTGGTTGGGCAGCCCTATGTCCTCGGGTTGCCTCTTGCTCGCCCCCGTGTCTGGGTCGAGTTCGATGGTTCCCGTCTCGTCTGCCACTTCGAGATGGCCTTTGTGTTGCATGCTCCCCTGCCCAGTTCCTATGAGAAGTTGGCTGGGGTGCCTCTCGGAGTGGTGAGGGGTGTCTTATAGGAGATGGTGGATGCCTTATAGGCGATTGTAACGCCTTGGATTGTCAAGACTGTTACACTGTGTGTTTATAAAGGTGCAAGACTTGCTAATCAAGTCATTGAGTTAGAGATGTGTTACTGAAACTATAATTGAACTAAGGTTAAAAGATTTTGGTTACAAAAGTTACATTTCATATAATTAAACATTTTGTACATGGGATCCCAAAAGAAATAGAGTTTAAAAGACAGTTTACAAAAATTCCAAGTTATAAACATGTACTAGCCACTCTAAGGGCAAAACATGCATTTAGGCTTCTCTCGTCCTGTATCACTCCTCAATCGTGGTGACTGATCAGCTGACTATGTACATTCAGCCTCAAAGCTCTCCAACTCAGGACTGGTCTTCTTTGCCTTTGCCTTTACCTGCACCATGTAGCACCTGTGAGCCGAGGCCCAGCAAGAAAATCATAATACATAATATAAGCAATACGTGACAGTCAATTATATAACAAGTCATACAACTCACATAAACAGTGATATCAATCCACAAACCAATAATCAGTTATTCAGATAACACGCTTGTCACATTCATCAATTAAACAACATTAAACATATCACATCAAAATACAGGGTCGGCACCCTTAGGCCGCACCCTCTTATTATCCCACTGACTTCAGCTCACTTAGACCGAGCTCAGTGATTATAAACTTAACCTCAGCTACCAGTGGTCGAGCTGCGCCCTGTGTACAAATATTGATTCCAGCACTCTTAGGTCGTTTATCACATGTCCCATGGAATAATACCATCTCATGACATCACATATGAATATAGGGAACTCTTAGTCCCAACACAAACACATAACCAGGTGTAGTTTCTTACCTTTGATTCTGATAGCTTTGATTAGTGAAATCGACCTTCAAGCACAATCCCGTCCGAGCCCTAGTGTACACCTAGTCACAGCCATAAATTAGAACCATCACTAAACTTCAATTTCATAACCTAAACTCGGGACCAATCCCGAGCCCTCGAGAAGCCCTAATTCCACCAAACAGGGTGGTGGAATCAGACCCCGAGCCCCCAGGAAAAAACCCTAAGAAATTACCCAAAAATTCACTTCTGAAGGCAGGGTAGCGCTACAGCGCTACAAGCAGAGCCAAAAGCCCCCTAGAAACTCAAGCCTAGCGTTGTAGCGCCCTAAGGCTAGCGCTACAGCGCTACTTGCAGAACTTTCAACATTCTGAGTTTCTTCCTTCGATTTTCCTCTAGCCAAAACTCCCTAAAACCCCTCCAATCCTCAACCATACACCAAATTGAACCTACCATCCCTTACATCTAATCCCACATAACCCAAAAACACAAAACTTAGCCACATGCACCATCAAACAAAAAAAAAAAAAACAAGATTTGAACCCAAGACTCAAGAACTCAACCAGAAACTCAGAAGTTTATCCAGCAACTCAGATGATCAAGCATAGAATTCCTTACCTTCGATGGGAAATTCAACCCTAGGTTTCCCTTAGTATCCTTCCAGCCTTAAACTCCTCAATTCTTCAAGCTTAATTCCCTTATCTTCCATCCAAAGTTCAAGTTTAGAAATCCATCTCAACAAAGTTCAGAAAACTCATCAGAAATCTTTAAACCTTACCTCAATTGAGCTTAGTGCCAGTTGAACTTCCTAGCTTCACCAAGGACCAAAGTGCTAAGCCTTAGCCTAAGCCTCCTCTGAATTACAGCTCCAAAACTCCTCAAGAAATGGTGAAGAATGGCCTAGACCGAGAGAGAAAAAGAGGTTAACTTATGTGTTTTGTATTTCCTTCTTCTTTTCTTTTCTTTCAACTTCCACTTGTTTCTACACTTCCCACTAAGTCTATAAAGGATGAATATCACTTATCCCTTTTTAAATCAAATGACCCTATTTCCCTCCCAATTATAACCAAACCTTTAAGTCATTCTAAGGGCATTTTGGTCATTGCTCCCAATTCCCTCTAATTCCTCGAATGTCCCTACTAATTACCGCTTACATCCTGACACCTAACTAATCATCAATTATTTTCCTTAATGTCAAATAACCTCCAATATATTTCCCAAATTCCAAAATTACCCCCAGGCTCCCCCAAGCCGGGTATAAATCCTCACCGTGACTTTTTCGCTAAACCGCTCACTAGGATTGCCTCGAGTCACAAGCTGCAAATATATCCACATAATAATGTGGTCTCAACAATTTATCGCAAATATTACATTTATGCCCTCAACGAGCCAAGATTACGAATATGCCCTTATAACCTAATCAGGGCCTACATGCATACTAATACTCATAATCATGCATCTCATATATCCAGATAATCATGTAAGCATGCTTATCACATAATCATGCATTTAACCATTTAAATCACACATAATCCAGTTATGCCCTCCTGGCACACTAATCAAGGACCTTAAGCCCTATTAGTAATTTTGGGTCGTTATAGCGATGGTGGTGGCCTCCCATCGTTGGACCTTGAAGGCCTAGAATTGGCCCGTACTGGTTCCGGGTTATTCCTCACAGATTCAGGGTTAAAGCTCCGAGCTACTGGGGGAGCTGGGTTATTCCCTTGTCCTGCAGTTACCTCCACACTCGGGTTGCCAGCAGTATTGGCTTGAGTATTCCTTCCAAGGCGTTCATTGCCAGTGTTTTCCATGGGTCTTGGCTGGGCCTGCTAAGCCCCTTGTTCGGCCCTTCTAGTGGTCGTGCTCCCGCGGGAACGTCCTCTGGGCCTTCGAGGTGGCGCCTAGACCTCGGGAACCTGCCTAGCCAATTCTTCATTGCGCCTTGTGGCATCTGCCAAATGCTGACATAGTTGGCGATTCTCCAGTTCCACGATGGGAATGTACCTCTTAGGATTATAATAGAGGTCCTCATCGGACCTGGGAGCGGGCGGCCCCCTGGAGTCAGATGATGCACTCCCCTCTTCTGGGTTGTGGTCTGTCATTGGTTGCTTCCCATGCCTCAGTGGTTAATCTTTAGTGTGAGGAGTTTGCTCCTCAGGTATTTGGGGCAATGGGCCCACCAATTCCTTGGTTGTTCGCGGCCGCCATTGGTAATGCAGGAGGTTTCTGATTAAACAATCCAAAGATTTGCTTAATGCTCTCAATGAAAGCATCAAATTGTTGATGCCGTTTTTCGTCAACTTAAATCTAAAGAGCACTAAAAAAATATTCAGAAAAAAAAAGAAAAGAATAATAGGGTTTTTATGTGGTTCAGCAGTTAAAAATCTGCCTAGTCTATGAGTCAATATTATTGATTCGTAATACTCTCTTAAAGCTTTCTTAGAGCAATTCAACAGAGTAATCTCAATACCATATTGTGCGTGCCTACAAATGAAAAATATTAGGCTATTTATAGGCTTGGTGAGGAGAATATCTTCCCTTGATTCATGAAAGTTACAACTGATTATTCTAATATGAAATAAATGTAATTAAATATATTAAATACATAATATTCCATAATAATTGGTATTTAATTATCAGATAACAACAAATCCCTAAAAAAATATAGATCTCCTAACAGTTGTAGTATGGAGAACGTGTTGCTGACCTCCAATGCAAGGTTAACGCGCTTTCGAGATCGACATAAATTCGAGCTTGTTAATTCGGTCAGCCTCCTCCTCAGCTCGTGGTTTCATCGAACTCAGTCTTCGGAGACTAATACCTTCGAGCTTGCAACTAAGGCTCGAATAACAACCATATGCGTCGGAGAATATTCGTTCTTTCGAGCTTGATGCTTAAGCTCGAGCCTTTTAAACTTATGCTCGATCACCAACAAGAACAAGTCAGGAATCATGCATATTTATACAAGTGTTCAACTACTACTTGTTATTTTCGAGCTTATGCTTTACGAGCCTACATTTCGAGACTCATTTATTCATCCTCCAAAGTTGGGTGTAACAATAATATTAATATAAACAAAATCAATTAAGCTAAAAAAATAATAATCAAATTACAAAAAAAAAAAAAAATCCTAATTTAATAAACTTGATTAAGAGTAAAACTATGGCATAAACCAACTTTTATACAAAAATATGAGAAACTAAATCTATAAAATTGTAAATTCTTAAAAAAAAAAAAGGGCATAAAATAATTTTTTTTTTTTTTAAATCCATATTTTTTATACTTGATTAAAAAGGCATATAAAATATAATTTTCACTTTTATATAGACTAGCAATCAATCTACTAGCCCTCTATTGAGCCTAGCTCACAAATTTTTTGGCTCTTTAATTACATGTGTTAGTTTTTTTTTCAGTAATTAAATGTGTTAGTTATATATGCATATGCATGTACTGTCCTTTGTTCTTTCTGGGAGGCTCAAATCCTGTTAGAAAATTTGTGATGCATCTCCAGTTTGAATTCTTGATATTTATCTTACGAGATTTTTAAGTGCCAAAGTTGGGAAGAGAAATAAAAGAGAATTTCCTTTTTAATAGATTTTATTTTATTTTTGTTAATTAATAAATAAAAACCAAGACCATTTGGTCTTATTAATTATAATATTTTAATTAAATTTGAACTCGTTAAACATTTTTAACCATAATATAAAATAGCATGGTTGACTAGTAATTTTTTAAAAAGAGTCTAAACTAGAATAAAACTTATATTACGAGGACAATAAAGTTCAACTAGAATAAGATCCTTTTAATTCATGTTGTTAAAAACTTTATGTGTTAGTATTAAATTGAATAGATTTTATTAAAGCATATATACTCTATAAATATATATAGTGCATACTTCAAAATCAACAACCTACATCAAAATCAAAATCAAACACTAAAAACTATAATATGTGCAAGATATTATTATAACAATCACTGGGAAAAAAACTAAGCCTGCTGAAACTGGAGAACTTCTAGAGACTACCCTTAATCTATAAAGATAAGTATAAAATAGAAATTTATAAATTAATTATGTAAAAATAATAATCCACTAAATAAAGAGAAAAACGTTAAGGTGGTGCATCTAGCCAGATGGAAACCAAACAATATTAACCAACAGAAAATACAATTGCATCAAATCAAATCAAATGATAATCATCCAATGATAAACATAAATTTATGTTTATGCAATGCTATATTCTGCTTCATGTTCACCTAATTAGCTTCAATTTACATCTCATTAATGATTGATATTGCTACTTCAAGCAAAGCATTTAACCCACATCGCTTTGGTATATTATATGGTGATTATTTTCTTCTTCAAAAATACCTATTGGAGAAAGGTGATGTTTAATTATATGTATTCCCTTAATTCAAGTTTTGTGTTTTTTATCATTCAAGTGATAGGTATAACTATTGTTTAACACTATAATTAATATAAGTATGAGTTTACATATAAAAGTTTAATATGTGATCTACCTCCGTAGTGGGTAGATGTATCTAGTCTTACGCTATTATAAAAATAAAAAATACATAGTAGATCCATTTTCACTACTACAAAAAAAGGTTTTTAGGACATTTTTTTAGGACACTCACATATATGCGAGTCCTAAAAGCAACTTCTGGACTTTTTAAGACTCGCGTTGCGAGTCCTTAAATAATATCTTTTAGGACTCGCGTTGCGAGTCCTAAAATCTCTGTGTGTCCTAAAAAAGTTTGATTTTTTGTTTTAAAAAAACACCTCCTGGACTTTTTAGGACTTGCGTTGCGAGTCATAAAAAAATTTGATTTTGGATTTTAAAAAAACACCTCTTGGACTTTTTAGGACTCGCATTGCGAGTCCTAAAACCTTATATGTCTCCTAAAAATTTAAATTTTAAAAAATCACAAATTCCCTCTAATCTCCTGGACTTTTTAGGACTCGCGTTGAGAGTCCTTAAAGAATTTCTTTTAGGACTCGCAACACGAGTCCTAAAAACTAATGCATGTCCTAAAAAAAATTAAATTTAAGTATAATATTAGTGGTAAATTTTAAGGACTCACTTTGGGTGTCCTAAAAACTTTTAAGTAAAAAATGATAAATAAATGAATAAATTAAAATTTTATTTTAATAACTAAATTAAAAAAAAAACAGATTTCTTTTATTTTTATTTTTTAAAAAAAGAAAAGAAAATTTAATTTTATTTATTTGGGTCTGAATATACATTTAAAAAAAAAACTCATCAATCACTAAGTCCCCTAACCCTAAACGTTTCAGCCTCCTTCTCCCAACCTCTTCTCCCCAGCCGACAGCCTCCTCCTCCTAACCCTCTTCTCCATGGCTTGCTCAAGCAGATGAGGCGGTGGGGCTCGCTGGACGGTGGCTCGCGGAGGGGCTCGCTGCAACGCCGTCGACGAGATTGCTTGCGGAGGCGGTGGCTCGGAGGGGCTCGCTCACAGAGGCGGTGGCTCGGAGGGGCTCGCGGAGGGGCTCGCTCCCAGAGGCGGTGGCCGGAGGCGGGTCTTCATTTTCAGGTGGTGGCTGGCTAGTTGTGTTTGTTTGGATTTTAGGTGTTGTATATGGATTTTAGGTGGTGGCTGGCTGATATGTTGATTGTATATAATCATGTAATATTATTGGTTTTTGCATATATGTTATTTGGATGATTGTATAAAATCATGTAATATTATTGGTATAGATTAATGTTTGATTTTGTTTTTGTGTATCTTTAATATATTCATTCAACTAATAATAATAATAATTCTAATATTTTTTGTAATTTATTTATTTTAAATATATAAGTATATATTTATTATTTATTCAGCAATAATGTGATTTAAAAAAAAATTGGGCATTTTACCCAAATTTTGATTTATAAAATAAAATTATATAATTAATTAAAAGGTATTTAAATAAATTTTTAAAAAGCTTTTTTTTTTGTAGTAGTAAAAATTTTTTAGGACTCGCAATGCGAGTCCTAAAAACCTTACTTAAAGGCACTCAGCAAGATCTTTTAGGACTCGCGTTGCGAGTCCAAAAAACCGTAGTTTTTAAGGCTCTCAAATAGACGCGAGTCCTAAAATTTTTTTTAAAACTCGCAATGCTAGTCCTAAAAAGTTTTGTAATAGTGTTTGTAACCGATGTATAGACTCTTAAATATTGGTTTCTATAAGACGATGTGTAATGCTATCATACATATGAGATTATGCTAGTTTTACATCAATGTCTAATTTTCCTTTTCGATGACGATTATTTTTGAACTGACATTTCTTGACCGATGTCTATCCTCCAATTTAAAGAAATGTTGGCAATAATTGTAGATATTTAATATTATTGAAAACAGATCAACTGAGTTCTATTCTTTTCTTTTCCATATTTCGTTTAAATCATAATTATCACAATATGGCTAACAAATTTTATTATATTCTCCTCAAAATCAAATTTTAAATTCATTACATATATAATGCCTATCCATCATCATCACACGTGTGAATGTGATATAGTATAAAACATTCATATTGGAAAGAGACTGATCTTTTAGGGCTATATGATAATTTTATAATAAAACTAATACTTATATATTAAAATAAAATTTTATTTTTGTGTAGATATTCGATGCATGCATGTATAGCTGCAGAATTAATAATATACCAATATACATACAATGCATTTTGTTAGACTTGTACACATTCTGACCAGACAATTAAGCAAAAGGATCATAATATTATGTACTACTATTGTCAAGGTCACATGTGTAAATTGTCATATAGTGATTTTGCCAATATGGACTAAATGCTTTTGGTTCTATTGATACTTCTCTTGGCTATATCGTATTTAAATTAAACACTTTGGATAGATTTTGAAGTTTTTTGCCTGACTCTGTCTATGGTTCTATGATAAGTTTTGGACGTCGATTACCCATTCTCTTGGTACAAATGTAGCTTGATATAGATGTTTTATTATTTGGAAACCATTTTGTAGAGTTGATGACTTCATGGCAGTCTAACACATATTTTCAATTATTGTTGCATTACTTTTCTAATCAAACCAAACACAAGTTTAACTAACTAAATCCTCAACACTCACTCTCTCTCTCTCTGTGGCAAGTTTCTATTATTTGATTAACTTTTTAGATTTTCATATCTCATATTATTTGACATTATATCTTTAATATGTCCTTAGAGATGCAAACTTTGGCGGTGAAAGTGGAGAACATATCTTTCATACACATTAAAAGGACTTCAGCTACAGAGGAAGCGATAAAATTTACTTGCAGCGGCACGTTACCACTTCTGTCATGCATTAGGGAAGTGACCATATCCTTTTGTTGGGAGGCTTATGGCTCAAGTTCGGGTTTAGTTGATCCACCATATTGTTTTTCTATCAGTGAAGGCTCCATCAAAGAGTCAGGGTTATCAAATAGCTATTCACACGTACAGAGCAGTTGACACAGTTTGCCATAAAACTCCATTAAATTGCTTGGAGTTTGGTGAAGAGAAAATAAGATGGCAACTGATTACCCATAATACTGGGTAACCGGTTACTCTGATGGGTAACAAGTTATCGTAATTGTAACATGTTATTTTGCTTTAAAAAATCTCACCAAAAACAAAGTATCAAACAAAACAGTAACTAGTAACCTTGATATATCAGAAAAAAAAAATCATTTGAAGTAACTGGTTACACTGCAATTGTTTTTTTAAAAAAAGCTCTATGCGGTGTAATTGGTGACCTATCTTTTAAAAAAACTCACCAAAAAAATATCAAAGAATATAGATAATTGGTTACCCCGAAAGTCATAACTGGTTACTTGATGGAGACATCCAGAAGATATGAAAAAGAAAATCATATATGAAGACGTGGGGTAACACAAGTAACTGGTTACCCAGACTTCGAAAAAAAAACGTACAATCTAAAAAAAAAGGAAAAAATGTTTATAATAAATACAAAAACTAATAAACACAATTCATATTAAAAAAAAAACTTGGCAAAACAACCACGGTAAAATTTAAAACAAAAATAGTTATATAATTGTTGACACCGTTTTTCATCAACTTAATTCTGAAGAGCACTAAACAACAATTCAGAAAAGAAGAAAAGAACTGTAGAGTTTTTACGTGGTTCAGCAGTTAAAAATCTGCCTAATCAATGAGTCAATATTATTGATTCGTAATACTCTCTCAAAGCTTTCTCAGAGCAATTCAATAGAGTAATCTTAGTATCAGATTGTGCGTGCCTACAAATGAAAAATACTAGGCTAGTTATAGGCCTGGTTAGGAGAATATCTTCCATTGATTCATGGAAGTTACAACTGATTATTCTAATATGAAATAAATGTAATTAAATACATGATATCCCATGATAATTGGGATTTACTTATCAGATAACAACAAATCCCTTAAGAATAGAGATCTCCTAACAGTTGTAGTATGGAAAACGCGTTGCTGACCTCGAATGCAAGGTTAACGCACTTTCGAGATCGACATAAATTCGAGCTTGTTAATTCGGTTAGCCTCCTCCTCAACTGATGGTTTCATTGAACTTAGTCTTCAGAGACCAATACCTTCGAGCTTGCAACTAAGGCTCGAATAACACCCATATGCGTCGAAGAAGATTCGTTCTTTCGAGCTTGATGCTTAAGCTCGAGCCTTTTAAACTTGTGCTCGATCGCCAACAAGAACAAGTCAGGAACTATGCATATTTATACAAGTGTTCAGCCACTACTTATTATTTTCGGCTTACGTTTTACGAGCCTACATTTTGAGACTCATTTATTCATCCTCAAAATTTGGGTGTAACATTTTGCCCACTCAAAAGTGTTGGTTTGAATCATCCGAGAAAGAAACTTTTGAACTCCACTTTTTAGAGAATCATGCCACCTACCACACTCGAGTATGGACACACGTCACTTGGAGATTGCACATTAGGAGTACTCAAGTACTCTCTTTTTCTGCACACGTCCCTTCATATGACCTCTTTTTGCCGCCAATGTTAGAATTAAACCCCATCCATCATATCATTTTTCAACTCAAACCAAGGGCCCATATCCATTCGACCTTTGACATATCCACTGGGGTATATATATGCACACCCCTTCATCTTCATCACTTTCACCTTTCTGAACATTATACACCAGAGAAAACTACAGTAAAAAAAAAATTATTTCCCTTCACATGTTCTCAAAACCCAAAAAGCAAAGCAATCTTTCATCCTTCGGTTTAGTGGGATCGTTTCTGCTACCTCTCCTACAATCAACAATATCATCGTATCCTTGATCCAATTTGCGTAAGTGCTTTGATATTTCTTGGTTATATATACATTTTTGCTTTTTTAGGTGTTTCGTCTATTTGTGAGGATGCCTCTGGTTTTTACCAAATTTTTATGGCCCCTCTCCTACATTAGGCAAGTTTTTTATTTGAATAGTTTTGGCATGCTTAGAATCACAGTTTAGACCGAAAAATTTATGGTTGAGATGTGTAAAAATGGAGTTTTTCTGGTAATTGGGGGGGGGGGGGGGGGGGGGTTGCCATAGGTTTCATGCAACTTAAGAAATAGGGTTTTGGTTTAGGGTTTTGATGCAAGAATCCTGAAAACATCGTCTTTTTGGGTAACTGCCAACTTTTTCCCTGGAAATCCGGGATTCTTTTAAATTTGTAATAACTGCCCCAATCTCGTGTAGTGCACGTTTGATGCTTGAACTTTACAATAGTTCGGGATACACATCTGAGTCAATCTCGCCTTTTCCAGCCTTTAGGATCGATTACGGTAATCTCGTTATCTCGAGCTTTCGAGCTCGTGTTATCAAAATTTTAACCCCTTCTTATTATTTTCTATATAATGGGCCCTCACCTTTTTCTTCCTTGCTAAATGTCGCAATACTCTGAGAATAGGTGTTACCCAAGTTTGCTATCCCTTACCACCCATCAACTCCCAATCCTGAGTCGCCTTTCACTTGAAACCAGCGCTTGATTCGCGAGCACAAAGAATGGTGTGAGGAAGAAGATATATGAGACCACTTTCGACGTTAGATCAACGAGGTCGAAGAGAGAGAAAGGATGAGACATGAGACTCCGAGTGACAGCTTATCTTGACCTAGACCCCAAGATCAGGCCTATCCCACTAGACCCCAAACTCAAGGTTACCGTAACCTTTTCACCGGGTGAGCTCGTATTCAGATTAATGGAAGGTCCTTCTAACCAACCACTTAAAGCTCCCAAACCTCTTTCCATCCTGGTCTCGGAGAGTTCTTTCTTCAAGGTCGAACATTATCAAAGTTCCATAACCTCGTCCTGAAAAATTTCTGAGCTCCTCTCTTGCCACGGGTTGAAGCTCTCCAGAAAGTTGATCTGTCGACCTGCCCGCTACGACGAGAGGAGTTTCTCTGCACTTAGGGAAGACAACCCAGATAGAAAGGTTAAGCTCGCGGCTTGGAACCGTGAGCACTTACGAGCTGGGGCCTTACTGTGCCTTACGGACTACTTGCAGAGCTTTCTCAACTACGCCAGCATATCTCTGTTCCAACTCCAAACGAACTCGTATATGGTTCTATCTTCACTGAAATCATTATACAAGGAGATGCAGTGGGAGGAGCCCATAGCGCACATAGTCTTGTATCTCTTTTGCCTCCAAAGCAACCCTTCCCAAGCTCATGGCGGGGATGGGTTCTACTATCTGTTCAGCTACCCAAAAGAGAAGCGACTGTTCGAGGACATTCCAAACCACCCTCCGAACTTCAAGATTGCCTTCTTCTGGACAGACGGTCTCGCTCCCTCTCAATTCTACTCTTTTCAGAGAATTCGTAAGTTCCTCGTATATTTTGGGCTAAATTCTCTTTTTAATTTGTGAACCCGGATGACTTAAATATTTTATATAGCCACCTACCATCGTACTTATCCTAAGGATGCCATGAGGGAACGTAGGGAAGCCATCCTCAAGCCCTCCTATGGTCGACGCTCCCTCTCTTACCTTCTTCACGAGGACAAGCTTTGGCTGTGCAACCTTCTAGAAGAAGGCGAGACCACTGACGACTCCGACAACCGCAAGTATCCGAGATGGGAGGGTGTACCTGTACCTACCACCAAGCTCCCTGTGAGAGGCAAACATGCAGGTCAAAGCTCCTGAGCTCACAAGCCACGCTCCTTCGAACCCTCAGGCTCGGGAAATGAGGCACAGGATGAGGCCTCAGCGAGCTCGTCAAGAGGTAAAGTCGTGCTCGATTCATCCATGTGGTCTCCTTCATTACTTAAGCACGAGCCTGACGTAATGATCCTCTTCGAGGACCGCAGGGATAATTTCTTAGCATGGTCGAGGGTAGACCTTAGGGTCTATAGGTTTGATAGTTGGCTAGGTAAATACCAAACCATGTATATCCTAAACGAGGTTTGAGATAGGGTAGCAGGAAATACGACACATACGATTATAGGGACCTCTCGAGGATGTCCCTTACCTTTAGGGAGGGGAGCCCCATAGCCTCATCAGAAGACATGGGAATTTCTCGGTCCCTACGTTTGAGCTCTAGTGAGTCTTCTTGTTAGGTTCTTGACACTTAGTCATTTTTACTTATAGAAATGCGTATGGATTTTTTATTTCCTGGCTTGATTAATCTTCCTTGCGCTTTTCAGGTGACATGGAGTCGGACCTAGACATCCTTTTGGGACAGCCCCCCAAACCCCATGGTACTAAACAAGGTCGTCTAACCTCGAAGAAAGGGGCCGCCTCGATGTCGGCCAAGATTGTTGAGGGTTCTTCTCCTTCAATGTCTGCCTCATCCAAGCCCAAAGCTCAAGCTTCGAGCTCTTCGGTCATGGTTTCTGATACTACCCTCACGACCTCAACAGTTGCCACCACTGAACCCTCAGAGGTTATGCCACCTCCCTAACCAGCTGGAGACAAAGGCAAACAAGTCGTGCCTTCTTCAGGTCCCAGGCCTACGGGTGCCCGGACGGTGGTCCGTAAGTTTGTGGTATCGTCCCACGTATAGGAGTACCCCTTGGAGAACGTGGCAAGGACCTTAGGAGCTGACCTGTGCTCGGATATGATGTCTCGGGCAGGCCAGGCTTGTAGCAGCCTCAACGCCAATGTGTGGAGATTCTTGAGAGGAGAAAATTCCACATGCCTCACTAACAAAATGGTGGAGCTCTCAGTCTCAGCAAGTCTATGTTAGGAACGAGTTTCCTAATACGTAGCGAAAATGTGGTGGGGTTGGCCCGGTGTACAACAAAATTTTTGTAACATATTTAAACTACCTTTAAATATGCAGATCCATTAATATACATACATTAATCATAAGCAAGTTAAGGATAGAATTCATACATGTTGAAGCCTATCAAGTGTCCTTGCTATCTTTTCGTATTTAGAACGATCTTCCTATCCAAGCCGCTCCCACGTACTCACACCAAGATCTTCCAAAGCGTTCTCTACACCTCAAGAAGTGTGTGGGTACTTAGAGAATGAAGGATAGTTTATTTGTGATTCTACTTGATGTACTCAACACATGAGATCAAGAGAATAGGCTTGAGAATTAGTTCTTTATTTTTCAGGGAGAGAAAACTATCGTTCTATTTTTCACATAGTGAATGTTCCGAGTTGTCTCCTTGCTCTCTGAATATTTTATGATTAGTCATACTTAAAAGAAAATATTCAAATTTAAAAAATAAATCTGTAACCAACTTACAATTTTCTTTTTAATTAATTAATTATTCTATCAATGAAAAAAATTCAAAATCCAATTTTTGAATTATCCATTAATTAATTAAATAAATAAAAATGAAAATCCTATCCCTGAAAAATAGCCCTACACGCCACACACAGTCCAACTGTGTGTGCACATCTAGCATCCCTATTTTTAGGTGTTGACTGTGTTTTTAGCCAACGACGTGAGAACGTCAAAAACGATGAACCTTCAAGAGAATTTAAACGACATAGACAGTTTAATCAAGAAAAACAAAAATAACACAAGAGATTTTATAGTGGTTCAGCCCCGATTGTCGGTAATAGCCTAATCCACTTAGAGTTGTGATTTATAGATCTGTACCCAAGATCAGATGAACTGAGCCAACTGAGTTTCTTCAGTACAGAGTGCAAAAATACAAGAATTCTTTCAAATGCCAGCACTTTCTCTCTCTAGAATACTCAGACCCAAATTCCTCTCTCTAGAATACTCAGACCCAAATTTTCTCTCTCTAGAAAGAAGAAGCAGCAGAAGCCCCTTTCTAATCCCATCAGCCCTCTATTTATAGGCTTAGGATCATACATCTGATATCCCCTAGAATCGGGATACTTTATTATATTTATTACATTTAAATTACAAAAAACATTCAAAATGTAACCGAACCCCCCATTTGTGGGAAGAATGAGAGATTCCCGCGTATCTTGTTGAAGTTGTTTCTGGGAATCTTGACTTAGTCCTCCTCTAGTTAGTTGATCCACCTCCTACTGACCACTCATGCAAGTGCTGGTCGGACATGTGCATGGTGGTAGGACATGTTTTTGTTGGTCGGACGTGCATGGTGGTAGGACATGCACTTCTCTCCTCATCCTTGGGGTCTCCTAGGTCCACTCTCTTGAGTTCTCCTCGGACCAAGGTCTCTTGGGCTCTCCTCCTCGGACCTCATCCTTGGGGTCTCCTAGGATCACTCTCTTGGGGTCTCCTAGGACCACATCCTTGGGGTCTCCTAGGACCACTCTCTTGAGTTCTCCTCGAATGCACTCTCCTTAGCTCTCCTAGGATGCACTCTCCTTAGCTCTCCTAGAATGCATTCTCCTTAGCCTCCTAGGATGCACTCTCCTTAGCTCTCCTAGGATGCATTCTCCTTAGCCTCCTAGGATGCACTCTCCTTAGCTTTCCTCAGACCAAGGTGCACTTGGCTTGGTTATGACATCTTTCAAGGAGTCCAAATTCTTCGTCAGTCTACCGGGTCACTTTATCACAACTCTGAGGAGTCAATGTATTTATTGACTATTTAATGTGTCTTTTACGGACCATGTACTGCCATTTGTCACCTCTATTGCCCATCATCAATCTCCATTTTTGGGGATAACATTAGGGATGTTGGTATTTTCAATTTTTATTTAATTATTTATTCAAACTACTTTGTCAGATAAGATCTAACAACCTGAAAACTAATTCAAATTCAAATTTAAATTAATTATCTTTTTAACTAATTATCAAATATAATTAATTATTTGAATAAATGTTAATCTTTTAAATTCAAATCCAATTTGAACTTATCAGATTATTATCTCCCACTCAAATGAAGATATTTAATTAATTCTACCAATTAATTAAATCCAATATTTTCGAAAATAAATATTTAATTCATTATAATTTTGAAAATTATAATTAATTAATTATTTAATTAAATTTCAAAATTAATTTAATTATTTAATATAATTTCAAAAATTATACAATAATTAAATATTAATTAATTTTGTTAACTACAACTAATTTGTAATTAATTAATTAATCACTATTATCATATAATTGCATATTTGGCCTGAAGAACAAATTTCTTCTTAAATATGTCTTTAAACTATTTTTCCCTTCTTATCAACTCTTACCTTGAATAGTGTTGATAGAGCCGCTATGGGGACCTATGGACCTATAATAACAAGCTCCAATAAATTTGAGATTATTCCACTATAAATATGAGACTGCACTATTGTAATTATAGACATTTCATTTACTGAGTACTTTATAATTATAAAGCGTCCATTGATGTAATCATTGCATACAACTTGACCCTCTAATAATGGTTCATAATTAATCGGGAATACAATTACTGTTTTACCCTTTTAGTTATCTCTTGTTTCCTTAAGTACCATTGACTTTACTAGTGAAGGTTAATTCATAACTAAATTATGAATTTAAGCTCAATCATCTTTCAGTCCCAAAAGTCAACCCTTAAGAGAACCATCATTCAATCTCTTGCGAGAAGGCATAGATTCCATATCTGTATACTATGTCCCCAGCCATCTACATTAATGAGTTTCCAAAACAAAAGTTTCTAGCCTGATCATTCTGACAGACCCTGACAAGTGAATCAAAGAACTCATATAACATAAATATGAGTTCATAGTAACTTCAGGATTAAGATCTATTTGTATATGATCATCGGTTGATATATTTAATTAATACTTCGAAACGGTATTTAACTAAGTATTAATAAACATATATGGTCCAGTTCTATATATTCTCTAATATATAAAGCACCTCCACTAAAGTGTCCCACCACACTAGTGATCCGGATCTAGATCACATGTATTCATAATACTAGTGGACCGTACTTGCAGTAATTAATCTAAAGATTCCATAACTTTATTTTACTGCGAACTATTCAGGTTCATTTATCTCAAGCACAATCCTCCCGTACCAATACGTGTTTGAGATCACATATATGAACTTAGGAATTTTCCTGATATTTACATAATATTATCACAAAATAATATAGTCCATAAAATATAAGCATAACAAATTCAATTCATTTATTTATTTCATAAAACAATGTCTACTACATATTCTTTTAGGGCACAATTTCCAACAATCTAGTTCTCTTGTCTTCTATTTTCTTTGGTCATCTGTTAATTCTCTACACCTTATAAACAATTTTTTTTTGTTATTTTTAGGCCCTTCTTGGTGTCCTTCGCCAAAGTTCAGTGTTTTCCTCAAAGATGGAGACAATGGAAACCCTGGTTTACGAAGCAAACCGGGCTCGCATCTGAGCCGAGGATGGCCTGAAGAAGGCCAAGGGAGCCCAGGTCAAAGCCAAGGAGACCCAAGCCAAGACCGAGGAAGCCCTCAAGCTTTATCAGGTTAAGCTTGACTCTTCTTAGGCTACTGTCAATAGCCTAAAGGCGGAAGTCGACACCAAGAAAGCGGACTTCGACGCTGCCAAGGCTGAGATCGATCACCTGAAGGTAGAGACAAGTGCTGCCAAGGCCGAGGTTGAACGCTTGAAGGAAGAGAAGGATTCTGCCTTTAGAATTCTTGAAGACGAGAAGAAGTGCCTCACCAAGGAGTTCAAGACCAAGAAAGATTGGGCTATAGACCGAGCTATGTATATGATATAGTCTATGAACCCTGATAATGACACCTCATTCCTTCAAGATAAAGAATAGGAGTTCATCTCCAAATGGAAGACTCGGTTGGTCGAAGAGGAGGTCACGACCACAACCCATGATGGTGAGAATAGGGAGGACAAAGGCGAGGAGGCTGAGTCTGGTTCAGTCGATAAACAGTGGGATGTTTCAAACAGGGCTGCATCCCTCAGAACTTTTTGCAATTATCTTTTCTGTCCCTTGGGGCAAAGACAATTTACAGCTCGATTCTGAGCTATTTTAATTATCTTATGAATGTTATATTTTAATAGTAGTTTTTATGCTTTCAATTTTTTGGCTCGAAAGCCTTTTTGCACATTGTCTACCTTTAGCTTTTTGCCTTAATACTATGCATCATACTTCTGGGTCGAATATTTCGAGCATGTTATTATTAAGGACCTGCTTTTATACTTGTTTATTTGTACAAATATACTGTATTGCCCTACTACCCAGGGACCATTACATTGTGCATTTTAAATAGTGCTATACTCGGTAACCAAGTCATTTGGCCATAATCGTGTAACTAAAATGATTTAGGGTTAAAAAAATTTTGGTTAAAGATACAAAGTTTCACTAAAATGTTTACTGTATAAATTGGGATCCCAGAATATATTTTAAAGGTTAATTACAATAAAATATTTACAACTAACCAACCTAAGCGGAAAAATAGGGTTTAACGCTAGTTCCTCTGTAAACCCTCGACCGTGGTGGTCGAGCAGCCGCATATGTACACATCATCACCTAAGCTCTTTAACTCAAGGATGGTCCAGCTTTCTTTTGCTTTTATCTGCACCACATAGCACCTGTGAGCCGAAGCTCAGCAAGAAAACTCAAACACATGCTTATAAGCAGATAATGAAATGTCACCGAATCATAATAAGCATGCCTAGCAGTAATAACCCTATTCATGCATGCAGGAAGGTACATATAAATGATTGTGGAGTCTTGCGCTCGGAGTAGATGACTAATAATTGTCTCTCTCTCTCTCTCTCTCTCTCTGAGGTAGATGACTAATAAATCCCTCTGAGGTAGACGAATAATAAGTCTCTCTGGGTAGATGACTACTAAGTCACCCTTTGACTAAATGACTAGTAAGTCTATCTCTGTATAGATGACTGATAAGTCACTCTCTGAATATATGACTAATACGTCTATCTTTGTATAGATGACTGATAAGTGACTCTGTGAATAGATGACTAATAAGTTTACCTCTGGGGATCCGCTCCCTAAGCCATGTGACGTTTCAGTCAGTTGAGCCTTTTGGCCCTGGCTCTACGTAACCAGCATTTAGACTGGACAAACGCTTTTTTTTCTTCGACCTTGGTGTCAGTCAAGCACTTAATGCTTATGTTGATTAGATCAAATCATTTTGGCTTGCGTTAAACATGCTAATACCGTTCTTGACTCATAAGCCAATACCATACGACCAGTGCTCTGTACTACTACCGATCTTGACTGATAAGTCACAGCTTCATAATCAATACTGACACCATTGTCATTCCTAAACTAATAAGTCAATGCTTCCTCAATGAGGTAATGAAAACAAGCATATATCATATGTCAAATATTCAGATATAAGGCATGTAGCATGCTTAATCAACAATCAAAAGCATAATTATAATCATGCACAATTACAGAGACTCAAGCTCTGGAAAATTCCATATTTCACCTTCAAGCCATGCCATAATCACATATATTGCATGCATCACATATTGGGTGCAGTTTTCTTACCTTTAGCTTGAGCGTAAAATAAATGAAGAACGACCCTTGAGAACGATCATGTCCTTAGGTCCCTTAGCGGTCACCTGATCATAACCAAATATGAAATCTCATCAATAAAATAATAATAAAAGGTTCATGGTCTAAAACCCCACTCTCGAGACCTCAAATCCTACCAAAACAGTTAGTAGATTCGATCCCGAGCCTTGAGAATTGGAAACCAGCGCTTAAAACCCATTAAAACCCCACCCTAGCACAAGGAAGACAGGTGGGTTGCGACCTACCCCCAAGGGCTGCGGCGCACCCCCAAGTCAGAGAGGTCCTCTGCCTGGGTACCAGAGGCGGGCTATGATTTGACCCTGTGGGTCGCGGTGCGCCTGCTTGACAGAGCCCAGGGGAGGCTCTGGAACACCTTCAAGTTGCGACTTGCTTGAACTCGGTCGCGACTTGACCCCACGAACCCAGCCCCCCTGCATATTTCTCAATCTAAACCTCAACCAAACAATCTCAAAATCATAACCAATCATCACCAGAACATTACCACCATTCAAACAACAAAACCCAAGCTTTATACCACTTAAAACCACACCAAACATCCAATCCTAAGATCAAAACCTCAAGCTCTCAAATAACCTCAAAATAGAGCAAGAACTCAGAAATTTAAATTGAAAAACCTTACCTAAATTTTGAATTAAACCCCTTCCAGCTGCTGAACACAATCCTAAACTTTCAAGCTTCAATCCTTAAGCCTCAAATCCCCTTGCTTGCTTCAAAATCCCAACCAAGAGAGAAGAAGAAATAATTGAGAGAGAGAAAAAGAGAACCCTCTGTTTTCAGCCTTAAACCCTCTACAACCTTCCTTGGCTGAATATATCCATTGGTCAAATGACCAAAATGCCCCTAGGGCCAAATAAAACCTCTCAAGGCTAGCAAGAGCAAAACTGTAATTTCCCACCTATCCCGTTAATCATAATTAACGACCTCCAGTTCTAATTATTCCCAATATCCTCAAATATTTATAAATCATATCCCATTACCCGCTCATTACCAGTAATGTACTAAACACCAATTTACCCCTAGGCTCACACCGAGCCCAATAATTAATCCTGTTATGACCAAACTGCTAACTTACATCCTAGGTCCTCTCATGCCGAGTAGCTCAACCATATCCACATAATAATGTGGTCTTATCCATATATCACATACCTGCACATAAATATACAATTACGCTCTCAATGGCCAAAATTACAAAAATGTCCTTCTAATAAGAAGTGGACCCACATGCATGCAATTATCATCATATAATAATATAACTCACATAATCATGCATGTAATCACATAATTGCACATAATATCACATAATTCCATAAGTTTCCATCCTGGCCCCCTAATCAAGGCCCTAAGCCTTATTAGGAAATTTGGGTCGTTACATATACGTTGGGTTTAAGTTCGAATTTCAATACATTCATGCATAGTTTATTCAAACTGCCCATGCTCGACTCCGTTATTGTCAAGGTTGAACTTTACTTTTACCATGTATTTAAAAAAAAAATACTTAAATGGTATGTAACTTCGTCAGCCTAGTATGACCTCATCCTCATCCTCGAGTATGACCTCGATGTTACGAGGTTGAAACTCATTTGCAAAAATTTCCCAGCCCTAGTCTCGACTTATGTTTTTTGGTTGGTTTATCTAAAATTCCAACTTTTGACTATGTCGATTAGGTTTAGCTATTTTGTTCCAGACTTGTTTAGTTCACATGTTTGGTTAATGATCCATACACTTATTGTTTTCTTCATGTCGAGTTAATAATCCAAACATTGCTATTAGAGTTAATTTTTATTTATGTTATATTTTTTCGAGCCTATGGTATGATTGTATACCACATATGCCCCCCTTAATATCCTATGATTGTGATCTTAGGTTATTGAATTTCGATGTCTTGAAAAAAAGTATAACAATAAAAATACAACATTTGAATGAAATTCAGTACTTTATTAATCAAAAAGTAAAAATCAAACATGCTTGGTTAAAACAAATAAACGTCATTCTTATATCATTGATAATAAGGTCGTAGATGTTCACCATTCCAAGCTCGCGGAACCAATCCTCCATTCAGCCTCGCTAGTTTATAAACTCCACGTTGAATAATGGACTCGATCTGATAGGATCCCTCCCAATTAGGCCCAAGTATCCCAGCAGATGGGTCTCGTGTGGCTAGAAACACGCGCCTTAACACCAATTCTCCCAATCCAAATTTCCTATCTCGGACCCTTTTGTTAAAATATATCGTAGCCCTTTGCTAGTATGCATTATTTTTCAACTGGGCTTCATCTCGTCTTTCTTCGATGAGGTCCAAGCTTTCTACGAGTTGGGATTGGTTCGAGGTTTGGTCATATGCGTCGCACCTTATGGTTGGAATTTCGATCTCAATGGGCAACATGGCCTCACATCCATAAGCCAGGGAGAAAGGGGTATGCCCCGTCGAGGTTCCCGTCGTTGTTCTATATGCCCACAGGACTTGAGGCAACTTGTAACGACCCAAATTTTCTAATAAGCCTTAGGGCCTTGATTAGCTTGCTTTGATCAGTAATGCATGTTTAGGTGAATTAAATGTGCATGCGAGCCCCATCTGGTTATTAGGGGCATGATTGTAATTTTAGCCCATTGAGGGTATAAATATGATAATTGTGATATATCTGTGTTGCACGATCCGAGATAGTTCTAGGAAATGGTTAGCTAGAAAGTCACAGGGTCGAAAATCCGACTCGGGGCGAGTCGAGGGGTATTTTGGGTATTAGACATCTTATGGGGTTATCGGGTTATGGAAATAAATATTCAGAGATATATTTGAGGTTAGAATGCCTAGGAGGGAATATTGGGGAAATTTACAATTTTGCCCTCGGGGACGTTTTTGGTACCCCGAGCCTTGAGGTAACCTTATAGACTTAAGTTAAATAAAACAAAACATAGAATCATTTGGAACTCTCTAAATCGACCTACTCCCTCTCCCTCACTCTGTTTCTCTTCTACTCTTGGAGATTTAGTGACATCTTGGAGATTTTATTTGTGAAAACTAATTGGAAGCTAGGAATCAAGCTAGAGCTTTGGAGGTTAGGAGCTTGGGGCTTAGGAGATCAACTCAGAGACTCAATTCAGCAAGGGTAAGTTTTAAATTATAAGGATTGTGTTTGAAATTTCTGCTGGTTTTCTTAGAGTATGCATGTGTGTTGGGTGAAGAATTGAATTTGAGTTTGATGAGGTTTTTTGGCTTAAGTTCTTGTTGGGTTTTGTTGCTGAATCTATAGTATGACCTCTATGATGATTATTTTGGATTGTTGACTTGATTCTAGGGATAATTGGACTGGTTTTGAAGGTGAAAATGGTGAGTTTTTCTGGACTTGAGGGGTTGGGCCGCGGCGCTGTTCTTGCTGAGCCGCGACCCCTTAAAACTTGGGGCGTCTGGAATTGAAGGTGCATCGCGTCGCCCTTCAGGAAGGGCCGTAGCGCATGTAGGCTGTTTTGAGGTAAGGCCTCGGGTTGAGCTGGGGGTCGCGGCATGATTCCTTAGGGTCGCAACGCTTAGTGAATTTTTGGGTTCTAGAGGGGTTTTAGGCTAGGGAATTCAATAGTTAAGGCTCGTGATGGATTTTATCACCCGGATTGATAGAATTCAATGTCCTAGAGGCTAGAACCATAATCTAAAGCTATTTAATCGATACGAACTTGGTGGGTGGGTATTGTTAATGTGTTATGACTAGGGCTTCGGCGAGGCTCGGACTAGGGAATTGTGCTCGGGATATCGGTGCCTAGAAAGCTCGGGACGCAGGTAAGAAAACTACTATTTCCATAGAGGTTGTGTTGCAGGGTGTGGCCCTTTGATTGAATTTATATGTGTTTAAATATATGTTTAGTTATATTATGTGTGTATATAAATGATGGAACGGCGATGGCCGGGAACGGCGAAGGCCGAGAACGGCAAGGGGCCGGGAGCAGCGTTTAGCATGCGGAGTGCGAGTTGCCAGGGCGAGACCCCAAGGGATACCTGGGATATCCTTACAGTATAGACCGTGAATCCAGACCCTGGTAAAGCACCTGGGACGGCATGACGATACATGTATAGCCTGATGATGACATGTTTATATGTTAAGTGTTTGTTATGCATATGTTATCTGCTTGTGAGGGTTTTCTTGCTGGGCTTCGGATCACGGGTGCTCTATGGTGCAGGTAAAGGCAAGGGGAAAGTTGACCAACCTTGAGTATGGTGAGTGTGACGAGCGGTGCGTACATGTCTGGTCTGCTTGGCTGCCACGGCTAGGGGTACTTTTGGGGAATGTTTGTACTAAACTTAAGTTTTGTCGTTTAGTCGACTCTGGTTATATTTCTGAGTTGTAAACATTTCTAAACAATGTTTTTGGGATCCCAAATGTTAAACGTTTTATAATTTTCAATGAAAGGTTTATTCTCAAGTTTATGACTCTGATTATGGTTTAATTACACTTTTGTCCTAAAGCCCCGATTAGCGAGTTAATTGCACATTTTAAACTCACTCAGTAACGACTCTAAGACAGTAGGGCGTTACACAACTTATAATGCCCTACTTTCTTAAAGTCGTTACCATGTGATTATAAATGTGTCATTAGCTCGCTAATCGAGATTTTAGGTTAAAAAGTGTGGTTGAATAAAAATAAAGACACATTTAATAAACATTAAGTACAAAAAGTTGGTTTTTTTCATTGGAACTCGTAAAAGTGTTACATTGGGATCCCTACACACTGTTTTGAAATACATATAAAATCTGAAGGTACAATACAGTCGACCTAAGCAACAAAACCGAACGTTTACCACGTGTTCCTTAAAATAACCCCAGTCGTGGTGGCTAGGTATGCCAAACATGTACACATCGCTCCCTGCCCTCCAACTCATGGTTGTTCGACCCATTTTCCTTGCTCTTACCTGCACCACAGAGCACCTATGAGCCGAGACCGAGCAAGAGAACTTCAAGCACAACATAAAATAATAGTATACCTCAACAAAACAACAAATAGCTACCAGATCCTATTAGAATGCACACTGACACAGCAGTAAAACAGCTTAAAAGCACAATGGCATAACAACCTGATAGTACAACAATACATTAACACAACAGTATCTTAACACGACAGTACAATAACCCAATATGGTAAGATAGCATAGCAACATGATAATACAGCAATACAATAACACAACAGCTCAACACTACAACAGCGACCTTCGCCGATCGGGGTGCGTTACTAGGCACCAAGTCCGCGGTCCCAGCTGAACGGCTATGTATAGCACCCTTGAGGGTCTCACCCTAGCGGCCTGCATTTTGCATGCTTAACGCCGATTCTGGCCCCTTGTCGTACCCGACTTCTTATCGTTCCCGGCCTTCGCCGGTCATTCACAAACATGCATCACATAACATAATATTCACAGATATTAAACACATATTTAACATAAGCATTAGGGTCACACCGTGTAATACAAACAATAGGGTCACGCCCTACTCTACGGGTACAAACAGTTCTCTTACCTGGTGTCCCGAGCTAACAACCCAAAGCGATCTTGAGCACGAATCCTAATCCCAAGCATGAGTGGTAAGACCTAGTAACAATGTATTAATGAATATCCATCATGATCTAAATCAATTAAAAGCCTCTAGAATAACATACTAGCCTCTGCTGAGGGACACGAGCTGCAGCGCGCTATACCTTGTGCCGCGGCGCGCCTAGGCAAAACAAAGGCTTCTCAGCCTCTTCAAACACACGGGCCGTGGTGCCTGAAGAACAGGGCTGCAGCACGAGCCCCAAAACCATAAACTCCACCATTTTCATTGCGTTTTCCTCTACTCAATTCACCAAAAAAATAATCCACCCTAGACATAAACTAAAGCAAGAATTAAGTCTCTCAAGTATTCCCAAATACCATAGACAACACAACCACACTATTAACTAAACCAAAACTCCATCACAGCCCAAAATTCAAACCTTGAGTATGAAACTCAAGAACATCAATATCAAACTCACAATTCAAAAGAGAAGCATAGGAATTCACTTACCCCTTCTACAAATGATGACCTTGAATTAATCTTCAACTGATCCTAGCTTGATTCCTTAGTCTCCAAGCTTCCAAACCTTCAGTTTTTGCATCAATTCCCCAAGAACCCCCACTAGCTTCTATGTACACAAAAAGAAAGGAGAGAACCGTGTAGGGAGAGAGAGAGAGAGAGAGAGAGTTATTTCTACTTCTATTGGGTTCTAGTATCTAAGTCCATCCAAGTCTATCCCCTAAGTGAAAAGTCCAAAATGCCCTCTAGACATAGCCCTATCCTTTAACAACCCCAAGGGAAAAATTGTCATTTTCCATGTCCCGTTAGTTCCTCGAGTGTTCCTACAAATCCTCATTTAATCTTGATATACCCAAATCATTACTAATAATTTCTTATTTCCCGATAAACCCCAGGCACATGCCAAGTTCTCAAAATACCCTTAGGCTCACCTCGAGCTGGGTATCAGACCCCGTTGTGACTATTCCGGAAATATGCTCCCTAGGATCGTCTCAGACCACACATCTCAAATATATCCTTGTAACACTGGGGTCTTGCTCATAGCACATACATGTTTATATTGATGCCCTCAATGGGTCAAAACTACAAACATGCCCCTATTCACAAACATGGGCCCACATGCATAATTAATATACACAATCTTGCATGTCTAATCACATTACCACATAATTCATTTATAACACATCATCATACATATAATCCAAATTAGGCCCTCCAGGCACTATAGTCAAGGCACTCAGCCTTAATTATCAAATTCGGGACGTTACAACTATCCCATCCTTATTAAAATTTCATCCTCGGATTACTAATCCTACAAACCTGACTATAACCCCAGAAACAGTCCTTTACTTGGTCACTACTTGCAACATTCTCACAAGAACAATAGTCTTAATCTGTAAGACATTTTCTCTTTTATCCAGAATTTCACTCAGTTTCCAGGGTCTCCTTACCCAATCAGGGGTTGTACTTGTCACCCCTTTCTTCAACTCTAGAGTCAAACTCCTCTTTCCTTCCTGAACCATCGTATCCTTGTTAGTTCATAATACACGGAGGACATAAAGTTCTCAATCCCGGAACTTCATGTTCCCATATGTAAACTTGCGAACTCATATGTCCTTGTAAAAACGCAGGCACTCCTGCCCTCAATGTTCTTAATAATTTCACTGATCCTCTGACCCATTTCTGAACTAGGGTACTTCCTGTCCCAGGTTTACTTTTTGAAGTAAGTACTTCTTATTCCTTGTTTCACATTATTCTACTCGGAGTCACTCTACGACCCCTTTTTTCCAGAACCTGGGAGTCCATGGGTTCCAATCTGACACTATCACCCTTGGTGTCCAATGGAGATGTACGGTCTCCTCTCTTACCTATTCCCTCTTTTGATACCCCACTCACACCAACCATGGAGTGCCAACCAAATAGGTCAAATCACAAATTTCACATTTACTCACCTCATCTGTAACCCAAGGTGGTCCACCCATAGGTTTCATACTCATATCCATTTATACGAACTCCAGGATACACTAGAATCATAATAGTCCTTCTGGCCTTTGATTATCATCTCTTGTTTACTAAACGATTAGGTTGTGTGCCTCCCGATATACAAAGTGCAGTCTCAACATAAGGGGTGATTTAAGTTTCATCCCACATCTTCCCCTCAATGCCAGTATCCTTCGGATGACCCATCTATTCCAAAGTGGTAGGATTCTTAACCTTTCCTACAAGATCTTCTTTCTGTGTTTCACTATTCATTCACACGAATATATATTTTCCAATTATCAACCGCGAGTTCCAAATCAAACTCAGTCATTAGTTCATTCTAACCATGATTAACCAGCATGACTATCAACTTGCCATCCACTGTGAGGTGCAAACGATCAATCTTTCAATTACACACGATGCACCTTAACTCATAACATAATGCACTATAAATCCAAATTCTAAGCAAGGACGATGTCTCTCGTATCGTTCTCCTATACCCGTCCATACATACAAACTCTAACACCATGACGAGTGAATCAATCTTTATACCAACTTCTGAAAATTCGGTACACAACCATCCATTCAGATCAACTTTATGTTCTCATGTTACCTCAGTCAAAGTATGGATGTCATTGAAGATACCTTATGTAGTAGTCGATGTGTCCCTCTGGTTTCACTATGATTTTCGCCCCTAAGGCGTTCCTTTAGTAATTTCATTATGGTTTCCATCTTAATTACCCCATACATGATCCCATTACCTCCCATAACATGACCTTGAACATCTTCTGGAGAATTCAGAACTCATCCCCCTTGGAACTTTACCTATAACCCTATTTCCTTAGCCTTGGTATTCGTGTTCTTCTTCTAGCTGGGAGTATTCTGAAACATCCTTGATCAATCTGAATATGACTCATCAACATCATCCCTGTACTCTCTGCTTATCGAACTCTGGGTCGTTGAAGCATTGGTCAGTTTATTATCCTTTACCAATAATCAATCATATCCTACTTAGTGCAAGAGGAAATTCTTGGAGCGCCTCTTACCTTGATCCTCAACTGGGTAATTCTTGAAAATATTGTCCTATCCTCGTAATCAGGTAATGAAACCTTTATTTAAGGCAATGGATACCTATCCCTAACAATCACTTCCTTGACTATCCATATGTGATACATATCCTGGTAGACTTGGCCCTTTTTTCTAGTCAAATTGCATTGACGTGCCGCATAGTAAGATGATCCGTCTGATCAACCCTCAAGTCAAACACTTCTTCAACTGAACCTTAATTCTTCCTGCTGAGCTAGTGCCATTCTTCATAATGTCTCGGATATCGCTTCTATCTCTGACTTAATCCCGTTGCACGCTCAATTCTCTAAATGCGACAATTATCCCATCGAATCCTCATGAACCCATCTGGAACCTTATCGGCCGATCCGTCATTCATCTGGTATATCTGATATAACCTCAATTGTATCTTCCTCAATAGCTAGACACCTTGTAGCTGCACCCGGGTCCTTTCCTTTGAACCTTAGAAGTCACCATCTTATTTTTCAATCCATGGTTGTCCCTAATTTGACCGGCAAATCCACACTCAAGATCACCTCGTATACCTCATAGAACCAGCTCAATCAATTACTACCAATTTTCCCAGGTAGATGCTAAAACTTTAAGCCCCATGGCATGAGCCACTGATGTCTCTCCCAAGAGATGCGTAGCACCAAATTCAATCAACTCACTTTATAAATAGGAACAAAAACTAAGAATTCAATCGGTCGCCTCCAAGGGGCTATCCTCGGGCTCTTACCACATCGAGACGATCACTTGAACTGGGGTAGGGTTATTTATATTCTTTAGTTCTTTCATCTTTATCTTCGAGAAACTCTCCTTGATGTGCCCTACCATTCATCACCGATAGCATGCCTTCACTCAACATTCTCCCACATGGCGTCTCTTGCGCCTAGCGCACACCATGTAACCCCTCCAGGCCTCACCGTCGTCCTAACGGCCGCCTTGAACACTATGAACTGTAATGCCCCAAAATTCCTAATGAGGTTTATGGTTGGATTAGAAGATCGGGAGGGCCATAATTGATTTATTATGCCATTAAATGATTATATGCTTGATTATGTGAATTATATTATTATGTGATGATATATGCATGCATGTGGGTCCATTTTTCATTATAAGGGAATTTTGGTAATGTGGCCCGTTTAGGGCATATTTGTAAATATTTTCATGCATGTTGGTGAATTATTGATGAGGCCACATTATAATGTGGATTTTTTTGAGCTATTCGACATGAGACGATCTTTGAATACAAGTTAGCGGTTTGGTCATAACGGGGTTAATTTCGGGGCTCGGGGTGAGTCTCGCGGTAATTTGATGATTAGTACATTACCGGGAATTAAAGGGTAATGGGATATGATTTATTTATTATTTGAGAATATTGGTAATAACATGAATTGGAGGACGTTAATTATGATTAACGGGATTAGAGGAGAAATGACACTTTTGCCCTTGATGGTTGTTAAGGAAATAATTAGGCATGGGGGGAATTTTGGTCATTTGACCTTAGGTTATATTTGACTAAGGAAGGCTGTAGAAGAATAAAGCAAAAAAACAGAGGAGCTCCTTCTCTGTCACGGTCATCTTTCTCCTTTCTTCTTCCTTTGAATTTTTAAGGCTTAGATTGAGGATTCAAGCTAGGAAATTAGAGCTTGAGGTTTTAGGCTTATGTTCAGCCATTGAAGAGGATTCAATCTTGAGTTAAGGTAAGAATTTAGCCTTGTTTTTATGGTTTTTGCTCGGTTTTAAAGTCAGTTTTTGAGCTTAAGGTATTGATTATAGAAGTGGTTATTTGAGGTGATTTTAATTGGTTTAAAGCTTGGGTTTTGTGGTTAAACTAGTGGATATGATATGTTGATGGTTGGTTTTGATTTTGGGTTGGTTTAATGGAGGTTTGATTAAGATTCTTGGCTGGTTTTAATGGAGAAAATGGCAAGGGGGCTCTGTTCGTGGGGTCAAGTCACGACTTGGCCAGGCAAGTCGCGACCCTCCTTAGTGTCGAGGTTGAGCATGCTCTCAAACTTGGGGCGCACCGCGACTTGCCCCTTCATTTTGAACTAAGAAGGGTTTTTCAAGGGTTTTAGGCTTGGGATTTCAATTCTTAAGGCTCGAGATTGAATTTACTAACCGTGTTAGTAGGATTCGAGGTCCCGGGAGCGAGGTTTTAGATTATAAACCTTTTATTATTGATTTTATTGATGGAATCCAATATTTGGTTATGACTAGGTGACCGCTAAGGGACCAAAGGATCGATCGTTCTTTTATGATTTCACGCTCGAATCAGAGGTAAGAAAAGTGCACCCAGTATGTGACATGCATGGTTATTAATGAAGCATGTTGAGTGCACTATATGTGGACATTGATTGCATATTAAATGCTTAGAAATCTTGCTTATCTGTGAATGGCACTGACTTATTAGTCTGAATCGGCAATGGTGTCAATATTGACTATGAAGCTGTGACTCATTAATCAAGTTCAGCAGTAGTACTGAGCACGGGTCGTATAGTATTCGCTTATGAGTCAAGAATGGTATTAGCGTGTTTAACGCAAGCCGAAAATCTTAGATCTAATCGACATAAGCATTATCGTCATAAGCATGAAATGCTTGACCAACCTTAAGTTCGATGAAAACAAAAGCGATTGTCTAGTCTAAAGGCTAGTTACTTAGAGTCGGGGTCAGAAGGCCCAGGTGACTGCATTGTCACACGGCTATGGGTTCGAAGCCCAAGTTCGTGACTCACTCATCAGTCACTTATCTGATTCAAGTTTGTGACTCCATAGTCACCCATCTGGTTTAAGTTTGTGACTTACTCATCAATCACCATCTGATTAAGGCTACACACCCCAGCATGATTATTAAAATCTCGATACCATCTTATTAGGGCTACACGCCCCAACATGATTATTAGAATCTTGATATTATCTGATTAGGGCTACAAGCCCAGTATGATTATCATAATCATCATTTGATATTGTATACATGCAGTAATGCATTTTCTTGCCGAGCCTTGGCTCACGGGTGTTATGCGGTGTACGTAAAGGGAAAGAAAAGCTCACCCAGCCTTGAGTGGAGAGCTTAGGTGGCGATGTGTACATATGCGGTCGCTTGACCACCACGGCCAAGGTGTTTCTCAGAGGAACTAGGGGTTAACCCTATATTTTGCCGCTTAGGTCGGCGGGTTGTAACTTTTACACTGTAATGACCATTTTGGATTGTAAATAACTTATAAATGCTTTTATGGGTCCATGTATAGTTTAATGTTTTAAATAAAATATATCCATTACTTTTAATAGAAAATTTTCACCCTGGCCTATTAATGACAACTAGATGCACATTTATAACCTAATGACTCGTTTAGCGAGTTAAGCACTGTTTGAAGTTCACAGTAACGGTCTTGGAGTAACTAGGGTGTTACAATGAACTCTCCAATCAGGATCAAGAGTAATAGAACCATTGGAGTTATTTCTCTCCTGGAAAATGGGCCTCCTCCCCCTACTCTCGCAAATGAGGATACCTTTGCCCGAGCTTTCTGCCCAACGACATTTTTACTTCATGTCTCGACTTCTGCTTCCTCTATAATAAGGGCCCTCCTTACTGCCCAAGCGTAGGTAACAATCTCCTACACTAGAGCGATCCTAACACTCTGGCCATCCCAAGGTTCAATTATCAAGTGGTTCGCTCATTCCAGCCACATTCGTTGTTACCAAACCAAACACAGATTTGGCTGATCTACAAAGCTCACTAACATACTCTATCACTGTCATACTATTCTGAACCGAGTTCATAAACTCATCGGTCTTTGCAACTCAAATTGCGTCACCGTAGAATCTCTTGTTGAACCATTGTCTAAGTTTCCTTCCAACCCGCCATGACAATATTCTGAGTCTGGGATATAATGTAATGACCCAAAATTGCTAATAAGGCTTAAGGGTCTTGATTAGCATGCCGGGAGGGCATAATTGGTATGTGTGATCAAATGGTTAAATTCATGATTATGTGGCATGCATGATTAATATGATTATATGAATATGTGATATGCATGTTTAGGAGTATTAAATATGCATGTAGGCCCTTTCTAGCTTATAAGGGCATATTTGTAATTTTAGCCTGTTTAGGGCATAAATGTGATTATTTGTGATAAATTATTGAGACCACACTATTATGTGGATATATTTGGTCGAGACGGTCCTAGTGAATGGATTAGCGAAATAGTCACAGCTGGGTTTAATACCTGGGTCGGGGGGATCCTAGGGGTATTTTTAGGAATTTAGATAATATTTTGGGAACTACTAGTTGTTGAATAAATGTTTGGTAATTAATTGGACATGATGGGGTTGATTGGTTGATAGTAGGAACACTCGAGGAATTAGCGGGAATCTGGAACGAAATGACTATCTTACTCTTTAAGTACCCTTGGAAGATTAGTAAGCTTAGAAGGGCATGGGGGTCATTTGCTTAGCTGGGGAAAAGCTCGATAAGTCCTAGGAAGTAACCAGAACTTAAGAGAAAAGCTTCTCAAACTCTCCTCTTTCTCTCCCACGTACACTCTCTCTCATTGTGCTTTGAAACTAAGAAAGAAGAAGGGCAGAAAGCTTAGACCTTAGGCTAGTATTAATTGAAGGAAATTGAAGGGAAGGGAGAGTCTTGATCTGCTGAAGAATTAAGCTGTAACTGAGGTAAGGATTCAGATTTTTGAGTGTTAATTCATCTTGTTCTTATGCTAGGATTTAGGGTGTTAAGATTGGGAATTTGATTGGGTTTTTGAGTAGTGAATTGCTGTTGAATTGGGGTGGTAAAACCAGTATGATTGTTAAGATTGATTGTTTTAAATATGTGATTAAGGTCTTAAACTCGTAGTTGAATTTGGTCTGATTGGGAGGCTTTTTAGGTTTGGGTTTGGAGGAAATTAGTTGGAAAAAATGAGAAAAAAACCAAGAATTTATGGGTTCGAAGGGGGTGCACTGCGACCCGGCTCTGGGGCACCACGACGCATGTGCCCTATAGACCCTGGGTGTGCTCTCGGGTTTGGGGGTGCACTGCAACCCTAGGGGGTAAGTCGCGACCCGCCTCCCTTGTGGCTTAGGTTCTTGGTCTCTGACTTGGGGACAAGTCGCGACCTGCTTAGGGATTTTTACCTTGGAATGGTTTCTAGAATCGGTAAGGCTCGGGGGTTCGAACCTAAGCACTTAGAACAAATTCTACTACCCGGTTTAGTAGAAATTGAGGTCCCAGAGGCTAGCTTTTATATCCTAAGTATTTATTTGGATTAGACGTTGACAATTACCCATTGGCCATTGTGACTAGGTTTACCACCATGGCTCAGGACTAAGGATCGTGCTCGGGACCGTTCTGTATCTTTCACTCGAAATTCAAGGTAAGAAAATTGCACCCTTGTGTTGGGACTGAGATTCCCTATATTTGAATATATATGTGTTGAGTAACTATGATATGGTTATGTGATATATGAAACGAATAGCCTAAGAGAGTCGGGGATTATAACTTGCACACAGGATGTGGCTCGGCCATTATAAGCCAGGGTCAGCTAAATAATCAATGGACTCGGCCTAAGCGAGTCAAAGTCAGCTGAGTTAACAGAGGGCTCGGCCTAAGGGCGCCGACCCTGAACATTTGTATCACTAGTTTTGATATGTTCTTGAAAGTACATGTTAATCGTTGTTAGCTTGATGCTTATAATTAGTTGCTTTGTTGTGCATGTTGTTTTAGTTTTCTTGCTGGGCTTTGGCTCACGGGTGCTACATGGTGCAGGTAAGGGAATTGATTGCTGGACCAGCCATTAGTTGGAGAGCTTCAGGGGCGGTGTGTACATATGCGGCCTGCTCGATTGCCACGATCGGGGTAACTTGGGAGGAACTAGGGTTAAACCCTGTTTTTACCGCTTAGGACTGCCAAATTGAATCTGTTTATCTTTTATCAATCTGTAAACTGATTTTTGGGATCCTGTGTACAAACTTAATATTTTAAATGAAAAATAATCCTTTTGTTGACCAAAAATTTTATTACTTAACCTTTGCTTAGTTTTTAATTACATATTTAAGTTCAAACGACTTGCTTAGGAGGTTAAGCACTATTTTAAACACACAATGCAACGGTCTTGGTTACCTAAGGTGTTACAACTTGGTATCAGAGCGGTCTAGGTTTAAGGGTTCCTGAAGACTAGCTTGGCGTGTACACTCGCTGCTAAAGATAATCTCGACTCACAGTTAGGTATCTAATGATATGATTATGTGGTTAATTGTTTAAATTGAACCTATATGCCTTATATGCATGTTAGTATAGAAATCATGAAGTGTTTGAACATATTTGGTGGTAATGGGATTTGATAATTAATGCATGAGTAACATAGATTGATGCTTTTATATGCTTATTATGTGTGATTATTGTGATTGTTTGGACTTGCCCATGGGATAATTCTAGATATGAACATCAGGGCTGAGGGGTTTAGTTGGTGAGTGCGAACTGATTCAGAATGTATAAGCTCAAAATGTTTAATTGGACCTGGTATTGCTGGAGTGGGGGCTGTAAATGACAGTTAGGGTTGGAACGCTCCATCTGCCCCTAGAATTTGCAGCAAACATTTGCTGGTATGCGAGTAAGGCTGCTAGATCAAGAAATGGAGATTAGATGGTTGAGATAGCAGGTTTCGTTGAGTAAAATTTGTTTCGTATATCTCGGCAGTAAGAGCACCAATGTTGGTTTAACCTGGGGATGGAAATGGATCAGAGTTACCGTATGAAAGGCTTTAGAAGCATTATCCTTTAGTGTTCAGAGAAGGCTTGGGTTTGCTCAAGAACCGATTAGTGGATGGGCGTGATTAATTTCGTCATTGATGATATGAGAATGGTAGGTCATGATAGAGTAGTGATGCCATGCATTAGCGGCGGGAGGTGTTAGGAGTATGTCCTAGAAGCATGTAAAAGACATTTTATTATTTCAATAAATAAATAAATACAATGGTCTATTATTGTTATATTTAGGTTATTAAATTATTGTTTGAATATATTTTTTTGTAAATATCAGAAAAATTCCATATTCATTATTGAGAATATGATCTTGTATTAGTACGAGAGAATTAAGATCACATGAATGAATAAAAATAGTCAACAACAAATTGAAGTTATGGAATTCTTTAATTAGGGTTGTAAGTACGGTTTACTGAGTATCATGTTGATACAAATAATCAAGATTTGGATTATTGATGTGGTAAGACATCTCAGTAAATGTGATTTATATAATATGATTATTTATGACAAGGACCGATATGAATAAAAGTCTTTATCCAAAAACCATTTAATAATAAAGATTTGTAATTCATATCATAACTAATGATCATTTATAGATCAACCTAAATCTTGAGAGTTCATGAACTCGTGTTTATGTTTATTAAATCTTTTGATTCATTCGTTAAGGTCTCTTCATAGATTGAGACTAATGACTTTTGTTTTGGAGATTTAATATCATGGATGGCTGGGAACATGTATCAACAATACGGAATCTAATCTTTCCTAACAGATCGTATATTGGTTCCCTTAAGGGTTAATTCTGGAACTGAATGATATTGAGCTCAAATCTATAATTAGATTATAGATTAATTATTCACTAGTGAATTAATGGTACTTAAGGAATAAGAAGTAAATTAGAAAGGTAAAATGGTAATTCTTCCATTCTAATTTATGAACTAATTAATTAGAGGGTTGAACTGTCGTAAGATGGTTATATCAATGGACAACTTAAAATAAGATTTCTGTAAAATATATCTATAACATAAAGAGTTCAATTCTGAATTTATAGTGGAGAAATATCATAATTAATAAATTAACTATTATGATTAAAGAGTTTAATTATTTAGTTTTAATTTATTGGAGCTTAATGTTATAGGTCCATGATCCCTGAAATGGCTCAAACAAGCACTAACAAAGATAAATACAAAAATGGACAAAATGACTTATTTGATAAGTAAAATATTTTTCTATGCACTAAACATAATTATTGTATAATTATGTGTAATTAATTAATTATTTGATTTAACAAAAATTATAATTAATTTTGAATTAATTTATTTTTGGGATTTTTGGTATTTAAATAATGATCAAAATTGGGAAAATCACATGCCCTCCCTGGCATGGGTTGGGTGTGTAGCACAGTGCAACACGCACAAGAAGATTCCAGGGGAATCTTGGTTCAACAATTTTAGTTATTTAAATGTTGAATAAATAATGAAATATTTTAATGTGATTAAAATATTATTATTTAAACAAAAATCTGATAACTAATTAGTTGTTTTTAAATTGTTTAAAATAACTAATATTATTTATTTTAATATATATTGGATATATTAAAAAAAATGAGATCAGTTTTTCAGAGCGATACTTTTCAGAAATAGAAAATATATCGTGAAATCTCCCTGAGAGAAATAGAACAATGCTACAAGCATAGGTCACTGTTCTTCACAAATTTAGGTCCAAACTTTATCAGATCTCATATGTTGAGAACATCTGATAAATAGATTTTGCCTATTGTTTTGTATAACGAGCCCACACTCGTTCTTTGTGTGTTGAGAACATTTTGGAAGATCTTGGTGTGAGATCTCAAGGATTTTGCCGTACAAAAAGATAGCAACAAGGAAGGACTTGAGGTAATTTTTCTATTCATCTCTTTGATTCAATATATATATGTATGTGAAGAAGTAGATTTAGAAATCTTGTGGGGTTAAATTAACAATTTTGATTGTTGTTCCGCTGCGTATAATATCTGATTTGATCTATTAATACCAACAAGAGGATGCCCGGAAGTGGTGGTAAGTGGTACCCCAGACCTGGAATGTTGCCATAATGGGTTGGGAGGAATTTGGATAGTGATTTGATAAAAAAAGACTACTATGACACAGTTTGAACTGCGGAGGTTAATGAGTTAATGAACTAGGTTCAGAATGGCAAGAGAACGATAGAGTATGTCAATAAATTTGACGGGTTGGTCAATCCGCTTGGGATTTGATACAAGCGGATGTAGCTCGAAAATAATGATTTATTTAAGGATTAAATTATAGGATAGCGGCTTCTTCAAGCGGCTCAGAAATCCAACTTTCGATTTCACCCTCTGTGCAAAAACCTGAAGTTGATTAACCTTTGCTTTGCGGACGACTTGATTCTTCTCAGCAAAGGATCCAAGCAGTCCATCAAGGTGCTGAAAACTGTTCTTGATGAGTTTAGTGTTACTACAAGGCTGTTCATAAATTGTAGCAAATCCCAAATTTTTTTCGGAGGGGTTGGTTCTAAGGAGAAAGAGGAGATCATTGGAGAAGTTGGTTTGGCTGAAGGCACCTTTCCTTTAAAGTACTTAGGGGTGCCTTTTAGACCAACCAAATGGAGAGCTGAAGACTGCGGGATTATCCTTAAAAAAATCAGAATGAGGTTGCAAACGTGGGGGAGTAGGCACCTATCATTTGCTGGAAAAGTTCAATTAATACACTCTGTATTGGTTGGACTTCGCAATTATTGGATGAGTATCTTTGTTCTCCCTCAAAGTGTTACAAAAGAAATTGAAAAACTCTGTCGAGGGTTTATTTGGGGTGTTAATGGGAATAGGAGCATAATTCATGTAGCCTCTTGGGAGAAAGTTTGTCTCCCAAAAGCTTATGGTAGTCTCGGGTTCAAAGCGGGATCAAAATGGAACCAAGCTATTTTAGCCAAGTATATTTGGGCTATTAATGAGAAGAGAGACTTACTATGGGTAAAATGGGTCAACAACATCCATCTTAAAGATACCCCTCTTTGGTCCTATGAGCTAAAAATGGACACAAGCTGGTATTGGCGCAAGATATGTAGATTGAGACAAAAATTCACTCAAGCTGAAATATCGAAAGCAGGAGGCTCGGGTAAGTTCAGTACCATCACATTATATAACATCACCCTTCCTCAGATTCAGTTCCATTATCACAGGGCCATTTGGAGTAGTCTCAACTTGCCAAAGCATCGTTTCATGTTATGGCAAGTGGTGAACTCACAGCTGCTAACGAAAGACAACATGAGCAAATTTCATATTGCCTTAGAATCTACTTTGTGCCCTGTGTGTGGTGATCATCCTGAAACTCACAGCCACTTATTCTTCAGCTACTGTCTTTCTCAAAGGGTGGTGGAGCTTTTGTTCACTTGGCTGGGTTTCAGAGGATGGCCGATGGACTTTAATGGCTAGTTAAGTTGGCTTTCGGTGCCTGCTAAGGGAATTGTGAATATGGTTAGTGTAGCTGCAATTGCAGCAACTTGCTACAGCTTATGGTTAAATAGGAATAGGTGCGTTTTTGAAGGCCATTCCAAATCTAATGTAAAGATTGCTCATGATATAAAAAGTGTTCTGTCTTACAGGTTATACATTGTAAAAAATAGAAAAATGTCAAGACAAGAAAGTGATGTTATACATAGATTAAAAATGTATTAGGCTTTGGTTTTTTTTGGAAGTTGCAGCTTGTTGCTTCTTCTTAGTTTGAAGTGGTGAGTTGAGGGTGTATTTGTTGGTGATTAATGAAGTTCTTTTCTTCTTGATCAAAAAACAAATTATAGGATAGCCCAGAGCATTTGGGTTGCTCCAGTGCATGAGATTTGCATCTGTGCTCGAGTAGCAGGGAGGGCCTTGCTATTAAAGACATAAGACATGAGATATGGAGTGTGAATGTCATAGGGCAAGAAACGCAGGTAATGGTATTCCCATTCGTGGGATCAAGTAAAGGCAGATGCCCAGTAACCAGAAAAGAAGGACCCTTGATGATTCTACTACTCCTAGTATTGACAGGAAGGGTTATAGTTTACAGTTTAATCGCTAGGGTGGCGATGAGACCGGTAAAGTTATTTAGTATGCGCTAGATGTGAGAGACGTCGTTTGGGTGGATGTCAAGTGAAGGCATATTTTCTACATGAAATAGTTCAGTACTTTAGGGTGGATTACCCGAGATTTGAGCAGGGAGGATTGGTCTGCCCTATTACAGTCAAAGCCCGGGGCTAGTCCCTCGGAGGTGACCGGTTGCTTATTAGTCCTTGTTCTTTATTACATAACGAGTTGGAAGTATTCGATGCTGCGTGTCTCCCTGAAAAGATTCAGATATGAAGTACATGCCTCAAGGTTGTTATACGGTGGGGATTGAGATATTAGTGCCGGCTGGGGAAGAATTGGAATACTAATGGTAAAAGGGCTTACGGTAAAAGTGATTGAGCTCGTCATATGAGAGTTTTGATATGAGCTTGGGTAGGAACTGATCTGTTAAATAAGGGACAACCATGGACTGCAGGAGATGGTAATAATGTATGTATTCGAAGGGAAAGATCCCGTTGCGTCTATAGGATGCCTTGATATTGTGGTAGGTATCACTTGGAATATATCAGTTAAACCAGATGGAAACTAGATTAGCTAGTATGGTTTCAGATGGGCACGCAAGGAGCTGCTGGGTACACTATAGGCTTTGGGTATGGATAGACTCAGTATCAGGGACATCATGAAGAATGATATTAGCTTAACGGAAAGAATTAATGATTCAATTGAAGAAGTATTTGACTTAAGGATGGATTAGACGGAGCATCGTATCGTGGGACTCATGGACATCGCCTGTTATGGATGAAGAGTTTAATTTCCCTGTAGCAAGACAGGACAATGTTCTCAGGAATTGATCTTCAATCTGGTTATTACCAGTTGAGGATCAAGGAAAGAGATATTTTAGGAATTATTACTTGTGCTAAGTGGGATATGATTGATTATCAGTGAAGGTTCTTAACTGACCAATGCTTCAACAACATAGGTAAGTTTGACAAGCAAAGAATATAAGAATGACATGGATGGGCCACATCCAGATTTGTTAGAAAGGTGTTGGTCTACTCCCAATTAGAAGCAGAATGTGAACGACTACTACATTGATAATATTAAGACTGATAAAGCAGGGTTTCAGGTAAGGCTCCAAAAAGTGTAAGCTTCGATTTCTCCAAAGATATTCGAGGTCACGCTATAGGAGGTGGTGGAATCATGTATGAAGGAATTCAACCAAACGTCACAAAGAAATTACTGAAGAATGCCTGAGGGGGTGAGAAGTATAGTGAGACCGGTGGACACGTCATCTACTACTTGAAATATCTTCAAAGACAGCTACACCCGAGATTGAGATAACACAAGAACCTAAAGTTTGTCTGAATGGATAATTTCATACTGGATCCTCAAAAGATAAAATAAGGATTGGTTAGCACCCTATTGTATTAGAATCCATAAGTAATGGACGAATGCGGGAGGACAACATGATGGATATTGTCTTTGCTTAAGACATGAAACTATAAAGTGGTGCATCAAAGGCTAAGGCGTGCCTAGGTATAGACTGAAAAGATGGTTGTTTGTGATTCACGGTGGATAAAGGAATAAGAAAACGAATGTTATATACAGAGCATTAAGTTGATGATGATGCTAGATAACCACAGTTAAGATGTAGTGTTGGCACCTACAGAATAGAAGTGAATGCAATAGCGTAAAATATTTGAGCGTGTGGTCATCGATAGACGAATAACTTTGAGGCCAGAACCTAGTGAAAATTAGTGGATGATTCATATTGGAAACCCTTGACTGCATAAAGGAAAATTAATATGGAAGTTGGATAGATCTGTGCCAGTTGAATAGGACGCCACATATTACAGTAAGATCAGACGAGGTAGCGATCAGGACTGATATGGTATCTGCAGTTGATAGTCGGCAGATGTAACTTTATGGACAACGAAGTTCAGGGAGGAGGTCTGGTGGGAATGGTTAAGAATCCTACTATCCTAGTGTCAATGAATTAAGATATGAAGAACGGATGAGTGATTCGATGGAACCTGAGGTTGAGGTAGAAATTCTAGATGCATATTGTAACCAGGAAATTTAAATGGATGTTGGGATCTAAAATCCATATATTGAAAGGTAAAATGGTATAGTGGTGGATCATAAGAGTGGACCACATTAGACGGTAAGTAAGAAGGTTGGACATGAAAAGTTTCAACTCAGCAGATTGAGTTAACACACTTTGATTTGTGTGAATAGGTAACATAACATGGTATTCGATAGTGTCGGGTTGAGACCCTTTATTTTCCAAGTTCTAGAAGGAAGATAGAAAACGAAGGGAATAAAAATTGAATCTAGAATTATTAATTATCTTCGGATAGACTGGCAATCTGAAGAAGTGACTTAGATTTTAAAGGAATACATTGCGAATGTGCAAGTGTTTGGGCTTTGAGATAAGTGTAGTCCCTTGATTGAATCGTCACAATGGTGGATGCCGGTCAGCAGCTAAGGTGACTCGGCATAAGATATAGTAAGGTAGGGAGCATGAGGTACTTGTTCCAGGTAATGAAATGATAGAAAGAGAATATTGTAAATCTGTACTGGTTTGGGGAAACCAATAAAGTTATTGGGATCATTAGGGCAGAAGTGTCTGCCTATCTGAAAGGACATAAGAGTTCGCAAGTTTCAAGTACCGGAACACGAAGTTCCAGGATGGGTGGCTTGTATTTCTTTGAATATCGCAGACAAGAAAGAATATAATATTTTGGGAAAGAAAGAGGAGTCTTGACTCCCGATTTAATAAGGTTTATTAGATCGTACCAAGGGTTAGGTCGGGGGCCTAGAAGTTAGCCTTACCCTTGTATGGGTGGTGGCTTATGAGTATTACTAGTACCAATGGCAAGACAGGAAATGTACAATAATCATCGCTGATAAGGTAAGGGGACACTGGGATTCCAGTGGAGTTATTGCGTAAGGAAAATCTAATGGAATTATGATAAGAAAGTAAAGTCTTATGGAACAAGATTATCATTCTAGTAAGAATGTTATTGAGGGATAAAAAGATAAAGGAATGGACTCTGAGATTATAGTCAGATGTACAGGATTTATACCCCGAGATGTTTGAGTAAATTTCGAGGACGAAATTCTCAGTAGGAGGGGATAGTTGTAACGACCCAAAATTGCTAATAAGGCTTAAGGGTCTTGATTAGTGTACCGAGAGCGCATAATTGGTATATGTGTGATCAAATGGTTAAATGCATGATTATGTGGCATGCATGATTAATATGATTATATGAATATGTGATATGCATGTTTAGGAGTATTAAATATGCATGCGGGCCCTTTCTAGCTTATAAGGACATATTTGTATTTTTGGCCCGTTGAGGGCATAAATGTGATTATTTGTGATAATTTATTGAGACCACATTATTATGTGGATATATTTGCATTATATGGTTCGAGACGGCCCTAGTGAGCGGATTAGCAAAATAGTCACAGCAGGGTTTAATATTTGGCTTAGGGGGAGCTTGGGGGTATTTTTGGGAATTTAGAGAATATTTTGAGAACTAGTAGTTGTTGAATAAATGTTTGGTAATTAATTGGACATGACAGGGTTGATTGATTGATAGTAGGAACACTTGAGGAATTAGCGGGAATCAGAAGTGAAATGACTATCTTACCCTTTAAGTACCCTTGGAAGATTAATAAGCTTAGAAGGTCATGGGGGTCATTTTCTTAGCTGGCGATAAGCTCAGTAAGTCCTAGGAAGTAACCAGAACTTAAGAGAAAAGTTTCTCAAACTCTCCTCTTTCTCTCCCACGTACACTCTCTCTCATTGTGCTTTGAAACTAAGGAAGAAGAAGGGAAGAAAGCTTAGGCCTTAGGCTAGTATTAATTGAAAGGAAGGGAGAGTCTTGATCTGCTGAAGAATTAAGCTGTAACTGAGGTAAGGATTCAGATTTTTGAGTGGTAGTTCATCTTTTTCTTATGCTAGGATTCAGGGTGTTAAGAATGGGAATTTTATTGGGTTTTTGAGTAGTGAATTGTTGTTGAATTGGGGTGGTAGAACCAGTATGATTGTTAAGATTGATTGTTTTAAATATGTGATTAAAGTCTTAAACTCATAGTTGAATTTGTTCTGATTGGGAGGCTTTTTAGGTTTGGGTTTGGAGGAAATTAGCTGGAAAAATGAGAAGAAAACCCAAAATTTCTGGGTTCCAAGGGGGCGCACCGCGACCCAGCTCTGGGGCGCCGCGGTGCATGTGCGTTGTAGGCCCTGGGTGTGCTCTCGAGTTTGGGGGCACACTGCGACCTTAGGGGGCAAGTCGCGGCCCGCGTCCCCTGTGGCTTGGGTTCTTGGTCTTTGACTTAGGGGCAAGTTATGACTCGGTTAGGGATTTTTACCTTGGAATGGTTTCTAGAATTGGTAAGGCTCGGGGGTTCGAACCTAAGCGCTCAGGACAATTTCTACTACTTGGTTTAGTATAAATTGAGGTCCCAGAGGCTAGTTTTTATCTCCTAAGTATTTATTTGGCCACTGTGACTAGGTTTACCGCCAAGGCTCAGGACTGAGGATCGTGCTCGGGACCATTCTGTATCTTTCACTCGGAATTCAAGGTAAGAAAACTGCACCCTTGTGTGGATGTGTTGGGATTGAGATTCCCTATATTTGAATATATAAGTGTTGAGTAACTATGATATGGCTATGCGATATATGAAATGAACGGCCTAAGAGAGTCGGGGCTGATAACTTGCACACAGGATGCGGCTCAGCCATTATAAGCCAGGGTCAGCTAAATAATCAATGGACTCGGCCTAAGCAAGCCAGAGTTAGCTGAGTAAACAAAGGGCTTGGCCTAAGGGCGCCGACCCTGAGCATTTGTATCACTAGTTTTGATATGTTCTTGAAAGTACATGTTAATTGTTGTTAGCTTGATGCTTATAATTTGTTGGATTTCTGTTTAATTGTCTTATGATTGATTGGATGCTACTATTGCACTTTTATTGGGATTGTTGTCTATAATCTATTGTCGGTTGAATCTGATGAATTATATCTACTGTCTTAATACTGTTGCTTTGCTGCGCATGTTGTTTTAGTTTTCTTGCTGGGCTTTGGCTCACGGGTGCTACGTGGTGTAGGTAAGGGAATTGATTGCTGGACCAGCCATGAGTTGGAGAGCTTCAATGGCGGTGTATACATATACGGCCTGCTTGATTGCCACGATCGGGGTAGCTTGGGAGGAACTAGGGTTAGACCCTGTTTTTGCCGCTTAGGACAGCTAAATTGTATATGTTTATCTTTTATCAATTTGTAAACTAATTTTTGGGATCTCGTGTACAAACTTAATATTTTAAATAAAAAATAATCCTTTTGTTGACCAAAACTTTTATTACTTGACCTTGGCTTAGTTTTTAATTACACATTTAAGTTCAAACGACTTGCTTAAGAGGTTAAGAACTATTTTAACACACACAGTGTAATGGTCTTGGTTATCCAGGGCGTTACATATAACTTCCCACCACGTTGGGGCATCCTCCCGCAACACGTATGTGGCACAAGCCACTCTATCATTGCCTTTCACTCCTATATAGCCGAGGACGGAGCTAACCATCCCCGTCCACGATACAACTCTAAACTGGTCCAAGCCCCCCTCAGAGACTGGAGGTTAACACTTCTGAAGTCTGTCATATACTAATTCCCATCTATTTCCACCATTAGGTTAGGTCGTAACTGATGCCATTGTTGCCAACCTTCACAGGGCAGCGTTCCTTGACGGAACCTGCTATCTCAATCACTTAACCTCTTCTTCTTGCCTTTATAATCTTGCTTGTATGCCAGCAAATGCCTGCCGCCAATCCCAAGGCCGACAAATGATTCTGACCTCAACTGCCATCATTCACACTGCCTGATCTAATTGGCTGCCTTGGATACAAAACTTCAAAATCTATCTGCAGCCAAAAACCTGGCCTACTAGCCCTGATACTCTTATACAACACTAAACCATAGCAAGGCCAATCAACACAATAGCCATATAATACACATACTACGATACAAAACCATAATGCTCATGCATCAATCATCAAACCTCATTCCCACAAAACACATAAATATTCATCATGCTCCCTATTCTAACAGATAAGCCAACTCACATAAGCAGTTAAACAAGTATTGCATTTAATACTAACCCTAAGTCAAGCTTGTCTCTGGCAGCGAGTGTACATGTTTGGTCAGTCTCCAGGAACCATAAACCTTGGCACGTTCTGATACCAAGTTGTAACGCCCTACTTCCTTAGAGTCGTTACCATGTGATTATAAATGTGCCATTAGCTCGCTAATCGAGATTTTAGGTTAAAAAGTGTGGTTGAATAAAAATAAAGACTCATTTAATAAACATTAAGTACAAAAATTTGGTTTTTTTCATTGGAACTCGTAAAAGTGTTACATTGGGATCCCAAAACACTTTTTTGAAATACATTTACAATCTGAAGGTACAGTACAGTCGACCTTAGCGACAAAGTCGAATGTTTACCACATGTTCCTTAAAATAACCCCAGTCGTGGTGGCCAGGTAGGCCAAACATGTACACACCGCTCCCTGCCCTCCAACTCATGGTTGTTCGACCAATTTTCCTTACTCTTACCTGCACCACAGAGCACCTGTGAGCCGAGGCCCAGCAAGAGAACTTCAAGCACATCATAAAATAATAATATACCTCAACAAAACATACTTAATCAAACAACAAATAGCTACCAGATCCTATTAGAATGCACACTGACACAACAGTAAAACAGCTCAAAAGCACAATGGCATAATAGCCTAATAGTACAGCAATACATTAACACAGCAGTATCATAACACGACAGTACAATAACCCACTATGGTAAGATAGCATAGTGATATCCAAAAATCAGGCACGGGTGATGTGGCAGACGTTTTTAACACGTGGCTGACACCTGGCAGAAGTTCTGTTCGACCATCGACCAGTAAGATTCTCCTGGCGTAACATTTGAAGTTTCTATACGACCAGCGTGGTCGCATACTCCACGTATTTCAAGATGATCTTGGGTAAATCATAATCAATTCCGAGATTATCTCCTATGATTCCTGATTATCCGATTAATTAGGAGAGAATATCTTTAACAAATTCATGTAATCCTCCTTGAGCCTATAAATAGAGAAAGATAGCTCAAGGAAGGGACTTTTTGGCTTTTGGTTGATTGAAGCTATACACTTACGAGAGAATTAGAGCTATTGTATTATGATTGTATTGTTTATCTCTCTCAGGCTGGTGAAACTCAGAGAACCCTAGTTCTTTGATCACTCCTTTGGGAGTTCATATCAATAATAACTTAAGTGGACGTAGGTCATTACCAGTTCTTGGGGCCGAACCACTATAATTTACTGTGTTCTTTACTGTTTTTGTCATTATACTTATTCCAACACATCTATCCACTTCAAGCGTTTGACTCCATGTCAGTTGACCAAAATGAGGGTCAACATTCTGGTGCTTTCATTGAGAGCTTGATACGTGATTGTTGAAGCATTAATGACGAAAACAACAAAGAAGACTGGGTAGGCGGCTGGCGCTGCACCATCTCAACCGCCTCCTCCCCCAAACATAGCTGAAAATGAGCCACACTTGGAATTTGATGAGGAGGAACTGGATTTTGAGACGCTGAGAAATACCCTGGGGGTATTGCAAGATGAACTGGCCAATCGGAGGGCCAGCCAAGAAAGTGTTACAGAGATTATGGCGCGGAAACAACAAGAGATAGAGCGTCAGCGCTAGGAGCTAAGTGAGAGACAGGCGGAGATGGATCGCGTCAGAGGGAGGCCATGGAAGCCCTCGAAGCAGCCCTGCAGTTGGCTAGGAATCAGGCTGCACCTGCCTCACAGCCTGATCAACCCTCAAATGGGCTACCCCAAAGGGGTCTCAATCCTAGCCCTCCAATCCAGCCGACAAGCCCCCAAAGGCCTGAGCAGCCACCAATGCCTGAGGATGATGTCCCACCAAGGGATCCTGAAGCGCAGCCTCCATCCCAGGCTGGTCGAGGCAATCCCCCGCAGCCAAGGCAGAATAGGGTCGGGCAGCAGCCCCGCAGTCCTAGACGCCATAGGGGTGAAGAGCTGAACCCACCGAGCAGGGGGCAGCGTCCTTCTGGAAACAAAAGGAACTCAGAGATAAGACCTGCGGTCCGGGGCCCCCCGTGGCATGATAATGCATGGGGACCTACCGACCTACGCAGGCCACCCTCTAACGCTCGGGAAGTTCCAACCCGAGGAGGCAACCGAGGGGACAGTCGGTCCCATCATAGCCAATCAAGGTTCAAAAATGGCCATAGTTACAATGAGGCCAACTCAGGTAGAGGAAATGCTTATCGAAGAAATGAAGAAAGAGGTGGGGGCAGAAGCCCACCACCTAGGGAAGACCAACCAGAGAGACGTAACGCTGGGGGGAAGCCCGGACAAAACAACATCTTTAACCGGCTTGGAGCAAGCGAGCAACGGCGAAGATACAAAGACTTAAGGGATGTACTCAACGACCTCCGGGAATGGCACGATGAGTACATTACCCCAGCAACAGAGGCCCCGGCGATTCCTGACGTCGTGCAAGCCCAAATAGATGCCCTGAACCAGGCAGTACAATAGCTTGTCGGGGGAAAGACGTCTCATATCGAGTACGACAGGAGAAGGGGCACTCCTTTCGTTCAGAGGATAGTTGTGGCAGAAACTCCCAGCAAGTTTAAGATGCCCACGCTTCCGAACTTTGACGGGTATGGTGACCCGGTATCTCATGTCAACAAATTTGAGATACAAATGGACATTCAGAAAGTGTCCGAAGACGCTCGGTGCAGAATCTAGCCTGCAACACTTTCTGATGCTGCACAGGAGTGGTTTTTCAAATTCCCTCCTGAAAGTATTGTTTCTTGGGAGATGTTCATAAAGGAATTCTATGCGGGTCGTGTGCACCCAACTAAGGCAAACCAGCTGGTGGAGATACACCAGCAAGAAGGAGAGCGACTAAAGGATTACGTCCAGCGAGGGAAAGCCCCCAGGCAAAGATAAGGGGACTGCAGAACCCACCAAAGCCGCCAATGGGTCAAAACCCAAATGCAACGGCAAAGGCAACGGAAATGGTAATGGCAATGGCAAGAATGGGGGGAAGAGTTCCCATAGTGAACCTTCCACCTCCGAGAATAAGCGCGCTAAGGGCAACCGTTACGAACCACGGTTCACTAACTATACTGCCCTTATTGAGTCTCGAGGAGAGGTATATCAGGCCACGAGTTCCAGTGTGCCTTACAAAAGACCTGCTCCCATTCGAAAGGATATTTCAAAAAGAGATACTACCAAGTTCTGTCGTTATCATAACGAATACGGACACGATACAAACAAGTGCAACCAGCTAAAAGATGAAATCGAGTTCCTTATCAGACAAGGACACTTGAGGAGATACGTACGGGCCTCGGGAACTTCCCAACGAGAAGCTCCAGGTGGAAACGAGCAGGCGCCTGCACGCCAATGCTTGCCACCTTTGCAGCTTGATCTGTAGCTAGCACTTTACTCACCATATGTGGAGGCCCGCACCTTGTGGGAAACAGCGGAAAGGCAAGGGAACGATATGCTTGGACTCTACGCCACGACCAGGACATTGAGATGATGACTGTGGAGGATCGGGCATCAAAGAAGGCTCAGTCAGAGGATGGTGAAATAACCTTCTCTGATAGTGACACCCAGCATGTCCAGTTCCCACATTCCGATCCGCTGGTCATGGATGTTCAAATTGCCAACATGATGGTGAAGAGAGTGCTAGTTGATACAGGAAGTTCAGTAAACATCCTGTACAAGTCTTCGTTGGAACGCATGAAGTTGTCCGTCAAGGACTTGGAGCCCTGCAACCAAACAATTTACGACTTCTCTGGTGAGGGACTCGCCCCAACATGGTCAATCAGACTTCCGGTAACAGCAGGTACAACGCCTGCTACTAGGATATTACTCGCTACTTTCATAGTAGTTGATTGTCCTTCGACGTACAATGCTGTAATCGGAAGGCCCATACTGGTTGACCTTCAAGCCGTCACCTCAGTATGGCACCTGGCCATGAAATTCCTGACAGACGCAGGGGTAGGACGCATGTTGGGAAATCAGAGGAAAGCAAGGGAGTGCTACAATGCCTCGATCACGAAGGCAAAGAAGGGAACGTCGAAGAGCACTCCCCCAGAGAGGTTGTAGATGGCCATTGATACACAAGCCCAATCCAGTGATGGAGTCACCAAATAGGGTGTTGCCCAAAGTGAGGATAGAGATTTAGATCCTCACTTTGGGAATTTTGAGGAAGATGTTGGACCCGTCGAGGACCTTGAAGAGGTCCAACTTGACGAAAAAATTTCGAACAGAGTTGTAAAGGTCGGTAAAAATTTAGAAGCAACAACGAAGCACGCATTGGTGGAATTTTTGAGAAAGAACCAGGAAGTTTTTGCCTGGTCACATAAAGACATGGCTGGGATAGATCCTGCAGTCATTAGCCATGTCCTGAACGTTGACAAAAGCTTTCCACCTGTGCAACAGAAAAGAAGGTTGCTCGATAAGGACAGATCGAAAGCCTTAAAAGAGGAAGTTGAAAGACTGAAGGAGAATAGGTTCATCAGGGTGGCATTTTATCCATCATGGGTCTCTAATCCAGTACTGGTTCCCAAGCCTAACGACAAATGCTGAACCTATGTGGATTTCACAGACCTTAATAAAGCCTGCCCAAAAGATTGCTTCCCACTCCCAAGGATCGACCAGCTGGTCGATGCAACTGCAGGACATGAGATCTTCTCTTTCATGGATGCATACTCAGGATACAATCAGATCAGTATGCATCCCCCTGACGAGGATCACACTAGCTTTCGGACCGATACAGGGTTATACTATTATAAAGTAATGCCCTTCGGATTGAAAAACGCTGGTGTAACTTACCATCGATTGGTTAACCACATGTTTAAGGAGTTGATCAGAGTAAACATGGAGGTGTACGTGGACGACATGCTGGTAAAGTCAAAAAAGGCAGAAGGACATGTGAAGGATTTACAAGAGTGTTGCAATGTTTTGAACAAATATCAGATGAAGCTAAATCCTCTCAAATGTTCCTTCGGAGTAAGATCAGGGAAATTTTTGGGGTTCATTGTCAATTCAAGAAGAATCGAGGCCAGCCCCGAAAAGATCAAAGCCCTGTTCGACATGAAATCGCCGGTGAAAATCAAGGATGTGCAAAGTTTAACTGGAAGGATTGTCGCACTCAGTAGATTTATTTCAAAGTCGACAGATAAATGCATCCCTTTCTTTAATCTACTTAGAGGCAACAAGAAGTTCGAGTGGACTGGAGACTGCGAACAGGCCTTCCAAGCCTTAAAATCCCACATGGCACAGCCTCCTTTTTTTATAAAAGCCTATAGATGGAGAAACTTTATTCATTTACCTGGCGATCACCGAATATGTTGCTAGTGCGGTGCTAGTACGAGAAGAAGAAGGCATACAAAAGGCGATTTATTATGTTAGCAAGAGGTTAATCGAGGTCGAATTGAGATTAGCCTATTGCTTAATTTTGGCCTCAAGGAAGTTACGTCCTTACTTCCAAGCCCATCCCATCACAGTCTTAACTGACCAGCCCCTTCGGCAAGTTTTACAAAAACCGGAGGCAGCTAGACGTTTGTTAAAATGGGTAGTCGAACTCGGGCAATTCGATATCACATATTCACCGCGAGCAGCAGTAAAAGGACAAGTCTTGGCTGATCTCATCACCAAATTTACTGAACTCCCAGACAATGAGCAGTGCGAAAAACCTAGTGCGCCTGAGCCCCAAGTTGAAGCTCCTTCGTGGAAGTTATTCACAGACGGATCGTCTAATGAATCTCACGTAGGAGTAGGAGTGATATTGATAATGCCAGAAGGGCATCGATTTCACCGCTTCAAACAATGAGGCCGAGTATGAAGAACTCCTCGCTGGGCTGAAGTTGGCCAAAGACATGAGTATAAAAGTGCTGGATATTTACAATGATTGACAGCTGGTAGTGAATCAGGTCTTAGGGGAGTATCAAGCACGAGGGCTGAAAATGGTGGCCTACCTGAACAAAACCAAAGATCTGTTGGCGCAATTCAAGAAATATACCCTCCAGCAAATACCTCGAGATCAAAATTCAAACGCAGATGCCTTAGCCAAACTCGCAAGTGCGAAAGATGCTGACACTTTAAATATAGTGCCAGTGGAGCGGCTACGCAAGCCGAGCATACGAGCAGATGAAGCCAGTATGGAGATCCGGATAGAAGATACATGGATGGCAGTGTACTTGGAGTATCTCACGAATGGTGTACTACCAACAAATAGAAACAAAGCTAGGACTCTTCAGAGACAGGCTGCTAGGTACATATTGGTCGATAATGTTCTATACCGAAGAGGATACTCCATGCCACTGCTCATATGTATTACACCAAAAAAGGCTAAAGAGTTGATGAAGGAAGTACATGAAGGCTTCTGTGGGGGATCACGCTGGGGGGCAGAGCTTATCGAAGAAGATTTTGAGGCAGGGTTATTTCTAACCGACTATGAACGAAGACTCAATGGAATTTTTGCGAAAATGTGATAAGTGTCAGAGGTTTTCCAAGATCCCACGCGCAGCTCCCAATGAGTTAAAGTAGATGCAAAGTCCATGGCCCTTCGCAGTATGAGGTATCGATTTAATTGGATCCTTGCCAACGGGAAAAGGTGGAGTAAAATACGCGGTTGTAGCAGTCGACTACTTCACCAAATGGGCCAAAGATGAGCCACTCGCTACCATAACGACAAAGAAAGTTCTTGACTTTGTCATCAAGAACATTGTTTGCCCATATGGATTGCATCGGAAGATTGTCTCAGACAACGGCACCCAGTTTGACAGCGACCTATTCACAGACTTCTGCAAAAGGCATGGAATCATCAAGAGCTTTTCTTCAGTCGCGCATCCACAAGCAAATGGGTAATTCGAAGCAGTAAACAAAACACTAAAAGATACCCTGAAGAAAATGCTTGAGGAAGCTAAAGGAGCATGACCAGAACAGCTGCCTGAAGTACTCTAGTCGTATAGAACTTCTCATCGAACAGCAACATGGACATACCCCGTTTTCCTTAGCATAAGGGTATGAGGCTATGTTGCCGGTCGAGTTAGATCTGCCCTCACATCGAATAATCACATACAACCAAGACCAAAATAGCCAAATGTTGATGGAGTCCCTAGACTCAATTGAGGAGAAACGAGAAAAAGCCCAACTCCGAGTAGCTGTGTACCAGCAAAAAGTCACCCGGTATTTTAACTCAAAAGTAAAAGAAAGAAAGTTCAATGTCAGAGACCTAGTACTTCGATGAGTTTTCTTAAACACCTGCGACCCAGCTGCTGGAATACTTGGACCAAACTAGGAAGGACCTTACCAGATTGAAGAAGTCCTTCATCCAGGCACATACAAAATTGCACGCTTAAATGGAGATCTCGTTCCGCGCTATTAGAATGGAGAACACCTGCGCAAGTATTATCAATAAACAGTCCTTCTTAAAGGACTGACTTGTATTAATTTTTACTTTTTACAAGTTTTGAAAAAGGGTTGGTCATGTTATATGGCTAATCGCTTATAAGTGTAAGATCCTTTTAAAGATCAGTCGTAAAGACATGTTTAGTCCATTTTAATACGAGAATTATAAGGGACTGTGCGCAGCCAGACATTCTTGCCAAACCTTTGTAATTTTTTTACAAGTATTTGTTCATTACGTGTGTTGTTTTGATGTATTACAAGTGTTTCATTTTATACCGAGCAGTAATGTTTGTACAGGTCGTGGTCAAGGCAAGTGACCAAGGACCTAAAGCTCCTCAGTCACTTGGGTGGCATATAAGGTACATCGATAGCAAAGCATACCAAGAGGTATGTAAACACATGAACAAAATAAGTGAAAGCATGCTACGGTACTTAGAGTATTTTTCAAAATTTATATTTTGTTAAATCAAGCCAAAGTACTATGCTAAGTTCGGTCATGCAAACAGATGTTATAATAAGCAGAAATATTATAATATCAAAAGGAATTCTTTTACACCACAAACAGTACTGCTTGGATGTAATTGTTCAAAATTAAAAGTAAAATATGCTTCCCATGCAGCAAAATTAAAAAGAAAAATCAGTCTTTACATCACGACCAGTAGGTCGTGTAATTAAAGAAAAAAATGTATGGAGCTTGAGGAGCAGGAGGATCATGTGGAGCATTCTGATCGACCACGTCTCCTGCAGCTTCTCCTCCCTCCACTCCGGTGGCCGGCGGAATGTTTGGGGAAGCAGGGACCCTAGCTCTCTCTTCGGCAGCAAACCGAGCAGTGCAGCGAGCTAGCTCAGCCTCCTAGCGTCCTCTGGAAGGTAACTGAAATCGGCACTTTGGTTGTATTTCCAAAAATCGTAGAAACACCAAAGTGTCATGTTCTTATACCTCTCCAGGTCCTTGGCATTGGTAAGCTTAAGCTGCTCCACCTGGCTCTAAAGGACAGCAATGGTCGTGTCCTTAGCAAGATGCTCCTCCCTAAGTTTTTTGACTTCACGCCATTGGATTTGGCTAGATTCCTGGTATTCATCCCTCTGCTTTCTGGTAGTTTCCAGGGAGGCTTGCTTTTCTGCCAGCTCCGCTACCAAGGCATCCTTCTGCTGGGTGACTACCTCCAGCTCCCCAGCATGCCTAGCCTCCGCGGCTTGAAGCTCCTCAATAACCTTCGCCCGAGACTGCTCGATGCTGGCACCAGCACGAGTACAAGCAGTAGTTATTGTCAGCATGACCTACAATCAAAGAATAAGAGTTAGGCTATCTTACAAGAAGGAAAAATAAAAACCAAGATCGCAAAAAAAAAGAGAGTGCTTACACTGGCCACTTCATTAAGAGCCTTGTTGAGGATCTGATCGACCCACATGTTTTCAGCCTCAACCATTGCCTCCCTGCAATGGTCATGCTTTCAGGATATGGGTGAGGCAATCCTTGGCTGATCGCAGGGAGCGGCACGAGAGTTTGGACCCCGGAAGTTCGGCTTGCTAGGCCTATTCTTTTGGAGCCACGGGCGAAGGATTTGTGGCAGCAGGCGGGGTCTCCTTCTCAGCAGGAGCGGAGGGTTGAGCAGAAGGTTGGCCAGAGGTCCCATCCTTTGGAGGTCAGCTGCTCGACTCTTCTTGGCCGAGGGTGCTTAGCTAGACTCGCCATCTTGTCTCCTGGCCGATTTCCTTCTTCGGACCAGGGGAACCTCCTCCTCCTCCTGAGTGTTGTAGAGGTCGAAAACGTTTGCGGAGGCCATGTCTGCAGAAAGAGATAAACATGCAGATAGTAAGCTAAAAATAGATGACAAGTTATGGTACATCAGAAAAGAAGTAAAGAAATTTACAAAGTCCAATACCCAAGATACTACTACTTGTCGCTACACTACTGACTCTACTAGTCATACACTCACTCCCTGGCACGAAGAAGTCTGGCCCTAGATTTGGAGTATACGTAAAATTGTCGTCCCCGTCAAATAAGTGACAGGGAATTGGCAAGCTATTTAAAAGCGAAATAACAGTACCATTTTCGTCTGAAGGCTCATCCAAGTCTACGACAGTCTTTGCTGCCTTTTGTTTCCCCTTCCCTTGGGGGGCAGAAGGCCTTTCTGCTGAGGGGGAGCCAGTCAGTTCCCTGATCGTAACCCCAGGCGGTCTCCTTCGAGGAGGGGATGCTGGGGGTTGCTGCTCAGGATGCCCCTCGGTAGTGGCGTCAACCACCGTGGGTTCCCTCATTTCCTGATGAGGGGTCAGGAGGCCAGACAGCCTCAAGTTTTCATCAGTGACCAGAGACTTAACGTTTTTTTCAGCGTCAGTCATTCTGGCCAGTGCGTTGGACCTCAACACCATGTTTGGTGTTGGGTTTAGGCATAGCCATGGTCCTGAAAGGCACAAGATACTTTAGAGAAGTACAAGGAAAATTGCTAAGTAAAAGTAGCGACCAATGGAAAAGGACATTTACCTCCTCGAGCGAAGGCCAAGTTGTTTGTAGTCATGTCGGGCGTGAGGAAATACTCCTGGATGTATTTCCCCACGTTGGAGATGTGGGTGGTGTCACTCAGGAATGTTCGGTTTGTTTCCTGGTGACAAAAATGAAAAAAGCCCGTCCTGGACTGTTGAGGGTTAGACTTAAGGTCAAAAAGGAAGTTGAGCTCGTGAGGAGTAGGCTCTGACCATTTTTTAAGTTTGTAAAGGATATAGAGTGCAACAAGCATTCTATCTTTGTTTGGAGTAATTTGAAAGGGGGTGACACCGAAGTAGTTTGCCACCCCCTAATAGAACAGATGTAGAGGAAGGGTAGCCCCCGCTTCTATGTGGTACCTTGACCAGGCGATGTAGACGCCCCCAGGCAAGTTAGCCCTCTGGTCAGCAACGGGGATCTTAAGATTGACCCCAGTGAGAGGATACTTCCTAAGATAATTGGAAAGCATCCTGTGGGTCACCTGGCTGAGGAGAGAAAGATACCACTCGACATCAGGAAGGGTTGAATGTCGAGGGCGAGCCCTGACCTGAATGCGAGGGTCTGGGGCAATGTTTTCTCAACCACTGGTCGAGGGAACCCTAGCCTGCGAATCAGGCTGGCAGGAGGATTTGGATTGTCTTCATGGTTTGGTTTCTTTTTTCCAGGAGATTTAGAACAGGACATTTTAGGTGGTGATGGTTAAGGTCTGGAAGAAGAGAGTCTTGAGAATGGAATCTCGTGAACGCGCTGGGCCAGCAGTTCTTCACCTTCAAGCAGTTGCGCAAGAAGATCGTCTTCGATAGGCCTCTCACCTCCCCACAAATCTGGCATTAAAATCTGCGAACAGAAAAATGGGGAGGTGAGGATGGACAGTCTAGAAAGTTGGTTAGAATAACGCTGGTCATGTATAAAAGTCAAACTTTTATACAAAAACATTATAACAAAAAACTAATTTTTTCACACGAACAGTTTGAAAAACAGATCAAAAAGTGAAAGCAAAAAGTTTTTTGAAAAAGATTTTTCAACTCCTATAAGGGCGGGAAAAACTCAGTTTTTCAACTAGCATAAAAATAGAATTTTTACTTTGGTTTTACGTCCTAAATTTATGATCTCGACTATCAAACTAACTCGTAACTCCTGGATGGCAAAGAAACATCATCCTATCTAACATCACCTGATAAATCCCGTACTTCCATGCATCTTAACCCAAGAACACAGACAATGCCATAATCTAAAAGATAACTCATAGGGGCATGCACAACAAAAATAAAGAGTAGAAAGGTTCTGAAACTTACCAAAGCAAAGATTGTGGAGGTTTGAAGGAATTTCGAGCGTAGACGAATGGACGGCTGGTTCTTGAAACACTGAAAGATGATCTTCAGAGAGAATGAAGGTTCTGATTTAGGGTTTCTTGAAAGAGAAATAACTTGCGTAAAAAGAAAAAGAAGGCTCTGAGAAGGCTATATATATTTTTTCTGTGGCATGAAAGAAGAGGTAATCATCAGTTTCCTCTTTTCGAAGCATGGGGAAGGGTGATAGCCGTCAATAGGTTACTTGGAAACTGAAAAGCCGTGATTAGACGGGGGTAGGTCACTTTTTCCGAGAATGCACGAACTACTCTGACAGATTTGGTGGGGTAATCGAAGAGGCGTTTTCCTTAAATTTTATTTATTGTTGGTCATAATAAATAAATTTTGGGGGCAAATGTTATCTAAAAATCAGGCACGGGTGACGTGGCTGACATTTTTAACACGTGGCTGACACCTGGCAGAAGTTCTGTTCGACCATCGACCAGTAAGATTCTCCTGGCGTAACATTTGAAGTTTCTATATGACCAGCGTGGTCGTATACTCCGCGTATTTCAAGATGATCTTGGGTAAATCATAATCAATTCCGAGATTATCTCCTATGATTCCTGATTATCCAATTAATTAGGAGAGAATATCTGTAACAAATTCATGTAATCCTCCTTGAGCCTATAAATAGAGAAAGATAGCTCAAGGAAGGGACTTTTTGGCTTTTGGTTGATTGAAACTATACACTTATGAGAGAATTAGAGCTATTATATTATGATTGTATTGTTTATCTCTCTCAGGCTGGTGAAACTCAGAGAACCCTAGTTCTTTGATCACTCCTTTGAGAGTTCATATCAATAATAGCTTAAGTGGACGTAGGTCATTACCAGTTCTTGGGGCCAAACCACTATAATTTACTGTGATCTTTACTGTTTTTGTCATTATACCTATTCCAACACATCTATCCACTTCAAGCGTTTGACTCCATGTCAGTTGACCAAAACGAGGGTCAACATATAGCAACATGATAATAAAGCAGTACAATAACACATCGGCTCAATACTACAACAGTGGCCTTCGTCGATCAGGGTGCGTTACTGGGCACCAAGTTTGTGGTCCCAACCGAATGGGTGTGTCAGCTTCCTTGAGGGTCTCGCCCTGGCGGCCCGCATTCAACATGCTTAATGCTGATCTTGGCCCCTTGCTGTACTCGGTTTCTTGTCGTTCCCGGCCTTTGCCGGTCACTCACAAGCATGCATCACATAGCATAATATTCACAGATATTTAAACGCATATTTAACATAAGCATTAGGGTCGCGCCGTGTAATACAAACAATAGGACCACACCCTGCTCTATGGGTACAAACAGTTCTCTTACCTGGTGTCCCGAGCTGATAACCCAAAGCGATCCCGACCACGACTCCTAATCCTGATCATGAGCAGTAAGACCTAGTCACAACATATTAATGAATATCCATCATGATCTAAATCAATTAAAAATCCTCTAGAATAACATACTAGCCTCCGAGACCTTGGATTCTACCAAACCGGGTAGTAAAATCCTTCCCAATCCTTAACGTTTAAGTTCCCAAACTTAAAACCCTAAAATGGCCAACATCTCACATTTGAGTTGCGGCCCAGCCCCTTAAGGGCCGCAACACGCCCAAGTCAGTGGCATAATGCTTCTCTGCTGAGGGACACGGGCCGCGACGCGCTATACCTTGCGCTATGACACGCCTAGGTAGAACAGAGGCTTCCCAGCCTCTTCGAACACATGGGTCACAGCACCTAAAGAATAGGACCGCGATGCGAGCCCCAAAACCCAGAAACTCCACCATTTTCACCGTGTTTTCCTCAACTCAATTCACCAAAAAAATCCACCCTAGACATAAACTAAAGCAAGAATTAAGTCTCTCAAGCATTCCCAAATACCATAGACAACACAACCACACTATTAACTAACCCAAAACTCCATCACAGCCCAAAATCCAAACCTTGAGTTTGAAACTCAAGAACATCAATATCAAACTCACAATTCAACAGAGAAGCATAGGAATTCACTTACCCCTTCTGAAAATGATGACCCTGGATTAATCTTCAACTGATCCTAGCTTGATTCCTCAGTCTCCAAGCTTCCAAACCTTCAATTTTTGCATCAATTCCCCAAGAACCCCTACTAGCTTCTATGTACACAAAAAGAAAGGAAAGAACAGTGTAGGGAGAGAGAGAGAGAGAGAGAGTTCTTTCTACTTCAGGTGGGTTCTAGTATCTAAGGCCATCCAAGTCTATCCCCTAAGTGAAAAGTCCAAAATTCCCTCTAGACATAACCCTATCCTTTAACAGCCCCAAGGGAAAAATCATCATTTGCCATGTCCCGCTAGTTCCTCGAGTGTTCCTACAAATCCTCATTTAATCCCGATATACCCAAATCAATACTAATAATTACCCGTTTCCCGATAAACCCCAGGCACATTCCAAGTTCTCAAAATACCCTTAGGCTCACCTCGAGCCGGGTATCAGACCCCGTTGTGACTATTATGCAAATCTGCTCCCTAGGATCGTCTCAGACCACACATCTCAAATATATCCCCGTAACACTGGGGTCTTGCTCATAGCACATACATATTTACATTTATGCCCTCAACGGGCCAAAACTACAAACATGCCCCTATTCACAGAAATGGGCCCACATGCATAATTAATATAAATAATCATGCATGTCTAATCACATTACAGTATAATTCATTTATAACACATCATCACGCATATAATCCAAATTAGGCCCTCCAGGCACTGTAATCAAGGCACTCAGCCTTAATTATCAAATTCAGGATGTTACACAACTCCTCTGGCCATCTCCCCTTAGCTTCAGCCTTTTCTTCATGGAACTCTTTAAAGTCTTATTTACTAATTCGACTTGGCCATTTTCTTAAGGATGGGCCACAGAGGAGAAGCTTTTAATTATTCCATTCTTTTCGTAAAAGTGTGTAAACAAATCACTGTCAAATTGGGTCCCATTATCCGACACAATCTTCCTTGGCATCCTGTATCTACAAATGATGTTCTTTACTGCGAAATCTAGGACTTTCTTCGAGGTAATAGTTGCTAAGGGTTCGGCTTCGGTCCACTTTGTAAAATAGTCGACAGCAACTACATCATATTTTACTCCACCCTTTCCGGTTGGCAAGGAGCCTATGAAGTTGATTCCTCATATCGCGAATGGCCATGGGGAGCTCATCATGGTAAGCTCGGTGGGTGGAACTGTTAGGAGTGTGTCCTAAAAGCATGTAAAGACATTTGTTTTTTCTGTGAATAAATAAATACGATGGGTTTATTATTATTGTTATATTTAGATTGTTAAATTATTGTTTGAATAATTTTGTAAATATCAGAAAAATTCCATATTCATTATTGAGGATGTGATCTTGTATTAGTACGAGAATTAAGATCACATGAATGAATAAAAATATTCAACAACAACAAATTAAAGTTATGGAATTCTTTAATTGGAGTTGTAAGTACGGTTTACTGAGTATCATTATGATACAGATAATCTAGATTCGGATTATTGATGTGGTAAGACATCTCGGTAAAGGTGCTTTATATAATATGATTATATATGACAAGGACCGATGTGAATTAAAGTCTTTATCCAAAAACCATTTAACAATAAAGACTTGTAATTCATATCATAACTGATGATCATATATAGATCAACCTGAATCCTGAGTGTGCATGAACTCCTGTTCATGTTTATTAAATCTTTTGATTCATTCGTTAAGGTCTCTTCAAAGAATGAGGCTAATGACTTTTGTTTTGAAGATTTAATATCATGGATGGCTGGGAACATGTATCAACAATACAGAATCTAATCTTTCCTAACGGATCGTATATTAGTTCCCTTAAGGGTTAATTCTGGAACTGAATGATTTTGAGCTCAAATCTATAATTAGATTATAGATTAATTATTCACTAGTGAATTAATGGTACTTAAGGAATAAGAAGTAAATTAGAAAGGTAAAATGGTAATTCTTCCATTCTAATTTATGAACTAATTAATTAGAGGGTTGAAATATTGTAAGATGGTTATATCAATGGACGACTTAAGAAAAATATTTCTGTAAAAGTATATCTATAACATAAAGAGTGCAATTCTGAATTTATAGTGGAGTAATATCAGAATTAATAAATTAACTATTATAATTAAAGAGTTTAATTATTTAGTTTCAATTTATTGGAGCTTAATGTTATAGGTCCATGGTCCCCAAAATGGCTCAAACAATCACAGTCAAAGGCAAATACAAAAATTGGGCAAAAAGGACTTATGTGATAAGTAAAATATTTTTCTATGTATCAAACACAATTATTGTTTAATTATGTGTAATTAATTAATTATTTGATTTAACAAAAATATAATTAGTTTTGAATTAATTTATTTTTGGGATTTTTGGTATTTAAATAATAATAAAATTGGGAAAAATCACATGCCTACACATGCATGTGGTACACGTGTGGCACAGTGCACAGGCACTGTGCTACACGCATAAGAGATGGACTGAGTCTCTTGATTCCACAATTTTAGTTATTTAAATATTAAATAAATAATGAGATATTTTAATATGATTAAAATATTATTATTTAAACAAAAATCTGATAACTGATCAGTTATTTTGAATTTGTTTAAAATAACAAATATTTTAATATATTGGATATTATTAAATATTGGATATCAGTTTTCACAGAACGTAAGTTTTCAGGGATAGAAAAATATCTAGGATTCTCTCAGAGAAAAGAGAACAGTGACAAAAAAAAAGGTCATTGTTCTTCACAAAACCTAGGTCCAAACTTTATCAGATCTCATGTGTTGAGAATATCTGATAAATAGTTATTGCCTATTATTTGTATAGCGAGCCCACACTCGTTCTTTGGGTGACTGAGAACATTTTGGAAGATCTTGGTGTGAGATCTCAAGGATTCAGCCATACGAAAAGATAGCAGCAAGGAAGGACCTGAGGTAATGTTTCTATCTTGTCCTTGATTCAATATATATATGAGTGTGAAGAAGTAGATCTAGAAATCTTATGGGATTAATCTGACAATTTGATTGTTGTTCCACTGCGCATAATCTCTGATTTGATCAATAAAAACCAACAAGAACTCACGATATTGAAGCGAACCATTGACACTTATTACATCGCTTGACGTACTCGAATGAATCATCCTTGACCGTTGGCCAAAAATATCCTTGCCTAATCACCTTTTTTGACAAGCTATGCCCCCCGATGTGGTCTTCGCAAAATCCTTCATGGATTTCTTCCAAAATATTTGTTGCCTCAGGGGGAGTTACATACCTAAGTAGCGGCATGGAGTATCCCCTTATGTACAATTTTCCTTCCAAGATGGTGTATCTTGGTATTTTCTACATAAGTTTCCTAGCCTCATTTCGGTCTGCTGGGAGACTTCTAGTTTCGAGGTAGTCAACTATCGGGGTCATATTGGAGGGTTGCGAGTTAATCATGTTTACATCTTCTTCCTCAGGCTCGGTTATGCTCGGGGTCGGTAGGAATTCTACTGGAACCATGTTGAGTGTGTCAGCTTCATTGGTCGTGGCGAGCCTGGGCAATACATCTGCATTCGAATTTTGTTCCCGAGGAACTTGTTCTATAGTGTAGAACTCAAACTCCCCAAACGATGCCTTTACTTTCTCCAGGTAAGCTGCCATTTTTATGCCATGAGCCTGATATTCAGCCAGGACCTGGTTAACAAAAAATTCTAAGTCAATGTAGCAGTGGATGGCTTTTTCTTTAAGCTCGGCGACTATTCGAAGACCTGATAACAATGCCTCGTACTCAGCCTTGTTGTTCGATGCCTCAAAGCCAAACCTTAACGTCGAGTGGAAGCGATTTCCCATTGGGGTGATTAGAATGATTCTCGCCCCCGATCTATTTTCATTAGAGGACCCATCGACATAAAGTCCCCATAGCTCACCGGTTGGGGTTACGACTTCCTCATTGGAGATCCATGTACACTCGACAATGAAGTCTTCCAAAGTCTGTCCTTTGATCGTTGTTCTAGGATGATAAGTGATCTCGAACTGTCCGAGCTCGACAACCCATTTCAACAATCTCCCAGATGCTTCGGGCTTGGATAATACTTGTCTTAACGGCTGATCAATTATCACATGGATAAGATGTGCTTGGAAATAGGGTTGAAGCTTTGGAGATGCATGCATTAGGCTCAAAACTAGTTTCTCCATTAATGGGTATCTCGGTTCTGCCCCCAGTAACCTCTTGCTAATGTAATATACGGGTTTTTGTATTTTCTTATCCTCTCAGACAAGTACTACACTAATCGCATGCTCGGTTGTGGCGAGATATAAGTATAAGACTTTCATTGTGATTGGTTTAGACAGAACTGGTGGCTCGACGAGGTGATTCTTAAGGTTCTGGAACGCGAGTTCACACTCATCCGACCATTCAAACTTCTTGCCCCCTCTCAAAATATTAAAGAATGGGAGACACCGATTTTTAGATTTCGAGATAAACCTACTTAAGGTCACCATTTGCCAAGTTAGGCTCTGAACATCCTTATGTTTTCGAGGTGAGTGCATGTCAATAAACACTTTAATCTTGTAAGGATTAGCCTCTATACCCCGAGAATTCACTATAAATCCAAGAAACTTACCCGAGGATACTCCGAATGAGCATTTTTGTGGGTTAAGTCTCATATTGTATTTTCGGAGCACAGTGAAACATCCAGTGAGATCGTCCACATGGTTAGAGTTATGTTCAGACCTGACTAACATATCATCCACATAAACTTCCATGTTATTCCCAATCTGCTCAACAAACATACTATTCACCAACCTCATGCATTCTTGAGCCCGAAAGGCATTACATTGTAGCAGTACAAGCCCTTATCAGTCATGAAGCTCGTATGTTCTTGGTCGGGAGCATGCATGGCTATCTGGTCATATCCAGAATAAGCGTCCATGAATGACATGATGTCGTGGCCTGCAATGGCATTTACGAGCTGGTCAATTCGAGGCAAGGGAAAGCACTCCTTGGGGCATGCCTTGTTGAGGTCCAAATAATTGATACAAGTTCGCCATTTTTCATTGGGCTTTAGGACCAGCACAGGGTTGGCTATCCAATCAGAGTAGAAAGCTTCTCGGATAAACCGACCTCCTCTTTTGGGGCTTTCTTCCTATCGTCGTCCAGAAGCCTCCTTTTTTGTTGCTTCGGAGGGAAGCTCTTATCTATGTTGAGTGCATGGCTCATAATACTCGGACTAATCCCTACCATATCCGAGTGTGACCATGCAAACACATCCTGGTTTTCTCTCAAAAAGCAAGTTAATTGCTATTTTCCATTTTTGGAAAGATTTTTCCCTATTTTTACCACCCTCATGGTATCTTTCTCATCGAGCTTCACTTCTTCAAGCTCCTCCATTGGTTCGAGATCGGCCCTTTCTTCAACCCTAGGGTCGATCTCTTCTTCTATTTTGAAGACAGACCCATTCATTTCCCGAATAACTACAAGTGCTTGTGCACTTGTTTGGTTCTTTCCTCTCATGGAAATGCTATAGCATTCTCGTGCGACGAGCTGGTCTCCCTTCAGCATCCTAATGCCACTAGGCATTGGGAACTTGATGGATAAATGCCTAATAGACGACACTGCTCCTAGAGCAATCAGGGTTGGTCTCTCGAGCAGTACGTTGTAGGCCGACGGGGTGTCTACCACTATAAATTCCATCATCTTGGTCACCAAGACTGGATAGTCTCCCAAGGTTATGGGGAGCTCGATGGATCCCGTGCTGGCAATCCTTTCTCCTAAAAATCCATACAACGTTGTTGCACAGGCTTTCAAATTTGAAAGCGTGAGCCCCATCTTTTCTAGAGTGGCCTTATAAAGGATATTGACAAAGCTCTCGTTATCTATCAGGACTCTGCGCACCCTTTTGTTGGCAAGCTGAAATGCAATGACCAGAGAATCGTTATGGGGAAACTGAACATGTGAGGCATCTTCTTCTATAAAGGTAATGGGTTGAGATTCAACCATTTGTTGATTTGGAGCTCGTGGTTCAGGCTCATAGGGAGAACCGTCTCTAGTTTTGAGCTCGTTTACATATCTCTTCTGGGCATTTCTGCCCGATCCAGCAAGGTGCAGTCCCCCAGAGATGGTTACCACATCCTCCCTTGCTCGGGAAGTGTTATTCCGTTGGGCAGGTTCTGGAGAAGTTTCCCTCTGTCCAAATGATGCTTGATTGGCATTTTGGTTTCTTATATACAATCTGAAATATCCTCTTGAGATCAGGCCTTCGATCTCGTCTTTCAGTTGTCGACACTCATCAATGGTATGTACGACGTGCCTGTGGAATCTGCAATATTTGTTGGTGTCTCTCTTTGATTTCTGATTTTGCATTGGGTTAAGCCGCCTATACGGGACCTGATTCTCATTTGTGAGAAAGATATTTTCCCAAGTCTCATTGAGCTCGGTGTAAACCGTATAAACAGAGAAATACTTGTCTCCCTTCTTCTTTTTCCCCCTGTCTGCCTCTAAGTTATTCCCTTCATTTTTCTTCTTTTTTGAAGGGTTATCTCCTGAGGATTGAGACGTTGATGGGGTAGCCGAGGTCGAGGCTGAGTTAACATTCGTCGTTGTAGTTGTTGACACCATTTTTCGTCAAACAGTGAAAGAAGAGCACGTAAACAATAATTGATAATGGCCAATTGAAATAAGACAATACAAACACCCGATTTTTACGTGGTTCAGCAGTTAAATTTGCCTAGTCCACGAGTCTCTGTTTTTAAACTCAAGATTATCTCTGAAAATTCTTCAGGAATGAATTCTCCAGAGTTTTCTCTCAAGGTTCAGAATTTCGGTCCTTTACAATGGTGCATGGCCTCTCTATTTATAGAGAAGATCGAAGAATACTATCCCACATATTTTGGGTAGTTACTCTTTTTTTTTAATAAAATTAATGGCTTTAAATGCCTATAATCAGATATAAAAGGAAACGTCCCCTGAAGACCAGAGGACGTATAACTAACCAAATAATATCCCACGATTCTAGGGGATTTACAGTAATAAATGAGGATTACATCTCGTATTTACAACACTTGTAGATATTCAAGGTGGTTATCACGTATCTCTAAGGCTTTATCTTCCCAGGTTTCCCGTCATCTTTCGAGCTAGAGACATCTCCCGAGGTCACATGGCTTTTGAGATCGTATGTGCGTCGAGCTCGGGACCCCTGATCCGAGGTCATCCCTGAAGATGAATGCGTCCCCGGGGCTACTTTCGAGATCATGAACACTTCGAGGTCACCATATTCGAGGTCATCTATGTCCTGCAGGCTCGATATTTAATCATGGAGCATACTTCCAACCTTATGAGTCCACTTGTTTGTGAATCCAACTTTCGAGGTCATATTTAACATAGCTCGAAATCTGGGTATAACATCTTGCCCCCTCAAAAGTATTTGTTCGAATCCTAAGAGAAGGAAACTTTTGAACTACTTTCTTTGAGAACTGTATCGTCATACACTTTTGAAAATGGACACGCATCAGCTGGGTATTGCTCATTTTTGGTACTTGAGTACCTTGGAAACATGCCCACGATCATCCGTCTGCCACCTTTTCGGCGCCATCTTGTCATTGATCCCCATCCATCTGATCTAGCAAGGATTTCATTCAACGCCCCGGATTAATCCCCCTTTTTCCATCTATATATACGAGACCCCGCTCTTCACCTTATTTTTTACCTTCGTTCACCAAAAGCAAGAAAAGAAAAAAAAAACGAAACCAGAGACCTCTCTATAAAGTTTATATTCTGTGCATGTTTTCTCAGCCAAAGAAACAAAGAAACCCTGGTTTGTTCGAGTCCGTGAGTTCTTACTTGCAACCTCTTCTTCGATCGGCAATCTCTCTGCAATCGCCATTATTGTGTAAGTATGCAATCTTTGTTTTCCATTTTGTTAGTTTTTATTCATGTTGTTCTTGCTGTGTATGTGTATATACTAGTTTGCATCCTTAGCATAATATGATAGGAGGTTTTGATCCGATAGGCTCTTATGCTTTTTAGACTTCCATACTGGATTTACATCACTGGTTTATACCCAGTTTTTATGTTTGAGTGAGGTTCCTATTTCCTGGGTTTTGAAAATTTTTGGAGACGTTTCTTGTACACCAAGATTTCAGGTAAAAAACATGGGCCTTGACAAATGCACGAAACCCAAGGCTGCCTTTTCTGGTTAACCGCCACTCTTTTTTCCCTTGATTTTTGGGATTTTAAAAAAAAAAAATTATCCACTCTCCTTCCTTTCCCATGGAACGCACGTCCTGACTCTTTAATAAGGGCCTTAATATGTAGCTCGTTTTGTTCCTAAACCCCGAGCTCGTAACTTCGAGCTCGAAACTCTTGCCTGCATGGCCCTCACCATTTTTTCTTTCTCGCTAGATGTCACAGAATCTGGAAAGACGGTGGGGGTTGCTGCTGGAAATCCCTTACGAGCCAAAATCTCCGAGCCCAGAATCGCTGTTCGCCCGGAATCAACGTCGGATAAGAGAATACGAGCTTGCGCGCGAGCAAGAGGACATTCGAGCTCACTATTGCTGCCAGATAGTCGAGGTCATAGAGGGGAAAAGGAGAGTTCTTCGGGAGGCCCTTTATCCGAAACCCAATTCAGGACCTAGGCCGATTCCCCTCGACCCTGCACTGAAGGTTACTGTCGCATACCATCCAAGAGAGCTCAAATTTTTACTAATGGGGGAACCTTCTTCCTTGCAGCCGAGGAGAGAAATGTTTGAGGCCGAGCACTATTGGAGCTCAGTTACCACAACTAGCCAGATAACTGAAATCCTGGCTTTCCACGGCCTCAGCCTGTCAAGCTCCTTGAAGTGTCGAGCTCCGGTCGACCATGAGCGAAGCTGTTTCGCCCCAGGGGGGCCACGACGTCAGGTTGAAGTACGTGGCGTGGAGCCAGGAGCACATGAGGGCAGGAGCACTATTTCCCTTGAAGTCTTTTTTCAAGGACTTCACGGATTTCGTTGGGTTGGCCCCGTTCCAACTCAACACCAACTCTTACAGGGTACTGTCTGCCCTGAGGTCCTTATACCACGAGATGGGGTGGAAAGGACCTTCGCCTCAAGAGATCTTGTATCTCTTTTGTCTGAAAAGTAACCCCTCCCGAGCTCAGGGAGGGGATGGCTTTTATTACCTCTCGAGCTATCCCAAGGAGAAGAAGGTCTTTGAAGATCTTCCCAATCATCCGCCTGATTTCAAAAGGGCCTTCTTCTGGACAGACAATCTGTCCCCGTCTCGACACTACTCGTTCAGGCGGATTCATAAGTATTCTTGTTATCTTTATTTCTGTGCTCGAGATTTTAGCTCTTAGATCCGTACTTACTAGAAATATGTTATCTTTTAGCCGATTTTCAGCGTCCCACTCCTGACGATACAATGAAGGAGCATAGAGAGACCCTGCTCCAACTCCCCCGTGGCAGGAGGTCTCTCTTATACCTTTTACACGAGGAAAAGCTCTGAAAGTGCGGAATTTTGGGGGAGGGCCAGTCCACCTTTGACTGGTCCAATATAAAATATGAACACTGGGAGCAGGTGCCCCTGCCCACAGGCGCCTTTCCTCCGAGGAGAGAAACGAGGCCACCACTTCCAGTTCGCCAGAGGAGTCCGCTGTCTGGGAATGAGTCTAATGATGAAGCCTCAAGCTCGGATTCGGATGAAGGTAAAGTCCTCCCTACCTCGAGAATGTGGTCCCCCACCTTACTAAAACACAGGCCCAATAGGTTAGTCTCGTGCCCATAGGATAGATACCACTTCTACATATGGAGTTGGGTAGATGACTGTGTCCATAGGTTTGATAGTGGGCTCGGGAAATATGGCACCATGTATACCACGGACGAGGTGTGGACCGGGATAGCTGTTCAGTACGGGACCAACGATTATAGGGACCTTTCGAGGTTATCACCTACATATAGGGAAGGCACTCCCCCCGCCTCCTCTGAAGACGGGGGAATTTCATGGTCCCCAAGCTCGAGCTCGGGGGAGAGTTACAGTTAGGTTTCTTCTATCATCACTTTATACGTCTGTGACACTGAAACAATTTGTATGCTTCTCATTTATTAACTCACTCTGTTGTGACTTGTGCGGGCAAGATGGACTCCGACCTCGACAACATCATCGATGGTGCTGGCGCCAAGAGGAGCAAGCGTCCCAGAGCGGGGTCGCTGAAGACTGACCAGCCGGGCAAAGGCCCCAAGAGGTCCAAGAAAACCCCTCCTCCCGCTCTGCCGGTTTCGAGCTCCATCGCTGCGGCGACTTCCTAGGCCGGCGCTTCCACAACGGCGCCGTCCTTTCAGGTCATCGCCTCTGCAGTGGCGCCGACTCCGCTGGTCGGTCCCTCCACTATGGCTGAGTCCCAACCTCCTGTGGTGGTTCAGTCATCCTTAGGTCCGCCTTCTAGAAGGCCTTCTGCTTCTCGAGCTCAGAAGCTATCAATTTCCACCCACATGGACGCATATGTGGTCGACAATGCCGTTGGGTCCCATGGATCTACGCTGGTCTCGGATGTTATGTCCCGGATCGGCCAGAGCTTTGGCGGCCTCGAAGCTCGCCAATGGCAATGCTTGAACGATACTCAAGATTGCACTGTCCTCTATGAGAAGAGTATCGAGCTCGCTGCCGCGGTAAGTATCCTTCTATAGTCCTTCTTCAAGGTTATGATCACACAGATTTGGCGTTAATGATGACTTTTTTCCTTTTCAGTCTCTTGCCTTTACTACCCAGCTCAACTATAAGCTGAACAATGAGATCCACTCGAGCAAGTCTCATGCTCAGGAGGCGAAGGATCTCCAACTCAAAGCATGCGATGATCTGAAGGCAGCGAATGTAAAGCTTGAGGCATGAGCCAAGGAACGTGAGAACATGGCCACCGAGCTCGGGAAGCTAAAAGCTGAGCTCGAGGAGCATAAGAAGGAGATCACCCAGCTTCAGGAGACCAACAAGAAGCTTGAAGAGGAAAAGGCTGCCACCTTCGACATCATGGAGGATGAAAAAGCTCGCCTCCTTGCTGAGTACAAAGAGAAGAAGGATCAAGCGGTTGACTCTGCTATGTACCGAATGTGGGCCTACAATGAAGATCTGGACACTAGCTTCTTAGGTCCTCACGAGGCGCCGCTTCTTGAAAGGTGGAATGCTTGGCTCGAGAAGGAAGAGGCTGATCATCTCGAGAAGGAGAAGGCTGATCAGCTCGAGAAGGAAAAAGCTGCTCGGGACGCCATTTCGGAGGGAGCCCAGGAGGATAGCCATGCTATTCGTCCTGAGGAATCCGGTGCTGCTGATGCTGAGAAGGCCAAGGAGACTCCTCTTCCTTAACTCTGTTCTCGGGGAAACCATTTATTAGGGCTGCGTCCCCTTATTTTTGTAATTATTTTAATTTATGCCCTCGGGGCTGATACAATTTCTTTAAATATTACTTATATATGCTTTACATTTCTTGGCTCGAAATATTTGGCACATTTTTTATGGATGAATCACTTATGTTTATTTATCCATACAAACATATTGTGGATTTAGGTTCGAAGCTCAATGCATTCATGCACAGTTTGTTCAAATTATCCGCTTCCGACCTCGTTATTTTTCAAAGTCGAATATTACTTTAACCATGAACCCAAGAGTACTTATATGGTATGTAATATAAATTATTTGGTTATATCTTTTTTTCTAAGTCACTTTTCCTCATCCTCAGTTTTTGCTCCGAGGTTAAGAGTTTGAAACTACTTTCTTTAAGATATTCCAGCCTCGATTTTGACTTATCTCGGAATAGGTTTAGGTTCCTACTTATCATCGATTAGTTTTTTGGCTGGTTTGTTCCAAACCTGTTAAGTTTGATAATTCGGTTATGTCCGAACTATCTCAGCTCACGTATTTGGTTATATCCAAATACTTTATATGTTTTTGATAATTCGGTTCTGTCCGAACTATCTAAGCTCGCGTATTTGGTTACATCCAAATACTTTATATGTTTTTGGTAATTCGGTTCTGTCCAAACTATCTAAGCTCGCGTATTTGGTTATATCTAAATATTTTATATGTTTTTTTTTTTTTGTATATGTTTTTTTTTTAAGATGATTGTATATGTACCAATGATGCCCCCTTAATATCCTATGAGTGTGACCATATGTTATTAAATTAAGAGAGATTGCAAAAATAAAAAGAAATAACATATTTGGACGAAATGGATCTTTTATTTGATGAAATTCAAAAACAAACAAATTAATACAAATAGAAACTCATGGTTATAGGCAACACTTTTCCTACACTACTGATAGTAAGGTCTTAGGTGTTCGCCATTCCATGCTCGCGGTACTAGGCTCCCGTCCAATCTCGCAAGTTTGTACACACCAGGTCGGATGACTGATTCTATCTGGTATGGTCCTTCCCAGTTCGGCCCGAGCACTCCAGCTGCCGGATCTTGAGTTGCCAAGAATACGCGTCTCAACACCAGATCTCCCATTCCGAATTTTTGATCTCGAACCCTCTTGTTGAAATATCTGGTGGTTCGTTGCTGGTAGGCAGCATTTCTCAGCTGAGCCTCTTCTCTTTTTTCTTCAATCAAGTCTAAGGTCTCCTCGAGCTGAGTATGGTTTAAACTTTGGTCGTAAATCTGAGTTCGGATCGTTGGGATTTCGACTTCTATGGGCAACATTGCCTCGCAGCCGTATGCTAGAGAGAACGGGGTATGTCCTGTTGAGGTTCGAGCCGTGGTCCTGTATCCCCAAAGGACTTGGGACAATTCTTCGGGCCACCGTCCCTTTGCTTCCTCCAACTTTTTCTTTAGAGAACTCTTGAGAGTTTTGTTCACAACTTCGACCTGGCCATTCGCTTGAGGGTGAGCCACTGATGAAAAACTCTTTATTATACCGCTATTTTCACAAAAGTTGGTGAATAGGTCGCAATCGAACTGGGTTCCGTTGTCGGATACGATATTCCTTGGCACTCCATATCGGCACACGATGCTTTTTACAACGAAATCAAGGATCTTCTTTGAGGTTATAGTTGCCAACGGTTCAGCCTCCGTCCATTTTGTGAAGTAATCCACGGCGACTACAACATATTTCACTCTGCCTTTGCCAGTCGGGAGAGAGCCTATGAGGTCGATGCCCCATACCGCGAAAGGCCATAGGGATGTCAACATGGTCAGCTCGGATGGTGGGGCTCGAGGTATCGTGGCGAATCTCTGGCATTTGTCGCATTTCTTCACATACTCGAAAGAATCTGCTTTAATGGTTGGCCAGAAATATCCCTGGCGTATAATCTTCTTGGACAGGCTGTGCCCCCCAGTGTGATCTCCGCAGAACCCTTCATGAATTTCTTCAATGATTTTCTTAGCTTCGGGAGGGGTTACGCACCTGAGTAACGGCATGGAATATCCCCTTCGGTACAGCCTTCCATCCAAGATTGTGTAACGAGGAAGTTGATACATCAACTTTCGAGCTTGGTTCCGATCATTTGGAAGAACCCCGTTTTCGAGATAATCAACTATCGGGGTCATCCACGTCGACTCTATCTCGATCATACACACATCTTCCTCTTATGGCTCGTTAATGCTAGGCGCTGATAGGTGTTCTATGGGTACAACATTCAGCTCTTCATTTTCGGCGGACGTGGTGAGTCGAGCTAAGGCATCTGCATTTGAGTTCTGCTCGCGGGGAACCTGTTCGATTGTATAGAATTCGAAACACTCTAACGCTGATTTTGCCTTCTCCAAATAACCTTCCATTCTCGTGCCGCGAGCCTGGTATTCACCCAAGATTTGATTAACCACTAGCTGGGAGTCACTGTAGCAATGTATAGCTTTAGCTTTGAGCTCCTTAGCTATACGAAGTCCCGCGAGTAAAGCCTCGTATTCGGCCTCATTATTCGACGCTTTGAAGTCAAATCTTATGGAAGAATGAAATCTGCTTCCCGCGGGGGTAACTAAAATGACCCCTGCCCCCGCTCCATTTTCATTTGACGAGCCGTCGACGTAAAGTTTCCACAGCTCGTGGGTCGTGGTTATTACCTCGTCGTCGGCTATACCAGTACATTCCACTATAAAGTCCGCCAATGTCTGTGCCTTAATGGTCGTTCTCGGGTGGTAGGTGATCTCGAACTGTCCGAGCTCAATAGCCCATTTAAGAAGTCGACCTGAAGCTTCTGGTTTAGACAGGACTTGCCTAAGTTGTTGATCAGTCAGTACATGGATGGGATGTGCCTGAAAGTAGGGGCGGAGCTTACAGGATGAATGAATTAGACTGAGCGCGAGTTTCTCCATCATTGGATATCTTGATTCTGCACCCAGTAATCTTTTACTGATGTAATAAACGGGTCTTTGCACCCTCTCTTCTTCTCGGATGAGCACCGCACTTATCGCGTGTTCGGTAGTTGAAAGGTATAGGTACAGTATTTCCCCCGTTTCAGGTTTTGACAGGATAGGTGGCTCTGCAAGGTGCTTTTTGAGCTCATGAAAGGCCAACTCGCATTCCTCTGTCCATTCAAACTTCTTACCTCTTCTCAGTAAGTTGAAAAATGAAAGACCGCGATCTGTAGATTTCGAGATGAATCTGCTTAGGGCTGCCATCCTGCCAGTCAGACTTTGGACATCTTTGTGCCTTCGAGGTGAGGGCATGTCAATTAGGGCTTTGATCTTGTCAGGGTTAGCCTCGATTCCGCGAGAGTTCACAATAAAGCCCAGAAATTTTCCTGAAGATACCCCGAAAGTGCACTTCTGAGGGTTTAGCTTCATGTTGTATTTCCTGAGCACGCCAAAGCACTCTTCGAGGTCATCAACATGGTTCTTGTTGAGTTGAGACTTTGCAAGAATGTCATCAACATAAACCTCCATGTTGTTCCCTATTTTCTCTGAAAACATCATGTTTACGAGCCGCTGGTATGTGGCTCCAGCATTCTTGAGCCCGAATGGCATGACATTATAACAATATAGCCCTTTATCCGTGAAGAAGCTCGTGTGTTCTTGGTCGGGGGCATGCATGGGAATCTGGTTATATTCAGAATAGGCATCCATGAACGACATCAGGCCATGCCCCGCCGTGGCATCTACGAGCTGGTCAATCCTTGGTAACGGAAAACAGTCTTTTGGGCAAGCTTTGTTGAGATCTGAGTAGTCAATACAGGTTCTCCACGTCCCATTGGGCTTTGGGACCAACACCAGATTGGCTACCCAGCCAGGGTAAAAGGCATCCCTAATGAATCGGTTTGCCTTTAACTTGTCAACCTCCTCTTTTAACGCCTTCTTTTTGTCTTCATCCAATTGCCTTCGCTTTTGTTGCTTCGGGGGAAAGCTTTTGTCTATGTTTAGTGCATGGCTTGCTACATTCAGGCTTATCCCCACCATGTCTGAGTGCGACCATGCGAAGACATCCTGGTTTTTCTTCAAAAAACAGATTAATTTCTATTTGGCCTCGTCTTGGAGGTGTTTTTCGATCTTCACCTTCTTCGAGGGATCAGCTTCCTCGAGCTGAACCTCTTCGAGCTCCTCTAAAGGTTCGAGGTCAACCTTCTCCTCAATCCTCGGATCGATCTCTTCGTCAACCTCTAAGACCGTTCCGTCTTTGTTTTGTATGATGACGAGTGCTTGAGCGTTCGTTTGTTTCTTTCCTCTCATGGAGATGCTATAGCATTCCCTCCCTGCCAATTGGTCTCCTTTCAACGTCCCGACTCCGCTAGGGGTCGGGAACTTAAGGGCCAGATGCCTTACTGATGAAACTGCCCCCAGCCCAACCAGGGCGGGTCTCCCGAGCAGCACATTGTAGGCAGATGGTAAGTCTACTACTACGAACTCCATTATCTTGGTCACCGAGACTGGATAGTCTCCCAAGGTTATGGGGAGCTCAATGGATCCCATACAGGCAGTTCCTTCTCCTGAAAAGCCGTACAAAGTAGTTGCACATGCTTTCAGGTCGCGAAGGGAGAGTCCCATATTCTCGAGGGTTGCTTTATAGAGGATGTTGACTGAGCTCCCATTATCTATGAGAACTCGGTGGACCCTTTTATTTTCCAACTGAAGAGTAATAACCAGCGGATCATGATGAGGGAATTGAACATGGGAGGCGTCTTCCTCGGTGAAGGTTATTGGTTGCGTTTCAATCCTCTGGCTTTTTGGTGCCCTGGGTTCGGGTTCATAAGGAGACCCGTCCCCTGTCTTCAACTCGTTAACATACCTCTTTTGGGCATTCCTGCCCCCTCCTGCGAGATGAGGCCCTCCCGAGATGGTTATTACATCCTCTCCATCTATCGGCGGGGGCCTATCTTCTTCCCGAGATCGGGAGTTATTGTTTTGTGTGGTCGGAGGCGCGGCTACTCTCTGGCTCGCGGCCACCTGACCAATATTCTGGTTTTTGACATAATGCCGGAAGTAACCTCTCGAGATCAACCCTTCGATCTCGTCCTTCATTTGTCGACATTCATCGGTTGTATGTCCGGTGTCTCTGTGGAACTGAAAATATTTACTGGAATCCCTCTTTGATTTTTGATTTCTCATCGGGTCCGGACGCCTAAAGGGGACCTGGTTTTCATTAGCCAGATATATGTTCTCCTGAGACTCATTGAGCTCGGTGTATACCTTATACACGGAGAAATACCTCTCCCCTTTCTTTTTCTTCCCTCCCTTAGCTTCGGGGTTACTTCCTTCATTCTTTTTCCTCTTGGAGGGGTTCTCCGAGGCAGGCTTTGGTGCCGCTGGGTCCGCCGAGGTTGAGGCAGAGTTGATGTTTATCGTTGTAGTTTCGGACTGGGAGGTCGCTTTGAGCGTCAACCTCGCTTCCTCTACATTGACAAACCTCTGCGCTCGTCTGTTAAACTCGGTTATTGACCTTACCGGTTTCCCTTTCATGTCGTCCCAAAGGGTACTTCCCGGTAATACGCCAGCTCGGATAGCCATGAGGTGTCCACTATCATCCACATCCCGAGCTCGGGCTACTTCCAGATTAAATCTTGTTAAGAAACTCTTCAATGTTTCGCCCGGTTGCTGCCGGACGTTAGTTAAGGTGGATGCTTCTGGTCTGACCCCTGCCATTGCTCTGAACTGCTTCTTAAAGTCTTTAGACAACTGCTCCCATGAGGTTATTGAGTGTCTCTTATACTTTTCGAACCAACTTTTGGCAGCCAATGATGTTGGAAACAACATGCACCTGAGCTCGTAACCCACTTTACTGGCTCTCATGATAGTGTTGAACATGCTCAGGTGACTACACGGATTGGTCTTTCCTTCAAACGTAGGGACGTGAGGAATCCAAAACCCTTGACGAAATTGAGTGTCAGAAATATGGGGAGCAAACGGCTCGAGCTCCTCATCAGAGTCCTCATATCGACCATTTCCTCGTTCATTCTTTAAAAGCCTAAAGGCTCTTTCGAGCTGATCGATTCTTTCTTGGACTGGGTCAGTTGAAGGTACTGCCTGGAATTGATTGTCATTGATAGTGATTCCAGGCTCGCGTCTCCGCAAGGGATCTCTACGCTTATTAAAATGATCCCTCAGGTCCGAATTTGTTTGATCTCCATTACCCCGACTCTGGTTCAGGTGATTTCGCAGGTCGGGATGATTCTTGCGACTTCCAGTATTCTTACGACCTCGGTCATGTTTACTGACGGACCTGGTCTCTCCGGACTCATCACTGATGGAACTCATTGCTTGGTTATTTCGCGATGGATTCTTTCCACGTCGCCTCGTCTCCGCAGTGCGAGACTGAGACGTCTGACTTCTCTCAGATGGTGCGCCTCTCAGCTCCTGGAAAGTCTCTCTATTTCCTTGTCTTTCCCCCGCACGCCCTTGATCCTGATCTCGAACAGGTTGAGCGTTTCTGTGTGGGGGCGAAGGATATCTTATGGGTGACGGAGGGAACCGTATAGGCGACGGTGGCTGCCACCCTTGTCGCGGCCTAGAGGGTCCAGAATTTGCCCGAGATGGGTCAGTCGCATTCGGTGCGCTCCCAGGTACCTGAGTCCGAGTCTCTGCAGGGGTTCGGTTATTCTCAGCTCCTGCAGGCACTTCCACAGGCGGGTTAGCCGGGGCCCGAGCTCGAGTACTCCTCTGGGGCCTAGGTGGAGCGGATGGCTCTGCTGATGCCGGAGGTTGAGTCGGCCTCCTTGTGGCAGCATCCTTTCGTGGACGCCCGTGGGGCCTCCGGGGAGGAACATGTACGTCCCTTGGAGGAGGGACTTGGTTTTCGCGTGGAGGCGGGGGCTGAGCCACCTGCGCCTCTGCGACTATCCTTGTCAACTCCTCATTCCGTTTGTTGGCTTCTGCCAACAACTGCTTCAGTTGTCGGTTTTCAAGTTCCACAATAGGAACGTATCGCTCAAGATTGTAGTACATATCCTCATCTCTTGGTGGAGGAGGTGGTCCCCGGGAATCAGAGGACCCACTTCTCTCTTCAACATCCGAGTTCTCCATTGGTTGTTTTCCAGGACGTCTTGGGTAATTTTCCTCAGGTGTGTTCTGATTGTTTGTGGCCATGATTTTCTCAGGGATGAATGCTTAAGGCTCTCAATGAAAGCACCAAACTGTTGACGCAGTTTTTCTTCAAACAGTGAAAGAAGAGCACGTAAACAATAATTGATAATGGCCAATTGAAATAAGACAATACAAACACACGATTTTTACGTGGTTCAGCAGTTAAATCTGCCTAGTCCACGAGTCTCTGTTATTAAACTCAAGATTATCTCTGAAAATTCTTCAGGAATGAATTCTCTAGAGTTTTCTCTCAAGGTTCAGAATTTCGGTCTTTTACAATGGTGCATGGCCTCTCTATTTATAGAGAAGATCGAAGAATACTATCCCACATATTTTGGGTAGTTACTCTTTTTTTTTAATAAAATTAATGGCTTTAAATGCCTATAATCAGATATAAAAGGAAACGTCCCCTAAAGACCAGGGGACGTATAACTGACCAAATAATATCCCACGATTCTAGGGGATTTACAGTAATAAATGAGGATTACATCTCGTATTTACAACACTTGTAGATATTCAAGGTGGTTATCACGTATCTCTAAGGCTTTATCTTCCCAGGTTTCCCGTCATCTTTCGAGCTAGAGACATCTCCCGAGGTCACATGGCTTTTGAGATCGTATGTGCGTCGAGCTCGGGACCCCTGATCCGAGGTCATCCCTGAAGATGAATGCGTCCCTGGAGCTACCTTTCGAGATCATGAACACTCCGAGGTCACCATATTCGAGGTCGTCTATGTCCTGCAGGCTCGATATTTAATCCTGGAGCATACTTCCAACCTTATGAGTCCACTTGTTTGTGAATCCAACTTTCGAGGTCATATTTAACATAGCTCGAAATCTGGGTATAACAGTAGTTATAGTGGGCTGAGGGGTCATTTTTAATGCTAACCTCGCCTCCTCTACATTGACGAATCTCTGAACCATTTTGTTGAACTTGGTTATTGTTCTTATTGGTTTTCTCTGCATATCATCCCAAAGATGACTTCCTGGTAATATACCAGCTCGAACAGCCATAAGATGACCACTGTCATCGACGTTATGGGCTCTCGCCACCTCTATCTTAAACCTCGCAGATAACTTTTTAACGACTCTCCCGGCTGTTGTCTGACATTGGTCAAGGTCGAGGCCTCGGGCCTGACGCCTACCATGGCTTTGAACTATTTTTTAAATTCCTTCGCCAATTGATCCCAAGACAAGATCGAATGTCTTCTGAATTTTTCAAACCAGTTTTTTGCTGGTCCAATCAAAGTGGTTGGATATAACATACACCTGAGTTCGTAGCCAACGTTACTGGCTCGCATGATGGTATTAAATGTGCTCAGGTGGCTGTACAGGTTTGAGTTCCCGTAAAATGGAGCTACATGGGGTATCTTGAACCCGACATGGAATGGCGTGTTTGAAATATGTGGAGCGAAGGGCTCGAGCTCCTCATCGGAGTTGTCGGCCCTGTCCTTGATCCTTTCATCCTGAAGGAGCCTGAACGCTCTTTCGAGCTGATTAATTCTCTCCTGGACCAAATCCACTGGAGGCTGAGCTTGTGATTGGGGTAGTTGGTTATTATTTATAAAAACTCCAGCTCCCTGTCCCGACATAGGGTTATATTGGTTCCCATATACTGGCTGCACAAGTTCCTTTTGGTTGTTCAAATGATCGCGCAAATCGAGGTTTGAGGGATTGGCCTGCCCCTGGTTCTGGTTCAGATGATCTCGAAGATTAGGATTATTGCCATAATTCCCAATATTCCTGGGTTCGGTTTTATATACGCCTACAGACCTAGTGAGGTTTAAGCTTCCATTCATAAAACTAACGTTTCTTTCTGGTTGATAGGCTCGATGGTTACGAGGTGGATCTTCCACAGGCCCTCTCGCTCTAGTTGTTTGTGATCTTGACATGTGGTATCCCGCTGGTTGGGCAGCCCTATGTCCTTGGGTTGCCTCTCGCTTTCCCCCATGTCCGGTTCGAGTTCGACGGTTCCCGTCTCGGCTACCACTTCGAGATGGCCTTTGTGGTGCACGCTCCCCTGCCTGGTTCCTATGAGAAGTTGGCTGGGGTGCCTCTCTGAGTGGTGAGGGGTGTCTTATAGGAGATGGTGGATGCCTTGCAGGTGATGGTGGTGGCCTCCCTTTGTTGGGCCTAGAAGGCCCAAAATTGGCCCGGACGAGTTTCGGGTTATTCCTGAAAGATTCAGAGTTAGAGCTCCAAGCTGCTGGGGGAGCTCGGTTATTCCATGTTCCTGCAGTTACTGTAATGCCCTACTACCTTAGAGTCGTTACTAAGTGAGTTTAAATCGTGCAATTAACTCGCTAAACGAGATTCTTAGAACAAAAGTGTGACTAAGCTAAACTCAAAGTCATTATCTTTGAAAATAACCTCATTTCATTGAAAATTATAAAAGTTTAACATTTGGGATCCCAAAATACAGTTTAGCAATATTTACAACTCAAAATACAATTACAGTCGACTAAATGAAAAAATCCAGTTTCATACATTCATCTCCCAAAAATGCCCCTGACCGTGGCAATCAGGCTGACCAAACATGTACACACCACCTCACGCTCGCCATACTCATGATTGGTTGACTTTCTCCTTGCCCTTACCTGCACCATAGAGCACCCGTGAGCCGAAGCCCAGCAAGAAAACTCACAAACAGATAACATATGCATATCAAACACTTATCAGTTAAACAGGCCATCAACTGGCTAAACACATACAGCCACGCCGTCCCAGGCGCCTTACCATGCCCTGGATTCGCGGTCTATACCATGAGAATATCCTAGGTATCCTTTAGGATCTATCCTAGCAACTCGCACTCCGCGTGCTAAACGCTGCTTCCGGCCCTGGCCCCTTGCCGCACACGGCCTTGCACTCCACGTGCCTATCGCCGTTCCCGGCCCATTGTCGTTCTTAGCCTTTGCCGTTATCGGTCTTCACCGTTCACGGCTCATGTCGTACAGTCATCACACTCACATATGATAAAGGTAATCAATAAGCTAAATATACATAAACTCAAACAAAGGGTCAAACCCCACATCACAGTCATATAGGGTCAAGCCCATCAACTCATGCTCTACGGGAAACAGTAGTTTTCTTACTTGTGTCCCGAGCTTCTTACGCACCAAAGTCACGAGCACGGTCCTCTAACCCAAGCCTCTCTGAAAACCTAGTCACAACACATTTAAAACGTTCTTTAATACTAACCAATCCAAAATCATTTCCCGGGACCAATCTCGTACTCTTGGGACCTCCAATTTCCCAAAACAAAGTAGCGGAAACATCCCCCGAGCCCCCTTGGCAAAATCCCTAAAATGGAAAATTTCCCCTACCCAAAAATATCCTAGTGCCACGGCACTACCCATTGAGGGTCGTGGTGCCCAGAAGGGCTCCTGATGCCTGATACTGCTTTGCGCCGCGGCACCAAAGAACATGGCCACGATGCCCCTACGCGAACCCAGAATTCTAGGTTTCCCCCTGCATTTTCCCCGAGCCATAACACTCCCAATTCAACCCCAATGCATACCTAAACCCCAAAATCACTCTAAAACCTCAAATAAACCATCTAGCAACCTATAAACACCAACATCAAGCACAAACACATAATCACACCCACAATTCACACTTTGGTTTCAAATTTCAGAAGTTTAAACCAGTAAACCAGAAACTTAAACCAAGGCTTATAAAACTTAAACCATGCTTCAAAATTTCTTAAACGACACCAGAAACAAACCTCAGAATTACATAGAATTCTTACCTCAAGTGGAGAATTCGACCTTAAGCTTCCTTCAATTCCAGCTTCAAGCTAAATCCTCTTGTTTCTCAAACTGAATTCCCACGCAAACCAGCCACAAACCAACTTTCAATTTTCATGCTCACACTCTAAAAATCAAGCTTAGAGACTTAACAAAACATAGATAAATTCTTACCTCCGAGAAAATCTTGGCCTATACTTGGTTTTAGTTGCCTCAAGCCACTTTGATTCTCCTCCTAGGTTTCACAATTCCAGCTCTCTGCCTTTTCCTCCTTTCCTTCTTGGTTCTCCTCAAACTTCCAGCAAGAACAAGAGCTTCTAGGTGCAAAACGTGAATGACTTCTCTTCTCAGCTGAAGTTATCTAAATCCTTGCCAAAAGACCATTTTACCCTTCCATCTAATTCCATTTTCTAACTAAACCTCAAGGGCATCCTAGACATTTCACATCCCTTACAAATATACCATTTTATCACTTAGGGTAGTTATCCTCAATGGTTACCAATGGTTACTCAAACCACTAAAATACCATTAATCAATACTTACAAATTCCCAATCTCAAATTATAATATTCCCAAAATACCCCTAGGCTCTTCCCGAGCCAGGTATTTAATCCCGTTGTGACTTTTAAACTAATTAGCTCCCTAGGACCGTCTCGGCACGTGCATCACAATTATATCACCGTTATACCATAAATTTCACATATATTACGTTTATGCCCTCAGCGGGCTAAAATTACCAATTTACCCCTAACAATCAAACGGGGCCCACATTATTATTTATTCCACCTAAACATGCATTCTAATCACATATTCATTTAAATTCACATAGATTAACACAGTATAACAATTATTGCCCTCCAGGCACACTAATCAAGGCTCCAAGCCTGATTAGCAAATTTGGGTCGATACAGTTACCTCCACAGTCGGGTTACTAGCAGTATTGTCTTGAGTATTCCTTCCAGGGAGTTCATTGCCAGTGTTTGCCCTGGGCCTTGGCTGGGCCTACTGAGCCCCTTGTTCGACCCTTCTAGCGGTCATCCTCTGGGCCTTCGAGGTGGCGTCTGGACCTCGACGGCCTGCCTAGAAAATTCTTCATTGCGCCTTGTGGCCTCTGCCAATTGCTGACGTGGTTAGCGATTCTCCAGCTCCACGATGGGAATGTACCTCTCAGATTATAATAGAGGTCCTCATCGGACCTGGGAGCGGGCGTCCCCCTGGAGTCAGATGATGCACTCCCCTCGTCTAGGTCGTGGTCTGTCATTGGTTGCTTCCCATGCCTCCGTGGGTAATCTTTAGTGTGAGGAGTTTGCTCCTCAGGTATTTGGGGCAATGGTCTCTCACCAGCTCCTGGGTTATTCGCACGGCCATTGGTAATACAGGAGGTTTCTGATTAAACATTCCAAAGATTTGCTTAATGCTCTCAATGAAAGCACCAAACTGTTGACGTTGTTTTTCATCAACTTAAATCTGAAGAGCACTAAAAAAAGATTCAGAAAAAAAGAAAAGAACAGTCGGGTTTTTACTTGGTTCAGCTGTTAAAAATCTGCCTAGTCCACGAGTTAATATTATTAATTCGTAATACTCTCTTAAAGATTTCTCAGAGCAATTCAACAGAGTAATCTCAGTACCAGATTATGCGTGCCTACAAATGAAAAATATCATGCTATTTATATGCTTGGTTAGGAGAATATCTTCTCTTGATTCAGGGAAGTTACAACTGATTATTCTAATCTGAAATAAATGTAATTAAATGCAATAAATACATAATATCCTATGATAATTGAGATTTAATTATCAGATAGAAACAAATCCTTAAAGAATATGGATCTCCTAATAGCTACAGTATGGAAAATGCGTTGCTGACCTCGAATGTGAGGTTAACGCGCTTTCGAGATCGACATAAATTCGAGCTTGTTAATTCAGTCAGCCTCCTCCTCAGCTGGTGGTTTCATCGAACTCAGTCTTTGTAGACCAATACCTTCGAGCTTGCAACTAAGGCTCGAATAACACCCATATGCGTCGAAGAAGATTTGTTCTTTCGAGCTTGATGCTTAAGCCTCGAGCCTTTTAAACTTGTGCTCAAATCGCCAACAAGAACAAGTCAGGAATCATGCATATTTATACAAGTGTTCAGCCACTGCTTGTTATTTTCGAGTTTACGCTTTACGAGCCTACATTTCGAGACTCATTTATTCATTCTCGAAAGTTGGGTGTAACAATAGTATTAATATAAACAAAACCAATTAAGCTAAAAAATAATAATTAAATTACAAAAAAAAACTTCCAATTTAATAAACTTAATTAAGAGTAAAACTATGGCATAAACCAACTTTTATACAAAAACATGTGATACTAAATCTATAAAATTATAAATTCTTTAAAAAAAGGCATAAAATAAGTTTTTTTTTTTAAAAATTAAATCCATATTTTTTATACTTGATTAAAAAGGCATATAAAATATAATTTCCACTTTTATATAGACTAGCAATCAATCTACTAGCCCTCCATTGAGCCTAGCTCACAAATTTTTTGGCTCTTTAATTACACGTGTTAGTTTTTTTTTCAGTAATTAAATGTGTTAGTTATATATGCATATGTACTGTTCTTTGTTCTTTCTGGGAGGCTCAAATCCTGTTAGAAAATTTCTGATGCATCTCCAGTGTGAATTCTTAGTATTTATCTTAAGAGATTTTTAAGTGCCAAAGTTAGGAAGAGGAAGAAAAGAGAATTTCCTTTTTAATAGATTTTATTTTATTTTCGTTAATTAATAAATAAAAACTAAGGCCATTTGGTCTTATTAAAAATATTTTAATTAAATTTGAACTCGTTAAACATTTTTAACCATATTATAAAATAGCATGGTTGACTTGTAATTTTTTAAAATGGGTCTAAACTAGAATAAAACTTATACAACGAGGACACCAAAGTTCAACTAGAATAAGATCCTTTTAATTCATGTTGTTGAAAACTTTATGTGTTAGTATTAAATTGAATAAATTTTATTAAAGCAAGATCTCTATAAATATATATAGTGCATACATCAAAATTACAATCCAATATATTTGGTTCAACAACCTACATCAAAATCAAAATCAAACACTAAATTAAAACTATATACAGTATGTTCATGATATTATATTATAATAATCCCTGGGAAAAAAAACTAAGCCTGCTGAATCTGGAGAACTTCTAGAGACTACCCTTAATCTATAAAGATAAGTATAAAATAGAAATTTATAAATTAATTATGTAAAAATAATAATCCACTAAATAAAGAGAAAAACGTTAAGGTGGTGCATCTAGCCAGATGGAAACCAAACAATATTAACCAACAGAAAATACAATTGCATCAAATCAAATCAAATGATAATCATCCAATGATAAACATAAATTTATGTTTATGCAATGCTATATTCTGCTTCATGTTCACCTAATTAGCTTCAATTTACATCTCATTAATGATTGATATTGCTACTTCAAGCAAAGCATTTAACCCACATCGCTTTGGTATATTATATGGTGATTATTTTCTTCTTCAAAAATACCTATTGGAGAAAGGTGATGTTTAATTATATGTATTCCCTTAATTCAAGTTTTGTGTTTTTTATCATTCAAGTAATAGGTATAACTATTGTTTAACACTATAATTTATATAAGTATGAGTTTACATATAAAAGTTTAATATGTAATCTACCTCCCTAGTGGGTAGATGTATCTAGTGCTATCATACATATGAGATTATGCTAGTTTTACATCAATGTCTAATTTTCTTTTTCGATGTCGATTATTTTTGCACTGACATTTCTTGACCGATGTTTATCATCCAATTTGTAGAAGTGTTAGCAATAATTGCAGATATTTAATACTATTGAAAACAGATAGTTATGTCCATTCTACTCTTTTCTTTTCCATATTTCGTTTAAATCATAATTATCTCAATATGGCTAACAAATTTTATTATATTCTCCTCAAAATCAAATTTTAAATTCATTACATATATAATGCCTATCCATCATCATCACACGTGTGAATGTGATATAATAAAAAACATTCATATTGGAAAGAGACTGATCTTTTAGGGCTATATGATAATTTTATAATAAAACTAATACTTATATATTAAAATAAAATTTTATTTTTGTATAGATATTCGATGCATGCATGTATAGCAGCAGAATTAATAATATAACAATATACATACAATGCTTTTCGTTAGACTTGTACACATTCTGACCAGACCATTAAGCAAAAGGATCATAATATTATGTACTACTATTGTCAAGGCCACATGTGTGAATTGTCATATAGTGATTTTGCCAATATGAACTAAATGCTTTTGGTCCCATTGATACTTCTCTTGTAGCTAGCTATATCACATACAAAATACAGCACAAAAATTTAACACCAAACCGGGACACACATGGACCACGGAAAATAAAATTGTACTATATATATATAGTGTATTTAGGGTTTCGATCTTCTTAATTCTCTTGATAAAATTATTATGTCTTTTTTTTTTTTTTTTCTTTTCTCTAAGAACAATCCAATCCGTATATGTAATATGGGCAGCAGTGGTCCACGGCCAATGATATATCCCTGTACAAACTAGGTTGCTGACCCTTGTAGTTTATATCTTGTATAACTCAGAACAACTGTCATTTGTCTAGACCTAGCTAGATTCTGTACATGTGCAAGTGTTGAGTTTCTAGTACGTAACACAAACCTACAATAACTTCTCTCTTTTGTTTGTTTGTTTGTTTGCAAACACTATCCTCTTCTTCTTGTTATCTTACACACAGATTAACCAACCGGTCACTCCATGCATGCATTTTTGTTTGGCCAATTAACTTCTTTCCTTTCATAGAGTTACTGTGCATAATAGTCCTATTTTGATATTTCTTTTTTTTTACAAAACGGTTTTCCAGACACACTGACACTGATCTGATGAGAATTTCTTATACCCTATCAAACAATTTTGAAATGTTGTCTGGATTCCAAAATAGATATTATTTTGCAAAGTGGTTCGACTCTAAACATAGACCATTTTATAATGTCACTATATATGCAAAATGATATTTTTTTGAATTTTTTTTACAAAATGTTCTAGATAATGTCAAGAGTGTAAAAAATCTTTTACAGATTGTCAAGAATTTTCAATAGGGTAATAAAATAAAAACTATTTTGTCAAACAATCCTTATAAGATATCCTTCTATAAAAGTTTAGTACGGCCTAATTAATGTGTGTGTGTGTTTTTTTAACTTTTTAGTTTTAGAAAAGAAGCTTGATGACTGAGGGCATAATCAAGGGCAACCTTTAATTAAGCATCTCTAACTAATTATTACCAAAACTTTTTAAATATGTAAAGTCCGAAGTGTCACATGAGAAATGAAAGAATTACTTTCACTTTGTAGAGGACCCTCGTCAATTAGACAATTACCCCTTTTGATGCCATGATTTTGTCTGTTTTAACTATTTTAACCTTCACAATTTTATAACAAGACCAAAGCGAAACATTTATTCTACATAGCAAAGTGATGAGCGAGTTGTTTTTATCTTCTAAGGAATAAATCGCTCTTACCATAACTTTGTTCTCTAATCATTTTTAATTTAATATATATATTTATGTGTAAACAACTGCATAGTGTAAAAAAAAATATGTTCCCTTTTAGTGTACGTTTCCAAACATTACATCATATTAAAAAATATAATCATTATAGATTAATGTCAAGAGTTAATCATTTTATAATATCTCTTTGCAAAATGTATCTTCTTTTGATAATTTTGTAAAATAACCTCCAGATAAAGTGTCGAGAATTCTAAAGAGAGGATGCCAAGAATTTTTGAATAAGTCTCAAGGAGTACCGAGAGTATCTAAACTGTTATTTTACAAAAAATTTATCAAAACAAAACTATTATTATTATGATCATTTTTACTGTATTTTGTAATAATATAGAGTAAAAGAAAGAATAAATAGAAGTGAAGAGATGAATATATTATGTTATGAAGAAGAAGAAGAAGAAGAGTGTCGGTCGGCGGTAATTGTGGTTGGGGAATCAGTTGCCCCCACCACCCCATACTAACTTTTATCTCACCAATGGGCCACACAATCCCTAAATAGATATGCAACTTGTTTATATTTCCCATCACTTCACATCTCTCAGACCCACTTCGATCAACTATCATTTTCCTTCTTTTTTCCTCTTCTGTTTGTATGTTATCCTTTTTTCAAAATTCCCCTTCATAAATTTCAATTTAATTATTTCACATTTATATTGTCTAATGTCTTCTTCATAACAAGGACCCCTCATATATACTATAGCTGGAAATTATTCATGAAACAAATGTTTCACGTTCTGGATCAAATTAAATTGTTGAAAAACCTCTATATACTCTCATATCTCATTTATTCCGATATAAGTGTTCATCATTGTGAAAATGGAAATATTTGTCAAGTCATAGTACTAGGAATTTTAACATTTCCCTACCAAGCATTATTTTTGGAATGCAAAAGTCTTGGTCTTGTACTTATGCATGTTTATTCTTATTGCAATTATTTTCATCGATTTTTTTCGTGTTTGGTTAAATAGCCTTTTTTTATAGTCATTTTGCTTAATAATCTTGTTTTGATAACTTTGTGCAAAATAATCTTCTACACATCCCAAATACTAAAAAATTATCGATACTTCGTGTGGATTTTAAACAGAAGCCGTTTTGTAAAATATTATCAAAAGAATACCATTTTATAAAGTATCAGGGTCTACTCTTATACATATTGCTATGCATTGTTTGTGTAGACACTAGAAAGGTTCATGCATTGGAAAGGAAAAGAGTCTTCTCTAAATTAGGCATGGACCTACACCATTGTCCCTTCTGAAAATCACTTCTAACTCACATGACATGAACAACTTTATCAAATATATATGAGTCGATTATGAGGCCTTACCATACTTGTGACACATAAAAAAGTTATAGTGCCTACCTTTCGTTTAATTTATTCAATATAAATTTATATATTATATGTTTCTTCTTCTTTTTTTGGGGTGTTTTGGTGCTACTTTGTCCTTTTCATTAAGTGGATTGTGATGCAATTTATTGACGAAAAAAATGAAAGATGGGCAATCGATGTATGAAAACCTTTGAGAACTAAAAGTTATATGTTTGTCAAACACTTTGTTTCGTACAAAATAAGTGTTGAATTGCCAATATTATATAATAAACATTTGAAAACATTATTCATAATAAGAAAGAGTGTTGTCATACCCTTTCATTTTTTATTTATGGAGAATATTTACATGTCAAACTCCATTAATGACAATGGTAGTCATTGGTAAAGTGAAAAGATAAAGAATATATCCCATATAATATATATATATATATATTTATATATACACATGATTTTCTTATTTAAATTACTATAAAGCTTACCTCATAGTGAGTTTTGAGAGACTTTACTGTAGAAATCCAACATATAGCAGATATTGCAATATGTAGAATTGGTTAACTTTCAGTACAGGGTAAGATGAAATTTTAGGGGATAATAATATTTATATTATATAATTTGATAAACTAGTGATCATTTATCAAATTTACATATATGTAATATGTGTGTGTGTGTATATGTATATTTATATATTGTCTTGTTGTAATTTCTGTTGCATGAGAAGTAAAAAATAGAAAATGGGAAACAAAATATCTCATGCAGCCAATAGAGATATGAAAGTGAATGGTAAACACATCCAATTATTGAAAAAGTAGACATGACTCGTGTAGCCCCAATCATGGAAACTTGAATCATGTCCTTTGATACTCAATTTCCTTAATTATTTATTATTATTATTATTATTATTATTATTATTAAAAATAAAAAAGGTACATCATCTCTGCATTTCAAGCCTCAAACTGATCTGTCCCTCCCAAGTCCAGTCCTTTGTTCCAACCAATCTACTTTAGGCATGCTGTTCCTGAAAAGAAAGAGCATTTTGAAGACCTTCAAGTGTACAGATCATAATTCTTCTTCATCAATTTTGAAAGGAACTATAAGTTCATAATTTCCACTACTACTCATTATCCCACAAATGAGGGAACCAGTATAGCTCAAAATAAGATGAGATATAACAGTAGTATTACCTGCCACTGTTATTACCAACATTTCTAACCATGATAGAAAATTCAGTATTATTCACTTTCTTTCTCTTGTCTCTCACCATTTCTGGGTTTCTAAACACAACTTCTGCTCTGAACCAAGAAGGTCTGTCCTTACTTTCATGGCTCTCAACTTTCAATTCCTCTTCCACATCTTCTGCATTTTTCTCTTCATGGAATCCAACCCACCCAAATCCATGCAAATGGGATTATATCAAGTGTTCAAGTAATGGTTTTGTCTCAGAAATCTCAATCACCTCAATCAACATTCCCACCAGCTTTCCATCTCAGCTCCTCTCCTTTAATCATCTCTCTTCTCTTGTTATCTCAAATGCAAACATCACTGGAATCATTCCAACCTCAATTGGAAACTTGTCATCACTTGTTATCTTAGACCTCAGCTTCAATGCTCTCACAGGAAATATCCCAGAAAGCATTGGAAAACTATCAAAACTCCAGTTGTTGTCATTGAATTCAAACTCACTTCATGGTGGAATTCCTTCAGCCATTGGGAACTGCACGAAGCTCCGGCAGCTTGAGCTGTTTGACAACCAGCTTTCTGGCAAGATTCCAGCTGAGATGGGCCAATTGGAGGCCCTAGAAATCCTCCGGGCTGGCGGGAACCCAGGTATCCATGGAGAAATCCCAATGCAGATATCCAATTGTAAGGGACTAACTGTGCTGGGACTTGCTGATACAGGAGTGTCAGGGCAGATTCCAAGTAGCATAGGAGAGCTTAAAAATCTCCAGACACTTTCAGTGTACACTGCTAACTTATCAGGTAATATCCCACCAGAGATTGGCAACTGTTCATCTTTAGAGAACTTGTTTTTGTATGAGAACAAGCTCTCTGGTGAGATTCCTGTTGAGTTTGGCCTCATGAAAAACCTCAAGAGACTCTTCATATGGCAGAACAATCTATCTGGATTCATTCCTGATGCTCTGGGGAACTGCTCTGCTTTGATGGTTATAGACATCTCATTGAATCTTTTGAGTGGTGAAATTCCAGCCTCTCTTGTCAATTTATTATCACTCGAAGAGCTTCTCTTGTCTGACAATGAGATTTCTGGAGAGATACCACGGTTTATAGGCAATATCACCAGTTTGAGACAACTTGAATTAGACAATAACAGACTAACTGGAATGATTCCATCCACCATTGGAGAACTGAAGGAACTTAATCTGTTTTTTGCTTGGCAGAATCAGCTTCAAGGCAGCATACCCTCAGAGTTGGCCAACTGCAAAAAGCTTCAGGCATTGGATCTTTCAGGGAACCAACTCACCGGGCCAGTTCCAAAGTCACTATTTAATCTCAAGAACTTAACTCAGTTGTTGTTAATCTCAAATGGGATTTCAGGTGAGCTTCCATCAAATATAGGGAACTGCCTCAGTTTAATCCGTTTAAGGCTAGGATCAAACAACTTCTCTGGACCAATCCCAGCTGAGATTGGACACCTGCGTCGTCTAAGCTTCCTCGAACTGTCCAAAAACCGCTTCTCCGGAGAAATTCCTCAGGAACTAGGCAACTGCACTCAGCTGGAAATGGTTGACTTGCATGCAAATGAGCTTCAAGGAGTGATTCCTTTATCTTTTCAATTCCTCTCTTCTCTTAATGTTTTAGACCTTTCCATGAACAAAATTTCTGGCAACATTCCTGATAGTCTAGGCAAACTAACCTCCTTGTATAAATTGATGCTTAGTGGGAATTGGATTAGTGGCAGTATTCCAAAATCACTTGGACTCTGTACAGATTTACAGTTGTTGGATTTGAGCAGAAACAAACTTTCTGATTCAATCCCAGATGAGATTGGTCAATTACAAGGCCTAGATAATCTCTTAAACTTGAGCTGGAATTCTCTAAGTGGTTCAATCCCAGAAAGCTTTACAATTCTCTCAAAGCTTGCCAGCTTAGACCTCTCTCATAATCACTTGACTGGAAGCCTTAAAGTTTTGAGTAGTCTAGACAACCTTGTCTTTTTAGATGTCTCATACAATGATCTTTCTGGGCCCATTCCAAATACCAAGTTCTTTGAAGATCTTCCCAATAGTTCATTTGCTGGGAATCAAAATATCTGCCTAAAAAGAAGCGAGTGTCACATTAGTAGTGATATTCATGGAAAGAGATCAACCAGAACTCTTGTTGTTTCTATTCTTTTGAGCCTAACGGCTACTATCTTGCTTGTCCTTGCTTCCATAACTTCATACATCAGAGTTTGTGGGAGCACGAGCAACGATGATGAAAATGGCTTAGATTGGGATTTCACTCCATTTCAAAAGCTCAACTTCTCTATCACTGATATCCTTACCAAGCTGTCAGATTCAAGCATTGTTGGGAAGGGTTGTTCTGGCGTGGTTTATCGCATTGAGACTCCTTCAAAGCAGGTTATTGCAGTGAAGAAGCTGTGGCCCGCAAGTAGTAATAGCGAGGTTCCTGAGAGGGACTTGTTTTCTGCTGAAGTTCAAACTCTTGGTTCTATTAGGCATAAGAATATATTGAGGCTTTTGGGGTGCTGCAACAATGGGAGAAGTAGGATGCTCTTGTTTGATTATATCAGTAATGGGAGTTTGTCTAATTTACTCCATGAAAAGAAGCTCTTCTTGGATTGGGATTCAAGGTACAAGATAGTACTTGGAGCAGCTCATGGCTTAGCTTATCTTCACCATGATTGTATTCCTTCAATCGTTCACCGTGACATTAAGGCTAACAACATCTTGGTAGGACCACAGTTTGAAGCTGTTCTAGCAGATTTTGGCCTCGCAAAGCATGTTAACACCTCCGAAAGTTTCAGAAATTCAAGAACAGTTGCAGGTTCTTATGGTTACATTGCACCAGGTGAGTGTTTTGTGTATAGCTTTTGATCTTTTCCATTTGTCGTATCTGGATTATCGGGTCAAACTTAATATTATTATTTTCTTTGTGATCATAAATTTATGCAGAATATGGATACAGTTTTAAGATCACAGAAAAAAGTGATGTGTATAGCTATGGAGTTGTGCTACTAGAGGTCTTAACTGGAATACAGCCAACAGATAGTAGATTCCCAGAGGGATCCCACATCGTAAGTTGGGTTAACAAAGAAGTTCGCGAGAGGAGAAGAGAGATAACATCAATCCTCGACCAACAACTAATTCTCCGATGTGGGACTCAAATCCAAGAGATGCTTCAAGTGTTGGGAGTGGCTCTCCTCTGCGTGAATCCTTCACCAGAGGAACGACCAGCCATGAAAGATGTCACATTAATGATCAAAGAAATACGACATGAAATTGAGGAAAACCATTGTCAAAAACCAAGTCTTCTTGGCAATGAAACAGTAAAAAGCCCCAAACAAGAAGCAGCAACACTTCATTGCTCTAGTTTCTCTAAGTCACATTGATGCCTTCACCAATAATCTCTTTTAGAAGTCGATCAGCTTTTATGTTCATTAAAACTGTTTTCGTTAAGTATAATTTTGTATAGATTAGTAATAGGGACCTTGTAACAGGCTATTACAAGACATCATCTTCCCTCTTTTTCTTTCACTGCTATTCATCCCCTTGCTTTGTCCAAAATGAGGTCAGTTTGGTAAATTTACAAAGCAAGAAAATGAAGGGAAAAAAATGATAATAACATCTGAAGAATCCGTATAAGAATGAAAAAGTAATTCTATGAACTAATTATTGGTGGTGTGTGATAACAAGTACTGATTTTCAATCAATTACTTTGTTGTTTGAAACGTGATAGCTTGAGTATGACAACATATCATTGTGATGATACTATTGCATTATTTATTTATTGGCGATAGAACATTACTAACACTTATTACTATATAAGAACCTAGATCGATACTCTGTCACTTTTCCATAAAAGAATGTTTGTTTAGTTTTTTCCATTAATGCTAGTTATACATTCTCTTTAGCCAAAATAGTTAGACAACTTGGATCACTCCCTACATAATTAGCATCTTTGTATTCGTTCGGTTCTTTTTCGTGTCAAAGGTTATCTTTTATATGCCAAAAGTTATATTGTATGTACAAAAACTTAAATTTTATGTGTCGTTTTTAGTAAGTACATCAATTAAGGACACATATGACCTAATCTTTTACATATAAAATATTTTTTTTTTGTACATAATAAGAACTTACCCTTGGTGGCACCAAATCCAAGCCCCAGCCATCATAAGTTATTTTAATGCTTTATTTCATACATATTTGTTTGAGTTTTTTAAATTAAAAGAATGTATGTTTGGTTGGGAAGAAAAGGGACAGGGAAGAAACACTAGATTAGAAAAGTGAAAATATAAGGTTGTATGATAAGAGAGAAATAAAAATAGAATATTGAAAAGAAGAGAGTTAGGTGGGGCCACTAAATATTTTACTCACCACGGTAGAGAGAAAATAGGAAAGATGTTTTTCTTTTAAATATGAAATTACTAAATTAATTTTACAAACCAAATTTTAAATTAATAATATAAGGGCAATAAGTTACTTTAAAAATAAGTACTTTTCTTCTTCATATTCTCCTCCTGTATATTTAAAAGTCTAACAAATATACGGATCTAACAATAGTGCTTGGTTGCTTTGGCCAATTGAAGAGATTCTCTGCACACCAAACTATCTCTTATTATTTTGATATTTAACTTTGACATAAAACCAAACATTTAAAAAAATATATATTGTTATTACTAAGGTGTTAGGTGTTTAATGGTAACACTTAAAAAAATAATTTTTTATTTAATTAATTAAAAAATTGACAATTAAACAAAAAAAATGTATTTGGTAACTCTATTTTTATTTATTATTTTTTTTAATTTTAATTAAAATTTATTAAATTTTGAAAATATAATTTTTTTACTTTCAAACTTTTTTTAAACAGTTTTCAATTTTTTCTTCTTCTTCAAATCAACACCTCATATTGTTAAATAAAAAATAAAAATAAAAGTTATCAAACACGTTTATTATTTTTTGTTTTTAAAAACAAGAAACAAAAATAGTTACCAAACATATTTTTATTTTTTAAAAATAAAGAAATAAAAATAAAATAATATTTCTATTTTTGAGTTTAAAAAATTCAAAAACAAAAATTTTACCAAACGGACCCTAAATTATTAGCCTTTGGTTGAATAAAAAAAAAACAGTTAGTAGTAAACTTAAAATAAATTTATAACACCATTAGACTTATGTCCTATATCATATTTCAAACATAATAGTCATCACCGAATGACATCTTTCCACCAATACAAAAACATATCATAGAATCTTTCTTAACATCATCCCAAAAAGTAATTAAAAATAAGCAAGAAGCATCAAAGTCATGGCTAAGAGCTTTTAAGCAATACTACAACACTCCAACACTCATGAATGCTATAAAAAGACCTCACAGTTACAGACTTTCACTGTCCAAACAAAGAAATAACAAGTTTCCATCAACCCCATATGATTCCAAAATCCATAAAGGAAGGAGTTCACAGGCTACACTGAAATATCAAGGAGCAAACCAAATTTGACTGTTGTGGCTAAGCAAATTGTGGGGGCCAACTAGAAGGAGACATTGCTTTCAAGTCCCATCAAGTTAGCTTACTAGCTCTTGGCCAACTCAAAAATTAAATAAATAATGAAAAAACTAGGTTGTGGTGACATAGGTTTTGTTTGAGCATAACAATGAATATGATATAGATATACAATGAATATTATATAAGAATATAATAGGACCACTATACTATACTCTCAAGTTTCCCAACAATTATACTTTTTCCCATAGATAATGAGATTTCATGTTCCTTGTTCTTGGAAAGATACAGTGGTTTTAGTCATGTGACATTGAATCTCAGAGGCCCACTACTGATATATACATATTGTACCTTATCAAACTCCACTGGAAAACAATCAATACAAGCAACCTTCCACCAAATAAAATATCCCTCTAATTATTTGATATATCTTAAAGTAACAAGAATTCCACTAATAATGATTATTTAGCTGAATTGGTACATGGCCTTCTACTGTTTCCTCAAGTCCTTTAAAATCTTTTATTATAAAGAAAAAGCTAGCAATTAAAGCACTGCTAGGGAGGAGAAATTTCTTTTTATGTCTCTTCCCTGGTTGGCAAAAATTAAAAAACCCCACATTTCTATAAATTTGTTAAGGCTTTAGAAAATTAATAAGACAATTATAGAAGGAAATCATACAATAGAAAGGCAAAAAACTTATTTGCGAACTCAATAAAGCTTTAAACTTCATTAGATTGAATTCATGTAGTATAAAATTAGAAATTGCATATAATTAATCTTACAAGTATCAATTAAAAAAAGTAAATGAAAAATAAGTAAACCAAGATCCTAGAATTGAACAAATTATAGATAAAAAAAAGTGTATAAATCTCCTACAAACTTTTACACAGAGCTCCCACAAAATCAAGAGTCATTCATGTCTCAATTATAATCCAAAAGTAAGTCAATGTAAACTGACTGACAAACAAAAAGCAACCAACCTAATTGAAAAAGGAAATTTGAGTTTCTATCCTTATTGGACTCGTAAATCTAAAATGTGTCACCCTATACTAATATTACAAAATAATGTTATTATTTGCTTTGTTTCCAAAAATACCTCTTCTATCTTTTTAGCCTCCCTCTTCTTCTTTCTCCTCACTCTCTCTATTGGTTCATTCGCCGTTTCTCTTGGGAGAGCCATGGCAGCCACCACCACACCATCATCACCACCAAATCTCTTTAAAAAAACGTCCACGACTTTAGCACCCTACTCTATTTTTTCTTCTCTCTTAAATTATCTTAAATTATCTATGGAGACTAAAACAAAATACCCCATAATAGTATTTTATGATTTAAAAATTAAACTCATAAAAAATTCAATTAAAACACTAATTTATGCATTTTGAATAGATTTGTGTATGATTTTTTGCAATTTTTTAGATCTAAAATGTAAAAATTTGTTGAAAACTCGATGTGCCCTTAAAAATCATGATTTTCATGAAGAAAAAAAAACGATCTGTCTCGATGAAAATCGATGCCACCTCAATACACCACAATGAAATTCGATGCAATTCATTGAAAATGCATAATTTTTCCCCGAGTGTCTATTTAAGGTGATTTTTTTTAATTTGGGTATTTGATCTACACGTCTGAAATGTATACATATACATCGAAGTTGGGTATGATTTTAACCTTTAAACTTCTCAAATGTATATGTACATATCTCAAACATGTAGATCAAATACCCAAATTAAAAAAATAACACATCAGATGCACATTTGAGTGAAAAGTTATGAATTTCCAATTAATTGCATCGAGGTGAATCGATCTCAATGGGGCTTTAAAATCATGATTTTCATGATAAAACTCGATACAATTAATTAAAAATGCATGAGTAAAACACTTGTGTGTCTGTTTGAGGTGAATTTTCTTAATTTGGGTATTTTTGTTAGATCTACACGTTTGAGATGTGTACATATACATTTGAGAAATTTAAAGCTTTAAAACACCCCAAAATTCAAAACAATACCCCTATTTTTTTGAAGTTGGTTATGTTTTCATCCTTTAAACTTGTTAAATGTGTATATACATATCTCAAACGTGCAGATCTTGAAAAAATACACAAATTAAAAAATAAATCACCTCAAACGAACATCAAAGTAAAAAGTAATGCATTTTCAATGAACTGCATCGTGTTTCATCGAGTTAACATCGAATTTCATCGATTTTCATCAAGGCATATTGATTTTTTCATGAAAATCATGATTTTTAAGGGTCATGCATCGAGGTACGTTGAGGCGTATCAAGTTTTCTGCAAATTTATATGCTTCAAATCTAAAAGATCGTGAAAAATCTTAAAAATATTGAAAAAAAAAACCAAAAAATCATGCCTAGATCTATTCAAAATGCATAAATTTGTGTCCTAATTGAACTTTTAGTGGTTTAAAATCATCAAAAACTATCATGGGGTATTTTGTTTTAGTCTTCATGGATAATTTAAGAGAGAAGAAAAAAACGGAGGAGAGTGTCGAAGTTGTGGACGTTTTTTTCAAAGAAATTTGGTGGTGATGATGGTGTAGTGATGCCTGCCATGACTCTCCAAAGAGAAACGAAAAGTGAACAAAGAGAGGGAGGGAGAAAAGAGAAGATAGAAGAAGAGAGAGGCTAAAAAAATAGAAGGGGTATTTTTGGTAACAAAGCAAATAATAACATTATTTTGTAATGTTAGCGGGTTGCACTTTTTAGATTTATGAGGCCACAATATGGATGGAAACTCAAACTTCCCATTGAAAAAACATATGATATTTGTGAACCATATCTAGAGGTGTAGATAGAGAATCTTAAATTCTAATATTTTCTCTTTTTTCAGGTATTCACTGCATAAAATTTACCCAGTCTTAAATAAAAATCTTGAAGCTTATGTATCAAATTGTACATGTATAAAAATAAAAATAAACATAAAAATACAATTTTATGCAAAGCAAATAAATAAAAATACAAGTACATAGGTAGCATGTCATTTTCAGCTTTTTAAAAGGTTAAACTACTTCAACATTCTCAAGGATTCCAGCATATGACATCAAAACTTGAAATCTTTACCTGTCTATATCGATGTAGATGCATGTCTAATGATTAAACATGTGTGGTTTCAGATGTGAAATAATGATAAGATTTTTACTTTTTTTTTTAACTAGGGGATACTCTATATAGGTAGCATATGAAGGATAGGGAAATAGCAAATTCCCTTGTTTTCCTTGTTTAGAGTTCTGCATAGTTCAATGACTAGGCCTTTTGGTTACTTTTCCAGATACATTCTTATACAAATCCATAGTTGAACCTAATGGAGATGACTTTCTCATTGGACTAGCAAAAATTAGGCATGATCTCAAGAAAATCAAAACAAGAAATGGATATCATTACATTATCAATCCATCCTAACAGCCTAAGCAGGGCCAACAATAGTATTATACTAGTCTAACACTTACCCTTTTCAAGCAGGCCTTTATCAAACAAAGATCACATCACAGTACAAGTTATAGAGCTGCAAATGCAAAAATTAGAGGTTAAGACCTCTTTCTCAATTACGTTGAAGACTTTATTGAGAAGAAAAAAAATATTAATTACCTTGATTACAATAAGCATCTGGGATCAATCACTTTATCCAAATTACAACTTACGGAAGCAATCAACATTTATGATCCTTTTTTTATACACAAAACTATCTCAAACTCGCTTAGCGGGCCTAAGTTCAAAATTAGGGTTCATTGCCTAACAATTGCTATTAAAGTGTCCAGAAAGGACTCAAAACTTCAAATCTTGTGGCAAAAAACTACAGATCTGATCATTTGGGCTAACCTATCTTGGGAAAGATTGTTCTATTTATAGCTGAAGCATGTTAGAACAACTTTTAAGTTACATAATCAGGGTTGGGTGTGAACAGAAAAAGGAAAGCCCAGTTTGTCATGGGTGTGAACTCTTCATCTGAGGGAGGAAACTCAGATTGAATAATACTATAGATATACAAAAAAATGTGGAACTTACATCAAATATTGAACTTATATTACATGCTCAGTAAACAAAAAAAGAATTGAGAATTTACACCGAGAATAAGGAAACAACACAAAAAGGAAAGACAGATAAGTTAATTGTTAAATTCAAAGGTAAGAAACCAACTGCAGAACATGGGACAAGAAGTTCTACTCACATATTATGATAGCAATAAAGTTGAGCCAGGGTGTACAGATTAAAAACTTGTCTCAGGGTGCCACTTTATGCTGCATCCAACACTTTTTCACAAGGTAAAATAAATTAGAGCAAGTAGTCAAAGAAGAACCAGTGCATATCTGATGGAAAAACTAGAAACAGAGAACTAATTAAAAGGAGAAGATACCTTGGTTTCTGCACCGAAGACACTGGTTGCCCACTAAGAACACAATCTATTGCGAGGCTTAAGTCCCTTGATGAATTTAATAAAGCTAATTTACCATCAGAAAGAAATAAACATGCAACTGAATTTAGCAGAAAAAACAACAGTGTCCAACCTTCCAGTAACAGGAACACCATTACTTGGTCTGGAATCATCAAATTGTCCATGATACACTAGCTCAAATGGTCTCCGACCATCCTGTTAGAAGCTATTGTTATAGATGGACTAATAAATGCATGCATAAGCAAGTAAGCAAAATTCTACAGATTACCAACCAAGAATTTAAAAAACAACAGAACAACTAAATTATGCTAATAATCCAAGAAATATAATGCTTTATTAACATATGTGTGTGTGTGTATTTACACAATTCTTCTTTATAAGCTAGAACTAAGAGGTGCATTTGAGAATTTAATTTTTGCATCTTAGCTCAGTCACCTTTTTAAACAGGAAAAACTCAGGGGTGCAAACTGCCCCAAAATCTCTTGCAACATCTTGCGTCTGCATTAAACCACAGAAAGACATGTATTAGGATTACATGCTTCTGTCAAAAAATAAAAAACAAAAAAAAGATAAACAACAATAACAACCATGAAATACACATTTCAAGTAAAGCACTTTATGGTTATGCCAGTGTTAGGTGCAAGTTATCCTAATTAATTCCGTTCTATCTACTTCAACACAACAAAATTAAATCACAATCAACTGTAAACTCTCCTCAAGCCACCTTTGCTTCAGATAGTTTGACTTGCAACACTTATGTAGAACTCATTCCCAAAGCACTTGCCTGCGAAAGGAGGATGCCCAAGTGGTTATAGACCAACAACTAAGTTCATACTCAGTCAATGTGGGATCCTAACAATACATCTCCCTTTAGAGCCAACATTCATATCGACCCACTCTAGGCTTCTCCATGGTCCACGTTGTTCATAACCCAATAGGTGACTTCACCCAGGTTGCCCATTCTATGGCGTTGGTTCTAATAGAGAGTGTTGGCTTTGATACTATTGTCGTCACAACCACTTAGGTAGAGCTCACTCCTAAAAGACTTCCATATGAGAAGGTGCCTAAGTGATTAAATACCACAACTCTGCTTATACTTAGTTGATGTAGAATCCTAACATCTACATTGTCTATTAACTATGAAATCATAAATAAGTCATATTTGGATCACGATATGAAGAGATAGTGATTGATGTTCAAAATACAAAGTTATTGGTACATTCAAAGCATCACATCAACATGTAACCCAACGTGCTCATATATGTATGGTAAAGAACAAGTGTATGTAGGACTAGGAGGTTCAGCTAAGAGAAAGAAAATAGGTATCATTGTTGCTTTAGCTATTTGTTGGGCAATATGGCACAAAAGGAATAACATAATTTTTTAGGTGATAGAGGGAGTTCTTTCAAATATTTGGGACATAATCAAATTTTGGGTGGCTCTTTGGATCTTTATTCTTTAATACTAAAGATTTCAAAGTTTTTTTTCCCTTTCTGAGTGTATTAGAAATTGGCATCTCTGGCTGCAATATGAGATGATATCTTATCATCTTTTGTAATCTCCTTCTTTTTATTTGATATATTGATATCATCAAGAAAAAACCAAACAGGTTAATGCAGTTGTAATCAGAAAAGAACTAGATTAGTGAGAATTGAAATATAAGATCACTGCCCATATTATACAATAAGAAGAATTCTAAAAGACGGTGTGTGTAGAGAAAGAAAAACAGATGGAAGGAGATATAGATTAAAAGCATGGAAAAGAATGTACTTATAAACATTAGTATCAGCAGTATACAGTATACCTCATCATATAGATATGGGAAAGGATACTGAAAAAGTTTAGCATCTTCAGCCATGAATTCAGGTCCATCCTGTCAGTAACATTCCATGTTGGACAATCAGACAATATATTCAACCGAGCTCTAATCCAAAATTATGGAGTTACTACAACCTGTGGGTGTGTAGAGGCAGAATTTGAAGATATCGCAACAACCGCAAGTCCTTTCTGCAGTAAATATAATCACATTTTGTGGTAGTAGTTGTGTACATCCACTCATATAGGTTTTAAAAGAAAAAAAACAAGCAAGGAAAGATGCAGAAAATTGTCTCACCTTCATGTAAAAATTAGAAAGCTTCACAAAATCTTTCTTCAAGAGTTTAACAAATGGGCAGTGGTTGCAGATAAACATAACCTGCACTACCAAATCAGTTTGTTAGAAGAATCTCATAATTTTCTATATTAAAGGAAAAGATCAGAATTACATATTTTGGTAGGTAGTTTCACGTTATGATCCGGCTTAATGAATCACATAGTTGTTTTACTTTCACATGGTAACAAAATTTACCTTTCTTATCATGACCCTACTAAGAAAAACCACCCTCCTTTCAGTGAAGTGATATTGTGGAGATTTTGATTCAAGGATTATCACTTGTACACTAGCTATACATAATGAATAATCCTGAGTAATTAACCTCTCAAAGAATCCTAGATTAGCCTCAAAACCCTCTCAATTATCTCTCAGATGATACCAATTAACAAAATAGAAAACAATTAAACAAGAGACAGAAATCATCATCGTCTGAATATCATATATCCACAGCGACCACAATCAGAGAGACTCTACTAATGCCTGACAAAATTTACAAGAGAACTCTGTTTTCACAACACCCTTTCTCACTTTACAACAAAGTAAATGATATGTTTCTTGACTGTCTCTCAGCTTAGAAAATATCTATCATAACCCTAAGATTCCCATTGTTATAACAACTTGAAGCATGTGCAGCCCTCTAACATAAAACAGGAAGCAACGAGCTTTGACTAAATCTCAGTCCCATTAGTTCATTATCCTGACTGATCCTTCTCAGTATAACACTGATTTTGAGTCTCCCCATTTACAGTAAAGATTAAGAAGTGTAGCTCGACATAGAACCATACCAGATTGAACATTATACATTAAATGTGAACTTCAAGAATCTTAGAAACATTCTGCTTAGGTAGAAGAGTCTCTTTACAAAAAACCTCGAATTCGAAAATCAAGAATATGGATAAGGAACTTTGGCTTCTAATTATTGATGCCTTCTCAGTTATTGAAATTTCAATTTTCATCCAGCTCCTCCCTCCCTCACTAGAATCTCAGATTCAGTCAAGCTAAACTCTTCTACAACATTTTTTTGGCCATATTAACATGTTTGTACATCTTTCCTTGTTGAGCACAAAAGCATAGTTCTACTGCAATTTAGCAGTCATTGATCAAATTGAAAAGGTTTAGCATTCAAATATTTGGGCATTTCATATAGACATATTTTAGTTCCCCCTCTACGGCTTTACGTTAATGACTTATGACAGAAAAAAGTTTGACAAGAAACTCCATTAACATGACAATTCTATTGATTGTCCATCCAAAAAACTCAAAAGGCATAAACTTCAGCCAACGATGACAAATACAAGCTAACATGATTGCAACGTAGAAACAGAACACAAACAAAACGAAAAAGGCTAGAGAGAGAGAGAGAGAATGTACGCACCAGTAAAGCAGGATATGATTCAAAATCCTCCAATGTCCAAACTTTCCCAGTAAGAGGCTCTGGAAGCTAAACAAAACGACAATCCAAAACCCCCATTAATGTCCAACATTTTAAATTTTCGACTGAATTTGACAAAACTAAAGATAGCCCAGATAAATACATTCCAGTAAAAACCTTAAAGGACCTGAAAATCTGCAGCTCTGAAGCCCAAGGAGACCCCTTTAGACTCGGTCCTAGCGGCTCGAACCAGAAGCTTTCTTGAAGATAAAGAGCTCCGCAGCTGCAGAGGAGCAAAGCTCAATTTACAGAATGAGGATGGCGACAGGAACTGAGACCCCTTTGCTGCCAAAATGCAAGGTGGGCTCAGCAAACGTATCCCAACCGAGTTCGCGCTAGCAAAAGCAGCAGGAGCAGCCATGTCTGATAAGGTGAGCTTTGCTGGCCTAACGTGCAGTGTAAATTGTCGAAGCTATTATACTGGGCTTGATAACTAATTATGAGAAAAGATTTTTAATAGAGATTGTAAAAAGAGAAAATTATGGAATACACCGTATAAACAAAAAAAAATTGAAATATACCATGCTTTACATTTATACAGTTTCTTATTTCAATTTTACCCTAAATTACTATTATTTTTTTAATACAATTTTAAATCAAATAAAAGTTAAAGGTAAAATAAATTTATACTATCTCATCTCTCTTTTTACGATACCCTATAAGTTATCTCTCTCTTACTTTACTCTCCCAACCTCTTCATCTTTCTTTTTTCTTATTTTGATTTTTTCCTCTCATCCCTTCTAATCATCCATGGCAGTGAGATTGATTATTTGATTGTCAACATGTTTCTTCTATCATTTTCATTTTCCTTTGTTATCCCTAAAATGGCAGTCACCCATTCAGGATCTACATGTCGTGCTATGAAGGAAGGGGGCGATGGGTGGCTCAGGTGAGTCTAAGGAGGCCGAAATTGGTGGTTCCGGTGGGTCGAAGGAGAAACACATGCATGGATCTATTAAATTGACCGATCAAGTGTTGAGTACTTGATAAACTATTTGGCTACTACGTGTGTATATATATATATATATATTTCTTGTTGGGTCTATCAAATTGTATAGTCTTTTATGATTTTTGCTTGCTTTTAACACGCTTTATGGCTTGTTAAAATGTGTTACAGGTTTGTTAATATACTGACTCAAGCTGCTAGATCATGATTCTATAGATACTAGGTACTATTTATTTCAATCTTGTTAACACATGTTATAATTATGTAAAGATATGTATGAAGGGGCAGGGTTAGCCAATCACCTGGCATTACAAACTTGTTAACACATATTCTGGTTTTGTAAAGATATGTTACAAGTTTGTTAATATGTTATGTACAATTTTGTAGTTGCAGCATATTAAGTCTTACCAAATCTCTTTATAATTGTTTCACTCTTCTGTAACAATCTGCTTCAAGTTTGTTAACACCTATTTTGAATGTGTAACAATCAATTACAAGTTTGTTAATGTGTTTATAGTTTTTATTTTTATTTTTTGAGAGATAATGTGTTTGTAGTTGCAGAATGTTAAATCTTAACATATTTGTTTAATATAGAATTTAGTTACATTTTAACAATAGCAATGTTTTATTTTTTAAAAATTATATAATTAATAAAGTGAAAGTTCTCTCAAATATTTATGAGTACAAACATTTTTTCTAAAATTTTATAGTTTAATATATGTACAATTAAATTGAAGCAAGACCAGTATAGAAATCTTGATAAAATCCAGTATACAAGACCAATTATGTAAATGATAGTTACAATATCGTAACAGTTTGTTTCAAGTGAAGAACTTTGATGTAGCTTCATCAATATACTATTGCAAGCATGCTTTTTTCAAACTGTTGTTGGTTGCTATAAATTCAGAGATTTTATTTTTTCGACAGCTTTCGTTGGGGCATCTTCATTATGTAGTTGGTGTGGGTTTGTGATTATTAATTTTAGGAATATGGAATTGGGATGGATGGTCTTTCCCGTGTAAATTGTGTAGTTTTAGGGTAGACTTTAATATATAATGGGCTAGGATGATTCCACCGTAAAAATATAATTAGTTGTAGTTATCGTACATTTAGATTTTTTTTTTAAATTTACCGTATATTTGAAAATTTCCCTTGTAAAAATATGGTTTTTTTTTTTTTGGGAAATCTACAAAAATGCACTAAAACTTAAAAAAATATATGAAAAATACGGTACATTACAAAAATACAGAGCTTTTGTATAAAAACACGGAGGGGCAAAAGTGTAAATACGAAATGGCAAAATTGTAAACAAAAACTAGCTATATGTAGTGTTTTTGTGAACAACGTTTACAAACTTGTAAACATTTGTTACAATTGTAAATAGATGTTACATTTTTGTAAATATCTGTTACAAAAATCAGTTATTAACAAAATTTAACAAAACTAGTTTTATAACTAACATTTACAAAAATAATTTATAATTTTAACATCAAAATGATGGTAACAAAGATTTACAAATCTAATCTAAAACTATTCAAAATTTAAGATGGTGACTCTTAACAACTATATTGTAACACACAATTATTTAACCAATAATTAATGTTACTACATTATAACAAGTAAACATATGTTACATTTTAGTAAAATAACTTTTACATTTTTGTGAACAATTTATAGAAAAATCAATAGAAAAAAAATGTCTTTTTGTCAACAAAAAATATTATAGACTACTTTATAACTAAAAAAAAATCATTTTTGTAACAAAAATTTTTAAAACTAGAAAGTAAGAAATTTATTTTGTAGCTAACATTTTAAAAATATTCAAAAATAATGATATTGTGATTATCCTTAATTGCACATTATAACATATAGTTATTAATATTAATTTCAATTAATTATATATTGTAACGTATAAACTATAATAATTTATATAAATATTTCTTATAATATTAATAAAGAAATATATCATTTGTTTAATTAAGAATATTATATATATATGATGTTGACGCCGTTTTTCGTCAAACAGTGAAAGAAGAGCACAAAAAACAATAAAAGATAATGGCCAAATACAATAAAACAAATCAAACACACGATTTTTACGTGGTTCAGCAGTTAAATCTGCCTAGTCCACGAGTCTCTGTTATTAATCTCAAGATTATCTCTGAAAATTCTCAAACATGAATTCTTTAGAGTTTTCTCTCAAGGATCAGAATTTCGGTCCTCTACAGTGTTGCATGGACTCTCTATTTATAGAGAAAGCTGCAGAATAATATCCCACATATTTTGAGTAGTTACTCTTTTTATGAATAAAATAAATGGCTTTAAATGCCTATAATCAGATATAAAAGGAAATGTCCCTGAAGACCAGGAAACGCTTAACTAATCAGATAATATCCCACGATTCCAGGGGATTTACATTAATGAATGAGGATTACATCTCATATTTATAATACTTGTAGATATTCAAGATGGTTATCACGTATCTCTAAGGCTTTAGTCTCCCAGGTTTCCTGTCACCTTTCGAACTGGAGACATCTTCCGAGGTCACTCAATCTGTTCGAGATCGTATGCGCGTCGAGCTCGGGAACCCTGATCCGAAGCTGTCTCCGAAGATGAATGTGTTCCCAGAGCTATATTTCGAGATCATGCCCTCTTCGAGGCCTGCAAGCTCGGCATATGATCCTGGGGCTTGCTTCCAACCTTATGAGTCCACTTACTTGCGAATCCAACTTTCGAGGTCATAACTAACATGGCTCGAAATCTGGGTATAACATTTTGCCCCCTCAAAAGTATTTGTTCGAATCCTAAGAGAAGGAAACTTTTGAACTACTTTTCTTGAGAGCTGTACCGTCACACCTTTGAAAATGGACACGCGTCAGCTAGGTATTGCTCACTTTTGGTACTTGAGTGCCTTGGAAACACGCCCACGATCGTCCGTCTGACAACTTTTCGGCGCCTTCTTGTCATTGATCCCCACCCGTTCGATCTAGTAAGGATTTCACTCGACGCTCCTGATTAATTCCTTTTCCCCACTTATATATACAAGACCCCACTCTTCATCTTCTTCTTCACTTTTACCTTCATTCGTCATAAGCAAAAAAAGAAAAACAAACTCAGAGACCTCTTTGCAAAATTCCTATTCTGTGCATGTTTTCTCGACCAAAAAAGCAAAGGAATCCTGGTTTGTTCAAGTCAGTGAATTCTTTCCTCCAACCTCTTCTTCGATCGACGATCTCTCTGCAATCGCCATTACTGTGTAAGTATGCCATTTTTTTTTCGTTCTGCCAGTTTTTATTTAAACTGTTCTTGCTGTGTATCTGTTTATACTGGTTTGCATCCACGATAGGAAGTTTTAACCCGATAGGCTTTCATGCCTTTTAGACTTTCATTCTGGATTTTCGTCTCTGGTTTATACCCAGTTTTGACGTTTGAATGTGGTTCCCATTTTCTGGGTTTTGAAATTTTTAGGCAACGTTTCTTGTGCACTAAGCTTTCGGATAAAAACGTGGGTCTTGATAAATGCACGAAACCCAAAGACGCCTTTCCTGGTTAACCGCCACTCTTCTTTCCCTTGAATTTCGAGATTTTCAAAAAATTATCCACGCTCCTTTTCTTTTTCGTGGAATACACGCCCCTGACTCTTCAATAAGGATCTTAGTATTTAGTGTCTCGTTCCTAAACTTCCGAGCTCATTCCATCGAGCTCGTGATTCTTGCATGCATGGCCCTCACCATATTTTCTTTCTCGTTAGATGTCACAGAATCTGGAAAGACGGTGGGGGTCATTGCTGGCAATCCCTTACGAGCCAAAATCTCCGAGCCCAGAATCGCTCTTCGCCCGGAACCAACGCCGGATAAGAGAGTACGAGCTTGCACGCGAGCAAGAAGACATTCGAGCCCACTATCGCCGCCAGATAGACGAGGTCATTGAAAAGAAGAGAAGAGTTCTTCGGGAGGCCCTCTATCCGGAGCTCAATTCAGGACCTAGGCCAATCCCCCTCGACCCTGCGTTAAGAGTTACTGTTGCATATCATCCAGGGGAACTCCAGTTTTCCTTAATGGGGGAACCTTCCTCCTCACAGCCGAGGAGAGAGATGTTCGAGGCCGAGCTCTACTGGAGCATGGTTACCACAACCAGCCAAATATCTGAAATACTGGCCTTCCATGGCCTTCATTTGTCAGGCACCTTGAAGTGTCGAGCTCCGACTGGTCAAGAACGGAGCTGTTTCGCCCCTGGCGGCCGCGATGCCACAGTGAAATATGCGGCATGGAGCCAAGAACATATGAGGGCAGGAGCACTACTGCCCTTGAAGTCTTTTTTCAAAGACTTTACTGATTTCGTTGGGTTGGCTCCGTTCCAACTTAATACTAATCCGTACAGGGTGCTGTCTGCCCTGAGGTCCTTATTCCACGAGCTGGGGTGGGAAGGACCTTCACCTCAAGAGATTTTATATCTCTTTTGTTTGAAAAGTAACCCCTCCCGAGCTCGGGGAGGGGATGGTTTTTACTATCTCTCGAGCTACCCCAAAGAGACGAAGGTTTTTAGGGATCTCCCCAACCACCCGCCTGATTTCAAGAGGGCCTTCTTCTGGACAGATGGTCTGTCCCTGTCTCGACATTACTCGTTCAGGCGGATTCGTAAGTATTCTTGTTACTTTTATTCCTGAGCTCGAGACTTTAGTTCTTAAATCCACATTTAGTTGAAATGTGTTTCGTTTTTCAGCTAACTTTCAACGTCCCACCCCTAATGAAGCGATGAAGAGGCACAGAGAGGCCTTACTCCATCTCCCTTATGGTAGGAGGTCTCTCTCGTACCTATTACATGAGGGCAAGCTCCGAGCTTGTGGGCTGTTGGGAGAGGGCCAGTCAACCTCTGACTGGTCCAGCAAAAAATATGAACACTGGGAGGAGGTGCCACTGCCCACAGGCGTCCTTCCTCCGAGGAGAGAAAAGATGCCATCACTCCCAGTTCGTCTGAGGAGTCCGCGGTCCGGGAATGAGGCCAATGATGAAGCCTCGAGCTCGGACTCAGATGAAGGTAAAGTCCTCCCTACCTCGAGGATGTGGTCCCCCACATTACTAGAACACAGGCCCAATAGGTTAGTCTCGTGCCCACAGGATAGATACCACTTCTACATATGGAGTTGGGTAGATGACTGTGTCCATAGGTTCGATAGTGGGCTCGGGAAATACGATACCATGTACACCACGGACGAGGTGTGGAATGGGATAGCTGTGCAGTACGGGACCAATGATTATAGGGACCTCTCGAGGTTATCACCTACTTATAGGGAAGTCACTCCCCCCGCCTCCTCTGAAGACGGGGGAATTTCATGGTCCCCAAGCTCGAGCTCGGGGGAGAGTTCCAGTTAGGTTTCTTCTATCATCACTATATATGTCTGATACCGAAATTACTTGATGTACACTTCTCTTTTACTGACTCACTGTGTTGTGACTTGTGTAGGCGAGATGGACTCCGACCTTGACACCCTTATCGACAATGCGGGCGCCAAGAGGAGCAAACGCCCTAGGGCGAGGTCACTAAAGACCGGCCAGCCGGGAAAAGGCTCCAAGAGATCCAAGAAGATACCTCCCCTTGCCCCGCCGGTTTCGAGCTCTGTTGCTGCGTCGACTGTCCAGGCCAGCGCCTCCACGACTATGCCATCCTCGCAGGTCGTCGTCTCCGCGGTTGAACCGACTTTGCTGGTTGGTGCCCCTGCCATTATTGAGTCCCAACCTCCTGTGGTGGGCGAAACGTCTTCTGCTCAACTTTCCAGAAGACCTTCTGCTTCTCGAGTTCAGAAGCTAACAATCTCCACCCACATGGACTCATATGTGGTGGACAATGTTGCTGGACCTCACGGATCTACGCTGATCTCGGATGTCATGTCCCGGATCGGCCAGAGCTATGGCAGTTTCGAAGCTCCCCAGTGGCAGTGCTTAACCGGCACCCGAGACCGCACTGTTCTTTATGAGAAGAGTATCGAGCACACTGCTGCGGTAAGTATTCTTCTATATTCCTTTTGCTTACATTCATACTGACCAGAGGCTAATGGTGGTTTCTTCCTTTTTTTTTTGTTTCAGGCTCTTGCCTTCACTGCCCAGCTCAATTACGAGCTGAACAACGAGATCCATTCGAGCAGGACTCATGCTCAAGAGGCGAAGGACCTCCACCTTAGAGCGAACGATGATTTGAAGGCGGCGAATGCTAAGCTCGAGGCAGTGGTTAAGGAGCGTGAGGACATGGCCAAGGAGCTCGGAAAGCTGAGAGCTGAACTCGAGGAGCAAAAGAAAGATAACACCCAGCTTCGGGAGACCAATAAGAAGCTCGAAGAGGACAAGGCCGCCACCTTCGACATCATAGAGGATGCCAAAACTCGCCTTCTTGCCGAGTACAAAGAAAAGAAGGAAAAGGCGGTCGACTCAGCCATGTACCGGATGTGGGCTTATAATGAAGATCTGGACACCAGCTTCTTAGGTCCCCACGAGGCGCCGCTTCTTGAGCGATGGAATGCTCGGCTCGAGAAGGAAGAGGCTGAACAACTCGAGAAGGAGAAGGCTGCTCTGAACACCGTTTCGGAGGGAGCTCAGGAGGATAGTCATGCTATTCGTCTTGGGGGGTCTGGTGCCACTGACGCTGAGAAGGCCAAGGAGACTCCTCTTCCTTGAATCTGACCTCGAGGAGATCAGTTATCGGGGCTGCGTCCCCTTATTTCTGTAATTATTTTAATATATGCCCCCGGGGCTGATACAATTTCTTTTACCATTCTTTTATATGCTTTTACATTTCTTGGCTCGAAATATTTTGCTTATTTTTATATTGATGAGCCAGTTATGTTTATTTAATTCATACAAACATAGTTTGGATTTAGGCTCGAAATTCGATGCATTCATGCATAGTTTATTCGAATTATCCGCTTCCGACCTCGTTACTTATCAAGGTCGGATATTACTTTAACCATGAACTCAAGAGTACTTATATGGTATGTAATGTGAACGATCTGGTTATATCTTTTTTTGTTTAGTCACTTTTCCTCATCCCTCATTTTTTGTTCCGAGGTTAAGAGTTTGAAACTATTTTTCTCTTAAGATATTCCAGCCTCGATCTCGACTTGTCTCGTGATAGGTTTAGGCTCCTACTTATCATCGATCAATTTTTTGGCTGGTTTGTTCCAGACCTGTTAAGTTTGCACATCTGGTTAACTCCAAACGTTTTAGATTTTTGGTAGTTCGGTTTTGTCCGAACTATCTAAGCTCGCGTATTTGGTTATATCCAAATACTTCATATGTTTTTGAAAACTTGGTTATCTAGGCTAGCGTACTTGGTTATCTCCAAATACCTTTATCTTTTTGATAAGTCGGTTATGTCCGAACTATCTAAGCTCGCGTACTTGGTTATCTCCAAATACTTCATATATATATATATATTTTATTTTTTAATCTGATGGTTCATATACCAATGATGCCCCCTTAATATCCTATGAGAGTGACCATAGGTTATTAAATTAAGAGAGATTGCAAAAATAAAAAGAAATTACATATGGAACAAAATAGACCTTTTATTTGATGAAATTCAAAAACAAACAAACAAACTAGTACAGGTAGAAAGTCATGGTTACAGGCAACACTTTTTCTACACTATTGATAGTAAGGTCTAAGGTGTTCGCCATTCCATGCTCGCGGTACTAGGCTTCCGTCTAATCTCGCTAGTTTGTATACGCCAGGTCGGATGACTGACTCTATCTGGTATGGTCCTTCCCAGTTCGGCCCGAGCACTCCAGCTGCTGGATCTCGGGTTGCCAAGAATACGCGTCTTAATACCAGATCTCCCATTCCGAACTTTCGATCTCGAACCCTCTTATTGAAATATCGTGTAGTTCGTTGCTGGTAGGCAGCATTTCTCAGCTGAGCCTCTTCTCTTTTTTCATCAATCAAGTCTAGGGTTTCCTCGAGCTGAGTGTGATTGGAACTTTGATCGTAAATCTGAGTTCGAATCGTTGGGATTTCGACCTCGATGGGCAACATTGCCTCACAGCCGTATGCTAGAGAGAACGGGGTATGCCCTGTTGAGGTCCGAGCTGTGGTCCTATACCCCCAAAGGACTTAAGGTAATTCCTCGGGCCATCGTCCTTTTGCTTCTTCCAACTTTTTCTTCAGAGAACTCTTGAGAGTTTTGTTAACGATCTCGACCTGACCATTCGCTTGAGGGTGAGCCACAGATGAAAAACTCTTTAGTATGCCGTTCTTTTCGCAAAAGCTGGTGAACAAGTCGCAATCGAACTGGGTTCCGTTATCGGATACAATTTTTCTCAGCGCTCCGTATCGGCATACAATGTTCTTTACCACGAAATCAAGGATCTTTTTCGAAGTTATGGTCACCAACGGTTCAGCCTCTGTCCATTTCGTGAAGTAATCAACGGCGACTACAGCATATTTTACTCCGCCTTTGCCAGTCGGGAGAGAGCCTATGAGGTCGATGCCCCATACTGCGAAAGGCCATGGGGATGTCAACATGGTCAGTTCGGATGGTGGAGCTCGGGGTATCGTGGTGAATCTCTGGCATTTGTCGCACTTCTTCACATACTCGAAAGAATCTGTTTTAATGGTTGGCCAGAAATATCCTTGGCGTATGATCTTCTTGGACAGGCTATGCCCCCCGGTGTGGTCTCCGCAGAACCCTTCATGAATTTCTTCAATGATCTTCTTTGCCTCGGGAGGGGTTACACATCTAAGAAGCGGTATGGAATACCCTCTTCTGTATAGCTTTCTGTCCAGAATGGTGTAACGAGGAAGTTGATACATCAACTTTCGAGCCTGATTTCGATCTTTTGGAAGAATCCCATTCTCGAGATAGTCAACTATCGGACTCATCTAGGTCGGCTCCGTCTCAATCATGCACACATCTTCCTCGTCTGGCTCAGTAATGCTGGGTGTTAACAGGTGTTCTATGGGTACAACATTCAGCTCTTCATTTTCGACGGAGGTGGCGAGTCGAGCTAAGGCATCTGCATTTGAGTTTCATTCTCGGGGAACCTGTTCCATTGTATAAAATTCAAAATACTCCAATGCAGATTTTGCCTTCTCCAGATAAGCTGCCATTCTTGTGCCGCGAGCCTGATATTCTCCCAAGATTTGATTAACCACGAGCTGGGAGTCACTGTAGAAATGAATGGCTTTGGCCTTGAGCTCCTTTGCTATTCGTAGTCCCGCAAGTAGAGCCTCGTATTCGGCCTCATTATTCGATGCTTTAAAGCCGAATCTCAAAGCAGAGTGAAATTTGCTCCCTGCGGGGGTGATCAGAATAACCCCTGCCCCCGCTCCATTTTCATTTGACGAGCCATCGACGTAAAGTTTCCACAGCTCGTGGGCCGTGGTTATTACTTCGTCGTCGGCTATACCAGTACATTCCACTATAAAGTCCGCCAATGCCTGTGCCTTAATGGTCGTTCTTGGATGGTAGGTGATCTTGAACTGTCCGAGCTCAACATCCCATTTAAGAAGTCGACCTGAAGCCTCTGGTTTAGACAGGACCTGCCTAAGTGGTTGATCTGTCAGTACATGGATGGGATGTGCCTGAAAATAGGGGCGGAGCTTACGAGATGAATGGATTAGACTGAGGGCGAGTTTTTCCATCAATGGATACCTTGACTCTACCCCCAGTAATCTTTTACTGATGTAGTAGACGGGTTTTTGCACTTTTTCTTCCTCTCGAACGAGCACCGCGCTTATTGCGTGCTCGGTGGTTGAGAGGTATAGGTACAATACTTCTCCCGTCTCAGGTTTTAACAGGATGGGTGGTTCAGCTAGGTGCTTTTTGAGCTCCTGAAAGGCCAGTTCGCACTCCTCTGTCCATTCAAACTTCTTACTACCTCTCAATAAGTTGAAGAATGGAAGGCCACGATCCGTTGACTTCGAAATGAATCTGCTTAGGGCTGCCATCCTGCCGGTTAAGCTTTGAACATCTTTGTGCTTCCGAGGTGAAGGCATGTTAACCAGGGCCTTAATCTTGTCGGGGTTGGCCTCGATTCCACGAGAGTTTATAATAAAGCCCAGAAATTTTCCCGAAGATACCCCAAAAGTACACTTCTGAGGATTTAGCTTCATGGTGTATTTCTTGAGCACGCCAAAGCACTCTTCGAGGTCATCAACATGGTTCTTGTTAAGTTGAGACTTTACAAGCATGTCATCAACATAAACTTCCATGTTGTTCCCTATTTGCTCTGAAAACATCATGTTTACGAGCCGCTGATACGTGGCTCCAGCATTCTTAAGTCCGAATGGCATGACATTATAGCAGTAGAGCCCTTTATCTGTGATGAAGCTCGTATGTTCTTGGTCGGGGGCATGCATGGGAATCGGTTATATCCAGAATAGGCATCCATGAATGACATCAGGCCATGCCCCGCCGTGGCGTCCACGAGCTGGTCAATCCTTGGCAGCGGAAAACAATCTTTTGGGCAAGCTTTGTTGAGATCTGAGTAGTCAATACAGGTTCTCCACGTCCCATTGGGCTTTGGGACCAACACTGGATTGGCTACCCACTCAGGGTAAAAGGCATCCCTAATGAAATGGTTTGCTTTTAACCTGTCAACTTCCTCCTTTAATGCTTTCTTTCTGTCTTCGTCCAGCTATATTTGCTTTTGTCGCTTCGGGGGAAATCTTTTGTCTATGTTCAATGCGTGGCTCGCTACATTCGGGCTTATCCCCACCATGTCTGAGTGTGACCATGCGAAGACATCCTGGTTTTTCTTCAGAAAGAAAATTAATTGCTATTTTGCCTCATCTTGGAGGTGTTTTCCGACCTTCACCTTCTTCGAGGGATCAGCTTCCTCGAGCTGAATTTATTCGAGCTCCTCTAAAGGTTCGAGGTCAACTTTCTCCTCAATCCTCAGATCGATCTCTTCGTCAATTTCTAAGACTGTTCCATCTTTATTTTGTATGATAGCGAGTGTTTGAGCGCTCGTTTGTTTCTTTCCCCTCAAAGAAATGCTATAACATTCCCTTCCTGCCAATTGATCTCCTTTTAATGTCCCAACCCCGCTTGGAGTTGGGAACTTAAGGGCCAGATGCCTCACAGATGAAACTGCCCCCAGCCCGACCAGGGCGGGTCTCCCGAGCAGTACATTGTAGGCAGATGGTAACTCTACTACCACGAACTCCATTATCTTGGTCACCGAGACCGGATAATCTCCCAAGGTCACAGGGAGTTCAATGGATCCCATACAGGCAGTTCCTTCTCCTGAAAAGCCGTACAAAGTAGTTGCACACACCTTCAGGTCGCGAAGGGAGAGTCCCATTTTCTCGAGGGTCGCTTTATAAAGAATGTTGACCGAGCTCCCATTATCTATGAGAACTCGGCGGACTCTTTTGTTGGCAAGCTGAAGAGTAATAACCAATGGATCGTGATGAGGGAACTGAACATGGGAAGCGTCCTCCTCAGTGAAGGTTATCGGTTGTGTTTCAATCCTTTGGCTTTTGGGTGCCCTAGGTTCGGGTTCATAAGGAGACCCGTCCCCTGTCTTCAGCTCGTTTACATATCTCTTTTGAGCATTTCTGCCCCCTCCTGTGAGATGAGGCCCTCCCGAGATGGTTATCACGTCCTCTCCATCTATCAGCGGGGGCCTGTCTTCTTCCCGAGGTCGGGAGTTATTATTTTGTGCCGTCGAAGGCGCGGCTACTCTCTGGCTCGCAATAGTCTGTCCAGTACTCTGGTTTTTGACATACTGTCGGAAGTAACCTCTCGAGATCAACCCTTCGATCTCGTCCTTCAGCTGTCGACATTCATCAGTTGTGTGTCCGGTGTCTCTGTGGAACCGGCAATACTTACTGGAATCCCTCTTGGATTTTTGATTTCTCATTGGGTCCGGACGCCTGAAGGGAACCTGGTTTTCATTAGCCAGGTATATGTTTTCCCGAGACTCGTTGAGCTCGGTGTGTACTTTATACACGGAGAAATACCTCTCTCCTTTCTTTTTCTTTCCTCCCTCAGCCTCGGGGTTATTTCCCTCGCTCTTTTTCCTCTTTGAGGGATTTTTCGAGGTAGGCTGCGGAGCTGCTGGGTCAGCCGAGGTTGAGGCGGAGTTAATGTTTATCGTTGTAGTTTCGGTCTGCGAGGTCGCCTTGAGCGTTGACCTCACCTCCTCTACATTGACAAACCTCTGCGCTCGTCTGTTAAACTCGGTTATTGACCTCACCGGTTTCCCTTGCATGTCATCCCAAAGGGCACTTCCGGGTAAAACACCAGCTCGGATAGCCATAAGGTGCCCACTGTCATCCACATCTCGAGCTCGGGCGACCTCCAGATTAAATCTCGTCAGGTAGCTTTTCAGTGTTTCGCCTGGCTGTTGTCGGACGTTGGTCAGAGTGGATGCCTCTGGTCTGACTCCCACCATAGCTCGGAACTGCTTCTTGAAGTCTCTAGACAACTGTTCCCATGAAGTTATTGAGTGTTTCTTGTACTTTTCGAACCAACTTTTGGTAGGTCCTGCCAATGATGTTGGAAACAACATGCATCTGAGCTCGTAACCCACGTTACTAGCTCTCATAATAGTGTTGAATGTACTTAGGTGACTACATGGGTCGGTTTTTCCTTCAAACGCTGGGACGTGAGGAATCCGGAATCCTTGAGGAAATTGGGTGGTGGAAATATGTGGAGCAAACGGCTCGAGCTCCTCATCAGAGTCCTCATATTGACCATTTCCTCGTTCATTCTTTAAAAGCCTAAAGGCTTTTTCGAGCTGATCGATCCTTGCTTGGACTGGGTCAGTAGGAGGTGTTGTCTGGAATTGACTGTCATTGATCGTGATTCCAGGCTCGCGTCTCCGTGAGGGATCTCTACGCTTATTCAAGTGATCCCTCAGGTCCAGATTTGTCTGATCTTCCTTCCCCCTACTCTGATTTAGATGACTTCGCAGGTCATGACGATTCTTGCAACTTCCAGTATTTTTACGACCTCGGTCGTGATTACTGACGGACCTGGTCTCTCCGGACTCGTCACTTGTGAAACTCATTGATCGGTCATTTCGTGATGTATTCTTCCCATGTCGCCTCGTCTCCGCAGTGCGAGACCGAGACGTTTGACTTTTCTCAGAGGGTGCGCCTCTCCGCTCCTGGAATGTCTCCCTGTTTCCTTGTCTTTCCCTTGTACGCCCTTGATCCTGATCTCGAACAGGTTGAGCGTTTCTGCGGGGAGGTGAAGGATATCTTATGGGAGACGGAGGGAACCGTATAGGCGACGGTGGCTGTCTCCCTTGTCGCGGCCTAGAGGGGCCAGAATTTGCCCGAGATGGGTCAGTTGCATTCGGTGCACTCCCAGGTATCTGAGTCCAAGCCTCTGCAGGGGTTCGGTTATTCTCAGTTCCTGGAAGCACCTCCACAGGTGGGTTAGGCGGAACCCGAGCTCGGGTACTCCTCTGGGGCCTAGGAGGAGCAGATGGCTCTGCTGGCGCCGAAGGTTGAGTCGGCCTCCTTGTGGCACCATCCTTTAGTGGACGCCCACGGGGCCTCCGGGGAGGAACATGCACGTCCCTTGGAGGAGGGACTTGGTTTTCGCGTGGAGGCGGGGGCTGAGCCACCTGCACCTCTGCGGCTATCCTAGTCAACTCCTCATTCCGTTTGTTGGCCTCTGCCAACAGCTGTTTCAACTACCGGTTTTCCAGTTCTACAATAGGGACGTAACGCTCAGGATTGTAGTACATGTCTTCATCCCTTGGTGGAGGCGGTGGTCCCCGGGAATCAGAAGACCCACTTCTCTCCTCAGCATCCGGGTTCTCCATTGGTTGTTTTCCAGGACGCCTTGGGTAACTTTCATCAGGCGTGTTCTGATTTTTCGTGGCCATGAATCTCTCAGGGATGAATGCTTAAGGCTCTCAATGAAAGCACCAAACTGTTGACGCCGTTTTTCGTCAAACAGTGAAAGAAGAGCACAAAAAAAAATAAAAGATAATGGCCAAATACAATAAAACAAATCAAACACACGATTTTTACGTGGTTCAGCAGTTAAATCTGCCTAGTCCACGAGTCTCTGTTATTAATCTCAAGATTATCTCTGAAAATTCTCAAACATGAATTCTTCAGAGTTTTCTCTCAAGGATCAGAATTTCGGTCCTCTACAATGTTGCATGGCCTCTCTATTTATAGAGATAGCTGCAGAATACTATCCCACATATTTTGGGTAGTTACTCTTTTTATGAATAAAATAAATGGCTTTAAATGCCTATAATCAGATATAAAAGGAAACGTCCCTGAAGACCAGGAAACGCTTAACTGATCAGATAATATCCCACGATTCCAGGGGATTTACATTAATGAATGAGGATTACATCTCATATTTATAATACTTGTAGATACTCAAGATGGTTATCACGTATCTCTAAGGCTTTAGTCTCCCAGGTTTCCTGTCACCTTTCGAACTGGAGACATCTTCCGAGGTCACTCAATCTGTTCGAGATCGTATGCGCGTCGAGCTCGGGAACCCTGATCCGAAGCTGTCTCCGAAGATGAATGTGTTCCCGGAGCTATATTTCGAGATCATGCACTCTTCGAGGCCTGCAAGCTCGACATATGATCCTGGGGCTTGCTTCCAACCTTATGAGTCCACTTACTTGCGAATCCAACTTTCGAGGTCATAACTAACATGGCTCGAAATCTGGGTATAACATATGAATACCAATATCCAAAAATCAATAAAACCCCATCAAGATGTGTTTATATTCAATTAATATATCTCATATAAATAATTTAATTTAATTCTATCACAATATAAAAGAAAAGAGAAGAAGAAATTTATAGTTGCTTGAAAAACGTGTACCACTGTTTGCATATATATATACACACCGTATTTTAGTAATTATTTTGAAAAACAGTATAAATCAAACTATTTTTTAAATTACCGTGTTATTTTTTTTTTTTAGTAAAAGTTAATTTATGGTTTTTAAAAAAAAAAATTCATTTTTGTGGGTTTAGTTTATGATATTTTTGTATAAAATTTTGTTTATGGCTAATCAAGATGTATTAATTTGGAATGGTATGTTTGTAATTTGATTATTTTTTTAGTTTATTTGATTTTTTTTATATTAATTTTATATAACTATTTTATATTAAAATTTTCTTTGGTTGTTTTGCAAATTTTTTTTAATATGAATTTTATTTATTATAAAAAAAAATCCTTTTTTTTAGATTGTATGTTTTTTTTTCTTCAAAGTCTGGGTAAGGTAACTAATTACTTAATTGATTTTTCTCGGTTATGTAAAAAAAATCCTAGAGCTAGGTTAAATAACATGTATCAGGAGGGGTCACTACAACAAAATAGAGGTTTTATGACTTTAATTGGGAGACATTGGAAGTCTACAATGTCTCCCACTTAGTGAGACGTTGTTGCTAGGGTCATTGTAGGTATATATCCCACGTCTCCCATTGGAAGACGTGCCTCACTTCCCACGTCTCCCACTGGGAGAGGTGGAAAGTCAAACGTTGACTTTCCACCTCTCCCATTGGGAGACGTGGGAAGTGACTCACCTCTCCCAATGGGAGACGTGGGAAGTCCCTAGGAGGCATCCCACGTCTCCCATTGGGAGAGGTGAGTCACTTCCCACGTCTCCCAATGGGAGAGGTGGAAAGTCAACATTTGACTTTCCACCTCTCCCATTGGGAGACGTGGGAAGTCTCTCACCTCTCCCTATGGGAGACATTGAAAGTCTCCCACATTTAAAAAAAATAAATTAAATAAATTTATAATTAATATTATTTTAATTTGATTTAATAATTAATTAAATTGAAATAATATTAATTTAAATTGAAATTATTTTAATTTAAATTGAAATTATTTTAATCTAAATTGAAATTAATTTAATAATTAATTAAATTGAAATAATATTAATTTAAATTGAAATTATTTTAATCTAAATTTAAATTAATTAAATTGAAATAATATTAATTTAAATTGAAATAAAAAAATATATTTGTTAGATATATACAAGAAATACAATATTTGTTAGAAATATTCAAAATGAACAAATATTGCATTGTGTATGAAGAAAGAGTTAAAAAATTTTAAAAAAACCTGTCAACGAGGTCGGTAACTTTGGATTATCGGCAACATATATGTCGCCCATTCTTGTCGCAACTCATCAATTTGTGCCTCTGTATATGATGTGTTTGTTAGCTGCAAGAAATATAAAGTAAAATATATTAATTAATTATTTGATTACATTTATAGTTTCAAAAATAATTTGTAAATTTTAATTAATAATACCGTTCTCAAGTAATGCCCGGGACTCGCATGTTCAATCAAGTAATGCCCGTTCTCAACTAATCGTTTATTATCCTAAATAATATCGGGCATCATTTCCCCTATAATAGTGACCTAACCATCTGCATGTGAATAACAAAACAAACAATTCAAACAACATACAATAAGTTTCTTCCTTATAGAATGCCTATATAAAATTAATTGTTTATTATCCTAGATAAAATCGGGCAGCATTTCCCCTATAATAGTGACCTAACCATCTACATGTGAATAGCAAAACAAACAATTCAAACAACATACAATAAGTTTCTTCCTTATAGCTCCGCAGCACACAGTCAAATTTCTCAGAACCTACTTCACTAATACACACAAGTTCTCAACCTTCCGTTATCACCGCAGCACACAATTTTAATCTCAGAACCTACTTCACTATGGATGAATATTTAAGATATTCAAACTCTTCTAACATTTGTTTAATAATATTAAAAGTAGAAGTAAGAGAATATATATTTACCTCTTGCAATTAATAATTCAAAAGCTAGCAAAATTACTTCAAGTAGTAATCGAATTCGCTATTAAATCCACAAACCAATATAAATAAATTAATAAATAATAAATAAAATATCACTAAATATCTAGCAATATATAACTTATTATTATAATTTTAGAAACTTAATTACCTCAAATGTGTGATTGATAGATATATAAGTTTTGATGCAAAGTACTCTCTAAAATCTCACCACCAAAATCACAACTTACGAAATTAAATTAATTAATATGTTAAACATTACTAAAAAAATATCACTAAATTCCTAATAAGTAATTGATTGGTAAACAAATAAAAAAAAACTCCAATGAGCCACTAATTATAACCTAAACAAAAAATCAATAAAAAATTTCATAACCTAAAATCTCAATAATCAACAAAAACTTAAATTTTTGCATATATTTATATTTTTAAAATTATTTAATAAATTTATTTTAACATAATAACTATATATATATATATAACAAAATAGTTAGAATTTAAAAAAAAAAGAAGTTTAAATATACATACAAAAATATATCTAAATTTCGAAATAAATAATGATAAAAATTAAAAAAAATCATGAACATATATATTATAATGAAATATATACAATGTGATAGGTTAAATTAAAAAAAAAACTATGAAATCTTAAATCTATAAAAAACCTCCATGGAAAAACAAATAAATCTAACAATGTATAGAAAAAAATGCATAAAAATGTAAAATTAACACAAAATCATGTATATTACTCATCCTAATGCTAAACCTATGATTTTCTATCAAAATAATTAACTAAAATTCATAAAAATTAAAAAAAACTAACCTTGAAAACCCTAAAATCACAGCCCCTTTCGTGCTCTCTGTTTGGTGTGCTCTCTCTGTTTGGTGTTATGAGGAAGAAGAAGACCCAAAATTCATTAAATGGCCAGGGGGACATCCAACGTCTCCCACTGGGAGACGTGGGACACGTGGCACGTCTCCCACTGGGAGACATTGAATGTATAGAGGGGTACATCCAACGTCTCCCATTGGGAGACGTGCCACGTGTCCCACGTCTCCCAGTGGGAGACGTTGGATGTACCCCTCTATACATTCAATGTCTCCCAATGGGAGACGTGCCACGTGTCTCACGTCTCCCAGTGGGAGACGTTGGATGTACCCCTCTATACATTCAATGTCTCCCAGTGGGAGACGTGCCACGTGTCCCACGTCTCCCAATGGGAGACATTAGATGTCCCCCTGGCCACTTCTCAACCTATTTCCAACGTCTTCCACCATTTTTAATGTCTTCCAATTGTAGTCATTAATAAAAACTTTCAATGTCTTACACCATTAGACATTTAAAACCCCTGATAAGTTTTAATGTCTTACACCAATGGTGTAAGACATTGTAGGGAGTCATTGTATATCAAATTTGTTGTAGTGGGTAACCAGTTACTTGTTTGAATTTTCACAGTTATCTAAAAAAAAATTCCTAGAGCTAGCTTAAATAACATGTATCAAGATGTAACGACCCAAATTTGCTAATAAGGCTTAAGGGCCTTGATTAGTGTGCCTGGAGGACATAATGGGAATTATGTGTGATTTTAATGAGTAAGATGCATGATTATGATTTAAAGCATGTTATATGACTACTTGAATATTTGAGATGCATGACTATGTGTATTAGTATGCATGTAGGCCCTGATTAGGTTAGAAGGGCATAATCGTAATTTTGGCCATTATGGGCATAACTGCTTTGATATATGTGATAACTATCGAGACCACATTATTATGTGGATATATCTGTGATCTGTGACTCGAGACGATCCTAGTGAGCAATGTAGCGAAAAAGTCATGGCAGGAATTTATACCCGGCTCGGGGTGAGCCTAGGGGTATAAATGGGAATTTAGTAGGTATATTGGTGTTGGTTTTTATTGATCAAATCAGAGATTATGCGCAGCGGAACAACAATCAAATTGTCAGATTAATCCCATAAGATTTCTAGATCTTCTTCTTCACACTCATATATATATTGAATCAAGGACAAGAATATAAACATTACCTCAGGTCCTTCCTTGCTGCTATCTTTTCGTATGGCTGAATCCTTGAGATCTCACACCAAGATCTTCTAAAATGTTCTCAGTCACCCAAAGAACGAGTGTGGGCTCGCTATACAAATAACAGGCAATAACTATTTATCAGATATTCTCAACACATGAGATCTGATAAATTTTGGACCTAGGTTTTGTGAAGAACAATGACCTTTGTTTTTGTCACTGTTCTCTTTTCTCTGAGAGAATCCTAGATATTTTTCTATCCCTGAAAACTTACGTTCTGTGAAAACTGATATCCAATATTTAATAATATCCAATATATTAAAATATTTGTTATTTTAAACAAATTCAAAATAACTGATCAGTTATCAGATTTTTGTTTAAATAATAATATTTAAATCAAATCAAAATATCTCATTATTTATTTAATATTTAAATAACTAAAATTGTGGAATCAAGAGACCAAGTCTATCTCTTATGCGTGTAGCACAGTGCCTGTGCACTGTGCCACACGTGTACCACATGCATGTGCATGCATGTGATTTTTCCCAATTTTTATTATTATTTAAATACCAAAAATCCCAAAAATAAATTAATTCAAAATTAATTATATTTTTGATAAATCAAATAATTAATTAATTCTCAATACACATAATTAATCAATAATTATGTTTGATACATAGAAAAATATTTTACTTATCACATAAGTCCTTTTTACCCATTTTTGTATTTGCCTTTGACAGTGATTGTTTGAGCCATTCTGGGGACCATGGACCTATAACATTAAGCTCCAATAAATTGAAACTAAATAATTAAACTCTTTAATTATAATAGTTAATTTATTAATTCTGATATTACTCCACTATAAATTCAGAATTGCACTCTTTATGTTATAGATATACTTTTACAGAAATCTTTTTCTTAAGTCGTCCATTGATATAACCATCTTTCAATAGTTCAACCCTCTAATTAATTAGTTCATAAATTAGAATGGAAGAATTACCATTTAACCTTTCTAATTTATTTCTTATTCCTTAAGTACCATTAATTCACTAGTGAATAATTAATCTATAATCTAATTATAGATTTGAGCTCAAAATCATTCAGTTCCAGAATTAACCCTTAAGGGAACTAATATACGATCCGTTAGGAAAGATTAGATTCCTTATTGTTGATACATGTTCCCAGCCATCCATGATATTAAATCTCCAAAACAAAAGTCATTAGCCTCATTCTTTGAAGAGACCTTAACGAATGAATCAAAAGATTTAATAAACATGAACAGGAGTTCATGCACACTCAGGATTCAGGTTGATCTATAAATGATCATCAGTTATGATATGAATTACAAGTCTTTATTGTTAAATGGTTTTTGGATAAAGACTTTAATTCACATCGGTCCTTGTCATATATAATCATATTATATAAAGCACCTTTACCGAGATGTCTTACCACATCAATAATCCGAATCTAGATTATTTGTATCATAATGATACTCAGTAAACCGTACTTACAACTCCAATTAAAGAATTCCATAACTTTAATTTGTTGTTGTTGACTACTTTTATTCATTCATGTGATCTTAATTCTCTCGTACTAATACAAGATCACATCCTCAATAATGAATATGGAATTTTTCTGATATTTACAAAATTATTCAAACAATAATTTAACAATCTAAATATAACAATAATAATAAACCCATCGTATTTATTTATTCACAGAAAAAACAAATGTCTTTACATGCTTTTAGGACACACTCCTAACAATTGGAGTCTATTTTTAACATCGAGGAACATAGTTGGAGATTAGTTAGGTATGGGGAATTAAGCGGGAAATATTAGAGACACTCGAGGAGTTAGCGGGAATTGGGTAAAATGACTAAGATGCCCCTAAGTGGATTAAAGGATTTAGACTTAATAGGGAGGGCATTTAGGTCATTTGGCTTGCAAGGGATAGATATGCTGAGGCTTTATGTTAGTAGGGGTTGTAGAAAGTAGTAGAAGTCTGGAAAGAAAAGAAGGAAAAGAAAGAAAAAGGAAAGGGAGAACACAGAGAGTTCCTAAGGTCAGTTTATGCATTTTCCATCAGTTTCCTAAGAATTTTGGAGCAAAGCTCAGGAAGGAGAGCTGGGTTAGGTTGAGCATCAGGAATCCTAAGCTAGGCTTGGAGAATTGGCAGAGGTTTAGCAGGAACACTCTAACACTTGAGGTAAAGTTCTATAGTTTCTTCAGTTTCTAGTTTTGGTTTTTGAACTATGGTGCATAAGCTGAGTTTGATGGGAATTCAGGTCAAGAGTTGAGGGAGAGCAAGCTGAGGAGGTGTAGAGGTTGTCTTGAAATCGAAACTCCATTAAAGGTATGAATTCCAAGCCTCTAACTCTGATGTTTTGACTGGTTTTGCTGAGTTTCTGAGCTTAGGGACAGCTATGGTGAATTTTGGGATTAGAGATGCATGTGATTGGGTTTTGGGTTTTTGGGGTGCTTGGGATGACTGGAGTATGTTTATAAGGTTGTTTTTTAGGTTGACAAAGGTTTGGAGAGGTTTTGGTTGAGTTTGGTTCGAGGAAATCGCAGGAAGGGAAAACTGGTATTTGTCTGTCTGTGACTAGCGCTACAGCGCTAGCCTTTGGGCGCTGTAGCGCTAGGCCATGCATGCTGAGGGGATTTTGCTTCTGTTTGTAGTGCTGTAGCGTCCTCCCATGAGCGCTTTAGTGCTACCCTGTCTTCTGAAGGGGATTTTAGGGTTGTTTGCAAGGGTTTTTGACCAAGGGTTTGGGGTTTGATTCCACCACCTTGTTTGGTGGAACTAGGACTTCCCGGGGGCTCAGGATTGGCCCCGAGGCTAGGTTTTGGACTTGAGGTTTGATGATGACATTGGCCTATGGTTGTGTTTAGGTGAGCGCTAGGGCTCGAGAGGGATCGTGCTCAAGGAGTCGAGTGATCAGAGCTAACAAATTGAAAGGTAAGAAAACTGCACCCGGTTATATGTTTGTGATGGGACTAAGTGCTCCCGATATCTGTATCGTGTCAAGGATGGTATTATGCCATGGGACATGTGAAAGCGGCCTAAGAGTGTCGTATATAATATTGCGCACAGGGCACGGCTTGGCCACTGGTAGCCGAGGACAGCTTAATACTCACTGAGCTCAGTTTAAGCGGGCCGGAGTCAGTGGGATAACAGAGGGAGCAGCCTGAGAGCGCTAGCCCTAGTTATCATTTGTGATTTGATATATGATATGAGTTGATATGTTTAGTATGTTGAATACTTGATTATACTGAATGATTATATGGTTGAGAACATGTGATGCGATATGTGAAATTGATTTGTCAGTTGATTGCTTATGCTATGTTGTTGTGTTTTCCTGCTGGGCCTTGGCTCACGGGTGCTTCGTGGTGTAGGTAAAGGCAAGGGCAAGTTGGACCAATCCTGAGATGGAGAGCTACGGGGTTGAATGTACATAGCCAGCTGTTCGATCGCCATGGTCGAGGAGTGGATCAGGACAGGGATTGCCTAACTGTCTGTTTTGTCTTAATATTGCTTGAGATTGTACTTAAACCTTATGTCTTTTGTAAACGATCTTAAAACTTAATATTTTTGGGATCCCGTGTAACAGGAAATGTTTCTTAATGAAAATGTGGATTTTGAGACCAAAACATTTTAACCCTAGTGCCTTTATAGCTTCAATAACACGCTTTTGATTAAATGACTTGATTAGCAAGTCTAGCACTTTACAAACACACTGTTGGGTTTTATGCCCTTATAAAACCATGTCGGAAATGTAGCACGATTTCATATTATCAATAAAAGTAGTAGAAATAATTTAGTTTGACAACGGTGTTGCTTGCTTGTTTTATTACATGATTATTGAAATAATACAAACATTTATAAAATCTCGAACATATGGATAGTTACAATTATAGTGATTAGGTCACAGTGGATTATAGTTGTAATTATATGTTCAAAAGAACGAGTCCTAAGATTAGATCAGTGCATTGGATTTTCACTAATTAGGCAATCTACGATATGATCTACTTACACATTCAGGGTGTGATGTCTTGTCCAAGGCTTCGACCAAGTAGATAAGATAAGATGTATTTAGTTACATTGGACTAGGACCGATATTGATTATTGATTGATAAATAAGTATCGTTGTTATCAAATCTAATCAATGTCACAATGTTGACCATATATTAAGTCGATCTTAATTCTGAGTGATAATATTCTGCTAATTATATTATTTAAATCTTTTTGACTTGTTCATTACCAGCTTACCCTACGGTCTAGCCCATACTTACATCTTGGAGATTTATTAGTGTAATTGAGTGTGAGTATTATTCATAGATACGAAATCTATAACTTCTGTATGAGAAGTGAAAAGATGATTTCCTTAATTGCTTTGTTCAAAAGGTTAAATGATTGAGATCTCATTTCTGTGATTAAGTTCACGGAAATATCATTTATAAGGAACTTAGTGGGAGTTAAGGATAAAATACCGATGAGGGGTAAAACGGTAATTTGCACCCAGCTCATTAGTAAGTCATCGATAGAGGATTGACTGATCGTAATGGTTATAACAATGGATAACGTATTTATGGTTTTGAAAATACGTTCTATGAATTCAAGAGTTCAATTCCGAGTCTATAGTGGAGTCACGAGGAATTAATAAGGTAGTGAAATTATTCGTAAATAAATTCACAGTAACTTGTTGGAGCTTGATTTCATGGATCCATGGTCCCCGCATCACCTTTGAGTAAATCATCTAGAATGTCTCAATTAATTGATTTAATTATCAATTAGGATTTTTAAAGTTGACTAGGTCAATTTTAGAAAATTTACAGAGATATGAGATTTAGAGAATAAAAGAGAATATTTGGGTAAATTTATTAATATTGATAAATTGGTATCAATATAAATAAATAATATTAAATCAAGTTTCAAATTATAATTAGTTAATTTGAATAAGGATTTAATTAATTAATTAAAAATAAATAAATAAATAAATAAAAGGTTTTAAATTTAGGCCCAGTGGGATTCAAATTCAAAACAAAGAGATTGGGCCCAAGTCCATTTATGGCAGCCCAAGACTTTTATTTTTGTTTATTATTTTTAATTAATTTAAATTTAAATAAATCCCATTAAGTTGCCTATATAAGGAATATGATATCTAGGGTTTTCATGAGGAAGTGAGTTTCAGTTGATTGGTAAGTGAAAACCTAGACAGTCTAACCTTTCTTGGCCACTCTCTCTTCTTCTTCTCTGCAAGATCTCTATCTCATGTGTTGAGAACCAGCCCACACTAGTTCTAGGTTGATCAAAGGCTTGGTGAGGAAGACTGTGTTGCTGATCTTGTTCAATCTCTTGATAATACTCTGCCACAGAAAGGAATCAAGGGTTAGAGAGATTGAAGGATGGAGTTGTTCCAGTTCCGCTGCGTAATGTAAGTTTTTACTTTACTCTGTATTTGTATCAATTTCATAGGAGCATGTTCAAGGAATTTTCATGTTTGTTTGATAATATGTAAATTGCATGAAAATAAATAAAGATCCTGTAATCAGTTTTATCCAACACACACAGTGTAGCGGTCTTGGCTATCCAGGGCGTTACACAAGAGGTATCCAGTTACCCTAAGAGGAGTAATCTTCTGCCATAAGAGGCATAATCAATTACCATAAGATGGGTGACGAGTCACACATATTATAAATGAAAAGAAACATCAAATTTGAAGGAAAAAGAAGAAGAGCACTTCATCAAAAAGGAAGAATAAGTAAGTATGATTTTAGTAACATATGTAACCAATTACAATAAAGAACCCAGAAATATACACACATCAGAACGTGAAGGTAACCAATTACTTCCATAAATATACACTCAAAGAACGTGAAGGTAACCAGTTACCACAGACCTGAAGATAGAAAAAAAAAACTGATCTGACCACGAACCACCCTCCTCCCTCGCCTCCGACCACCACCAGAACCCCCCGTCCCCTGCGCACAGAATCTTGTCGCAACCCCAACCATCCTCGTTGTTTTGCGCAACTCCGAGCACCACGGATCACACTCAGCCCAAACACCACCCTTGTTCCTCGCCTCCGACCACCACCAACACATCCCTCGTCTCAGCCTAGCCCCGTCGTTTTGGATTTGGGGGCTCATGAATGGAATCGCGCAGAGATGTGCGGATTGGGGCTGGGTTCGTCGATGGCACGATTGGGTGTTCTAGGCTGGGTTTCGCGAAGGTGCACGCCCAAGGTGAATCGCAGGTGTTGAGGGTGGGTGGTCGGAGATGATGATGGAGATGGTGAGGTAGGCGAAAGGAAGACAAGGGAGGTGGTGCCTAGGGCAAAAGGAAAGAGAAGAGAGATGGGAGAGAGAGAGAGAGAACTGGGTTTGGAGAGAGAAAAAGATTGTGTGGCTGGGGTTTAAGAGAGAGAATAATGAAATGTTAATTTACAATAATACTCATGTTTGACTGATGTGCTTTGGTTTTAAATTTAGCTTCCATATTTTAGTTAGTCAATAATTGTATTTCTCATACTTTATTTTTTTCTTTAATAAATTTTCTAATATAAATTAGGAAAAGTATAATTCTCATATTTTTGCACAGTGATGGCATAAAAACCATATTTTTTTAAAATTCCCACTAATTATCCACTATTTCTTTTTTAATTAGTAAAATGTCATTATTTTTTAAGTTAAGAATGATTAATCATAAACAAGAAGCTTATCAAATTTAGAATAACAAAGAGATTAAAAATAATAATTTCTAGGCATGAATATAGACGACATTTCTCATGAGACATCGTACTTAGTGCATATTCATTAATGTCAAGTCAACCAGTCAAAACCAAACCTTCCCCAAATTTTGTATTGCATAAAAAAAATGCCAAATTTTCTAATGGGTTGAAGAACCTTGGGTATTTGATCCTCAGGTCCCATTTGAGAAATTACAATAACTAGCCCCAAATAAGGAGCTTAAGAAGGGTCTGATTGGTTCGTGATTAGAAAACTATATTTTTAAAAAGTGTGATTCTGAAATGAAAATCTGAATTTAGTGATTGAAAATATGTTTATGAAAATGTGATTGGTTCACTATCTGTAAACTGTTTTTGAGTTTTAAAAAATTAAATATATAATTAGTAGAATATTTAAAAATATAACAAAAATAGAATATGCAATTGGTAGAATTAAATATAAAAATTAGTTTTGAAGATGTGAAAGGGCAGCTAAATGAGATAAGGTGAAACAAGGGAGGACTGGTTAAAATATGTTTTTTTTTTTTTTCTTCAGATAAATGAATTGAATACTAAGAAAACGTGAAATAGTCATTTTCATTTTTTCAGGCTAAATTTCTATTTTGTATTTGAACACAACTTTTGAAAATAACTAACCAATCAGTTATTCTTTGTGGACCCATGTATTTTGTGTTTTCAAAATGATAAAATCATTTATAAATTACATACCAATCAAGCCATAAAAGTCCCCTATTTGAAAATAAGAGAAAAATAGCCATTTGTTATTTTTTTTAGTTTATTATGTTACTGACTTTCCTAATTTACCCTTCTCATCTATTACATATCTTAGTCAGTTCAGTATTCTCTATTTTACTCTACAAATGTTTCAAACCACCCCTACTATAGCCACTACAAATTTTTTTCCTTCCAGTAATTAAGCTTAGAAATAAATACTACTTTTCCATCTCACACATATTTATATATACTAGTTGTTAGTAACATGTAAGACATGATTGCTTAGTTTTATTTAAAAAATTATTAATTATTTTTATTAAGTTTTTATGATTGTTATATAAATTTTAAATAAATAAACAGTTTTTATATATAAAAAAAATGACATAAATATATTAAAAAAATTAAACAAAAATATTGTTTATGATTTTTTTTAAATAATGTGACAACATTTTAGATCACAAACTACCATATTTAAGATATAAAACATTCATGATACTATTCAAAAAATAACTACTCAATAATTAGAGAAAAAACTTATTTATTCTTGATAGAAGCTAAATTTTATTATAATTTCTTATTTAGTTACACAATCATACTATTTAATTGTAAACATATGACACTTATATATAATGTATTTATTATTTATTATGTATTATTGTAATAATAATATATTATAACATGTGAAATTATATTAATATAATTATTGAATATCTAGTTTTGTATTAAATATCACTATAATAATGATATTTTATAATATTTGAATTTATATTAATATAATTACTAAATATTTATTCTATAAATTTTTTATAAAAGTAGGATTATATATTATATGTTATATATTATTATAATAATATTTATAACATTTTAATTTATATTGATATAATTATTAAATATCTAACTTTGTATTATATATTATTATAATAATGATACTTTATAACATTTAAATTTATATTAATATAATTAATAAATATTAGTATTAAATATTATTATAATAATTATATTTTATAACATTTTAATTTATATTGATATAATTATTAAATATCTAACTTTGTATTATATATTATTATAATAATGATACTTTATAACATTTAAATTTATATTAATATAATTAATAAATATTAGTATTAAATATTATTATAATAATTATATTTTATAACATTTGAATTTATATTAATATAATTCATAAATATCTAGTTATAATAATGATATTTTTATAATATTTCAATTTATTTTAATACAATTAGTAAATATATATTGTTAATTTGTTAATTATTAAATATCTAGTCTTGTATTATATATTATTATAATAATGATATTTTATAACATTTGAATTTATATGAATATAATTAATAAATATATAGTTATAATAATGATATTTTATAAATATTTTAATTTATATTAATATAATTAATAAATATATATTGTTAATTATTAAATGTCTAGTATTGTATTATATATTATTATAATAATGATATTTTATAACATTTGAATTTATATTAATATAATTAATAAATATCTAATCTAGTATTAAATATTATTATAATTGTTGACTGTTTTTTTGGCTATTAACATTAAACGAGAGATTAAAGAAATAAACAACAAGAAGACCACAGTTTTTATGTGGTTCAGGCTATAAAAGAGCCCTAGTCCAAGAGTCTCTAGTATTAGGGGGATTGGAAGCTTTTTAGGGCATGCTTCGATGGAGTAAGTACAAGTATTTAATTTTCTCAAAAATCGAACCATTTACAATGAGACTCACAGCCCTAGTTATAGAGACCAAGGTCTTTAATACTAATCATTTGTAATTAATATACATTCTTCCCGTTATTGGGGGATTAATATCAATTCAATGCATTTGGCTGCATTGAATAGAGACCACGACCTAAGCGAGATCTGCGGGGCCATTGTAGAAAGGTACCTAATTTATGGGAAACATGCCCCGGGTATTGTCAGGGCATGCGTTTTTCTCTGTCTGTAGTGCTGTAGTGCCCACCTGGTGGCGCTGTAGTGCTACCCTCCCTCCAGGAATGGGTTTTGGGTATTTTTCTTAGGGTTTTTGCTTGGGGGCTCGGGGGTCGATTCCACCACCCCGTTTGGTGGAATTGGGCTTCCCGAGAGCTTGGGATTGGTCCCGAATTTGGGTTACAGAATTGATATTTAATGATGGTTCTACTTTACGGTTGTGACTAGGTGTACGCTAGGGCTCGATTGGGATTGCGCTCAAGGATCGTTTCTTTTAACCAAAGCAATCGGAATCAAAGGTAAGAAACTACACCCGATTATGTAGTTATGTTGGGACTAAGAGTTTCCTATACTTGTATGTGATGTCATAAGATGGTATTATGCCATGGGGACATGTGATAAACAGCCTAAGGGTGCCGGAATCAATATTTGCGCATAGGACGCGGCTCGGCCATTGGTAGCTGAGGTTAAGTATATAATCACTGAGCTTGGCCTAAGCAAGCTGGAGTCAGTGGGACAATCAGAGGGTGCGGCCTAAGGGTGCTGACCCTGGATATTGTGTGATATGTTTATTGTTATTAATCTGATGATTATGTCATGTTTATTATCTGGATGATTGATTATTGGTTTGTAGATTGATATCATTGATTATGTGAACAATGTGACCTGCTGAATAACTGGTTGATCATTTGTGAATTATCTTATTGTTGATTATCATTTATGCTCTGTATTATGGTTTTCTTGTTGGGCCTTGGCTCACGGGTGCTACATGGTGCAGGTAAAGGCAAGGGCTAGATGGACCAATCTTGAGTTGGAGAGCTCTGGGGCAGAATGTACATAGCCAGCTGATTGGCCACCATGGCCAAGGAATGGTACAGGGACAGGAGAACCTAAAGTGTCTATTTTTCCATTAGAGTGGCTTGTGGTTGTATATAAACTTTGAAATTTTGTAAACTGTCCTTTAAAACCTATTTTGGGATCCCATGCATTAAACGCTTATTTTAATGAGAAGTTTCCTGTTTATGACCAAAACGTTTTAACCCTAACCCTATTATGACTTTAGGGTCACGTTTTCAACTATATGACTTGATTAACAAGTCTTGCACCTTTATAATCACACAGTGTAACGACCTTGGTTATCCAGGGTGTTCCATTCTCACTAACAAGACCATTAATGTGGGGCAGGTCATTCATGGCTCCATCATCTGAAGTATGAGCCAAGTGACGAATGATTTTTATGTTCCCTCATTGATCACTGCGTTATGCAAGAAGTGTTATATTATTTCATATAATATAATATTAGATTAAATAATGTGACAAAATGTGATTTGTCACACCTTGTAACATATTATTGAGAGCCACAAAATTGGACACATGTGTGTGTCCAAATGTGACATATTTTGGAGTTACAAAATCAGTTACAAATTTGTAACTCCCAAATATTACCCAATAATGTGTATATTATATGTTACACATTTGAGATTGGATTTCATAAAGCCATATGAGAAATGGCTGATAGAGATGTGATTTTAACTCCCATATTGTGTATGGAAGTTACAAAATCAAGTGGGAATAAATTGGAACGTTTTGGAAAAAACTCAAAAAATTGGTTGCTGAAACTGACCAAGGGCCGCGACGCTAGTGGCTGACAGCTTTATACAAATTCGGTTTTTATCCAATTTTGAACGTTTCCAACAGCCAAGTAACTCCCAAATCTCTATTTTAATTCCATAAAACATCCAATTAATCATTGGTAACAGCCATGGGAGTTGGTGTAATTTGAAATTCAAAGGGTGTCTCAAAACTCTATAAATAGGAGCCTAATGCTCACTTGTAAGACACACTATTTTTCATCCACAAAGCACTTGGCTGAAAAATACACCAAAATGCTTGATAATTCCAGAGAGCTATTTCCTAGAGAGATCCCTTAGTGCTTAGAGAATAGGGGGAAATAAGCTTTTGGACAAAGGTCTTGAACCTTGTTCAAGTTGGTGATCCCCACTACTCTACACTTTGGTTGTGTGAGAGTTTGTTTGTGTTTTTCATTCTTGTGTTCTTCTTATTTACTTGTATTGTTATAGTATTGAGTTTGTAATCTTCCTCTTCTACATCTTTTTATTTACTTGTATTTTGAGAAATTGAGTTGTAATACTTATTTAATCTATATTATCTTGTCCATTGTATTTTTGCATAGAGTTGTATTTTTGGTTTTTCCACTTTTCCATTGAGCAATAAAATAATATTCTCTAACAAGAAGGCGGGTGTTCCTTGGGATGACTCTGAAGACAAAGTGCATCTGTTACGCATTATTGATCACACTACCCTCAATAGATTGAAGGAAAAAATTGTTTCCCATGCCAATGATCAAGCCCAGTCTTCTATTCCAACACTTATTCCCCCTATGAATGATGGTAGAAGAACCACTCAATGGTGTTTGCAAGCTTTTGGAGCAAGTGGTTTATAATGGCCGATTTGATATTCAAGTCAATACTCAACATATCCTAGCTCACAACCAGAGGTTTATTGAATATGCAAGCTATCAGGATATCAGTTATAGGATAGATCAGGCTCGCTTGAATGTGGATATGTCTGGATATCCACCTGCTCCTACTTGGTTGCAGGCATACCCACCACTGGTTCCCATGCCCATTGTGCCATATCAGACCCATGATGATGAGAATGTTGCTGGCGCTGCAGATATGGATATTCTTGAGGAGTAGCCTATTTTGAAGGAGTTTTTCTTTACTTTCCATTTTATGTTCTATTTTCCTAAGTTCATTGAGGACAATGTACTGTTTAAGTGTAGGGGAAGGACCAAAACTGCTTTCCTTTGTTTACTTTCTGTTTTGTTATGTCTTTGTTAACTTTCTGTTATTTTTGGTTTTATTTAGTGTCTGTCTTTAATTTTAGTTCAGTTGAGCCAGGTCTTGTTGAAAGCATTGGTCAATGATGAAACTTTGAATTGTGTTTAAAGTGATGTTAGACAATGAGGAATTTTGTATGATTTGTGTGCTTGACTCCTATGTGAATTGTTATTTTGATTTATGTTGTTTTTCACTCTATGCACGATTGAATTCACCCCTTAAATGTATTGGAAAAGATTTATGCTTGTTTGAAAAAAAAAACCATTTGAACTCCCAACCACTCTAGAAATCATTGATTAATTTTTTAAAGGCGAAATCATAAGTACACATGATTAGGGAGATGATTAAGGCAGTTCTTTGGATCATTCGAGTCGTTCAAGCTAACCTATTATATGATAATCCATAGTTTCCCATGTTTGAGCCATGATGACTGTTACTTTTCTTTTATGAACCGAAATTTTTGACCCTATACCTCATTGAAAAAATATATATATTTCTTTTTTGTAACCCATTGCATCATGGCTATATATATGATATTTTTATTTTGTGGGATGGTTTGTGAAAAAAAAAAGAAATACTTATGGGTTATGAAATTTGTGTATGATCTCTATTTCTCTCATTGAAAAAAAAAGTATTATTTGCAATGATGAAAAAAAATTGCATATATGCAAATTTTGCAAAAGTATAAGCGTGGGGGAAATAGTGAGATCATTATGGAAAGAAGAGTAAGAAAAAATAGGTATTTCTTGAATTGTATGAGAAATTTTGGGGAAAGTTCAAAGAATGGAATTGATGTATGCTATGGTGTGATTTGAGCTTAAATGTACCTTTCTTAACTACCCTTAACCTTAGCCTTACATTACAAGCCTATAAAGATCTTTTGATTTTTGATCATTGTGTGCTTATATTAGTGGAGAATGAATGGTTAATGTCTATGGAGTGGAAGCTTTTCATTGAAAAATATTTTGGTATATGGGGACTGATTTAAAAGAAAATGATTTGGCAAGCATGGATTAAACTTGATGCATTTGAGTTGGTGTTGTGATTAAGTGGTTATTAATTTTTTTTTTCAAAATCAAATGGTGAATTACATATGGAGTTGAAATTCTAAAGAATATGAAAATCTAATTTGTTTTGACATTACTTATTTGTGTGATTCTCAGAGACATTCAAGCTTTAGACAAGACTTTTGTCTAGTGAGTCTGGATTAGTTTGTATTATTTTTATTTGTAGTTTTGTTATTTTAGTGTTTTGCTAAGGGACTAGAAAGATTCAAATGTGGGGGAATTTGATAAGGTCATTTTTGTATTAATATTTGATAAGACATGATCTTTATTTATTTTCATGTAGATCTAATATTAAACAAATTAATACAGGATAACCTAAAACATGTTTCTAAAATTGAATTCAAAGATAAACAAAGAGTAGAATACTTACAGTATACGCAGCGGAATGAAACAGTCATTCCTTCAGTTTCTCTAACTCTTGTATCCTCTCTGTCGCAGAGTATTATCAAGAAACTGAACCGATCTTCTATTTTCTTCACAATCTTCCAATGTATCGTTAGAATCACCCAGACTAGTATGGGAAATTCTCAACATATGAGATAGATATAGAGAGAAGAAGAGAAAATAACAAAGAGGCTTAGAAAATGACTTGTGTTTAGAGAGAATCTAAAACTATCATAAAACTAGTGATTAAACTTATGTTTTGGCTTCTCTCTAAGCACTCATTTTATAGACTCAATTAGGTCATTTAATTTAATTAAAAAATAAATAAAATAATAGTCATTTTGAAGCCCTAGGTCGAAATTATCATGGGCTATAGGCCCGTGAAATTTCCCATTTGATTATAAGCCCATTGGACTTAAAATCAAGGCTTGCATTATTTTCTATTGATTTAATTAATTAAATAATTATTTAAATCCTTTATCAAATTAATTATTTATAATTTGAACCTTGATTTAAACTTATTTATTAATTTAGATACCAATTTATCTTAATTAATAAATCTGCTATAATTTCTCTTTTCTTCTCAAAATTACACAACTCTGTGAAACTATCCAAAATTGACCTGGTCAACTTTGATAATTCTAATTGATGATTAACTGAATTAATTGAGACTATCTAGATGATTTTATCCAAGGTACAATGGGGACCATGGGCCTATGAAATCAAGCTCCAATAAGTTATCATAAATCTAACAAATAAATTTACTAACTTATTAATTCCTCGTGACTCCACTATAGACTCAGAATTGCACTCTTGAATTCATAAAACGCTCTATAACAAATATAGATACGCTATTAATTATCCATTGTTAGAACCATAATTGTCACTCAATCCTCTATAGACGGTCTACAATGAGATATGACTAAAATACCATTTTACCCCTTATTGTATTTTATCCTTAAAACACTTAGTTCCTTGTAAATGATATTTCAGTAAACTAATTTAATTACTGAAATGAGATCTCTATCATTTAACACCTTGAACCAAACTAAAAGGAAACCATCGTTTCACTTCTTCATCAGAAGCTATAGATGTTCATATCTATGATTAACACTCCCACTCAATTATACTACCGAGTTCCCAAGATGTAAGTATGGGCTAGTTCGTAGGGTAAGCTGGTAACGAACAAGTCAAAGAACTCAAATAATACAATAAGTTAGAATACTAACCACTCAGAATTGAGATTGAATTGACCTATGGTCAACTATATGATATGACTAGAATAGATAATAACAGTATGTTTACTTATCTTATCAACTGTCAATATCGGTCTTGTCCGATGTAACAAATACATCCAATCTTATCTACTTTGCTAATGTTCTAGAAAGAACATAACACTGTAATGTGTAAGTAGATCATATCGTAGATTGGCAAGTCAGTGTAAATCCTGTGCACTGACTAATCTTAGGACTAACTTATTTTGAACATATAATCATATTTATATTCCACTGTGATGGCGTCACTATAAATAAGATTAGCTATATGCTCGGGATTTAATAAAAGTTTATATTAAACAAATAATCATGAAAATAAAACATGTGAGCAAAGTGATTGACCAAGTCAAAAAATGATTTCTATTCTTTTATTGATAATAAAATGAGATTACAAAAAATTTGAGTTTTAATTAGGGCATAAAACCCCAACATTTCCATGCTTGGATGGTGTTATGATAACATTTTTTAGTAGTTTTAACTGAGTTTCATGACTCTACAGCAAATTTTCTACATTGCATTTTATAATGATAAATATGACATTTTGATGACAAGTGTAGTTTATGAATCATAGGTTGAAATGGACTCGCTGAGATGAGGTTAAAATGAAGTTTTAGGAGCATTCCAGGCTTTCGGGATTAAATTGTTGAAGTGGCGGCAACGTACATGCTCTCTAAGTTCGAGAATTGAAGAAATTGAAGATAGGCCGCGACCCATAAAATTCAAACTGCGACACTTTAATTGGAATTGATGTTTCACATTTCATGTTCCAGACGGGTCGCTGCCCAGATTTTTCAGGCTGCGACCTGCGTGACCAGTTTTGCTCATATTTTGTTGTAGGTTGCAGCACACAAAAATTTAGGCTGCGGCCTGCGATGGTATTTTCAGATTTTTAATTAGATTTTAAATATAATTTAAAGGGGACTATAAAATATTATTAGGGTTAATTTGAGATTAGGTTTTTATTATGGGGTTTGAGAGAAAAAACTGAGAAAGGGCTGGAGAGAAGACTACAACACAACAACACTATTGTTCATCAATCTAGTTTCTTTTCTTCCCTTAATCTCCTTAATTTTAATTATAATTATGTTTGTGATTATGATTAATATTATGGAGTAGGTTCTTTTTAGGTTAAGATTTAATTCAAAACCCAAGACATGAATTCTTGATTGTTGATAAAGATTATTATTCTTTAATTTCTCTCAATATTAAATTGTTTCTATTTTTCCAATTGAATGTTATGAATTTTGTGATTTTTTGTTAGGTGGTCAAATAATTAAGGTTTTACATTGTTCAATTGTCATCTTAGGATTAATACTCACCTAATAGTTTAGGATTCTAATTGTATGTGATAAATTGCAATTGATAGTAATGTCAAAATAATTGTTGATTGTAACCCGAGATATTTGACTATTTTTATATGTTAATATAATTATTTCTATTATTATTTGGTTATGCTTGTAACACAAGTTAAGGCGGGCCATAGGCCCATATGTACATCCTTGAGCCTATAAATAAGACTCATGTGATTCATTTATTTGAAGCGCAATATTTTGTATTAAGGGAGAACAAGTGCTTTTATACACGATCTTTGTAGTCAACTTCGGAGCTTGTGAAATTTGGAGTCTACATCAATAAAAACACTAAGTGGACGTAGGTTATTACCAATCTTTGAGGCCGAACCACTATAAAACCATTGTGTCATTTTAATTCTTGTATTCAGTTCTATAATTCTTATCATTTTTTGTGAATCCGTGTCATTGACTAAATCGATGGTCAACAAGTAGAATTCGAGGTCTCGGGGGCTAGAACTAGGTTCAGAGGTCTTTATTTACCTGAGATTGATGGAGATTCCATATTATTGTGACTTAGGGCTAATCTAGGCATTTGACGGGGATCATATCTAGGACATTTACCCAGAGCTTGCAGGGTTTAGGTAAGAAAACTGTCTGTGCACGTAGAGCAGGGCATAGCCCGATTATCTATGCTGGTATTGTGCTTAGTGTTATGTGTAAATGTTTGTAACTATTATGTCATATATGTGTTTGTGACTGGGCGGCTAGAGCCGAGATCGACAATAAGCATGATAAATGCAGGCTGCCATGGCATGGCCATCTAAGGGTGTTGTATTCACCCGCTCGGTTAGGACCGTGGACTTGGTGCCTGGTAACGCTCCATGACCGACTTAGGTCGCTGTTGTGAATTGTAATGGATGCATGTGGATTGTCTGTTGTGTTTGTTTAGTTATGCACTTATTGAAATGAATTGTTATATGATATTCTGGTGAAGTTTTCTTGCTGGGCCTTGGCTCACGGGTGCTCTATGGTGCAGGTAACGGCAAAAGAAAGGCCGACCAAGTATGAATTGGAGGGCATGGAGTGGTGCGTACATGTTTGGCCTACCTGGCCGCCACGGCTGGGGTACTTTTGAGGAACGCAATGTAAATGTCTAATTTTGTCACCTAGGTCGACTGTACAATGACTTTTGAGTTGTAAATATGTCTTAAACAACATTTTGGGATCCCAATGTAAAATTTCTATGATCTTAATGAATGTTTAAACCTTTTATAGGGAAGTTTTATTAAATGAGTCTTTACTTTAATTTAATAACACTTTTGGGTCTAACAAATCGATTAGTGATTCAAATACACATTTTAAAACCACATGATAACGACTCTAGAGTAGTAGGGCATTACATACCTACCCTATTTTACACCAGAGGTCAGTGTGCAACCGACCTACCATGTCTTACATAAGAGGTTGGTGTGCAACCGACCTAACATGTCTTACATTAGAGGTCAGTGTCTGTAACGCCCCACGTCACTATGGCTGCTTTCTGGAATGACGACTGGCCCTACAAACCAATATGAGTCTTTCCAGCATGCTTTGTCCTCACTCGCCCGCTTCCTGGGAAAACTTCCTAGGAGGTCCCCCATCATGAGACTACTCCAAGTTAAGCACGCTTAACTTTGGAGTTCTCAAGTGATGGGCTACCGAAAAGAAGATGCATCTTATTGATATATGTAGTACCCATCAATCTATTTAAGCCATCTTCAACTGTGTAGTCCCATACCTACACAGTCTTAGAATCATCACACTTGACATTCCCCAGGCAGCGTGGGATTGCACAGCTTTTACTCGGTCTTTCCCCCTATGGATCACGGGATTATGACTATCATAGTTTCCAAACGACCTACCATATTTTACACTAGAGGTCGTTTTAATGCCAACCGACCTACCATGTTTTTACATCTTAAGTTACTGCATGGGAAGTCGGTTCCTAACCGACTTATGAACGTTCAGAAGTCGGTTAAAAGCCTAACCCTAATATACTTCTTTTATAAATGGATGTTATTTTAATATATTAGATGTGATTTCATAATTTTGGTAATAAATATTAGGTAAGTTATGGTGATCCAAATGATATAGAATATATAGAAAGAAGAGATATAGTGAAATGACTATACATATTATTTTATATGCTCATTAAGGAGACCATTAAAGAAGGAAAACTCGACCAATTATGCCCCTTGATATAGTGTATTTTTTCAACATGCCAACATTAATAATTCTTACTTATGTATGCCAACAATTATTTTTTGTCAAAAATACCCCTCCTATTAAATCATTTTTCTCTCTTTCTCTCTCAATCCCTCACTTTCTCTACCACCACCACCACCACCTATCCACGGTGGCAGAGCAAACCACCCCGACATGCTGCCACCGCCAATGACGCCTCCACCTCCCACCACCATTGAAACGCCACCTCCTACCACCATTAAGCTCTTTCTTCATTTTTTTTAAATTGACAATGAAAAATCCAATACAAAACTTAAATTGAAGGAAAGAATGACATAGTACATTAATTTATGGGTTTTGAACAATTGTGAACAAGATTTTTTGGTTTTGTTTGCGTTTTTTTTTTCTTCAGATCTAAAACATAAAAATTTGCAAAAAAAATTATGCCTAACGATGCGGTAATGATGCGTTTGTGATGGTGGCTTAAAAACATGGTTTTTGGACCAAAACGATGTCTAATGATGCATTAACAATGAGGCAATGATGCGCTTGTGATGGTGGCTTAAAAATGATGCTTAACGATGCAATAACGCTGCATTTGCGATGTTCGCTTGAAAACATGTTTTTGGGCCGAAACTATCTGACGATGCATTAACGATGCGGTACGATGCATTTGCGATGGTGGCTTAAAGATATGGTTTCTAGGCCAAAACGATGCATTAACGATACGTTTGCGATGGTGGCTGGAAAACATATTTTTAGGCCAAAACTATCTAATGATGCATTAATGATGCGGTAGCGATGATGGCTTAAAAACATGGTTGTTGGCCCAAAATGATGCCTAACCATAGCAAATGCATCATTAACGCATCATTAATGCATCGTTAGGAATCATTTTGGCCCAAAACCATGTTTTTAAGCCACCATCACAAACGCATCGCTACAACATCGTTAATGCATCATTAGATAGTTTTGACCTAAAAACATGTTTTCAAGCCACCATCGCAAACGCATTGTTACTACATCGTTAGCGCCTCACTATGCATCATTTTTATGCAATCATCGCGTCGCTATAACATTGTTAATGCACCGTTATTTATTTTTGGCCTAAACATATGTTTTCAAGCCACCATCGCAAATGAATCGTTACTGCATCGTTACACATTGTTTTAAGCCACAATCGCAAAAATAGTTGGTGGCATACATATGTAAGAATTATTAAAGTTGGCATGTTGAAAAAATACACTATATCAAGGGGCATAATTGGTCAAGTTTTCCTTAAAGAATTGGTGGACTACTCCATTTTCCATCATTAATAGCCAATTCACACTACAACAATTTTCACTTTTAATGACTCTCTATAATGACTTACACCAATGGTGTAAGACATTAAAAATATTCAGGGAAATTTTAAGTCTAAGGGTGTAAATCATTAAAAGTTCTTGTTTATAACTAAGTGTCCAAGTCATTGAAAGTAGTGGGAGACATTATTTAGAATAAATTAAAAAATCAAAATAAAATAATTAATTGGTATATAATTATCAGACATTGGGAGGCCTCTAACATCTCCCTTGGGAAGACTGACTTCCAACATCTCCCCTAGGAAGACGTGCCGTATCGGACGTCTTCCCAGGGGAGACGTTGAAAGTCTACACGTCCTCCCAAAGACGTTGGAAGTGTGCACGTCTTCACAAGGGAGACGTTAGAGGCCTCCCCCATTTAAAACCCTATTACACCTTCTTCTTCCCCGAGCCACATGAACCAGAGGCGGAACTGGCGATTTATGGGCGATCTTAACTTTCAATTTTGGCTGATTTTCACCTCCGAAAATTAATTTCAGATATGTTTTTAAGATTTAATTAAGGTATAATAGTTAGAATAGTATTTTTTTGTTAATTTTTTTTAATTATAGTGGGTTAATGTTGGGATTTTAGGTTATTTGTACGTTGCGGTTTTTGGTAATTTTAGGGTATTAGAAATGTGAATGCCGAAAATTGACCAGAGCCATAGTCAACACTCAAGAGAAAAATTGAGGGTTACCCTCATTAGCCTTGGGCAAACAAAGCAGCCCAATAGCTTGCCCCACGCGAGATCCATGCCTCATAGGAGGCCTTAACGAAAATGCCCAGAAGGACCCAAGGGCCTCGCTATGCGAGGCTGCCCTTCCCCCGCGCGCGCCTGCCAAGGCCACAAGGGCCTCGCTATGCGAGGCTGCCCTTCCCCCGCGCGCGCCTGCCAAGGCCACAAGGGCCTCGCTATGCGAGGCTGCCCTTCCCCCGCGCGCCTTGCGACCCAGATGCGCGCCAACGCCTCACACAGCGAGACACCTCACCACGCCCGTGTGCGTCTCACGAGGTACGACCACGCTAAGGAGCCTGGCGCCACCACCGTCTCGTGGCCCTCATGCAACCCCATCGCGCCTTGTGAGACCCATCCCCAAGCCTCGTGAATGCCTGGGTCATGCATGGGTACTCACTTAGGCACCAAGGGTCTCGCCTTGTGAATGCCCGGGTCACACATGGGTACTCACTTAGGCACCAAGGGTCTCGCCTTGTGAGACCCATCCCCGAGCCTCGTAAATGCCTGGGTCATGCATGGGTACTCACTTAGGCACCAAGGGTCTCGCCTTGTGAGACCCATCCTCGAGCCTCGTGAATGCCTGGGTCACACATGGGTACTCACTTAGGCACCAAGGGTCTTGCCTTGTGAGACCCATCCCTAAGCCTCGTACATGCCTATTTCCAGGCCTCGTACCTGGAGGTAAGGACAGGATAAAAGAAGTATGGATCAACACTTACTAAAATATAAAGAAACCTAGAGAAGATATTTAGGTAAGGGGGACCACTAGGCATGAGATAAATGTACAAGCACGGGATGTACAACCCTGAAAAAGGGCAAAGACATGACTCTGACATCTGTGTCCAACAAGTAGTGGAGGTACGGATTTGTACAGAGAGTGGAAGCACTACATGCATGCCTCTGACTAGGCACCAGGCTGACACCATGACCTTCTACCCCACCACAACCTGTGTCATTACCCTGACAATGTACCTATGTACAATCTTGTCCCCAGGGACCACAATGTATGAGGAGCCATTATAGCTCCATTATAAATAGATCATCACCCCTCCAGAAAGGGGGTTGGAAAATTGATTGTATGCTAAGGCTGTTAAGTAATATACAATTTCGAGTCCATTATAGTTCGACATATTTACTCTTTCAAGCTTTCTCCATCTTCTTCTAAGATACCTTTGGCAATACAGTCTTAGTTTTCTGACCTTATATTGTTGACGAGATTTCACCGTCAACAGTTTGGCGCCGTCTGTGGGAAGAACAAGCATCAAGCCAACGTTCTTTCATCACTTCTAGAAAAGAGAGATGCCAAGGCGTTCACAACTCTTGCGGCAACTACAAGACGTTGAGGTTCACCTGAACGGAGAACGAATGAGGGCTACCAGGAAAGACCCTCCTCTGCCTGGGCATGGAGATGGGCCGAGGGAATGTCCTCCCCTAGGGGAGGAGAAAGAAGCATCATCCCCAGCTGTTCAGCCCGACGGAGGTTACATAAAGCCGTTAGTGTGCCCACATCCCCGGTCCCTGGTGGCACCATGCTCAGGCTACCAAGACCCGGGTCCCTCGGCGCACAGGCCAGGCAAGAGTCCCCGAGTACACTCGGTAAGTTCCTGCTCAAGGACTCGCTTCTACAAGGATGAGATTCGCGAGTTGCATAGAAAGACTCGAAGGCTAGAAACTACGATAGAGAACATGCAGGAAGTCTTAAATGACCTCCTGCAAGGAAAGTCAAGCATACCCCTTCCTAAGCGTAAAGAGAAGGAGCGTGAAGAAGGGGAAAATACTGTCCCCGCAGACGAGGGGAGAACCTGACTCTCCAGCAGTAAAACTCCCCAGACAAAGCACCATGAGGGACCTAGGCCGACGAAATGCCCCCGGGAGCAAAGGCGGAGGGAAGACGATGGTCGTAAGAATGAAGCAGAGGTCACCTCAAAAGAGGCGCTCCCTGGCCTAAGAGAAGAGCTCCATGGGAAGAGGTCAGAAGTAAGAAATGCACCCCCCGCGACTCCCCTGAGGAACACAACCAAGGCAAGGGAACAGCTTGAGAACTCGCAAGACTCCTTATGCAAAAAGAGGAGGGGGCTAGACATCAAAATGCATCACCCTCAAGGCAAGATTATCATTACACCTGGGGGGCACAGAGATGATGAAGAATTTGACCATGACTCGCCCTTCACAAGGGAGATCCAGGCTAAGCAAATCTCTGCCAACCTCAGAGAGCCTCGCATGACTCCATACGAGGGTACTACAGAACCAAAGTATCACTTAGACTATTTCAACAACTTGATGAGGTTAAGAGGGGTCAACAACAAAGCAAAATGTCATTTCTTTGTTGTTACACTTAAAGGTGTTGCATACAAGTGGTTCAAGAGGATAAGGCCGGGAACAATCAAATCATGGCAGCAATTGTCTGGCGAATTTCTTCAGCAGCACCGTGCGGTCTGTGATTACGTTATGCCAATTACCAGCCTCGCTAACATAAAGCAAGGCGGAAATGAAAGTCTGAAGAACTATATCCATAGGTTCAATATGGAGGCAACAAAGGTGGGAAGTTTAACCAAAGTGGAGCTCAAGATGGCTATTACAGCCGGAGTTCGTCCAGGAAGCAAGTTATGGGGTAGCATGCTCAAAAGAGAAGTTTCGAATTTAGATGATTTCTTCGAAAGAGCACAGAAGTACATACGTGTGGAAGAGGGCCATAAGAACTTGCATGTTGAAGAAAGTGAACCTTCCTCCAGTCGCACTGCTACCAATATGTCTGAAGATTCCATATAGAAGGGGACGTCGTGCTAGAGGGGTCACTGACCAAGGTTAAAATTGGATGAGGACCATCTAGCCATAAAAGTCCCGACCCGAGGGGGGATCACCTCAAAAAATCGTAAAAGGGTCTCAAGGTAGACACTTGCAAAAAGGGTCTCAAAGTAGACACTTGCAATAAGGGTCTCACAGAAGATGCTTGCAAAAAGGGTCTCGAAGAAGACGCTTGCAAAAATAGTACTATGCCTAATGACGAGAAGGATGCTTCTCGCAAGAAATAATAAGCGCGCGCAAAAATACATAAAAGGATAGCAAGAACCCAAGGGGTCAACATATCCTTACAAGTAATCAAAGTGCACTGACGGACACGGATCACCCAGCAGTACCACCAGAACATAGTGAGTGTAGCATTATTATGAGTCTACCAGGAAGCCTAAAGACTTCCTAATAGACTGGGGGGCAAGTGTGAATGCCGAAAATTGACCAGAGCCATAGTCAACACTCAAGAGAAAAATTGAGGGTTACCCTCATTAGCCTCAGGCAAACAAAGCAGCCCAATATCTTGCCCCACGCAAGATCCATGCCTCATAGGAGGCCTTAACGAAAATGCCCAGAAGGACCCAAGGGCCTCGCTATGCGAGGCTGCCCTTCCCCCGCGCGCCCCTGCCAAGGCCACAAGGGCCCCGCTATGCGAGGTTGCCCTTCCCCCGCGCGCGCCTGCCAAGGCCACAAGGGCCTCGCTATGCGAGGCTACCCTTCCCTCGCGCGCCTCGCGACCCAGATGCGTGCCAACGCCTCGCACAGCGAGACACACCTCACCACTCCCGTGTGCGTCTCGTGAGGTACGACCATGCTAAGGATCCTCACGCCACCGCCGTCTTGTGGCCCTCATGCAACCCCATCGCGCCTTGTGAGACCCATCCCCAAGCCTCGTGAATGCCTGGGTCATGCATGGGTACTCACTTAGGCACCAAGGGTCTCGCCTTGTGAGACCCATCCCCGAGCCTCGTGAATGCCCGGGTCACACATGGGTACTCACTTAGGCACCAAGGGTCTCGCCTTGTGAGACCCATTCCCGAGCCTCGTAAATGCCTGGGTCACACATGGGTACTCACTTAGGCACCAAGGGTGATAAGTACCGAATTTGTCTATTTTTAATTCATTATTCTTCTATTATTATGCACTTGATTATTTATTTATATATGTTTAATTATTTTAGTTTGTGTTTTTAGGATTTTCAAGACATTTGGGTGAAAGTGAATGAATTAGGGATGTTTTACAAGCAATGGTTAAACTCGGAATTACAAGTCTGACACTTCACACTTAATTTTGATAACTTTCCGATACTGTTTTGAAAATATACCTAGAAATAAAAGTTTTATATATTTTTCTTAGCTTTCTATAGCTTCTTGAATCATCAAATTCCGAGTTATATCGAGGAAGTTATACTTAAAATACTTTCAATCACTACAGCAGAAGAAAACCGAAAAACGGGAAAACTTGCTATGGCCGCGGCCAGCCTTATTCCAGGCCGCGGCCTGGGGCATAGAACGTAGTGGCCACGGACAGCAATGTCCCAGGCCACGGCCGGAGCCCGATTTTCTGGAAAATACATTTTTCTAGTGGCCGCGGCCACCAAGAATCATTGGCCGCGGCCGGCGATCGATTTTTTTTCTTAAATTTCAATTTTTAAATGTAATTTTTGGGGGGATATAAAAGGGATTAGGGTTAACTTTTATTATAACTTTGGATTGCGATTTTTAGAGGCTAGAGCAGCAGAGGAGGAGGAAAAAACATCATCATCTATATTCTTCAATCTAGTTTTTCTTTCTTCTCAAGACTCTTTTATTTTCATTGAATATTTATGTTTATGAATATGAATATGATTATGGAGTAGTTTTCTTTATAGTTAAGGGTTATTTCAAAACCCTAGACATGATATCTTGAATGCATTGATGAATTTTATTTCTTTTATTCCCTTATATTAAATTGCTTTTATTTTTCTATTTGAATGTCATGGATCTTGTAAAATCTTGTTTAGATGGCCACTAATTAAGGTTTTGCATTGTTCTACTATCATCTTAGGATTTCTATTCACCTAATAGTTTAGGATTCTAAGTAAAGTGATAAATTGCAATTAAGGTATTGTGACAGGTATTTTAATTGTGATGAGAAATAGAACCTAGGTTAAATGAATTGCATGCTTAATGAATTTGTTGCCTAGATTAACCTGTTTCCACAAAGTGTAATGCTTTTACTAGGTTAAATAGATTGCATGCTTAATGAGTTTATTGCTGGGTAAAAATGGTTAATTAAGAGCGCTTAGCTTTAATTACTTATATTAGGGAAATTGGGATAATTGACTGCTTAAATGCTGTCTGCGGGGTTAATAATTTAATTGGGAATAGGGAATATTATTCATCATTGTTGATAGATTGATTGTTGAAGGTGGAGAGTAATTCTTGACTATTTCTTTAATATCGTTATATCCTTAGTTATTCAATCGTTGATATTTATTTCATTTTATGTTTTCAGCTATAAAAACTAAAACTCCGTTTTAATTTCAGTCTAATATTATTTTGAATAATAATTTGACCACAGTCCTCGTGGGTTCGACCCTTATTTACAGCTATACTGAAGTAGCTGGTGTAAGTGAAAAAAATATATATTTAAATTTGATACGGCATACGACACGCATCAAATTTTTGGTGCCGTTGCCGGGGACTATTTTATTTAATTTGTTATTCATTTTTTTTCTCTTTTTACTAACTTGGTCTATTAGTTGTGGTTGATGTTTTGAGGGCTTGCATTGAACTTGGTTTGAGACATGGAAACATACTATCAACACTATTATGATCCTTAAATGAATAGATATGAATCCTATTCTAGCAATTACAATTCACAATGGGAGGAGTATTCTAATACTTTCTATGGTGGAAATCAATATGTTGAGCCAAATTACTACTCTCAATCAGAATATAATGAGCTCACCCCACAATATTCAGACCCATCAATTGGAGATCTCATCAATGCATTGAATGCCAGCACTCTCCAACTTCAACAGATGTCAAAGCAGGCTTATGGGCCTTTTCCTCAACAACCTCCTACAGCAATGTCACAAGATCAGGAACCATCAATTTCAGATATGCTAAAAATATTGTTGGCTTCAACTATGCAGACCCAAGTTATTCTTCAGAGTACAGAACCGTCCATCAAGAATTTGGAGAGTACTATGGGACAAATTATTACTTCATTGAATAATCTTGAGGTTGAGAATATTGGAGAATTACCCACAGAATTAGAGAGTAATCCAATAGAGAATGATGGTACCCTAACTCTTCAAAGTGGTCAACAAATTGACATACCACCTTATCTAGACATAACATTTGATCTAATTCAAACTCAAGAAGTCAACAATTCAACCCTAAATGCATCTTCTCCACCAGAGATTGAAACTTTCACGTCAGTTGGTTCATCATCACAGAACATGCTACACAAACCAACTGTTAGATCTTATGTCCCTATTCCTCCTTTTCCGAGCAGATTGACAAAATTTAAGAATGAGGAGGAAAATAAGGTGATCCTTAAAATCAATATTTCGCTCCATACAACCATTAAAAAAGTACCGCCATATGCTAAGCTTCCTAAGGATTTGTCCACAAATAAAAGGAAGTTGAAAGGCGATAAAAAGATAAGTGTGGGGGAGAATGTTTCAGTTATTCTCCAAAGGAAGTTGCTACCCAAGTGTCAAGACCTTGGGATGTTTATAAATCTATACACTATCAGTAAAAGCAGGTTTGATTATTGTATGATAGATTTAGGAGCACCTATTCATTTAATGTCTTATTCTATTTTTGCTTCTTTAAATCTAGGGCTGTTAAAAGAAATTAGTGTTATTATTCGATTAGGTGATCACACTAATGCTTATCCCCTAAGGGTAGTTGTAGATGTTTTGGTGCAGGTTCAATTTGGTAGGCCATTCCGACTTATTAGAAGTACAAAGCTGGATGTCAAAGTATGGGCACTTACAATGAAATTTAATGGTGAAGTTATACAGTTTGATATGTTGAATTCTATTGAGAAGTACAAAAAGAAGAAGGTTCTGTTAAATGACCCACCATGACAATCATGACCACATCATTCAGTCGAGCTAACGACATTAAACAAAGCAAACTTGCAGGAGTTTTTCTTACCTTTATCTTTTTATTTTGCATTGATTTTTTTTATTTAGTATATGCCTTGAGGACAATGCATAAATTAAGTGTGGGGGAAGGGAAAACTGTCTATTCAATTTTTATTTGTCATTTCTTTAGTTGTTATTTGTGTTTGTGTTGTTTAGTTGTTTATAGTGTCATTTTAAAAAAAAAAAAAAAATTAGGTTGTTATAAGCATGGTTATGTTGAAAGTTGTCTGTCAATGATAAAACTTCTGATTGAGATAAGAATATGTTTAGGAAATTGATGAATTCTGCATGAATTGTGTGCTTAACTCTTGTCTAGTTGTTACTTAAGCTTGATCTTTAATTTTTAAACATAATGTGTTAAATTAGATTTACTTTTTCACTATTGTTTGGAGATATTTATGCATGCTATCATCTATATATATATAGTCTCGACCACTCTAGAAACCATTGATTAATTGTTTGAGGCGAAATCCTAAGTACACATGATTAGGAAGATGATTAAGGCATGTTCTTTGGATCGTTTGAGCCTTTCAAGCTTACCTATGAAATTGAATATCCTAGTTTCCCATTTTTGAGCCGTAATGACTAATTTTTTATCTTTTATAAGCCAATATCTAAACCTTTTGCAACTTAAATTTTTATCCTTTTTGTGACCCATTACACCATAGTTTTATATGATTGTTTGATTTGGTGGGTTGGATTATGGATTGTAAGAATGTGAAGTTGTATTGGTTTGTTGGATTATAATGTGAAAGTATATGATCTACTATTTCTTCCAATGCGTTGAATTGAAAAAGAAAAAGAAAAACAGAAAAAATATGCATTGAGAAATATGAAGAAAAAAAAGTATTACAAAAGTATAAGTGTGGGGGAAGTAGTAAGATCAATGTGGAAAGAAAAAAATGGAAAGATTATGTATTTTCTTGAATAGTATGTGAAATTTGTGGGAATATCTAGATGATTGAAAAAAGAAAATGATAGGCTATGGTGTGATTTAAGCTTAAATAGTCATTTTTCATCTACCTCTAACCTTAGCCTCACATTACAAGCTTTTAAAGACCTTTTGATTCTTGATTATGTGTGTTTACATTAGTGGATAACAATTGGTTAATATCTATGGAGTGGATATTTTTCATCAAAATATTATTATAGAAGAGACTTTAAAACATATTATGGCATGTATAAATTGATTCAAATAATTGTGTTTTGGTAGGTTTAATTGTGCATAATAATAAATAGATCGAGTTTAAGTGGTGACTAGACATTGAGTTGAAATTCTGAGGAATGTGGAATTCGAATTTTTCTTATAACGTATTTGGTTTATCAATCTTTGAGACAGCTAACGCTTTTGACAAAACCATTGTTTATGTTTTTATTTGCTTATGTGTTTAGATTTTATTTTGTTTGCTCGAGGACGAGCAAATGTCAAGTGTGGGGGAATTTGATAAGTACCGAATTTGTCTATTTTTAATTCATTATTCTTCTATTATTATGCACTTGATTATTTATTTATATATGTTTAATTAGTTTATTTTGTGTTCTTAGGATTTTCAAGACATTTGGGTGAAAGTGAATGAATTTGGGATGTTTTACAAGCAATGGTTAAACTCGGAATTACAAGTCTGACACTTCATACTTAATTTTGATAACTTTTCGATACTTTTTTGAAAATATACCTAGAAATAAAAGTTTTATATCTTTTTCTTATCTTTCTATATCTTCTTGAATCGTCAAATTCCGAGTTATATCGAGGAAGTTATGCTTAAAATACTTTCAATCACTGCAGCAGAAGAAAACCGAAAAACGGGAAAACTTGCTATGGCCGCGGCCAGCCTTATTCCAGGCCGTGGCCTGGGGGACAGAACGTAGTGGCCGCGGCCAGCAATGTCCCAGGCCGCGGCCGGAGCCCGATTTTCTGGAAAATACATTTTTCTAGTGGCCGCGGCCACCAAGAATCATTGGCCGCGGCCGTCAATCGATTTTTTTTCTTAAATTTCAATTTTTAAATGTAATTTTTGGGGGGCTATAAAAGGGATTAGGGTTAACTTTTATTATAACTTTGGATTGCGATTTTTAGAGGCTAGAGCAGCAGAGGAGGAGGAAAAAACATCATCATCTATATTCTTCAATCTAGTTTTTCTTTCTTCTCAAGACTCTTTTATTTTCATTGAATATTTATGTTTATGAATATGAATATGATTATGGAGTAGTTTTCTTTATAGTTAAGGGTTATTTCAAAACCCTAGACATGATATCTTGAATGCATTGATGAATTTTATTTCTTTTATTCCCTTATATTAAATTGCTTTTATTTTTCTATTTGAATGTCATGGATCTTGTAAAATCTTGTTTAGATGGCCACTAATTAAGGTTTTGCATTGTTCTACTATCATCTTAGGATTTCTATTCACCTAATAGTTTAGGATTCTAAGTAAAGTGATAAATTGCAATTAAGGTATTGTGACAGGTATTTTAATTGTGATGAGAAATAGAACCTAGGTTAAATGAATTGCATGCTTAATGAATTTGTTGCCTAGATTAACCTGTTTCCACAAAGTGTAATGCTTTTACTAGGTTAAATAGATTGCATGCTTAATGGGTTTATTGCTGGGTAAAAATGGTTAATTAAGAGCGCTTAGCTTTAATTACTTATATTTGGGAAACTGTTATAATTGACTGCTTAAGTGCTATCTGCGGGGTTAATAGTTTAATTGGGAATATGGAATATTATTCATCATTGTTGATAGATTGATTGTTGAAGGTGGAGAGTAATTCTTGACTATTTCTTTAATATCGTTATATCCTTAGTTATTCAATCGTTGATATTTATTTCATTTTATGTTTTCAGCTATAAAAACTAAAACTCCGTTTTAATTTCAGTCTAATATTATTTTGAATAATAATTTGATCATAGTCCTCGTGGGTTCGACCCTTATTTACCTCTATACTGAAGTAGTTGGTGTAAGTGAAAAAAATATATTTAAATTTGATACGGCATACGACACGCATCAAAGGGTCTCGCCTTGTGAGACCCATCCCTAAGCCTCGTACATGCCTATTTCCAGGCCTCGTACTTGGAGGTAAGGACAGGATAAAAGAAGTATGGATCAACACTTACTAAAATATAAAGAAACCTAGAGAAGATATTTAGGTAAGGGGGACCACTAGGCATGAGATAAATGTACAAGCACGGGATGTACAACCCTGAAAAAGGGCAAAGGCATGACTCTGACATCTGTGTCCAACAAGTAGTGGAGGTACGGATTTGTACAGAGAGTGGAAGCACTACATGCATGCCTTTGACTAGGCACCAGGCCGACACCATGACCTTCTGCCCCACCACAACCTGTGTCACTACCCTGACAATGTACCTATGTACAATCTTGTCCCCAGGGACCACAATGTATGAGGAGTCATTAGAGTTCCATTATAAATAGATCATCACCCCTCCAGAAAGGGGGTTGGAAAATTGATTGTATGCTAAGGCTGTTAAGTAATATACAATTTCGACTCCATTGTAGTTCGACATATTTACTCTTTCAAGTTTTCTCCATCTTCTTCTAAGATACCTTTGGCAATACAGTCTTAGTTTTCTGACCTTATATCGTTGACGAGATTTCACCGTCAACAAGAAATATTTGTTTAAAGTTTAAAAATTAATTTTAATGAAGATTTGAGATACACAATTGGGATTTTAATAGTTATACCACATTATTTACTATTTTTTTTTTACTATTTCATCTGAAAATTGTAGATTTTTTAATTAATTTTTTAGGTTGATTAAGTATATATAGATGTCTAAAATTAGGAAAATAATTTAATTTTAATTTACATACTAAATTTCATGTGTAGATATAAGTAATTCAAGTATATATATTTGTGATTTTTTTTATTCATATTATTATTTAATTTAAAATTTATATATATTTGTATATATATTTTAAATATTTTATTAACATTGAAGTAAGTTGATTATATATATATATTATATTTTATTTATTTATTTAGTAATATTTTATTTATTAATTAATTTAGTTTTATCAGTTATTAGAGAGATTTTTGCCTCAAAATTTCTATTTCAAGCACACATTTGGGGTTTTTAAATTTCTAAAATTGCAAGAATAAGTTATTGTTGATCCAATTATTTAGTGATATTTTTTTAGTAATCTTTTATTTATTAATTAATTAATTAAATTTTTTAGGTTGTGAATTTAATAGCAAAATGCATTGCAAAGTGAAGTAAATTTGCTAGCTAGGACTATTAATTGCAAGAGGTACGCACATTATCTTATTTCTTGTTTTAGTATTATTAAATTTTTGTTAGAGGAGTTTGAATATCTTAAATATTCATCCATAGTGAAGTAGGTTCTCAGATTAAAATTGTGTGTTGCAGTGATAACATAAGGTTGAGAACTGTGTGTTTTAGTGAAGTAGGTTTCGGAAAATTTGTTTATGTGCTGTGGAGCTATAAGGAAGAAACTTGTGTGTTATTTGAATTGTTTGACTTGTTGTTACCAGATGGTTAGATCACTATTAAAGGGGAAATGCTTCCTGGTTTTGTCTAGAATTATGTATTCTATTATTATATTTGAATTATGTTGTGCTTATATATGATTGGATTTGATTAGAATGACAGATGACTAGGTTACTAACATATAAGAAATGCTGCCCAATTTTTATATGCTCGGTCATATACTTATTTAGTTTTTATTGTCAAATTTTTTATAGACATAGAAGAAGATATGGATGGAAAATTGATATCAGCGAATAAGTTATCAGATTTGTTCTAGAAGTAATAACAGATCAGAAGGACCAATTGCTCTCTCAACACAACGACCACGAGAAATAATACACCGTTTGAGTGATCCTCTAACACAAGACACTAGTCCTTTGGAACATATATACAATTTTATATCTCATTGGGATGACAACGACCGTTTCAATTCAGGCATAGATGAGGATGCATTTGATCATGATATTTCAAGTCTTTACGTATGCAAAGAGAACATACTTCAATTTATTCGAATGGAAAAGATTGGACAAGGAGTTTTCGTTTGCTACATGAGGTATTTCACATGTTTTTTTAATTAACCTTTCTTATTTGATTTATTTTAACCACAAATTTTCCAAATTATATTTTTGACTACTTTTTTTCTGAATAGGTTGTTATACAATTTTTTGGTAGAACAAGGGCGCAAAAATAAGTTTTTATTTGTCAATCCTAATGTTGTACCCACTAAAGGAAGTTCATTCAAAGAGCATGTTCAAGGTCTGTTCAAGCGCTGTCGTCAATTAAGATCAAATGAGCAACTTATGATTGTCCCTTGGAACTATGGGTAAGTTCAAAAATTTGTTATTGTCAGATACTTAGTCCTTATAACATTTGTGTTGGAGACTTATACCTAGTATTGTTTTTCTTCTGCAGTGAGCATTGGATATTGATTATATTGGCCCCATATGCATATTACGTTTGTTATTGTGATCCGGTGAACTCAAAACTGGAAAACCGTGAAAAAATTGTGGCAGTAATAGTCAATGCTTTCAACTTTTTTCTGACCAGTCTACAAAAACCTCCCGAGATTCCAAATAATATAGAAATTGTGCAACCGAAAGTAAGTAACTACGACTTTAATTATTTTGAAAATCTATACTTGAATTTTACTAATATTCTTTATATTAATTGAATAAGCTTTTATTTAAATATTAGTATACACACCAACCAGACAATGTGGCATGTTGATATTATGTGATGAGGATGTTCAAGGATTACATTGAACATTCACGACCTGGACGTTACTTGAAGAAAGAGATATGTATATAAATTTATTCAAAGTTAACAGTTTATTTATTATTAAAGTATATATATAATCAAATAATAATAATTAACTAATATATTTTTCTTTGTATTTTTTGTAGCTAAACACTACGCCATATACACCAGCACAAATTAATGAAATGCAACAACATTGGACGAACCATATGCTATCGATAATTCAAAGTCATCGTCCCACATATTAGGTTTTAGTTTTTGTTTACTTTTTCTTTCTTACTATATGTTTAGCTAGCTAGTGTAATATTTGTTAATTTTGTATGTTTAATAACAAATATTACATTTTTGTATATTTAGTTAGCAAAAACATATTATATACACATTTCAGTTTTATTAATGAAAATTCACAATTTAAATTTGTATATAATTTAGATTTTTTAATTAATATATTTAATTCTATTTCAAAAAAATTAATATATTTAATTCCATTAATTAATATACTTAAAATAATATTTTTTTTTTTAAAATACAAAAACCAATGATGATATGAGACATTGAATGTCCACAAAGTCTCCCCATGTGAGACTTTGTAGGTACCCTATGATGACTCCCAGTGGGAGACTTTGTAGACATTCAACGTCTCTTCCTGGGAGTCATCGTAGGGTGTAAAACGTATACCCTATGATGACTCCTAGGGGAAGACGTTGGATGTCTACAAAGTCTCATCCTGAGAGTCATCATAGGGTACCTACAATGTCTCCCACGAGGAGACTTTGTAGACATTCAACGTTTCTCATTAGAAGTCATCGTAGGGTGCAAAACGTACACCCTATGATAATTCCCAGGAAGAGACGTTAAATGTCTACAAAGTCTCCTCATGAGAGTCACCGTAGGGCCATTTAAGATGACTCCTTCAACAACGTCTTTCTTAAAGGGAGACATTAAATATCTACAATATCTCCTCCATATAGCCATTAAATATCTATTTTGTTGTAGTGTCCTTAGCTCATTTTGTTTGCTAAAGCATGCTTTTGAGAGTAAAGCTTCAGCTTGTTGGGGTGAAATTTTTTCCTCAATGGCTCATATTTTATAATAATAATAATGTATATCGATTCCCTCCAGAAAATGTCAAGAGCTATTTCTCAGAGTTTAAAATGGAAAAATACGTAGAATCCAAATGAAACCTTCTAAGAAAGTGACAAGAATGACTACTGAAGGAGACATTTTTATTATAGAAGATTTATATAATAATACGTGTGGTTATAATCAAACAATGGTTTGGCTGACAAAATAATAAAACTGTATTATATACTTTGAGCAGTTGGAAACCCAATAGTAGTGAAAGTTTTATATATTTGTGGATAAACCTGGCCAGACATGAACTCATGATCAGACATAATTAATTTCTGTATTTAAATGTCAATAATATATATATATATATACACACATAAAGAGGTGTGATGATAATCAACCCTGTGTCACGTCTCTCATGTATTTTATTCATAAATAGATGTGTTGGCCCGATTTTTATTAAAGATAAACATTAGGACTTTATTATATATATTGGTAATTTTATTATATATTTAACTGTATGTAATAATTATAGAAACTATAACTTTTCTCTTTGGATAGAGATTGAGCCAATCAATTTTATTAAACGACAATAATTGAGCCAATAAAGTACTGAACAGTACAATTTGATTATATCCAGATTAGAAAAAAATAAAAAAAAATTAGTATCCTAAATGTGGCACGATCAAGGCCGCCAAATTTATTTTTATATATAGAATTAATCTGATTATATATATTAATTAACGCAATTTAATTTTGTTATTATAATAATATGTGTATGTATGTATGGATATTCTATTGTACTAACTATCATCATACAATGAATATTGAGAATTGGCACAACATAGCACCATTATTATAATATATACATGTGGGATCTGGAGTTAATGTTTGCTAACTAGGGTCTAATTAGTATAGTTAATTAATTATGATAAATTATTAGTTAAATTTTTTAATATAGATAAAATGACAGCTATTGTTATTATTAATTAATTAACATCCCTAGTTCAAATCTCACCATACTTAAATTTGGTCAAAATTACATTTGACAATTCTGTTTACTGTGAGGTTCTTGATGAAGCTGCTATTTTTTAATTATTAGAACTTAGTTTAGGAGCAAAGGGTTAAGTTTTAGCATGTATATTTATAAAGGGAAAATACTAGTTTGACCTCTGTATTTTGTCTAAATAATCGATCGGTCCTTATATTTTGTTAAATGACAAATCGGACTCCGTGTTTTGCAAAATGGATCAATTTTTGGTCAAACTATTTTCAAATATGACCAAAATACCCTTAGGTTTTTTAACTAATGAATTTTAAATTAAATTAAATTTAATTTTAAAAATTAAAACCAAATTTAAAAAATGTAATATTTAATTTAAAAAAAAAATCAATATCAAAACAAAATTATAGTTTAAAAACTCTTCTTCTTCTCTTCTCTCTCTCTCTCTCCCACCCACGACCTCCCATGGCTAAACCATTTATGACCCCCTCCCCCAGAGAGCATTCGTTGACGCAAGGCTCAATGCCAAAGACCCACCTCCTGTATTGTCGTGTAGCTTGCACATGGAGGAGATCGTGATCCCGCACAAAACCCATGGCAAATCTGAGACCCTAAAAACCCATGAAACCCATGGAAAATCTGTTATGATTGGTTAAATACAAATGATAAAGTGTTAAAATACAAGCAATGTATAAACATTTAGTATAATTCACATAGTGAAGATGTGAATTTGAGTTTTAAATTGTAGGCACTTATAAAATGAAAATTTATTGGGTCCAAAGTGATACATAAAAGTGTCTAAGGGTTCCCAAAAAGTTTGGTGGCATTTGAAGCATTTTTTGGACCTTTGGAAGTGTCCAAAGTTAGAGAGGGGGTGGCGATACGTTGCCACCCAAGAGGCGACACGTTGCCTGTTGGCTAGGGTTTCTAGAAACCCTAGCAAACAACGCATTGCCTGCTATATTACATGGATTTACGTAAATGCTCTAAATTGCGTGTTTTGCAAGTCTAATCCTATTAGTTAGACCTAATTACTCTATATATGGGTCAAAAATAGTGATTTGGGAGACTTGATCACTCTCTCCAATCTCTCTCTATCCCCCCTCTCTCTAGCTCCAAGAATCTCTAATTTTCTCTAAGAACTCTCCAAGAAAGTGTTTGACTTAGAGAGTTCAAGGCTTGTTCAATCTCAATCCTCATTTCCTCAAAGAGAAGGCCTCAAGCATCAATGGTGGTTGGGAAACAAAGTATTAGGACAGCATTTCTCAACATGTATAAGCCTTGGTTTTGTAGATTTGATTTGCTTGAAGGATTTACTCAAAGAAAGTGGTGGTTTTGCCTAGGGTTTTGAAGCTTCATCAAATATTGAAGAACTCCATTGATCTACTTGGGTTTACAAGTTATTTCTCACTCTTTTTTAAGTCTCTTTCAATCCAAATTTTGTGTAGATTCTATTTTTTGTGGTGATGTTATCTCACTCTCCCCTAACATTCTAATACTCTATAATCTGAGATAGCATATCATGGAAGAATCTAACTCTCTTTCGGCTTTGAGATTCATGACACAAGACTTTGTTAGACTAGATAGATTTGATGGGACTAACATTATGCGTTGGCAAGACAAGATTAAGTTCTTCCTCACTACTTTGAAAGTGTTCTATGTCTTGAACAAAGACCTAAAAGCCTTGGAAGAGCCCAAGGAAGATGATACTCAAGAAATCGTCAAGGAAAGGAAGAAGCACGAAGAAGATGAGTTGATATGTAGGGGTCACATCCTCAATACCCTCTCTGATAGGTTATACAATCTCTACACCAACACCAAGATCGCCAAGGAGATTTGGAAGGCCTTGGAAAAGAAGTACAAATCAGAAGAGGAAGGTACAAAGAAATTCATTATTACTCAATTTATGGAATTTAAATTTTATGATGACAAACCCCTTCTCCCTCAAATTCATGAGCTGCAAATTATTGTAAATACATTTTCCACTCTTAAAATTGTATTGCCGGAGCAGTTTCTTGATGGTGTCATTATAGCCAAATTACCTCCTTCATGGAGAGGCTATAGGAAAAAGATGCTCCATAGAAATGAAGAGATTTCTTTGGAGGAAATTCTCAAACACTTGAGAATTGAGGAGGAATCTTGTTCTAGAGATTTGAATGATGAGAAATCCAATGAAGAGACTTCTAAGGCCAATGTTGTGGCAAATCCTCCTACCAAAGGCAAAGGAAATGGAAAGAACAAGGGCAAGGGCCAAAACCCCTTGGGGCCCAAGAAGAATGAGGGTCAATTCAAAAGTTCCAAGGGACCTTGCTTTGTGTGTGGCAAGAATGGCCACTTTGCTAGAGATTGTAGGTTCAAGAGGAGCCATAAAAATGAAGCAAAGGCCAACTCGACTCAAGAGGAGCTAGTGGCTACACTATGTGAGGGCAATGTCATTCATGGAAAGGTGAGTGGGGGTGGTATGATACTTGTGCCACCATTCATGTAACCTATGATAGATCTCTATTCAAGACCTTTGAATCTTCAAAGGAAGGGCATGGGATCCAAATGGGCAAGGGTCCAAGGTTGAAGGAAATGAAACTATTGACTTGTTCTTCACATCCGGCAAGAAGGTTCTACTCACCAATATTTTGTATGTATCTAATATGAGTAGAAACCTTGTGAGTGGCAATTTACTTGGCAAACTGGGAATCAAGGTTGTGATAGATTCCGACAAGCTTATTTTATCCAAAGACAATGTTTTTGTGGGAAAGGGATATGCTTGTGATGGCGTGTTCAAACTTTGTACTTCCATTGAAAATATGAACAATAAAGCTTCTTCTTCTTGTTATATGCTTGAGTCAAATTCTATTACTTTGTGACATGTTGGACTTGCACATATAGGATTTAGCACAATTAAAAGGGCTGTCAAATGTGGATTAATTGATTGTGATAACGTTGAGCATGAAAAATGTGAATTATGTGTTAAATCTAAAATGGTAAAGAAACATTTTCCTAGTGTTGAAAGAAACTCTAAGTTGTTAGATTTGATACATAGTGATTTATGTTAACTTAATGAAATGTTGACTAGAGGAGGAAGTAGATATTTCATTACTTTTATTGATGATTGCTCTAGGTTCACATGTGTATATTTTCTTAAAAATAAAGATGAAGCATTTTATGTGTTTAAAGTGTATAAAGCGGAAGTTAAAAATCAACTTGAAAGGAAAATTAACATACTTAGAAGTGATAGGGGTGGTGAATACTTTTCAAATGAATTTAATTTGTTTTGTGAAGAACATGGAATAATTCATGAATGTACAACTCTTTATACTCCACAACAAAATGGTATAGCGGAAAGAAAGAATAGAGCATTTATTGAGATGATTAATGCTATGCTATTACATTCTAAATTCAATTTTAGTTTGTGGGGTTAAGCCTTGCTATCCGCTTGTCATATTTTGAATCGTATTCCCATGAAGAAAAATAATATATCTCCATATGTGTTATAGAAAGGAAAGAAACCAAACATTAGTTGTCTTAAAGTGTGGGGGTGTCTTGCTTATTACAAGAGCACCGATAAAAAAAAGGACCAAGTTGAGTCCAAGAGCTATAAGATGTGCATTTGTGGGTTATGCCCAAAATAGCAAAGCTTATAGATTATTAGACTTGGAGTCTAATGTAATAATTGAATCTAGAGAGGTTGAGTTCTTTGAGAACATGTCATGTGATGACAACAAGTTATAAACAACTCAAACTAGAGAGCCTCAAGAGAAGACTCCTAGAATAGTTGGTGAGCAACCTCAATTGCCTAGAAGGAGCCAAATGCTCAAAGATTTGGGATCAAATGAGATGTGTTCTCCAATAGAGACACTATACCTTGTTGAAGGTGATAATGAGGAAGTTACTTGGTGTAGTGTTCCAAAATTTTACTTAGTTAGCTAGATAATAGTAGTTGTAGTAGTTTAGATTTCGTGGATTTTGGTTCAAACCGGGACTTAGTTGGAAACTCCTAGAAATAGTTATGGATTTTATAAGTTTAACCTATAGTTAAGAATATTAATTATAACATAAGGTTTGATTAATATTGCTGGTCCTAAATATATTTCTTATTATAACCTAAGGTTTAGATGGAGCCAATATGAATATGACACTTGTCATAAGCATGATTATTAAGGAATTATTATTTTAATGATAAAATAAGGAAATATAAGACTTAGTCTTCACCAGAAACTGTTAGGGTTGTAGTTTGACTCAGCCAAAATAGTTATCCAACCTTAATTATGCTAAAAAAGTGCAATTACGTGTTTAAAATAATCACGTATGCTGATATATCGCAGCTTTAGAGCCGATCGCCTGACGATGAATACGAAAAAACATGTTGGCGTTACACGATCGTACGAATGGAGACTCGGGACTAGGGGCAGTCGATATATCGCCACATAGGGGCGATATATCGCCTATACTTTATAGATTTTTTTTTATTTTTGTTTTAATTTTTTAAAAATAACTTTGACTCCTTAGACCTACCTCTGATAGTTTTGACCGAGTCTTCAGCCTCTGATTGACGAATATTCAATATTTTCAATTAAATTCATTATTTTTTTATTCAAAGCCAAAAAGAAGATTTTTATTCCTAGAACTCTATAAATAGGACTTAGGACCCAACCCTTTCACTTACTCTTCAGCTGTGATCGTGCCAAGGTGCTAGTGAAACCATAAGAGTGATAAATACTTGGGTTGGGAAAAAGCTTTTCTATTCTTAAGCTTTATAAAACACTTTGGAAAGTGAGGTTAGTGCATTTTGGTATCGGGATAGACCAATCCATAAGGTCAATAAATGTACCCTTATTCTTAAGTTCAATTCTGTTTGATTCCTTAGTTTCTTTAGTTTTCATTCAGGTTCTAACTTTTGTTATGATTTTGTGGTTAGGTTCTTAAGTTCTTTGAACTTAAGGTGTCTTTTCGGTAAGTTTCCTCTTGGTGGTTTAGTTCTATTCCTTTCATCTCTTTCCTTTAGAAATACTCACCATTTTATTGCTGGTTTTAGGAGTGTTCCAAGTCCCGCATTTGTTCTCAATTAGCCCGGTGTTGGTAAGGAAAATTAGATAGTTTAGTATTATGATCTAGTTTATGTAATGTATGATGTAGTTTATGTTTATATGACCTAACATTTCAAGTACAATAAATGGGTAAGTGTGTCTGGACCTAAGGTGTCCAATGATGTATGACGGACTATGTCCGGTAGGCTCGATTGCCAAAACTTTATGACGGACCTATGTCCGGTGTATGACAGACTTTTGTTCGAGGCTTAATTGGCACCGCTGTATAAGCACTTATCTTTTTATTATATCTGACTTGTTATTTTTAGTTATGATTATGATATATGACCTATAGTTATGATTTATGACCTATGATTTATGATCTATGATCTATGATCTATGATCTATGACCTATGACTTATGACTTAGAGTATGACTTATGATCTATGACTTAGATTTATGATTTAGAATTATGACTTAAGATATGATATGATCTAGAGGTTTGTGTTTGTATGACTCTTGTGAATTTATGTTATGTTTGATTATATGACTAACCCTTTGTTTGTATTTTCCTTACTGGGCTTAGAAGCTCACTCCTTATGATGTTGTTATTTCAAGAAATTAAGGATAGAAAGACCGGTGGGGAGTGGGACCTAAGAGCTTCGTGATGTATTCATTGGGGACCATATAGTCGAGCAAGATTAAGCGGGCCAAATTATTTATTTATTTATTTAAGTTTATTTTAAAGTTTTATTTAAATGTTGCTCATTTTTATGTTAAAGACAAGTATTTTATTTTTATAAAACCATGGATCCATGTATTTATTTTTAATTTTTTATTAAATAAAAGAGCAATATTTACGATTATGACCCAACACTGTGTTCTCAGTAATCTATGAGAAATTAGGACGTTACACTTGGAAACATCCAATAGTACTTCAAATAGAAGATGATCCCAAAACCTTCAAGGAAGCAATGTACTCAAGGGACTCCACTTTTTGGAAGGAGGCAATTAATGATGAAAGAGATTCAATTATGTCAAATTAGACATGGGAATTGGTTGACCTTCCAAAGGAGTCCAAACCAATTGGGTGAAAATGGGTATTTAGAAAGAAATACCATACCGATGGCACCATACAAACCTTCAAGGCTAGGGTAGTAGCCAAATGTTCCAAACAAATACCAAAGGTTTCAAACAAAGAGAGGGAATGTATTACTTTGACACATATGCACCGGTAGCAAGAACTAGCTCTATAAGAATGTTGTTTGCCTTATCATCTATATACAACCTTTATGTTCACCAAATGGATGTTCAAATGGCATTCCTAAATGGGGATCTCGAAGAGGAGGTCTATATGGAACAACTGAAAGGTTTTGTTCTCCAAGGAAATGAACATAAAGTGTGTAGACTTGTCAAATCATTATATGGTTTGAAACAAGCTTCAAAACAATGGCATGAGAAGTTTGACAAAGTCATTGTTTCTAATGGATTTAGACACAACAATGCGGACAAGTGCTTATACTCTAAGACTTGTGGTGACTATGCCATTATTGTGTGTCTATATGTAGATGATATGTTGATTTTGAGTAATGACATGAAAGGAATAATGGAAACGAAGAGGTTTCTATCTTCTAACTTCAAAATGAAAGACCTTGGAGATGTGGATACCATTCTAGGTATCAAAGTTAGAATGAATAGTGGGGGTTTTTGTGTTGAGTCAAACCCACTATGTTGAGAAAATGCTCGACAAGTTCAATCATCTCAAAATCAAAGAGGCACATACACCATTTGATTCAAACATGAAGTTTGAAAAGAATGAAGTAAGAATGGTGGCTCAATTGGAATATGCAAGTGAAATAGATAGCCTAATGTACGCCGCTCATTGCACAAGAGCGGATATTGCATATGCGGTTAGTAAACTTAGTAGGTTTACTAGCAATCCAAGTATCAAACATTGGAAGGTTATTGAGTGAATACTTGGTTATCTGAGGGATACCAAAGAGTATAGTCTTCACTATACAAAATTTCCAATGATACTTGAAGAAGAATATTCCGATGCTAATTGGATATCGGGAATTAGAGATAATCTCTCCACCACCGGTTGGGTGTTTACTCTTGGAGGCGGTGCAATCTCATGGGGCTACAAGAAGCAAACATGTATATCACACTCAACCATGGAAGCGGAGTTCATAGCTTTAGCGGCAACCGGCAAAGAGGCCGAGTGACTTAGGAATCTCATGATGGATATTCCTTTAACCTTGGATATGGTATCAAAAATTTCAATACATTGTGATAACCAATCTGCACTTGCTAGAGCATATAATAGTGTGTACAATGGAAAGTCTAGACACATTAGTCTAAGACATGAATATGTGAGACAATTGATTCAAGGTGGAATTATATCGATCTCATATGTTAAAACAAGTGAGAACTTAGCAGATCCATTTACAAAACCTCTTGTGAGAAGGTTAGCAATTTCTACTTCAAAAGGGATGAGATTGAAACTCCTAGAAGAATAGATTCACCAATGATGGAAACCCAACTTTCAACTTGTACAAATCAAGGGAAAGAGTTCAATGGGTAAGAACAAGTCATTGATAAGTGAATAGTTTCAACACTAAAAATTTATGATGAGTTCCATCTGAGATGGTTAGTGTTGGTTGCTACCGAGTTAGGGTTAAGCCTAGGGTTTTTAATGAAGTTCAGTTGAGTGGAACAAGCATCTATAAAGGTAGAAAATGTGTTGTAAGAACTTCACCTATGTGGACTTAGAGGTGGTGCCGCCTCTCATGAGAGTTGGAGTTTCTCCCTGGAAAGTCCATGAAGAGATGAGCACATGGCCATGATAGTGCTAAGTGAGAAAGTGGGAAAACAAAAGATGTGGTGGAGGTGTGTGAGGTATCATCAGTGTTATCATATGGATATCATCAGTGTTATCATATGGAATACTTGGTTCAAGCTTTAAGCTACTAATGATTTCGATAATACTTTGTGGTATTTTCACTAAGATAAAGTTCAAACCGAAAGGCACTTTATTTTATGCACCAAAACTATTTAAGCTAGAGAATGTGGCTTGTATTTAAACAAGTGGGGGATTGTTATGATTGGTTAATTACAAATGATAAAGTGTTAAAATACAAGCAAGATATACACACTTAGTAGAATTCACATAGTGAAGATGTGAATTTGAGTTTCAAATTGTAGGCACTTATAAAATGCAAACTTGGGTCCAAAGTGATACATAAAAGTATCTAAGGGTTCCCAAAAAGTTTGGTGGCATCTAGAGCATTTTTTGGACCTTTGGAAATGTCCAAAGTCAGAGGGGGTGGCGATACGTCGCCACCCAAGAGGCGACACGTCGCCTGTTGGCTAGGGTTTCTAGAAACCCTAGCAGGTGATGCATCGCCTGCTATATAATGAGGATTTGCGTAAATGCTCTAAATTACGTGTTTTGCAAGTCTAATCCTATTAGTTGGACCTAATGATGGTGCCTACTCTATATATGGGTAAAAAATAGTGATTTGAGAGATTTGATCACTCTCTCCAATCTCTCTCTAGCTCCAAGAATCTCTAGTTTTCTCCAAGAACTATCCAAGAAAGTGCTTGACTTAGAGAGTTGAAGGCTTGTTCAATCTCAATCCTCATTTCCTCAAAGAGAATGCCTCAAGCATCAATGGTGGCTGGGAAATAGAGTATTAGGACAGCGTTTCTCGACGTGTATAAGCCTTGGTTTTGTAGATTTGATTTGCTTGAAGGATTTGCTCAAAGAAAGTGATGGTCTTGCGTAGGGTTTTGAAGCTTCATCAAATATTGAAGAACTCCATTGATCTACTTGGGTTTACAAGTTCTTTCTCAATCTTTTTATAAGTCTCTCTCAATCCAAAATTTGTGTAGATTCTATTTTTTGTGGTGGTGTTATCTCACTCTCCCCCAACAAAATCTCAGTTAGTTTTTTTCTTCTTCAATATTTTGGGGTTGTATATAGATATCTTCTCTGTATTATACTTGTTTTCTCACATAATAACCACCTGCGACATTTTTAAAAAGCATAAGTATGGTAGAGAAATAAGTTGAGGCAAGAGAGCAAAGAAATAAGAAGCTGAAGGTTGTCTTGAGCTTCGTTTTTGTCGAAGGAGTTGGAGTTTAGTTTCATTGTTGTTGGAGGAGTCGGAGTTGATTGAGTTAGGGTTTTGCCAAGACATATATGTCCGTCTCTGTCAAAGGGGGAGGGACTAGGTTATGCCCATATCCGTGTGGCTAGGGGAGGTTTAGGGCAGGGAAAATTCCCAAATCCATGGGACAACGAAAGGAGAGCTTGGGGCTAGAATCGACGGGATAAAGAGAAGGCTTGGGACTAGAACTGACGAGATGAAGAGAATGGAGAGAGAGAAGAAGATGAGGGGAACACGAGAGATAATATTTTTGTTTTGATTAAAATATGATTTTCCAAAAATAATTTTTCATTTAATAATGTTTCATTTTATAATTTAATTAATTAATTAAAAAAAATGAGGGCATTTTGGTCATATTTGAAAATAGTTTGACCAAAATTGGGCTCAAGGTATTAAATTGATCCGTTTTGCAAAAGATAGTGTCCAATTTATCATTTAACAAAATATAAGGATCGATCGAGTATTCGGGCAAAGTACAGAGGCCAAACTAGTATTTTTCCTTTTATTAATAAGTGCGTTCATCTAAAAAGGTAGCTATTGAGTGTAGATCTTTTTCCCAAATTTAAAAAGTATGGCAATACATTTATATACTACTTAATTAGGAAGCGAGAGAAAAAAAAACACACACATATATGACATGACTGCCTACCATACTAATAATATAATCTAGTTTTTTAGCTAGAGTTAATTGACTATATATATATCATCATTATATAGCCAAAATTATATTTATATATATATATATATATAAATGACTAATACTAGAAATATACAAAATTTTCACACAGGTCCCACTTGAAAATCTTTAAAATAAGTAAAAATTATTTTATATTATTGTGTATAATTTTTATGTATGCCTAAGATTACTCATTAAACATCCTCTTGAAATTGAAAAGCAAAATCATATATATATAAAAGCAGCTGTAAACTGTATTTACATGGTCAGTATTTTAGGCTGCCCCACTTATGTTTTTTTTTTTTTTTTTTTCTAGATTTTAGCAGCTTCCTGGCTACAATTCACAGAAATAATATATATAAAAGGATTACATATTAATTAAATAAGAACAATTTCATTGACATCAAAATCATATACCAAAGAGCCATAAAGTCAAACAACAGGGTCACCATCATCAATGTCTTGCATAAGCAATTTACAATTTTAACTGTTAAGTAAACAGATCTAGTGTTATTTATTATTTATTTTAGCAATTAAGTTCACAAATATACTGGCTAATAATTTAATCAGTCTCTTTGGAGTTATAAAACTTCCAAACCCACCTTAATATATAACCCTTTCAATCATATTTATATATATTCATGTATATCAAGAAAGAGAGCTAGAGAAGTAAACATATCAAAGTTAGAAGAGAGAAGATATCGATATATGGTTGAATAAAAATGAAGAGGAAAAGATCAGACGCATTGGAGATAAAGGGGTCAGAGATAAGATCCGCCATTGAAGAGCTTACTATGCTGGTCAAGCTTAATAAACCCAACAATAATCCTCATCCTGGTGATGATGATGCCAAAATCCCCACCATGCCTTTTCTATCAATCTGCAACTTATTACTTCTCCAAGTTCTTGGTTAGTTCTCTTATGATGATAACTACTGTTATATCTATATATATATATATATTTCATATATATCTAACTGAATCGTATGTATTTCAGATAAGATTGGACCTACTATGACTGTTCTGAGAAAAGACATACATCAAAACATTCAGGTACATCTGATCAATACTACTATTTCTCATTAATATTGTCTCATATCTTGATATTTTCTTCTGTGTTATTTGTCATATATATATAAATATAAACTTTAAGTGGTTAAGTATATTGATGATTGTAATTTTCACTTTTATAACCTTTATACTGATGATTATTAGTGTCATATATATATATATGTATGTATAAACTTTAAGTGGTTAAGTATACTGATGATTATAATTTTCACTGTTATAACCTTTATTTATATATATATATGCTTGCTTCATTGTAGAGATTGGAAAAGGTTCTGGAATCTGATCCTTCACTATATTCAAATGTGGTTAAAATATTGAAGAAAGAGGAAACTGAAGGTAGTTCCAAAATGAGAACTAGTTGTAGTAGAGCCTTTGTCTGGCTTACAAGGTAATAAATTAAATAGTTAAAATATAAATCAATGTTATTATTTCAATTAAATTTACTGCATACCTAGCATGGTTTACTTAATTATAAAATCTTTATTATTGCTAAAAAAAATATTATCATTACACCTACTAGAACTCTTTATATGGTTTGCTATATTATAAATACATTGTTATATATATATATATATTTAGGCATATATTTTTTCTTGGATTATGGCCTAATTAAGCAAGAATTGAGGATAGGGACATGAGTTATTTTGTCTCTGGTAGGGCCGAGCTTGAGAAATTGGAGGTCTATGATAAAGTAAATTTTTTGATAAAAAAGTTAAAGTAAATTTATGGAGCCTGCTCCAATACAGATAATATAAATATAAAGTGGTATTTTTCTAAACTATACATCAATTATGCTAATTTAAAAAATCCTTGCATGTTTGCATCCTTAGCTAGTAGTCATATGGATCAAGTAATAAATTCAACATCTTATTTTTTAAAAATCTAACTCAGTCATCGGGGTAGATCCAAATGAATAAACACATAAAGGATGAGCGCTAAACTATTCAGATTTCTATTATTATTATTTTTTTTTAAAAATTAGAAAGGGAAAAAAAATAGTGACACTTATCTAATGCTGAGTATAATGAATTATAAAAATAAGTAAATCTTATCCTAACTTGATAAAATATGAAATGAATCTTTTGATGGATTTGATTGTGCATGGCTATTTGTGAGAATTATTGGCACATGTTATTCTAATAAATTTCTGCACAAATTAATTATAAATGTTTTTTTTATATAAGCGTGCGATTACTGTTCATCAGACGACCTTTATTTTTTAATAATAATAATAATAATAAATTAATAGCAGTTATTTATTAATTACTTCCCAGATCATTGGATTTCACAGTGGCCTTGTTACAAAACATAACAAAGGATTCTGAGCAGAACATGGAACAAGCAGTGGAAGAGTCTTATAATTCTACTCTCAAATCATGGCATGGGTGGATTTCATGGGCTGCTTATAAAGTAATTAAATTAATTATTACCACATTTATCTATATAAAGAAAATAATGATAACAATAATTAATACTTTTGAAATAACTAACTAATTATAGTTTTTTTTTATTGCAGGTAGCTCTACAGTTAGTGCCTGAGAAGAAAATTTTGATAAGTGTTCTTTTGGCAAAAGAAGAAAATTATGAATCCCTGAAAGAGGAAATACAGACATTAATTTCATTATTTGTTCCTTTTCTAGAGGAAGTCCACTCTGTACTGGTATGACTTAATAATTAGTTTCCAAAAACCAAAATATCTTCATGTTTAATTATTAATTATTTGTTATTCTATATGTTTTGTTCCATAACTTACACAATTAAGTGTTTAATATATATTTATATGTTTATTTTTCAGGTTTTATATCGACTTGATAGGATAAAGACTCCCTAATTAAGCATTTGATAAAACATGTAACCATGTATATATAACAGTATTGAAATTATATGTCTCAAGAATAGGTGACATGTTAAGTGGTAAGATGCTTTTTGTAATCTTTTTTTTCCTTTTCTTTCCCATTTTTCTTTTTTTTTTTAATATATAAATTAATGCATGTAGCATATGTGTAAAAAAATTGATTTGCTTTAGCTTTTAATTTGTAGCCAATTAATGTGGCAACTTTAGTCCGTTGTTGGAAAAAGAGACAGCTCGGTAATGCAAATTATGTAAATATTTGAGAAATGCTAATTATTAACTAAGAACATCTTAAATGGAGTGTTAAATTTGTGATACAATGTTATATTTTAAAAGTTTTTCTCTTATGCTAAAAGTTGTTTTAAATATGACAAGATATAATATGTGCAATATTTGGCACAATAATAAATACCTATTATTAATATAACACTTTAATATACTTTTTTCATAATTACAATATTGTCATTAATTATTTTTATTAAAATATTTAATTTTAACTATATCATTAATGATGAGTGACCTTTTAATTTACTTGATTAAATGATAATGACTTTATATTAATATGTATGTGTATTGGAGCACAATTGTAAAGTTGTGCTAAATATAATGTAAGTTGGTTTGTTATTTTTATGATTTATCAAATTCTAAAATTATTTAACGAATATATATATATCTATATATTTCCTCAATAAGGCATCTAATGCATCATTACAATGAGGGAATATACTTATTTGGTACCTTGTGTTTTAATGAAATATATATTTAGTACTCTCTCCATTCTCTGTTTTAACGAAATATATATTTAGTACTCTCTCCATTCCCGATAATCCTCACCAGGTACCCTAAAATCTTCAAAATCATAATAAAATAGTACTCTAAGCTCAAATTTAATTAATAAACTTTTCAATATGACCGAATTACCCTTAGTCGAGTATTTCTAAAATCTTCAAAAGAAGTACTTATAAAGGTTGTAGTTCGGTCCACTCCAACTTACCCGTCCACTCCAACTTACCCGTTTACTTTGTCATTTGTTAGAAACAATGATGTCTTACTTTTGGTGAGGCCTAACTTCAAAAAAGAAAAGTATGCATTGGCTCTCTTGCATATATTATATATATATATATATATATATTCAACTAAAACACGAAGGAGATCTAGGTTTTAAATATTTTCTTTGGCTTAATCAGGAAATACTTGCAAAGCAATTTTCTCACACAACTATTTGCCCAAATTTATACGGCTAGATATTTCCAACAAGTAGTCTCTCAAAAGTTCTAATCTCAGGGCCGGGTCATCATCTTTTGTAGACCGAGCGCGATGTATTTTTTAGGGTATGATTTGGACAATTTGGTAATGGAAAATTAGCCAAAGTTAATTCATATCAATGAATTTCACATCCATCTTATTTCCTCACCCTCATTTGTGGTTCGATTAAATCACTTTATGTGAGTGACTCAATAACTTAAGAAGCACGAGATTACTTATTGTTAAACAATCTTTTTTATCTAGCATTGTTATAAGATACTTAAAGATGTGGAATATGATCATCACTGGTGCGATTTAGTATCGTGTTCTTTAATTAATTAAAATATGTGAACTTGATATTACTTGCATCAATAACAGTATGTCATATCCTAGGGTGTTAGACACACTATGTGCCTTTTAGCATTTCTTCTTTATATCAACATGTAAGCAGCCATTATTTTTGTTTTTTTATTCCATTAAGCATTATATCAACATAAGATCAACTGGGATGAGACTACTCTTCTAACGGAATGAACTATGTTAAAAGTGGTTACAACTTGGCTGTCTCTTTAAAGAACTACACTATCTTTTTTAATAGTTTTTTCAATAGTGGAAGAAGTAATGGCAACTACATCTACCATGAAAAATAAAACTATTTGCTTGGCGTTCCGCTCATGAGATCCTTCATACAAGTTTACAAAAAATCATGTTTCATGCATTTCTTCTTGCTTCTATTGTGCTTAGTCTCATGGCGACATTATACATCACTAGTACAAAAAACGCATGGGAGGTCAGTTAAAAATTGACCTATAAACGTTCATAGGTCGGTTCAGAACCGACCTCCCATTCAGTGACTTACTGTAACGTCCCGAATTTGATAATTAAGGCTGAGTGCCTTGACTGCAGTGCCTGGAGGGCCTAATTTTGATTATATGCGTTATGATGTATTATAAATGAATTATGTGATAATGCGATTAGACATGCATGATTGTGTGTATTAAATATGCATGTGGCCCATTTATGTGAATAGGGGTGTGTTTGTAATTTTGGTCGGTTTAGGGCATAAATGTAAATATGCATGTATTGTGAGTGAGATCCCAGTGTTATGGGGATATATTTGAGATGTGTGATCTGAGACGATCCTAGGGAGCAGATTAGCAGAATAGCCACAACAGGGTCAGATACCCAGCTTGGGGTGAGCCTAGGGGTATTTTGAGAACTTGGCATGTGCTTGGGGTTTATCGAGTAACGGGAAATTATTAGTAATGATTTGGGTATATCGGGATTAAATGGGAATTTATTAGGAACACTCGAGGAACTAACGGGACGTGGCAAATGACGAGTTAGCCCTTGGGGCTGTTAAAGGATAAGGTTATGTCTAGAGGGCATTTTGGACTTTTCACTTAGGGGATAGGCTTGGATGGCCTTAGATAGTAGAACCCACCAGAAGTAGAAAGAACTCTCTCTCTCTCCCTACACGGTTCTATCATTCTTTTGGTGTGCATATAAGCTAGTGGGGGTTCTTGGGGAATTGATGCAAAAACTGAAGGTTTGGAAGCTTGGAGACTGAGGAATCAAGCTAGGATCAGCTGAGGATTTATTCAGGGTTATCTTTTGCAGAAGGGGTAAGTGAATTCCTATGCTTCTCTGTTGAATTATGAGTTTAATATTGATGTTCTTGAGTTTAAAACTCAAGGTTTGAATCTTGGGCTGTCATGGAATTTTGGTTTAGCTATTAGTGTGGTTGTGTTATCTAAGGTATTTGGGAATGCTTGAGAGACTTAATTATGGCTTTAGTTTATGTCTAGGGTGGACTTTTGGTGAGATGAGTTCAGGGAAAACGCAGAAAATGGTGAAGTTTCTGGGTTTTCGGGCTCGCGCTACGGCCCGTGTGTTCGAAGAGGCTGGAAAGCCTCTGTTTTCCAGGCACGCCGTGGCGCAAGGTGTAGTGCGCCTCGATCCGTGTCCCTCAACAGAGAGGCATTTTGACTCCGACTTGGGCGCGTTGTGGCCCTTAAGGGGCTAGGCCGTGACTCAAATGTGAGATGTTGATCATTTGAGCGTTTTAAGTTCGGGAACTCAAACGTTAAGGCTCAGGAAGGATTTTACTACTCGGTTTGGTAGAATCCAAGGTCCTGGAGGCTAGTATGTAATTCCAAAGACTTTTAATTGATTTAGATCATGATGGATATTTATTAATACGTTGTGACTAGGTCTTACCGCTCAGGCTCAGGATTAGGATCGTGCTTGGGATCGCTTTGGATTGTCAGCTCGGGACACCAAGTAAGAGAATTGATTGTACTCGTAGAGCTATGTGGTGTGTTGTGCTGTATGTGTTGCTTATAACTATTATGCCAAGCATGTGGATGTAACTAATTGGGAAGAGCCGAGAACGACAAAAGTCGGGAGCGGCGGGAGCTGGGAGCGGCAAGAGCCGGAAACGACAAGGAGCCGGGATCGGTGTTAAGCATGCTGAATGCTGGCCGCCAGGGCGAGACCCTCAAGGGTGCTGTACACACCCGTTCGGTTGGGACCGCAAACTTGGTGCCTAGTAACGCACCTCGATCAGCGAAGGCCGCTGTTGTAGTATTGAGCTGCTGTGTTAATATATTGTTGTATTATTATGTTGTCGTTCTTTCTTACTGTATTGAGTTATTGTAATACCGTGTTATGGTATTGATGTGTTATTGTACTCATGTACTATTAGGTTGTTATGACATTGTGCTTTTGAGTTGATCTAATGTTGTGTCGTTGCGCATGCTAGTAGGATCTGGTATCTGTTTGTTGCTTTGATTGAGTATATGTTTTGTTGGGATATATTATTATTGCACACTACAACAAAAATTAGTATTATTGGCGGAGAATTCCACCGGTAATAAATGGTGTGTCCGCCGGTAAAGACCCGCAGGTAATAATCAGCCAGTATTAACACAATTACCGACCGACTGACACACCCGCCGGTATTGTATTAATACCGGCGGATTAATGGAGGCGGGACTCCGCCGGTAATGTGTAACGCTGTCAACCTCGTTTGACTCGTTTAATACCAGCGGGTTCCGCCTCTATTAATCCGCCGGTAATAAAATACTAATATTAAAATATAATAATTAATTTTATTTTATTTCTTAATAAATATACATATAATACTTATTTAAAAATAATAATATTTAACATAAATTATAATTAATAACACAATTAATATTCATCAAACAAAAATAGCATTATAATTAATCATAAAATTAACATAATAAAATATCAATTGTTTCATTTTAATTACATATGAACTAATTATAAAATAAACATAATAAAATTTCAATTGTCTTAATATAATTAAAAAACGTAATCTAATTATTATTGTTTTGATCCGGCCAACTAGGTGTAAAATATTCATTAAGGTCAATATCTTGATCACTAGTATTAGGGCGCGGCAATGGTGGTGAAGCAAACTGTGGTGCTTGTGGAGAGTGCTGCTGTGAAGATGATCTAAATTGTCGAGTATGTGGTCGCGCCGAGGGAGACTGATGCAATAAACTCTCAAACTGACCATACCTCTGCTGCTGCGACGAACTCACAAATTGACCATACATCTGCTGTGGATGCTGCTGTTGCGATGAATCCCCGAAGTCACGACGCCTAGGATGTGACGTCTGAGATCCTGCAGGGACGTCGTGGTAATAAAAAGGAGGGGACTGGGAGGAGCGTCCATACATGTTTGGATAATTCTGTTGAGGTGGATACCAGGACAGAAAAAATAAATTATTATAAGATATGTAGTAATTTTAATTAATCATTATTTTTTTTTTTGATGAAAATCTGAGTAAATTAGAAAAAACCAAAACACATACACAACAAACCAAGCCAGACCGGCCAGCCAACAAACTTACAACTGCATCAAATAATCAAAAACAGCTAATTCATTGTTTTTGACCTTCAGCTTAGGAAGCCTAGTAAGCCTAACTTTCACATAATACCTAATCAATTGATCAATATAATCAACAGACCAAGAGCTAAAATCAAATAGACATTTGTTCCTGTTTCTCCAAATCAAATAAACAGCAGCTGCCAAAGCTGCAGCTGCAACTCTTTGCAACAGACCCTTAGGCTTTCCCACCATCCAAGAGTGCCAATCCTCATACCTTCTCGGCCAAGAATCTCTTCCCAGCCAAATCTCCATTCTAGATCTCAGCTGATGAGAAAAAGAACAAGCAAAAAACAAGTGTGCATGTGATTCCTGAATTTCTTCACAGACCGGACACAGAACAGAAGATAATTTCAAATTGCACATCTGTAACTTGTCTCGGGTGAGCAGGTGTCCTAGAGTAGCTTGCCAAAATATAAATCTATGTTTAGGCACTGTTAAGGAACACCAGAATATATTAGCAAAATATACTTTACTAGAATTCAGCAACCTGTTGTAGAGAATTCTCACACTAATCTTGTTGATTTTAACTGCTTCTTCCAAGCTTTTTGATGAGAAAACATCTCTCATATTAGATATCTTCTTCCAATACCAACTCACATCCTGTTGGACTTTATAGCTCCAAAAATCCTGCCCCTTAAGATAAATGGAGTCAATCCATTTCACCCACAAGATATCTTGCTTAAAGGAAACAACCCACATAAACTTAGCAAGAAGCACTTTGTTCCAAGTAACCCCATGCTTAAACCCAAGACCCCCCATGCATTTTGGTAGGCAGACTTGATCCCACGCTGTAAAATGCATTTTGCAACGATTGTTGTTACTGTCTTTACGCCCCCAGAGAAAGTTCCTACAAAGCTGGTCAACTTCCTTGAGAACACTCTTGGGCAGAATGAAGATGCTCATCCAAAAAGACCTGATGCTAAGAAAAACAGAGTTAATTAGTTGAGCCCTTCCTGCAAAGGAGAGATGGTGACTCGACCAATTGTGAAGTTTCAATTGAATCTTTTTAATAATCAAAGCACAATCTCCCGCCTTCCATTTTGTAGTGCGAAGAGGCACTCCCAGATACCTGAGAGGGAAGCACCCTTCCTTAAACTGGAGTCTATTCAGCAGCTGCTTCACTTCTCTGTCAGCCAAGCCCCCAAAGTACACCCGCGACTTCTCCATGTTGGCTGACAAACCAGAAGCCAAACTAAACTCATTGAAACAGTCCTTAACAATCTACAACGAATTAGAAACACCCTTGCAAAAAATGACCAGGTCATCAGCAAAACACAAGTTGATAAGTTTTAGATTTTTACACTTTGGGTGAAACCGGAACTCCTTTTTAAGGGCAGCTTGACTGAGAAGCCTAGTGAAATATTCTATCACTAAGACAAACAATAAAGGAGAGATAGGATCGCCTTGTCTCAGCCCCTTTTTACCTTTAAATCCACCTTGAATCCTACCATTCAATAAGATCAAATAAGTAGGATCCATTAAACAAGTCATCACCCATTTGATGTATCTGATAGGAAAACAGAAGGCAGAGAGAGTCTCTTCTAAAAAATTCTAATCGAGCATGTCATATGCTTTACTTAGGTCTATCTTCATAACACATATAGAAGAGATGTTTTTCCTTTTATAACCTTTGATAATATCCTGAAGTATCATAATATTATGCGCCAAAAATCTCTTTTGCACAAACGCTCCTTGATTTTGGCTAATGAGACTAGGAAGGACTGTCGACAATCTACCACAAAGCATTTTAGAGATGCATTTATAAATGGTATTACAACAAGCTATGGGACGAAAATCTACTGCTTTGGTAGGGGTATCAACCTTAGGAATCAAAGTAATTGTAGCCTTATTCAGCTCTTTGGGCAGAATACCCCTCTCAAAGAAATCAAGAATGGCCTCTGAAACTTCAGCTCCCAAATCCTTCCACATGGCTTTGAAGAAACCCGAGCCATACCCATCCGGACCCGGAATTTTAATAGTATTAATACTAAACAAAGCATCTTCCACCTCCTTCCTAGTAAACGGTTTTATCAGACCAATCTGTTGGTCCACAGATAATCTATGACCCAAGCTGAAGCAAGATTTCTGAATAGGCACTAAAGCACTACTTTGACTCCCCATAATCTTTTGAAAGTGGCTCACAAAATGTTCTACTACATCCTCAAACCTCTCAACCAACTGACCAGATTCATTGACAAAGGAAGTGATCCGATTAAAATCCCTTCTTTGTTTAAGGCACGCATGAAAATAAGCTGTATTGTCATCACCATAGCGAAGCCAATTCACTTTACTTTTCTGTCTAAGAAAGCTATCATAAGTTTTAGCATGCTTAGAAAATAATTCCCCTGCTATCCTCTCCTTTTTTTGTAACTCTGTTGAGTGTGGGTCCCTTTGGAGAGTCAAATTAGCATCTTGGTACTTCTCCTTAGCAGTAGTATAGTTTTGAACAACATCTCCCACATAACACTTACTAAAATGTCGTAGGACTTGTTGGAGTCTACCCAGCTTCCTAACTATTGTCTCCAGACCAACTCCCTTACAAGGCCTTCTCCAGCTCTGAAGCACAACCTCTTGAAATCTTTCATGGTTAGTCCACAAGTTAAAAAATCTGAACGGTTTTAAACCATAGTTAACATCAGCTCCAGATTTTATAATACAAAAACAGTGATCTGAGAGTAATTCCTAGTTAACCATAGCTACTGCATGAGGAAATAAATCCAACCAGTCTTCATTTATAAAAACTCTGTCCAGCTTAGAATAAATTTTGTCCTCATTTGTTTGCTTGTTCGTCCAGGTGAAATGAGAACCGCTAGTGCGCATCTCATCAATCAACCCTAAGGCTCTCCAATTCTGAGCATCCTCCAATTCCATAGCAATAATACCATGCCCTCCCACTCTGTCAGTAACTTCAAAAACCGCATAAAAATCCCCAGCCACAAGCCAAGGATTGGTTGGAGAGCATAAACCAGAAAGATCATTCCATAACTGCCTTCTCTCCTCAATAGTGTTCCTACCATACACAAAAGTTACACAAAACTTCATATTAGTCCTCACTTCCTTAGAAAACACATGTATTAATTGATCACTCTCCTTCAGGACCTCAACTGAAACACACTGCCTCTGCCAAAACAGAAGGATTCTCCCTTCAGAAACTGAACCTGTAAAATAATTCCAGTCACTAAAAAACATACTCATCATTTTCTCAATTTTGTCCCCTCGCAGCTTGGTCTCTAACAAAGCTCCTAGACCAATTTTATTCACCAAACAAAACTGACTTAGGGATTTATGTTTCTCCCTTTTATTAATACCCCTCACATTCCAACTAAGTATGTTGTGATTCTCCATGAAAAACATTAGTTGTAGATAATCCCACGTTTGTGACCTCCAAAATCTTCTCTTGTAGAGAATTATATGAGTTCTTCAATTTATTCTGAGCTTTAGGAACAAGCCTCTTATTTCCCCCCACCCGTTTAGGTGTAATCCATTCAGCTGGATTGCTTTTGCTAGAATCCCTAAGAACCAGATCATCTTTCTGTATTGCATTAGCCAAGTTACTAGGGGGCTTTGACAAATCCTGATGCTCATTTACTTCCCTAGCACCTGTCTTCTGTTGACCAATATTAGGACCCTCAGTAGTTATCTCTTTACCCTTAGTTGCTGGTTACTGCTTCTGGGGATCTTGCTTAGTTTCCTCCTCTTCATTTATGCTTTTCTGCCTCTAAATCTCCTTTTGCTTCCTGTTACACATCATCTCAGTATGACCAAACACCCTGCATTCTTTACATTGTGTTGGTAGCCATTCAAACTCCAACAGTTGTTCCATTAGCTGCCCCTTTTCATTGAGAAACTGAATGGATTTTGGAATCGTCTCTGTTATTTCGACCTTAACCAACACTCTAGCAAATTGCATCATTGATCTATCCTTAGTCACTTTATCAACTAGAATCGGAATCCCAATTGTACTCATAAGGGCACTCAGACACTTGGTCCCCCAATATTGTAATCCCAGCCCTAGTAGTCTAATCCAAACTGGTACAGATTTCACTGCCTTTAAAGTGTCTAGATCAGCAGTCCAGGCTTCACTATCCCTGGTTTTCTATCAAAGTGTAGCACCCCTGCTTCCAACACCAAGTCTCTAGTTGCTTCATCTCTGAATTTCACAAGAGTATACCCAGCATTCAATCAAGCAATTTTGTCTATGCCTAGCTTACCCCAAATCCTCTTAATGAATCCTTCAAAAACAACAAATGGAGGATTAGCTCCAAGAACCATACATATCACAGCTGAGTTCCAGAATGAAGTTTCAACTTGGATCTCCTCCAAATTAACCTGAGCAATTCTGTGTCCCTCTCGAACCATAGGTTCCTCATATTTTAGTTTAGCCCCTCCCTGATTCGGCAGTAATGAACGAAATTGAGTCCATTTGTCCTTCGCCTGGTTCTGAAAATCATTTTCGTCTATCGCCATATCACTCCAGTTAACACCGCTTTGTTTCTCTCCATATGAACCCTCATCTGTTTCCCTTAGCCCACGATCCCCACCGTCTGGGAACTCAACCATCGAATCTTTGAAATCTTCTTCCATTTCCTCCGGCAAATCTTCATCGACACCAGCCACTCTTTCCTCACTAGCTTCGTGTATCACTGGAGACTCATTAACCCTAGATCTAGCAGGCTTTTGGTTGGTTTTCTTGCCTCTCGCCATGGAGAGAACAAGAGAACCCCTTCACGCCTTTTGATATATATATATTTATTAATTAATCATTATTAATTGTAAAAACTTTTATTAAATGAATTTTTTAATTTCTATATTAAAATAATTTAATAATAGTTAATATTATTAATTAGATAACATTAACTATTAAATTATATAATTAATAATATTAACTATTTAATTAATCATTATTAATTTTTAAGATTTGTATTAAATTAAATTATTTAATTAAATAATGTTGAATCAAACTTTTATTATTTAATTAATTAAAAAATTAAAAAATAAATTATTATAAGATATGTAGTAATTTTTAATTAATCATTATTAATTGTAAAAAAATTTATTAAATAAAATTTTCAATTTCTATATTCAAATAATTTAATATTAGTTAATATTAGATAATAATATTTAATAAACAAATTAAAATAATTTCTTAAAATAATATATTATTTGTTTAATTAATCATTGTGTGAAAATTGTACACATTGACATAAGCTAAACATCAATCAATTGCACTTTTAAGCAAAAATACAAACAAAGATATATCAATTAACACAATGCTCTTCATCTAAATCCAACAACAATATTAATTCAATTATAGGGCAATAAAAAAATTACTTTTCACAATTATATCCCATTCACTTTCAGAGAAAAAAAAAAATCATAACCCAATAATATTATGAACTAAAAATATTCAGTTTTTTTTCCTATAGAAAGGTCATTTTAAACACAATGGTTGAAAAGAGAAACATGTTTTGTCCCAAACTTACAGCAATATAACAAAGAAGACTCGTAAATGACTTTATTACTATATATTACCTCCCAAATTTGTAAGATATGATAAACTGAAATTCCACTGAATCTGATCAAGTGGTCTTAGGCAATGAGCACAATCCTGCTCTCCCCATTACCTACACTCATGATCCTCGTATAGCAGTTGGGCATGCACTGCAGCAATAATAGGTGCCATTCAAATTTTAATGGGTTAAAGAAGAAGAAAACGAACAAGATATGAAAACCCATTTCAACAAAATGAGTTATTCTGGCTTAAAAGAAATTCAAGAAAAAGAGAATAATCCTTTCGTGCATACAATGAAAACTTACTGAATGGTTTATTAATCGTGCTATGTTCCCTTTATCTGTAGCATCGACTACTACTTCTTCACTGATCTTGAAGAGCTGCAGAGGAAGGAAATATAATATGCACTTTAAGACCACTTGCGCATACTACTAATAATACATGATCCCTT